>NC_092717.1:148315526-148915526 GCF_047496885.1 Scyliorhinus torazame | reverse complement strand
TAAATAACATGTAATAAACTTATCACACCAGGTCGGGGTATCGTTAATTGTCTTAGGGCTAACTATCTCTGGGTTCTGTGTATGGCAGGGGTGGGAATCATTCACGGCCTGAGTGGTAGGGTTCAGGGGGGTAGCATCCGCGCGCAACTGAAGGGATCCCGCTAAGATCCAGGTGAACATGAAGGTTGTCTTCATCACTCCGTCTTTCTGTCTTTTTCTTCCTCTCGGGTTCCTGAGGTTCCGGAGTTCTATGGACACAAGCATAATATCTGTTATTATCTTGCTTAAGATCTCGTATGCCTGTCTGTCTGTCCTTTGTTGCCAATTACTCATTATGATTGGTCACCATCTGTGACTCCCTCATTTTTTTTTTAGACCAAATATTTGGGTCATGACATCCGAGAAAAATACTGACATAATGCGAGCTGTCTCGCAGCCTGTGCGATCTACCATCCTAGTGTTTGAGGATGTAAGGGTCGCCAAAAACAAACAAAAGAATTTTGAATGTAACAAGCCAAAATGGGGTGCGCCTGGGCTGCGGCGGGTAAGAAGTGGGTGGAATCCCCAGGTAGGACGGTGATCAATGCCGTTTATGCTCTACCCGAGCATAGCTGACCAGAGGGGGGTCCTCAGGCAGGGTGGGGACCAGTGCCGTTTCTCCACTGCTTGAGCGACCGGCAAGAACGGGCAAGAATGTGGTCGTCGTGGGGGGCTGCCTCTTGTGATCGAATCAGGAGAGTAGCTATGAGTGGTGTCTGTCGACAAACTAGTTACTCTGAACGGTTGTCTGGGGACAAACTTGTTCCACTGACAGTCATTGGGCGTCAAAAGGGTGGTGGCGTGGGGCCATGAAAAACTTTCAATTTCACAAACAACATTTAACATGTACATTAAACAAACAAATATACAACAAACATGGTGCAGGTTCCATCAGAAAGGACACCGTATCTCTCCATCGGTTCCTTTTTTTTTCATCATGTG
Source organism: Scyliorhinus torazame (assembly GCF_047496885.1). NCBI lineage: Eukaryota > Metazoa > Chordata > Chondrichthyes > Carcharhiniformes > Scyliorhinidae > Scyliorhinus > Scyliorhinus torazame. The sequence continues at coordinate 148,914,545 of NC_092717.1, read as the reverse complement.
GACACCTTATTGATCAGGGTCGCAAAGGGATTCTGTTGGCGAGAGTCAGACTCTATGTCATCATCTTCTCCCGGCTGCCATACTCTTGACTGGAGTAGTTTGGCTAAAGCTGCTTGGGGCGAATTGGGGTCCATCTCATAATTCCGGATGAGCCTGAACGAATTGTCTCAGTGCCAGAATCGTGTGTTGGAGTTACTGGATTGTAATCCGTAATCGTCGGGCAGTGGGTCTGGGTCAGGGATTTTGATGTATGTGATTTCGAAGGGGTCACTGGGAACATGCTCGGATTCGCTGGGAGTGGGGCCTAGTGCAGGGGTATAATCGTAACGTGGTGTGCTGTGGCTGTCGCCATTGCTGTCGCTATCACTGTCGCTGCTGGTTGAAGGAAGGGAGAGGTGGAATCGTGCTTCTGGGGGTGGAGTTGAAGATTTGTCTGAGGACGGTCTGGACTGGCTGGGGGAGGGTAGGAATATGTCATCTGTGGGCGGGGCGTGCTCCTCTGCTGCTGTGTGCAAGATGTGGTGTGAATGGTTCTTCTGCGAGCCATAAGCCTTAAGCTGGTTTATGTGGAACCATGCAGACTTGCCATTGGGGTATATGATTTTGTATACCGAGGGGCTTACTTGTCCGAAATGGAGTACGGACCGGAAACTTTGGGGGAAAGGAATGAACTGGGGTTGTATAGGGAAAGCATCACTTGCTGCCCTACTACAAACTCGGTGGCGTGTACCTTTTTGTCGAAACAAGCCTTGCTTTGTTTCCTCCTAGTCCCAAGTCTCACAGCTGCTGCGAGTTGGGCTGCCTTTATGTTCTCAAGTAACTGCTGTACAGCATTTTCATGCATGAGGGCGGTGACTGCGGGGCTGGCCAAATCCAGTCCTAATAAATACTATGTCCCTTTCATGGGGCGTCCGGTCATGAGGGTGTGGGGGGTGTATCCTGTGGACGTGGACACCATGTTTCTTAGGAACATTAAAGCAAATGGGAGAACTGAATCCCAGGTGCTTTTGTTCTGTTGTACCATTTTCCTGAGGGTGGCTTTTAATGTCCTATTCATCCTCTCTACAATGCCGCTTGACTGGGGGTGGTAGGCGATGTGAAATTTTTTGCCTAATTCCGAAAATTGTGAGGATGTTTTTCATTACTCGTCCTGTAAAATGGGAGCCTTGATCGGACTCTATACTGCGTGGGAGGCCCCATCTTGTAAAGATGCGCTGTGTTAGTATTTTAGCTGTTGTCTTGGCCGTATTCGTTCTCGATGGAAAAGCTTCCACCCATTTTGTGAAGGTGTCGATGACCACCAACACATACTTATAACCATTTCTGCAGGGGGGTAGGGGTCCTATGTAGTCCATCTGCAAATTCGTCCAGGGGCCATTAACGGGGCGGGTGTGACTAAGCTGAGCTTTTCTTGCATATCTGTCTGGATTGTTCTGGGCACAGATCAAGCAATTTTCGATGTAGTGAGTAACATCGGCTTTTAAATCAGGCCACCAGCAGAGAGGTCTGAGGTGGGTTAGGGTGGGTTCAATGCCTTGGTGTCCATGATTGTCATGGAACTGACAAATAATTTGGTTCCTGTCCTGGCTGGGAATTACATAAATGCCTTCTTTTAAAATCACACCGTCGTGTGTGGTGATTGCATTCTTAAACTTGTCGTACAGGGCTGGGAAGGTTCCTTTTAAAACTTCCCCAAGTTTTTCATCTTCCTTCTGTGCCTGAATGTTGGTCAGTGAGACCTGAAACAGGTGTACTGGGGTGCTCTCGGGGGGGGGGGGGGGGGTTCCAAACGTAACCATGCCTGGAACCTGCTGCTTTAACGTTACCAGGGGGGGAAGAACGGTGATGACTGTGAACCTTAATTATGCCATATTTCCTATTTTTGGCTGTCTTTAGGATATGTCGGAGTAATGGGGCTGAGGGTAGGGGCTTTCCGTCTGCGGAAACGAATCCTCTAGTTTCCCACAGGGGTAGGAATTCCGTGAATGGATGTCTGATGGGGTCGGGAACGAGTTGGGGTGGTCTACAATATAAGCGATTGCTGCCAGTTCTGCTGCCTGCGAGCCTAAGTGTCCTGGCAACTTTAATGAAATCTCATCTAGGGCGCGTCCCTGCGAGTCCTCTACGTAAATGCCGCAACTGGTAATTCTCTTTCCATTCACATAAATTTTTAGGGGTGCGCACGTGTCTGTGGGCTGGGGTCTCTGGGGTGTATTACCTGTTTTCCTGGGAGCTGTCTTAGGTATAAATGGGCCTGTGTTGTGTTTTGTGGTGATGATCTCACACTCATGTGGGGTGCCTGCAAATTGTCAGCTAGGAAGGTGTGGGTCTTGGTTCTTTTGTCTGTAATATCCAGTCCCTGCAAAAGAAGGGTCCATCGGGCTGCGTGGATTTGGCTGACTGTGCCATCTTTAAGTCGGACATCTAATCATAGCTGTGTTGGGGTGTGTTCAGGGTGATGGGGTTGAGTCCTATAATGTAGGCGAAGTACTGTACTGTCCAAAAAACTGTGAGCAGCTGCCTTTCGCAGGCAGAAAATCCTTGCTCGACAGGATCTAACACGTGTGAGGCGTATGCCACAGGGCGTAATTGGCCATGGCGTTCCTGCAGGAGTATGGCCGAAAGGGTTCGGTCGGTGCTTGCAACTTCGATTGCGTACGGGGAAAGTGGATCTGGGACCTGTAATGCTGCGCTGAGGGCTCTTTTTAAAGCATCCACAGCATCCGTGTGCTGTGGAAGCCATTCCCAAGGTGCCTGCTTCTTGAGAAGTCCGGATAGGGGTGCTGCTTTTGTGGCGAAATCATCGATATGATTTCGGCGGTAGCCAACCAGTCCTAAAAATGACTGCAGGGCTGTTACGTTATGGGGGGAGCAATTTGACGATCGAGTCAATTCTCTTTTGCTCGATCTCACGTTCACCATGTGTGATTACTGTACCCAAGGAAATCACTTTTTCCTGCAAAATCTGGGCTACCTTGGGGTTGACTTTACATCCAATTTCTTTTAGGAGTACTAGGAGTTCGGCGAGAAGCAAAATGTGCTCTCCTTTTGTGTCTGTCTGTAGTAGCAAGTCATCTACATACTGAACCAGACAATCGGGGCGGGAAAATTTTGCTCGTCCATTTGCCAGCTGTCGGTGGAAAATGATGGGAAAGTTGTGGAAGGCACGTCCACGTATATTGTTGTCCCTGGAATGTAAAGGCGAATTTGTTCTGGCACGCTTTATCCAATGGAATGGACCAAAAGCCATTGCTAATGTCCAAAACCGGAAAAAGTTTGACTGGAGTCCCTGTTTGACCATGGTCTCGGGACTCGTGGCTACAGTGGGGGCTGTTACTAGGGTACTTTGTTCAGTTCCCGGTAATCGATGGTCAGTCGCCATGATCCATCGGGTTTCCTGACGGGCCAAATTGGTGCGTTGTTTGTGGAGGCTACTGATCCGAGTACGCCTTGATCAAGCAAACTCTTCTTTTACCTTTGAGATTTCTCCCTCTGCCTCTTGGGGAAAACCATACTGCTTCTGGGGTCGGGACCTGTAATATTTACCAAGCCAGCTATTTTGCCACAGTCGTGCTTGTGCTGTGCAAATGCTGCTTTATGTTGCTGCAGGACTTCCCTAACCTGTCTGTCCTGACTAATGGCTCGAGGGTCGAACCAGAAGTCTCCTACTGAGCTAATCCTGTTTTCATAGTCTCCAACTGTGAGCGTGGCGGGGGCTCGTGCTGCCTTTGCCATTCGCCATACATATTTATTAGCTGGATCAAAAGAGAGGTTGTGGGAGCTCATAAAATTGATTCCAAGGATGTGTTCAGCTGTCTGGGGTAGATCGACCAAAACTACTGGGTGTTTTGTTGTAATGATCCCTATTTGTATCGCTACAGGGGCTGTGATGTGTCCTTGTTGTAAATGACCTGTAAAGTCGCTGAGTGTGATGGTGTCTGTTGTGGGCCACGTGTCTCGCTGAAACATCGTGGAGGAATTGAGTGTGGTGAGGGACCCTCCTGTGTCCCAAATAAATTCTACTGGGTGTCTCCGGACTTTGCCTGCTACGACCGGTCTACCGGACTTGTCCCAAAGGGTGTCGCAGACCCAAGTTGGGGAGCCCGAACACCATCAGTCGGTGCCGTTCATGTCTATGTTCTCTGAACGGGCGCTAACGCTATGGATTGGCTTTGCCCTATTCTTATTTAGGGTGCCTGTCTGTTGGTTTCTCTGCTGCTTTTGAGGCGCGTTGCACTCTCGTGCAAAGTGTCCTAATTGTCCACAGTTGTAACATTCTTGGGATTTTGGTTGTGGTGGGCTGTTCGTGCCCTCATTTACCCATGCGGGATTCTGGTGCGCTTTAACTGGATTCATGTCTGCCTGCTCTTCCTCGGGTTTTGCAAATGCGGTTTTGCCTTGGACGGATTGTTCCCAAAAGCGGGACAATCTCTTCAAAACCCATTTCTCATTGTGAGCCTCGTCTGGGGGGTCGTAATTTGCGAAAGCTCTCTGTCCTGCATCTGTCGCGTGAGAGACTAGGATGCGAGTCCATTTGGCCATGTTTTCTGGGGACAAATTGGCATGGGCCATCTCTCCGAAAACTGCTGTGAAATGTATCCACAAGCGTCCAGTAAACGCTGTGGGGTGCTCTGTCTTCTTTTGCCAACACTTGTTTAGGCCTTCTACGGGGTCTCCTCTGTTGTAGGCGATAGCATCTAGGATCACTGTGTGCATCTCTGGGAGTGTGCCTCCTCCTACATTCTGTGGGTCGGGAAGGGCTGCCACGACTGAAGGGTCGAGGCTTAAAACTGTGAGCTTCACTTCCTCCTTTTCGTCCAGGCCGTACATGGTAGCCTGCTGTTTAACTCGAGCGGAAAACTGGTGGGGGCCTGATGTGGGAAGGAACGGTGTAATCTTTCCACACGCGTCCCGTAATTCTGTCACGATTAACGGGGTTGTATACAGGAAATCTGCGTTTCCTTCTGCTGCGGCCCTGCGGTGTGTGGTTACAGGGTTCATGGGGGTGTGTTCTGCCTGTTCAGTCGGGGGTTGGGGTGCTTTTCTCTTTTGGGGTTTTTCTTGCGTACATGTCCCATGTACGTATCTGTGGGCAGTCTCATTTTACTCCTGCCAATCGGGGCCGTTTTCCTGGTCTAATTGGGGTCCAAACGTACTTTGAAACCCATTCTGGACAGAAAACAGAGATTGCGATTCTGCAATTTGCTTCCGACACTTTGCGTGATCTACGGAGCTCTGCCTTTGTTCCGATGTGGGAAGTGTGGAGCGCTCGTAGGGCTGCTTTCAAATCATTGCACTGTTCCTGCAATTTCTCTACCTGTTGCTCGGTTTCTTGTCTTATCAAGACCGCACGTTGCGTGTCCTGGTAGGCCTTATCGTACTGGGTCTGAAAACTACTCAAATAGGCGAGACAAGACTGGTGTGCCCGCTTGGCATCATCCACCTCTCTGTCCCTCGCTGCTAACTGTTCTCTCAAATCTTTATTCTCTTTCTCAAACTCGCTCACATCTCCCTCACTATTTCTGTCTCTCTTCTCTATTTCTCTAGGGAGCGTCCTAACGACCTCCTGTGTGCCTCGCAATTGTGCCAAGCAGGACACGATTGCCATCGGCTTGTGAGCTTTCCCTAAGCTCTTCTTGTGGATCTCTGACAGGTTCTCCCACCAAGTATGTCCTATACTCCCAGGACCTGTTTCGTCATTCGCGCAGAATTCGCTCCAAAGGGGCCATCCTTTCCCTTTGACGTACTTTCTGATTTCCTCTTCCCATACGGGACACTGTCCTACTCTACTGGTCGCTGTGACCTCGAATTCCTGGGGGTTCATAAGGCGTTCCATTGCCTTCATTGCCATTTTCCCTATCTGGGTTCTCTACTGAATTTGGAACAGGGGTGATAAAGTGGTGATGTAAACATGGGTACGGCTTACGCTAATTTCCGGCCTACAAAAACCCCGACAGTTTTACGCAACAATATCCCTCAAGTTTATCCCTGTTAGTACGCATGCATTAACACACTTCCGAATCTCGGAGGTTTGATCAATATTGTTCTTACACTTGTGGTTTTTCTGTTTCTAATTGGATTCCAATTCAAATTTGGGTTTTCTCGTAGTGGTTAGGCCACTTCTAGATTGAGTCCCGTCAGATGTCGGCAGTAAATGTAGCTAATTGTGTTTCTCTTAATTTGGCTCTGAAGATGGCGGCCGATATGGTCACCTTCCTTAATTCTAATTACGTTTTGCTCTAGAATCGGCAGGTATCTTTCGATACCGCCACAAGGTTCAAAACTGAATACTAATCAAAGACTCGATACACCAGTTAGTAAGTTCAAACTCAATGCTCATTTATTTACACACACAGTCAATTATACTCATGCATAAAACTCTACAAACTAAACTATCACTACTGCTAAAGCCTATCCTTAGCTACGGGCGCCCACTCAGTCAGAGGAACAATGGCCGTTGTTCGGTTCTGAGGCTGCTGGGGTCGAACTGGTATGGAATAACAGCTATGAGCGTCTTGTCTCGTAGCGTACGTTGACCTTGGACTTACTTGTTCTGATGTTGCTTTGGCAAGTCTCTCCTTGGTGAGAGCCGGAGCCACAAAAGAGCGATTCTCTCCTGGGGGATCCTTCTTATACCCAAAAGGGGCTTCGCGTGCTTTTGGGTGGGCCTTGAACTTGGCCCCAATTAATTGGGCTGTTTCCAAATCGTTCCAATCGATTTCCTCCAATAGAGGGGTGGGTGCCCTGATTGCTGGGCGTGTCCTAGGTGGCCGTTGGCCTGCTTTGTTCTGGTCTCCTCTGGCGCCGGGTTTCTGCCTTGGTATCGTTTACTTAAATGTTACTCTTTTGTCCCCGGAGATGGCTCATTAGTATGGTAATGGTTTTGCAGTATCGGTCTTGTCTGGGAGCTACGGCTCCAATCAACAGACAAACCCTTCACCTGCTTGCTTTCTCAATATTGTCCATTTTCCCTGCAATCTTTGCAAAGTGTCCATTTTGGGAAGTGGCTACAATCTCAAGAACCAATCCAGCAAACGTTTGCTACGCTGTTTTTAATGTTAGTTTGTCTTGTCTTAAATAAGGAGACTAAAATTTTACAAAGTACTCTTAAGTGTGGTCTGACTGAAGCCCAAAACAATTGTAGCAAGACTTTCTTACTTTTGTACTCCAATCCCCTTTCAGTAAGAGGAACATGCCATTTGCTGTCCTAATTTCTTGTTGTATCTACATTCTAACTTGTGTTCCTTGTGCAAGTATAAACCAAGTGTTTCTGACATCAGTATTTCCAGCATTTCTGTTTCATTTCAGATTTCTCCTATCAGCAATATTTTCCTTTTGTCCCTGAACAACATTTAGAAGTTTCACATCTCCTTAAAAAAATATTCTACTTTTCAACTCTTACTTCATACAAAGTAATCTCACACTTCCCCACACTCCATCTCCCACCTTGTTGCCCGCTCAGTTAACCTGTCTATATCTCTGCAATTTCTTCCTGTCTTCCTCATAGCTTACATTCCTACCTAACATTGTATCATCAGCAAATTTGGGAACATTATTCTTTGTCTTTTCATCTAAGTATTCAATACAAATGTAAATTGCTGTGGCCCCAGCACTTGATCATTGCAACACTTCACTAGTTATAGCCTCTTCCCATTGTTGGCACTGGGAATTAGGACGATTATATTAATTCCAGATTTAAAGGGACAGAACAATAAGAACAAATTGGCTATCTTGGAACTTTTCTCATGAAAAGAAAGGACTACGGGTGAATTGATAAAAGTATTTAAGATTATGTGGGATTATTGGGTGAATTGATAGTATTTAAATTTATGTCGGATTACGAGAATGCCTCAAGTACCTTTCTCGCTGTCAAATTTAAGAATGAGTACCAAATTAGGGATGACTAAAGAAATTGGGAAATGGTAGGCAAAATCATTTGCATTTGAAAAAAAAGTGACAGTTCTGACAAGCAGGCAGCAAACATCTGGGCTCGGAACCTATAATGGGGGTCAGAAAAAGTGTGTACAGGGTGGCTTGTGGCGCAGTGGCTATCACTGGGACTGCGCCACTGAGGACCCGGGTTCGAATCCCAGCCCTGGGTCACTGCCCATGTGGAGTTTGCACATTCTTCCCTTGTCAGCGTGGGTTTCACCCCCACAACGCAAAGATGTGCAGGTTAGGTGGATTGGCCACGCTAAATTGCCCCTTAATTTGAGAAAAAATAATTGGATACTCAAAATTTATTTAAAAAAAAAGAAAAAGTGTGCACAAGTTCTGGTCATCCGATAGGATTAACAATTTTTAGATTTAGAAATACATTAAGATAATCTTAAAAAAAAAAAGATAGTTGGTGAGATGGACCAGTGGTGTGCACCTGTCTCGGAATTGTTTCAATGCTACTCCAGAAGCATCCTTAATTAAGCAAAAATATAATTACAAGTCCCTGTAACAAGTAACGGCTAAGAACAACCTTTTGGTTACGCCTTCTGAAATGCTAAGTATTGAGTAGGAGTTTTGGACTTGTCTCAAAGATTATGCCTACACAATGTTGTCCAGTCAGTTATATTTTGTGGACACCTTTGTCTACTACCTGAGACATAATAATGGGCTTTGTTTTTTCAGTGGAGTGAGGAGTTTTTTTTCCCTTTATCCTCGAGCATAATTGGAGATCCAATAAAAATGTTAAGCTTCTCTATGAATACGCAATTGCCTTCATGTGCCTGTGGCCAACTTCTATTTTTATCCTGCTTCACTATGCACTATATACATCTCTCTGATAAGCTTAATTGATTTTCTTTCATCACATTCCCTTTTATACTTTCTTGGTAATCCTCCAGTAGGGAAGTTTTTTTTCTATTAAAAAAATTTATAGCTCACACTTGCAATTGATTTTTTTGTCCTTTCTTTTTCTTGTATATGAATGAGCTTTAACACAAATAATTCTTGTTAGCAACGATGGTAGCCAAAGTAGCAAGTTTACTACACAATCCGACCACCTTGCATAAAAGATATTTCAAGCTGCAGTTGTTGAATATCCATAATTGTATTGGCTGCCTTAAGATTCAGTAATTGAAGTGAGATTGCTTCAGTCGACAGCAGTTTTAGTAAGAAGTCCTCTAGATTGATACAGTCCTTCCAATAGTCGGTCATACTGTCTTTTTGCTTTAAGCCTTCTCTTGGACACAGTATGCATGTTTTGTTGAACAGACTTTCTGTACCAAATTGAATCACTTGGCATTAAACTTCTGGCCACAGAAAGAGCTAGATTACAAGCACTGCCAACAGCAGTCAAATCATTGATGTGAAATTGAGTCAGGAGTCAGCTACTCTGAGACATCATATGTCCCCAAAATTGAATGTGGTTAAAACTGTGAGCTGAGTTTGTCAATTTTCCAAATGATAAGGGAAAATATACTTATCATGTGTGAGGTGGCAATATGTTTGATACTTGCAGGTTTTAAAGACACAAGAAGAATATGGTTGATTCAACAAAAGGAGAGGTAGGGAAGGCAATGCCACCCCTCTTTCTCTTTGTAATTCTCCACCCAAAGATTTTGACATCATTTATGCGTTCAAAAAAAGTCCACCGATCAGTCAGCATCAAATGTTCTGACGGACTGAGTTTTTTATGCAGTCAACAGTTTTCTTGCCATCTTTGACGTTAAATGTGATAAAATGGCAAAGGATATTCAAAAGCATCAAGGGCACTCAGCAGCCAGCATTGAATAATACAATAAAATTAATAAAACTCAATTTATTCATTTTGTATCGTCCCAAAAATCTTTCTACTATACATGCTTGAGAGCATCAACAGATCCCCATCAACTCTTAATTTTAGTCTCACTATCTACATTCCGTCCCCTAAGTCTCAGGGTCTGTACTGCCCCTCCCCTCCCAGTCTGAGGATCTATACTTCTTTCCCTGCCCTCTCAACAGCTCACCAGCCAGTCTCAGGAACTATATACTTCCTCCCTACCCTTGCGAAGTCCCAGGGTCTGTTCTACTCCCTCAACCCCAGTCTCAGAGCCTTGGACCGCCTGACTGAGCCCTCTGGTCTTGCCGTCATACACCCTCACCATTGAACTCTCTGACCTCGCCTCTTAGGGGGTGGTGGTGTAGTGATATAGAAACATAGAAAATGGGACCAGGAGTAGGCTATCTGGCCCTTCAAGTCTGCTCTGCGATTCAATCTGAACATGGCTGACCCTCGATCTCCGTGCCATCCCCGCACCCCATAGCCATTCTAGATTTTAGAGCCTCGAAATCTATTTCGTCCTTCTTTATATATTCAGTAACTTGGCCTCCGCAGCCTTCTGCGGAAGATATTTCAACAGGTTCAACATCATTTGAGTGAAGAAATTTCTCCTCGCCTCAGTGGCCCATCCTGTATCCTGAGACTGTGACCCCCTTGTTCTGTATCCCTAAACCAGGGGGAACATCGTCCCTCTGTCCAGCCCTGTCAGAATTTCGTACATTTCATTGAGATCCCCTTTCATTCTAAACTTGGTAAGAAGTCTTACAACACCAGGTTAAAGTCCAACAGGTTTGGACTTCATTCACCTGAGGAAGGAGCAGTGCTCCGAAAGCTAGTGATTTGAAACAAACCTGTTGGACTTTAATCTGGTGTTGTAAGACTTCTTACTGTGCTCACCCCAGCCCAACGCCGGCATCTCCACATCATTCTAAACTTGAGTTAATACAAGCCTAGTGGATCCAATCTCTCCTCATACAATCATCTTGTCATCCCAGGTATCAGGCCGGTGAATCTTCACTGCTGTCCTTCTGTGGCAAGAAGACATCCTTGTTCCTATACTCAAATCCTCTTGCAATGAAGGCCAACATAGCATTTGCTGTCTTAACAGCTTGCTGCACCTGCTTTCAGTGATTGGTGTACAAGGACAACCAGGCCCTTTCGTATATCAAGGTTTCTTAATCTATCAGAATTTAAATAATATCTGTCATTCTGACTTTTCCTACTGAAGAGATTAACTTCATACTTATCCACGTATTCTACATTTACCATGTATTTGCCCACACACACAACTCGTCTAAATCACCTTGAAACTTCTTTACAACCTCCTCACCACTCACTTTCCCATCGAGCTTTGTGTCATCAGCAAATTTGGAAATATTACATTTGGTTCGCATCCAAATCATTGATATAGATTGTGAATAGCTGGGGCCCAAGCACTGATCCCTGCGGTACCCCACTACATCCTTTATGTTCCTTGCCACTCTGAAAAAGACCCATTTATTCCTACTCTCTATTTCCTGCCTGCTAACCAATTCTCAATCCATGCCAATATATTATCTTCAATGCGATGTGCTTCAATTTTGCACACTAACCTCTTCTGTGGGACTTTATCAAAAGCTTTCTGAAAATCAAAATACACCACATCCACTGCTTCACTCTTATCTATTCTACTTGTTATATCTTCAAAAACCTCCAGTAGGTTGGTCAAACATAATTTCCCTTTCATAAATCCACATTGACTTTGTAATCCAGTTGGTATTTTCTAACTGTCCCTGTCCTGCTATATGATAGACTCTAGCATTTTCCCTATTGCTAACTGATCTATGATACTCTGTTTGCTCCCTCCGTCCTTTTTTAACTTGTGGGGTTACTCACTTGACCCTTGATTTCTGGCAAGTTATTTGTGTCTTCTTCCGTGAACAATAAGAAGTCTTACAACACCAGGTTAAAGTCCAACAGGTTTGTTTGGAATCACTCGCATTCGGAGCTGTCCCCAAACCCCACCCATAACAAAAACCAAACCTCTGAGCTCACACTTAAAAGCCCCCGCACCATATGAGCTGCAGCTATCCCCATTCTTTTGCACTCATTAACTAACTATCTTAGCTCGCGTAGTGGCTCCCACACAGAGTACTAATCGTCAAAATTCCCAAACACCAACCAGCCCCTGCCCAAAACCTGCTTTATTATCCTCAAAGGGGAAAGAAAAGAAACACAGAAAGAACCATGAACAATAATCACCCCATCCCTCCAACCCGCACATTAAAATTCCCCATTAAGAAAAAACTCCAAAACCGCCCAATAAGCCCCCCATCAAATACCAGAAATCACCCACCTGCCTCCCATAAAATATCACCCAACCAATACAAAATATGTTTTATCGCAACCCCAGTTGGTTTCTCTTCACAATAGCTTCAGCCTCCTCTGGAGTCTCAAAGTAATCTGTAAACCACACCAAATCGAACCTTACTGTGATACAACATAGCCTTGGCCTTATTAAATGCAGCACACCTCTTAGCCAGCTCCCCTCCAACATCTTGATAAATTATCCCACATGGCCGTCTCATATATAGCTCCTATGATTCTTTGCCCACTGTAAAATTCTTTCTTTGTCCTGAAAGCTGTAGAAGCGCACGATGATTGCACATGGAGGTATACATGCACGTGTCTTCTACCTCAACAACTTGTGGGTAAGATTCAACTTGGGATGTGTCACTATTTCCCCCTTCTCCACCATCATCTAAAACAACTGTGACTTGTACCTTGACAGCCAAGGGCCCTCCAGACCCTCCAGCAACCCAGCTACCCTGAGGTTCTGTTTGCAGGACCAATTTTCCAAGTCGTCCACCTTGGCCTTTAATACTTTGTTATCGGCTGCCACCCGGGCCATCTCCCCATACACTCTGCCTGGACAGCGCTACCCAACCTCGTTCAGCTCCACACCCTGCATCTTCACCACCTCATCCACCTTAGCAAAGGCTGCTCGAATCGAGGATACCGCCGCCTCAATTGTTTTCTCATGATCCCCCAAGACTTCCCAGCATAATTTCTGTAGCTCCACCACTAAGAGCTCAACATTTAGTGGAGTGGGCCCTGATACTGCAGCAGCCGCCGCCATTTTATTTTCCAGACAGGGCTCTCAAAGCTTCCAAATTCCATGCTGGTTCTTTCTTTTTCTGCTGTCTGGTCCGGTGTCTATTGGTAATCCCCATAGTGTGGGATACTTAACCCATCAATAAAAACAAACTTGAGCCCAAATTTCATACAAAACTTGAGCAAAGAGGGCTTAAATAAAGTTATCTGGCGGGAGCCACCTCATGTGCGGCCTCTCCCCTACATGTCGCCACCGGATGCCCAAACAGCACAACTGTCTACAATTGGATACACACCATCTTTCTGGAACTTTCGGAGCTTGGGGTCTACTTATAGTAAACTTGGAGACTGCTGCCGTTGTCTCCAAGCGTAAATACCTTGCACCCTCTTCTCAATAAAATAACCTAAGCCATTCTTTGATCTCTAACAATCAGACCACCCAAGCTGACTGCCAGGCAAACTATAACAGGCCACACGATTCCTTTATTTTCCTTAAACTGAAAGATACAGTGCCAAAACATACTAATCTCATGAACCTCAGAATTGTAACAAACCATTTATATTGGACCTAACTTCATAATGGTGCTTTTTGTCTGCTTGATAAAATATTGGTAAATCATAGTTGAGCGTATAAACGAAATGGACAATGTCCAGTTCAGATCTCCGGGTGTGCGATCAAATAATTAAATATTAGGCTGTGAGTAATGTTCCCTCTAAACTGCATGGCCGTTGGGCAAGTTGGCCTCTTTACATTATCGCGCAAGAATGGCTGCACAAAAAATTAATGGATCCGAGCACTTAAATACATCACCCGCACACTCCAAAAGATAAATTAGAGGGTGTGTCGGTTGTAAGGACACCTTCCTGTACATAAGAAGTGGGGTCCAGTCATGGGAGTGACCAGTGGCACTGAATCTAACAGGATACTTAAGACATACTTTCAAATTTCAAATACGAGATACTTACACTTTTAAACCTTGGAATCTGATGTCTGGGAGGTAATCAGAGTGAAGTATTAAAGATGAACTGTTTCAGGCAGTTGCACATAATGAGGCCAAACCAAGAGTAGGAATAAGGTAGAACAGGACTAGAAGGTGGACAAGAACTGGACCCAGGTGGCACGGAGAAGAGGCTCAATGGGCTGGGGAGGGAAGGGGTTCCAAGTTGAGGGGAAAGTAAGCAAGCAATAGGAATATGAGGAGAATGGGGAGGAGAAGGAATTGGGCAGAGTGGATGGCACTCAGCTCTCACTTGGATGGAGTGCAATGAGCCAGGGTGGTTTTTCTTTGCAATTGTGCATGGAGAGTAGAAAGAGCAGGACATTGAGGGAGAGGGGTACTGATGTTTAAAGAGAGGGCAACGGACAAGGAATAGGAGGGTGGCTGATTTTGGGCCGGGCTGATTTTCTTATTGGGAGTTGGCACGTGCTAATTCCATCTTGCTATTGGATATGCAGTGTTTCAGATGTGGGCAGTGATTTTATTTTTGATGTGGGGAATTTGAGGACAGGTTGCAGAAGGTAGATTTTGAGTTCTGTTGGGAAGGAGGTCCAAGTTTCTGGAGGAGGTTATTGCTGTAAAAGCCAGCTTGTGGATAGGACATTGGAGGTATGGATGATGAAGATGTTTATGATATAAGTTCATAAGATGTAGGAGCAGAATTAGGTCATTCGGCCTATTGAGTCTGCTCTGCCATTCTATCATGGCTGATATGTTCCTCATCTGCTCCCTACAATGTTACAGGCCAAGAGCTGGATTGCGAAATCAGCCAGAGCATCTTCTCCCTCGGACACATGACCTAGGAGTGGGAGGAGGCAATTTAGCCTCCCGAGCCTAACACCCTCAATGTGATCATGGCTGATCCCATCCTGGCCTCAACTCCACCGTCCTGCCTGTTCTCCATCACCCTTCAACCCATTACCAATTAAAAATCTTTTTAACTCCTCCTTAAATTTACTCACTGTCCCGGCATCCACCGCACTCTGGGGTAGCGAATTCCACAGATTCACAACCCTTTGGCAGAAGTAGTTTTTCCTCAAATCTGTTTTAAATTTGCTACCTCTTAATCTAAGATTATGACGTCTCGTACCCTCCATATCCTCTCTCAACTCTTCCTCCCACTTTGCCTTGATCCCTTCTAGCGGCGCCTTCTCCTCCAAAGTAGCCCCGTAAACCGCCGATACACTGAGTGCTGAATTTGGTGCATTTGAGTGCTATAGTGAGAGTTTGGTGACTGAGGGATATAAAGGCTTCATTTTTATCTAAAGTCCAGTCTTTCTTTTATTTAGTTAATGAACTTAAAAGTTGCTGTTTGGTTTAGAAGGTGAATTTTCAATTAGCTTTGAACAAAGGTTCTACTTGTAGGTACTTGCAGCTGGAGCTTGTTAATTAGTTAATTGGATTAGGCCAGTTTTCAGAGGCTAGATTCACAGTATAAATGTGATCCCCCTACAGTGCAGACGTTGTTTGCACTGAGTGCTGAATTTGGTGCATTTGAGTGCTATAGTGAGAGTTTGGTGACTGAGGGAGTGCTAAATTTGGTGCATTTGAGTGCTATAGTGAGAGTTTGGTGGCTGAGGGAGTGCTGAATTTGGTGCATTTGAGTGCTACAGTGAGAGTTTGGTGACTGAGGGAGTGCTGAATTTGGTGCATTTGAGTGCTATAGTGAGAGTTTGGTGACTGAGGGAGGTGGTGAGGAGGGAGTAAGGTGCTCCTTTCATTTCCGCAAAGATCGAGAAGGGAGCCAGGAGTTTACAGAGAGTGCAGCTGACTGGGAGCAGAGTCGGAGAGCGGAGGTCCAGTTGGTCCACAGGGAAGCTATGTTCTGTAAGGTAAGAGGGGATGGAGGCTAGGCCAGTTGCATGCTCCTCCTGGAGGATGTGGGTGGTGAGGGATACCACCAGTGTCCCCGCTGACTATACCTGCGGGAACTGCATCCAACTCCAGCTCCTCAAAGACCGTGTTAGGGAACTGGAGCTGGAGCTAGATGAACTTCGGATCATCCGGGAGGCAGAGGGGGTGAGAGTTACAGAGAGGTACAGAGAGGTAACCACACCCAAGGTACAGGACAAGAGTAGCTGGGTTACAGTCAGGGGAAAGAAAGCAAACAGGCAGATAGTGCAGGGATCCCTTGTGGCCGTTCCCCTTCAAAACAAGTATACCGTTTGGATGCTGTTGGGGGGATGATCTACCAGGGGAAGGCCCTAGCGGCCAGGTCTCTGGCACTGAGTCTGGCTCTGGGGCTCAGAAGGGAAAGGGGGAGAATAGAAAAGCAATAGTAGTAGGAGATTCAATGGTTAGGGGAATAGATAGGAGATTCTGTGGTCGCGTGCGAGACTCCCGGAAGGTATGTTGCCTCCCGGGTGCCAGGGCCAGGGATATTTCGGCTCGTGTCTTCAGGATTCTTAAGGGGGAGGGAGAGGAGCCAGAGGTTGTGGTGCACTTTGGTACCAATGATGTAGGTAGGAAAAGGGGTGTGGAGGAAATAAACGAGTTTAGGGAGTTAGGCTGGAAGTTAAAAGCCAGGACAGACAGAGTTGTCATCTCTGGTTTGTTGCCGGTGCCACGTGATAGCGAGGCTAGGAATAGGGAGAGAGTGCAGTTGAACACGTGGCTGCAGGAATGGTGTAGGAGGGAGGGCTTCAGGTATTTGGATAATTGGAGCGCATTCTGGGGAAGGTGGGACCTGTACAAGCAGGACGGGTTGCATCTGAACCAGAGGGGCACCAATATCCTGGGAGGGAGGTTTTCTAGTACTCTTCAGGAGGATTTAAACTAATTTGGCAGGGAAATGGGAACCGGATTTGTAGTCCAGCAACTAAGGTAGCCGATATTCAGGACGCCAAAGCATGCAGTGAGGAGGTGGGGAAGGGAACACTGACAAAGGAGAGTACTTGCAGGCACGGAGATGGATTCAAGTGTGTGTACTTCAATGCAAGAAGCATCAGGAATAAGGTGGGTTAACTTAAGGCATGGATCAGTACTTGGGACTACGATGTGGTGGCCATCACGGAAACTTGGATAGAAGAGGGGCAGAAATGGTTGTTGGAAGTCCCTGGTTATAGATGTTTCAATAAGATTAGGGAGGGTGGTAAAAGAGGTGGGGGGGTGGCATTGTTAATTAGAGATAGTATAACAGCTGCAGTTGGCAGTTCGAGGAGTATATGCCTACTGAGATAGTATGGGTTGAAGTCAGAAATAGTAAAGGAGCAGTCACCTTGTTCGGAGTTTTCTGTAGGCCCCCAATAGTAGCAGAGATGTGGAGGAAGATGTGTGTCCAGGAAGCTTTTCTAACACAGAATGTAGATTGTCCGACCAGAGGGGAGGCTATATTGGATTTGGTACTTGGTAATGAACCAGGGCAAGTGATAGATTTGTTAGTGGGGGAGCATTTTGGAGATAGTGAGCACAATTCTGTGACTTTCACTTTAGTCATGGAGAGGGATAGGTGCGTGCAACAGGGCAACGTTTACAATTGGCGGAAGGGTAAATACGATGCTGTCAGATAAGAACTGAAGTGCATAAGTTGGGAACATAGGCTGTCAGGGAAGGACACAAGTGAAATGTGGAACTTGTTCAAGGAACAGGTACTACGTGTCCTTGATATGTATGTCCCTGTTAGGCAGGGAAGAGATGGTCGAGTGAGGGAACCATGGTTGACAAGAGAGGTTGAATGCCTTGTTAAGAGGAAGAAGGAGACTTATGTAAGGCTGAGGAAACAAGGTTCAGACAGGGCGCTGGAGGGATACAAGATAGCCAGGAGGGAACTGAAGAAAGGGATTAGGAGAGCTAAGAGAGGGCATGAACAATCTTTGGCGGGTAGGATCAAGGAAAACCCCAAGGCCTTTTACACATATGTGAGAAATATGAGAATGACTAGAGCGAGGGTAGGTCCGATCAAGGACAGTAGCGGGAGATTGTGTATTGAGTCTGAAGAGCTAGGAGAGGTCTTGAACGAGTACTTTTCTTCTGTATTTACAAATGAGAGGGGCCATATTGTTGGAGAGGACAGTGTGAAACAGACTGATAAGCTTGAGGAAATACTTGTTAGGAAGGAAGATGTGTTGGGCATTTTGAAAAACGTGAGGATAGACAAGTCCCCCGGGCCTGACGGGATATATCCAAGGACTATGGGAAGCAAGAGATGAAATTGCAGAGCCGTTGGCAATGATTTTTTCGTCCTCACTGTCAACAGGGGTGGTACCAGGGGATTGGAGAGTGGTGAATGTCGTGCCCCTGTTCAAAAAAGGGACTAGGGATAACCCTGGGAATTACAGGCCAGTTAGTCTTACTTCGGTGGTAGGCAAAGTAATGGAAAGGGTACTGAAGGATAGGATTTCTGAGCATCTGGAAAAACACTGCTTGATTAGGGATAGTCAACACGGATTTGTGAGGGGTAGGTCTTGCCTTACAAGTCTTATTGAATTCCTTGAGGAGGTGACCAAGCATGTGGATGAAGGTAATGCAGTGGATGTAGTGTACATGGGTTTTAAAAAGGCATTTGATAAGGTTCCCCATGGTAGGCTTATGCAGAAAGTAAGGAGGCATGGGATAGTGGGAAATTTGGCCAGTTGGATAACGAACTGGCTAACCGATAGAAGTCAGAGAGTGGTGGTGGATGGCAAATATTCAGCCTGGATCCCAGTTACCAGTGGCGTACCGCAGGGATCAGTTCTGGGTCCTCTGCTGTTTGTGATTTTCATTAATGGCTTGGATGAGGAAGTTGAAGGGTGGGTCAGTAAATTTGCAGACGATACGAAGATTGGTGGAGTTGTGAATAGTGAGGAGGGCTGTTGTCGGCTGCAAAGAGACACAGATAGGATGCAGAGCTGGGCTGAGAAGTGGCAGATGGAGTTTAACCCTGAAAAGTGTGAGGTTGTCCATTTTGGAAGGACAAATATGAATGCGGAATACAGGGTTAACGGTAGTGTTCTTGGCAATGTGGAGGAGCAGAGAGATCTTGGGGTGTATGTTCATACATCTTTGAAAGTTGCCACTCAAGTGGATAGAGCTGTGAGGAAGGCCTGTGGTGTGCTAGCGTTCATGAACAAAGGGATTGAATTTAAGAGCCGAGAGGTGATGATGCAGATGTACAAAACTTTGGTAAGGCCACATTTGGAGTACTGTGTACAGTTCTGGTCGCCTCATTTTAGGAAGGATGTGGAAGCTTTGGAAAAGGTGCAAAGGAGATTTACCAGGATGTTGCCTGGAATGGAGAGTAGGTCTTAAGAGGAAAGGTTGCGGGTGCGAGGCCTTTTCTCATTAGAACGGAGAAGGATGAGGGGCGACTTGATAGAGGTTTATAAGATGATCAGGGGAATAGATAGAGTAGACAGTCCGAGACCTTTTCCCCGGGTGGAACAAACCATTACAAGGGGACATAAATTTAAGGTGAATGGTGGAAGATATAGGGGGGATGTCAGAGGTAGGTTCTTTACCCAGAGAGTAGTGCGGGCATGGAATGCACTGCCTGTGGAAGTAGTTGATTCGGAAATATTAGGGACCTTCAAGCAGCTATTGGACAGGTACATGGATTACGGTAGAATGCTATAGTGTAGATTAATTTGTTCTTAAGGGCAGCACGGTAGCATTGTGGATAGCATAATTGCTTCACAGCTCTGGGGTCCCAGGTTCGATTCCGGCTTGGGTCACTGTCTGTGCGGAGTCTACACATCCTCCCCATGTGTGCGTGGGTTTCCTCCGGGTGCTCCGGTTTCCTCCCACAGTCCAAAGATGTGCAGGTTAGGTGGATTGGCCATGATATATTGCCCTTAGTGTCCAAAATTGCCCTTAGTGTTGGGTGGGGTTACTGGGTTATGGGGATAGGGTGGAGGTGTTGACCTCGGGTAGGGTGCTCTTTCCAAGAGCCGGTGCAGACTCGATAGGCCGAATGGCCTCCTTCTGCACTGTAAATTCCATGATAATCTATGATTAATCTCGGACAAAGGTTCGCACAACATCGTGGGCCGAAGGGCCTGTTCTGTGCTGTATTTTCTATGTTCTATGTTCTATACATAGCCCCGTAAACCGCCGATAATACACTTACCTTTATACTCAATTCCTTTTGCTTTCCCTATTATCTGCTGCACTTGCATGCTTGTTTTCTGTGATTCATGCACGAGGACACCCAGAAACCTCTGCAGCACCCCAAAGTCTCCCCCCATTTAGATAATGTTGCCTTTCCATTTTTTCGACCAAAATGCATGACCTCACACTTATCCACATTAAACTCGTTCTCCCACATTTTGGCCCACTCTCCTAACCTATCTCTATCCATTTGGAAGGTTCTTATTTCCTCATTGCAACTTGCTGTCCCACCTATTTTTGTGTCATCTGCAAATTTGGATATAGAACCCGCTATCCCTGTATCCAAGTCATTAATATAGATTGTCAATAGCTGGGTCTATATAAATGTCTTCTTGGTTGGAGAAGAACTCAAAATTCTTTTTGGGAGGTGGGGGTAAGAGATTAGAAGTCCTGGTAACTTTTCGTGGTGTGACCAGCATTTGTTCTCTGTCCAACAGTAGAAGGGAGTTTCTTTGATGAAGTAGAAAGGATGACTAAGCATGGCACCCAAGGAAAAGTCTGATATTGTCATTGCCGCTATTATGGTTGTATTGAAACTTTAAAGGTCAGAGGAAATCAGAACAGGAGTAGGTCATTCAGCCCAATGAACCTGCTCCGTCATTCAATAAAATCACGACTAATCTGTTTGTAGCCTCAAATCCACTTTCCTGCCTGTTCCCTATAACCCTTGGTTCCTTTGATCAAAATTATGTTTAACTCAGCCTTACATATATTCAATGACCCAATCTCACTGCTTTTGTCATTGTCCATCCAAAAGTTGTGGGCTGGATTTTAATGGATTAATTAGACTTTTCCTTGTCCCCTTCAGCTTGAAAACATTTATGCCATAACTTGGATCATGGGCGATAAGGAATGTGGGACCTTAGTTAACAGTGGAACCAGCAGTGCATCTTACTTAATCAATAAGATTTAAAAATTGAGATAGTTGAAAAAGTAACAGTGATCAGGTAGAAGGAGGATATGGTTGGTTTGGTGAATGAAGAGTTAAATTAGGGGCAAAAAGAGAAATATAAAGATAGAAAGAAACATTTGAATGACAAAGAAAATAAATACAGCTCAGAAATGTAATATCGGTTATAAAATTTCTAAGCAATTGACTACATGCAGAAAAAAGATTGGACAGTTTAAATTGTTTCCTTCCTGGGTCGAAGTTGATTGCCATTGCATTAGCAATTAGCTAGTTGTTAAAAAAGCCTTTATTCTCTCAATTACCAGGCACAACATTTTGAGGTGAATTTAATGGTTCATTAATGTTCAAATTCAAATAAAAAAGCAGGTTAACGGCAATTTTCCATCAGCACAAAGCAAATAATGAAGCAGCATAAATAAACCAGCAAGTTCTGGAGATTCAAACTCATGATGTATCGCTTAATCCCCTGAAGTTGCTTACTGATTTGCTCATTAATAATGGTGTGCATTATTAACATGTCATTATTTTCCAGACATGTGCAGCCCAATATTTTCAGTGCTGTGTGATTAGCCATTCAAATGCCTATGTACATCTAACTGCTTTTGGTGTAATGCTCCTGAGTGGGGTGTAGATGCATTGGATGAGCTACAATTTTGATGGTGGGAGATACTAGATCGGAGGGAACATATATGAAAGAGAGAAAATTGTGAGCTTTCACCTGAATCATCAAGTTTGCAAAGATCCTTTTACCGTCCCTGGTCCCAAATCGCGTTTCAGGATGGGATGGAAAATCAGGCGTCCAGCGGAAATCGGCATTGGTGCCGGGGGGGGTGCTCCTACCCCACCCCGCTGCGAGCCAGCGAGAGGATATAAATGAATGCAAGTGAGCCTTAATGACCCATTTGCATCCGCTTCACGGCACAGCACTCTATTCTCTGGCCCTCCCTGATTCTCCAGTCCTCTGGGTCGGGAATCTCATGGGCAGGAATCACAACAGGTCTCACCAAATGTGAGGCAGGTGTGGTGAACCTCATGGTGGGCCAAAGGGGTAACTCCTGAAGGGAGTTGCCCCCAAAGTCCACCCGAGGGACACCCTTTTCACCTGTCCTCACAACACATGACCCGCCCATCCTCTGCTACCAGACATTCTCTCTTCCCCCCCCCCCCCCCAACACACGGCCACCCCCAGAGATCCCCTTAAGAGGGAGATCCCCTTAAGAGGGAGATCCCCTTAAGAGGGAGACCCCTCAGGGACCTGTGTCTGGAAGCCAGAGAGCAGTCCAGACAGGGGCAGTGACAGAAATTACAATTGTAACATTTATCTGGAACTGCCATGTTCCCGGAAAGAGAACAACTGTGGCTTGTGTTTAAACCACATAGGTTCTGTAGCTGCAAGCCATTCATTCATTTCTAGTCCTGGGCTGTGATTGACAGCTTCCACAAAATAGATGCAGCCTTGATTCATTCATCTCCCTTCATGGATATGTGACTCTAAGTGCTGAAACCCCAATGTTTACAAACATCAACCACTTCAAAGAGAGGCAAATGCATTCCAATCATTCAAGCCTGCATAGACAGTCTCACAGATAGGATGTAACATCTTTGGAGGACCTGGATACTTAATGAGTTAGTGAGCCTGATTTGTATGAAAATGTAACTTCAGTTCTGTCTGTAATTTGTTGAACAACAACCCTTCAGTGCCAAAATAAGAAAAATACTGCGGACATTGGAATCGGAAACGAGAACAGAGGTTGCTGAAAAAACTCTGCAGATCTGGCAGCATCTGTAAGGAGTGAAAACAGAATCATTGCTTTGAGTCCATTTGATTCTTAATCAAAACTGATAGGAGGGAGAATGTGTTAGATTTTAAGGCCAGCTGTGCAGAGGTTGCTGGAAAAACTCAACAGATCTGGCAGCATCTGTAAGGAGCGAAAACAGAATCATTGCTTTGAGTCCATTTGATTCTTAATCAGAACTGATAAGAGGGAGAATGTGTTAGATTTTAAGGTCAGCTGTGAGAAATTGCAACACCATGTAGCAACTTTAAGTCCTAAAGACAGATGGCTGAGCAGGGATTGCATTGAGGCCATACATGGATCGGATATTTTAAAAAGGGGGTTTAAGATGGAGGAAAAAGGTCATAATCTAAAGCTGCCAAACTCAATGTTGATTCTCGAGGGCTGCAATGTGCTCAAGCAGAAGATGAGATGCTGTTCCTCCAGTTTGCGTCAAGCTTTATTGGAGCATTGCAGCAGGCCAAGTATGGACATGTGGGCATGAGAGCAAGTTGCTGAGTTAATATAGCATGCAACAAGGAGCTGGGATCATGTTTGCGGAAGGTTTTCCGCAAAATCCTTCAGTGCCATTGTTTCTGATGGCAGAAGTAAAAGCCATCGTACCTAGAATACTCTGAAAAATCAGGTTTTAAAAACAAAATGGTACTTCACATTAAAGGAAAATACTCTGTTTAGTAATGAATAAGGATTGTTCTTTTTGATAATATTTTGTGTTATGAAGACAAAAATCTTGGAAATAAATTGTAGATTTGGTTTCTTAAAGGTTGTCTTCGTCACAAGTATTATTTTGGAGAGTAAAAGGAACTTTTTTTATTCTTTCATGGGTGTGGGCATCACTGGCAAGGCCAGCATTTGTTACCCATCTCTAATTGCCCTTGAACTGAGTGACTTGCTCAACCATTTCAGAGGGCAGTTAAAAGTCAACCCGCTCTGAAGTCACATGTAGACCAGGTAAGAATGACAAATGTCTTTCCCAACAAGACACTCGTGAACCTGATGAGGTTTTGCAACAATCAATGAGACCAGCTTTAAATTCCAGATTTTATGAAGTGAATTTAAATTCTACCAGCTGCTGTGATGGGCTTTGAATCCGTGTCTCCAGAGCATTATTCTGGGCCTCTGGATTACTAGACCAATGACATTACAGCTATGCTGTTATCTTCCCCCTGGAGTGCACTATTGTTTTGAATTATATACCCCTTAAAATAGACTTAAGGTAAGAAAGCCTGAGGATTTAACTAATGTAGAGATGGTTGTTGAGAGGAGGACCTGTATATGCCTCTCAGAAGCTTTGTTTGTCATGTTACATGTATCAGTATTGAGGCAAATAAATGATCAGTATGGATACAAAAACTGGCGAAGGAATGAATTTCGAAAGAAAATTCAGTCTTGCCGTTTTGGTTTTCTCCGAAGGCTCTGTTTTATAATATCTGTTTGACCAGCAGAGGAAAACTCTCAGCCGTTGGTTTTGAGAAGGATAGCCCATTCATTGTTGTTCGTTCTCTGACACCAGAGTGAAGTGGCCTGACAGTTAGCTCTGTAACTTAAATAAGTAGCTTATTTTGCCAAATATTAGGCATAGTATGGGCCTATCCATCCAGGGAAATGGTAGAGATCCATCAAGATAGATTTTGGTTTGTTTAGTACCCAATTCACTTTGCAGCTAATAAAATGCCCACAGAGTTATCTGTACTCCCATAAAAAGTCAGCATTCAAAGATGTTTCCGGAAGTGCACTGAAAGGACCACCAAAGCACTTGTTGCAAGGTAGTGTCCTTCAACCAACATGAATGAGATGGAATGTTTGTTGTGGTTTAGTTCTGCTGAAGTTCTCATGTAACAGGGGTACCATCTGTCTAAATGCACTTTGAACTACAGTGATGTTTTTGCAAGGGACATCTTGTGGCGGCCATGGAATAAACGGTCGCACATTCAGCAGCTCTCGCCCTTAGTGTTTTTTTTTATGGTGTTTAAGCCGGATTTTTCGGAAAATTTCTCAACATAAGTTGATCGAAGGGAGAGGAAAAGGAGGTGAGACTCAATTTATGAAATCGTGTCCAAATAAGAGTTGAAAAAGGAGAAACCAAAAGATGAGTAAAAGCAAGAATCAGAGGTCATCGAGCTCAATGGTAACGAGACAAAGCGTGTCCACGCCAGCTCACTGGTCGATTGGTCAATGGGATTGGATTGGATTGGATTTGTTTATTGTCACGTGTACCGAGGTACAGTGAAAAGTATTTTTCTGCGAGCAGCTCAACAGATCATTAAGTACATGAGAAGAAAAGGGAATAAAAGAAAAATACATAATAGGGCAACACAACATATACAATGAATCTACAAAAGCACTGGCATCGGATGAAGCATACAGGGTGTAGTGTTAATGAAATCAGTCCATAAGAGGGTCATTTAGGAGTCTGGTGACAGTGGGGAAGAAGCTGTTTTTGAGTCTGTTCGTGCGTGTTCTCAGACTTCTGTATCTCCTGCCCGATGGAAGAAGTTGGAAGAGTGAGTAAGCCGGGTGGGAGGGATCTTTGATTATACTGCCCGCTTTCCCCAGGCAGCGGGAGGTGTAGATGGAGTCAATGGATGGGAGGCAGGTTCGTGTGATGGACTGGGCGGTGTTCACGACTCTCTGAAGTTTCTTGCGGTCCTGGGCCGAGCAGTTGCCACACCAGGCTGTGATGCAGCCTGATAGGATGCTTTCTATGGTGTCGAGCACCTGGATGAGATGTTTGCCCGACATCGCAAGGAGTGTACAGAAGATGTAACCCAGATGATAGCCTCGATTAAGGAGGTGGTTGACCGGGTGGAGGAGAAAATGACGACCCAGGGACAGGAGATCCTAAAGCTGCAGGAGCTGGCGACTGAACGAGAGGAGGAGTCCACTGCAATGGCTTTGGAAATTAACATACTACAGGACAGCCAGAAATGACTGCTTGATAAAGTGGAAGACTTGGAGAACCGGTTTCGCAGGCAAAATATCCGAATCGTCGGGCTGCCAGAGGAGAAGGAGGGATCAGATGCGGGAGCGTATGTGGGGAAGATGTTGCAGGAGATATCGGGGCCGATGTGTTTGACAAGCCGCCGGAGGTGGACCGGGCGCATAGGGTGCTCGTACATAGGCCCCAGGGTTGGGAGCCCCCGAGGGCCGTGGTGGTGAGGCTACATCGATTCCTCGACAAGGAGCGTATCATGAAGTGGTCCAGGCAGACAAAATGGTACATGTGGGAAGAATCAGAGATCCGGGTGTACCAAGACTGGGGACCAGAACTCGCAAAGAGGAGAGCAAGTTTCAACAAAGTTAAGGCGACCCTGTTTGCGAAAGACATTAAATTCAGACTGTTATAACCGGCGCGTCTTTGGGTGACCTACGAGAACCGGGAGCTGTACTTCAATTCTCCGGAAGAGGTGGTTACTTTGATGAAAGACAATAATCTGGCTCAAGGACTCTGAGATTAAGGACTCTTAAATTCTAACTGTGGTGGGCTGAATTTGAGGGCAGGATGGAGTGGCGGGGAGGAGAGAAACATGGTTCTGTGTTCTACTTTGCCTTGTTTAAAATTTCAGTCTTTTAATTCTGTGAGTTAAGTTGCGATGTTCGGGAAGAAAAGGGTTTGGGTGTTTTATTTTTAAAAAAAATGTTTTTCTCCTTTTCTCTCGTCTTGTGTAATTTGATTTTGATTTAGTCTCTGTAACAAAGATGGTTGGTTCTTGCATGCATAATTTTGATTAAGCTGCTTGGAGCTTCTTCTATTGTGTTTGATTCTCTTTGAAAGTGATGGGACTGATAAGAACCGGTCAAAGGGGGAGGGGTAGAACGTGGCAATCTGGTGTAACGACTTTTAAACTCAAACTGTGGGGGTCTGAGTTTGGGGGAGGAGACAGGATGGCGGGGAGGTGAGAAAAATGGTTCTGTGTTTTGCTAGATCTTGTTTAAAATTTCAGTCTTTTAATTCTGTGAGTTAAGTTGCGATGATGTGGGGATGCCATCGTTGGACTGGGGTGAGCACAGTAAGAAGTCTTATAACACCAGGTTAAAGTCCAACAGGTTTGTTTCGATATCACTAGCGTTCGGAGCGCTGCTCATTCCTCAGGTGAATGAAGAGGTATGTTCCAGAAACATATATAAAGACAAATTCAAAGATGTAGACAATGCTTGGAATGTGAGCATTAGCAGGTGATTAAGTCTTTACAGATCCAGAGATGGGGTAACCCCAGGTTAAAGAGGTGTGAATTGTGTCAAGCCAGGACAGTTGGTAGGATTTCGCAGGCCAGATGGTGGGGGATGAATGTAATGCGACATGAAGCCCAGGTCCAGGTTGAGGCCGCACTCGTGTGCGGAACTTGGCTCTAAGTTTCTGCTCGGCTATTCTGCGTTGTCGCGCGTCCTGAAGGCCGCCTTGGGGAACGCTTACCCGGAGATCAGAGGCTGAATGCCCTTGACTGCTGAAGTGTTCCTGACTGGAAGGGAACATTCGTGCCTGGTGATTGTCGTATGATGTCCGTTCATTCGTTGTCACAGCATCTGCATGGTCTCGCCAATGTACCATGCTTCGGGACATCCTTACCTGCAGCGTATGAGGTAGACCACGTTGGCCGAGTCACACGAGTATGTACAGCGTACCTGGTGGGTGGTGTTCTCACGTGTAATGGTGATATCCATGTCGATGATCTGGCACGTCTTGCAGAGATTGCCATGGCAGGGTTGTGTGGTGTCGTGGTCACTGTTCTGAAGGCTAGGTAGTTTGCTGCAAACAATGGTTTGTTTGAGGTTGCGCAGTTGTTTGAGGGCAAGTAGTGGGGGTGTGGGGATGACCTTGGCAAGATGTTCATCTTCATCGATGACGTGTTGAAGACTGTGAAGAAGATGTCGTAGTTTCTCCGCTCCGGGAAAGTACTGGACGACGAATGGTATTCTGTCGGT
The DNA here is from genome assembly GCF_047496885.1 of Scyliorhinus torazame. NCBI lineage: Eukaryota > Metazoa > Chordata > Chondrichthyes > Carcharhiniformes > Scyliorhinidae > Scyliorhinus > Scyliorhinus torazame. The sequence continues at coordinate 148,886,984 of NC_092717.1, read as the reverse complement.
TGTGTCCCATGTTTGTCTTCTGAGGAGGTCGGTGCGTTTTCTTGCTGTGGCGCGTTGGAACTGTCGATCCATGAGTCGAGCCCCATATCCCGTTCGTACGAAGGCATCTTTCAACGTCTGTAGATGTCTGTTACGTTGCGATGTTCGGGAAGAAAATGGTTTTGGTGTTTTAATATTTTTTTTCTCTTTCCTCTCTTGTGTAATTTGGTCTTGATTTACTGCTTTATGTATGATATCACAGAGGGAAGAACTTATAAGATGCGATGGGCTGTTTTAGTTTCTGCAAGAATGATGGTTGATTCTTGCATGCATAATTTCACTTAAGCTGCTTGAAGCTTCTTCCTTTGTGCTGGATTCTATTTGAAGGTGATAGGAGTGATAAGAATCGGTTAAAGAGGGCAGCACGGTGGCACAGTGGTTAACATTGCTGCCTACGCCGCTTAGGACCCGGGTTCGAATCCCGGCCCTGAGTCACTGTCTGTGTGGAGTTTGCACATTCTCCCCGTGTCTGCGTGGGTTTCGCCCCACAACTCAAAGATGTGCAGGATAGGCGGATTGGCCATGCTAAATTGCCCGTTAATTGGAAAAAATAATTGGGTACTCTGAAATTTAAAAAAAAAAAGAAAGGTTAAAGGGGGAGGGGTTTGCCTCCTTGCCTGCGCGTTGGGAGAGGTTATGTTTGCTTTTTGGGGTTGTTGTTACTGTGTTGAGTGCTTGTTTTATTACTAGGTGTGATAGAATCTGGCAGTCGGCAGGCTTTTTGACACCAGAGGGTGGGAGATGCTGAGCTAGCTGGATAGCTGGTTCACGGGAGCAAAGTGGGGGGAGAGCTGAGGAAAGACTAAGTGGGGAGGAGGGGGGTGCGGGAGGGGGTGTACTGCTGACGGGTAAGGGACAGTTAGGAGACTGGAGATGGAGATCAGATGGCGGTCGCCACCGATGGGCGGATCAAGTGAGGTGTGGAACACGGGCTAGGAACTGGCCTAGGAACGGTCATGGTTAACTGACAGGGGAGGGGGGCAGAAGCCTCCCCAACCAGACTGGTTACATGGAATGTTCGTGGACTGAACGGGCCGGTTAAGAGAGCTTGTGTGTTCGCACACCTGAGATAGTTAAAAGCGGACATGGCTATGTTACAGGAGACACACTTGAAGCTGGGAGACCACATTAAATGAAAGAAGGGATGGGTCAGGCAAGTGTTTCACTCAGGACTGGACTTTAAAACACGTGGGGTGGCTATCCTGATTAATAAAAGGGTGACATTCGAGATGGGGAGAATAGAGGTAGACGCGTGAGGCAGATTTATTAAGGTTAGTGGGAAGTTAGAGGGAATGGCAGTAGTGCTGGTGAATATATATGCCCCAAACTGGCATGATGTCGCGTTTATCAGGAAGGTGCTTGGGAAGATCCCAGACCTTGACTCGCACCGGCTGATCATGAGGGGTGACTTTAAAATGGTCCTGGACCCGAGGCTGGACTGGTCGAGTGCTAGGTCGGGGAAGCTATCAGTAATGGCAAAGGAACTGTGGGGGTTCATGGAGCGCATGGGAGGGGTGGATCTGTGGAGATTTGAGAGACCAAGGTGCAGGGAATATACATTCTACTCCCATGTACATAAGGAGTACTCCAGGATAGATTTATTTGTACTAGATAAAACACTGCTAGCAGGGGTTGAGGACACCGAGTACTCAGCAATTATGGTCTCAGATCATGCACCACTCTGGATAAACCTATGGGCAGACACGGGAATGTCCCAGCGCCCACAGTGGAGACTAGATACAGGGCTGTTAGAGGATGAGGAGATCTGCGAGTGAGAGAGGCCATTCGAGGGTACATAAAGATCAATGACATGGGAGAGACTGCAGCTGCGGTGGTTTGGGAGGCACTGAAAGCAGTCATTAGAGGGGAATGTGTTTCGATTCGAGCCCACAGGGATAAAACTGAGCGGTCGGAGCTGGACAGGTTGGTAGGAGAAATCTTACAGGTGGATAGGAGATACTCGGAGTCTCCAAAAGAGGATCTCCTGAAGGAGCGTCAGAGACTTCAAATGGAGTTTGGGCTCCTTTCCACAGGAAGGCAGAGGGTCAGCTGAGGAGAGTAAAAGGGGCAATTATTGAACATGGGGAGAAAGCTAGCAGGATGCTGGCACATCAGCTGAGGAAACAAGAGGCGGCGAGAGAAATAGGGAAAATAAAGGATTTGAGGGGGATAAGAAGTTCTCTGGGTTACTGGGGCTCCTGGTTAATGCTTTCAATGAGTCCAAGGAGCTGGGAGTACTCCCCCCAATGTTATCGCAGGCATCAATTTCTCGCATCCTGAAGCATGACAAGGATCCGGAGAGCTGTGGATTGTTCAGGCCAATCTCCCTCTTGAATGTAGATGCCAAATTATTGGCAAAGATTCTGGCCACTCAAAGAGAGGATTGTGTCCAGGAGATAATTGGGGAGGATCACACGGGATTTGTAAAAGGCAGGCACCTGACATCCAACATTAGACGGCTTCTTAATGTAATTATGATGCCAGCGGTGGGGCGTGAGGCTGAGGTGATAGTTGCCATGGACGCAAATTTGGATCAATTGAGAAGGGATTTTTGTAGATGGGACAGACGCTGGCGGGGAGGGTTCAGACGGGGAAGATGACTGTCCTTCCGAGACTGCTTTTCTTTTTTCAGTGTCACCCGATTTTTGTCCCAAAGGCTTTTTTCAGAAGTATTAATGTGGCAATATCGAGGTTTATAAAGAGGGTACTCCTGGAACGGGCCCGCGGGGAAGGGGGATTGGCTCTCCCGAGCTTTATTAACTACTACTGGGCTGCCAACATATTGATGGTCAGGAAGTGGGTCATGGGGCAGGGGTCGGTCTGGGAGCAGATGGAGACAACATCCTGCAAAGGTCCGAGCCTGGAGGCCACTGACGGCGCCCCTGCCGTTCTCGCCTGCTCAGTACTCCACAAGTCCTGTGGTGGTGGCAGCCCTGAGGGTGTGGGGGCAATGGAGGCAGCATATGAGACTGTGTGTCACCGATCTGTGACAATCACCAGTTTGTCCCGGGGAGTGGGGGGGGGGGGGGGGGGGGCTGGATGGGGGCTTTAAGGTATGGCAGCGGAAAGGGATTGAGAGGTTAGGGGATCTATTCATCCAGGAGGGCTTCCCGACCTTGGAGACATTAGAGGAGCAGTTTGACTTGCCAGAAGGGAATGAGTTTCGGTATCTTCAAATGTGGGACTTTGTGCGGAGACAGGTCCCAAGCTTTCCTCACCTTCCCCTGAGGGGACTACAGGATAAAGTGCTGTCAAAAACAGGGGTTGGAGGTGGGAAGGTTTCGGACATATACAGGGAATTGTTAGAGTGGGTAGGAGCCCCGATCAGAAAGGTGAAGAGGAAGTGGGAAGAGGAGTTGGGAGGGGAGCTGGAAACTGAACTCCAGCTCCCCTCCAGTTGGTTGGGGAGCTGAAAAGGGTAAATGCATCCTCGTCCTGTGCTAGACTCAGCTTGATACAGTTCAAGGTAGTCCACAGGGCCCACATAATGGTAGCCCGAATGAGTAGGTTCTTCGAGGAGGTGGAGGACAGATGTGGGGGTAGTCCGGCCAACCATGTTCATATGTTTTGGGTATGTTCGAAACTGAGGGAATTCTGGCAGGGATTTGCAGATGTTATGTCATAAGTCCTGGAAGGTAAGGTAACTCAGAGTCCAGAATTAGAAATATTTGGGGTATCAGAAGATCCGGGGAGGGAGGCCGATATTCTGGCATTCTCTTCCCTGGTGGCCCGGTGACGGATCTTGCTGAGATGGAGGGACTCGGGGCTGCCGAAATCAGGAGTGTGGGTCAGCGATATGGTCGAGTTTCTCAGTCTGGAGAAAATCAAGTTTGCTTTAAGAGGATCAATACAGGGATTCGCCCGGCATTGGCAGCCGTTCATCGTTTTCTTGAACAAAAACTGAACGTCAGCAGTAAGGAGGGAAAGGGAAAAAGCGGGGGGTGGGGGGGAGGAAAATAGGAGGCATGGCAATGTTAAATAAGGACAGGGAATTTAGTAGACGGGTAATTGGGGATTGGGTGGGAGAAGTGGGGTACTTGGTTTATTGTATGTTGTTATTTTAGGGGGCATTTTGTGCGTCGACCCACGCGGTTTTTGAAATGTCAATATGTTAAATTGTGAAAATTACAAATGCTTCAATAAAATATTTTTTTTAAAATGTGATGTTTTTGCAAAATCAGCAAAGGCAGGCACTTTACTCCAATTTCAGTGCCAAACAGGAGAATTGGCATAGCTCACCAGTTGAATGCAGTGGAGAACTTCAAATAATCAGGTACTATAAAGAGGGGGTATATTAATTAAATGGTCACATTTAACAAGTATAGATTCATAGCTTCCAAATATCATCCTTTTAACTGGCAGCTAATGTTTCAATCTATACTGTTTCAGTTAAAAATCAGCTTTTTCTTACCGGGTGGGAGTCAATCAGTCCAATCAATTGAACTGGACATTGTCAGATCCAATCAGAAGGAAGGCTGTTGAATTTGGATGTTGTTTTTCCAGTTCTTGTGAAAAGCCATCAACCTGAAAAATCTCTGTTTCTCTCCACAGTTGCTGCCTGATATGTTGAGTATTTTCAACATTTAGTTTTTGTTTGATATTGCTTTTCTTGGTGTAGATACGTGAACAGAAGCACATGTTTTCAGATTAATGTTTTTTGGGAATCATAGTTAGCTTTTTAACACACTAAGACATCTGTGGAACAATTTTTGTTAATTTGTTTAAACTTAATTCTATTCTAAGGATCATTGTGATACACACCCAGTTTTTTTCTAATATGAAGTATTTTTTCTTCAGTACTGTTAGAACTATGTTTAATGGGATAATGATGATGGTGGCATGGTAGCACAGTGGTTAGTACTGTTGCTTCACAGTGCCAAGGTTCCAAGTTCGATTCCCGGCTTGGGCACTGTCTGTGCGAAGTCTGTACGTTTTCCCGGTGTCTGCTTAGGTGCTCCGGTTTCCTCCCACAAGTCCTAAAAGACGTGCTGTTAGGTAATTTTGACATTCTGAATTCTCCCTCGGTGTACCCGAAGAGGCGCCAGAGTGTGGCGACTAGGGGATTTCCACAGTAACTTCATTGCAGTGTTAATGTAAGCCTACTTGTGACAATAATAAAGATTATTATTATGTAGCGTTTATGCATTTAACTGATGTTATTCAAATTCCCTGTGAATGCATTTATGGAAACTGAATAGGGGATGGGAACTGAATGGTCATGGAACTTATTCAATTCAAAAAAACTGATATTGAGATGCCAATGTCCAGAATTTTACTAGAATGTCCAGATTTATTTTAATGTGTGCTTCCCAATTTAATTCTGTAAATTTGAAACCTGTTTTCAGTTTATTTGCATACTTCTAATGGAGGTCCTTTTCTTACTGTGCAGCAAAGAGGGGAAACATCTTCACATTTCATGTTAGAATTGTCAACATCAGCTGGGAAATGTGAAAAGGGACACTGTAATCAATGAAAGTACAATAAACAGCAAATCCCAGACCAGATCCTGCCAGTTAGGACTGCCAAAGAGCAAAATATTCAGTTCCCTGTGTTAGGTACTGCATTTTGCCAATTTTTGTTCTTTTAGATGGCTGTAGTTGATAATTTTTTAATGTTCAATACAAGAAAGTGCTGCTCTTTGATAACATTAAAGAACAATATAGATTCTGAATAACAATTGATGGTAATAGCAGTAGAACATTGATTGAGTACAGGAAGGCAGCACGGTAGCACAAGTGGATAGCACTGTGGCTTCACAGCGCCAGGGTCCCAGGTTCAATTCCCCGCTGGGTCACTGTCTGTGCGGAGTCTGCACGTTCTCCCCGTGTCTGCGTGGGTTTCCTCCGGGTGCTCCGGTTTCCTCCCACAGTCCAAAGACGTGCAGGTTAGGTGGATTGGCCATGCTAAATTGCCCTTAGTGTCCAAAAAGGTTAGGAGGGGTTATTGGGGATAGGGTGAAAGTGAGGGCTTAAGTGGGTCGGTGCAGACTCGATGGGCCGAATGGCCTCCTACTGCACTGTATGTTCTGTATGTTCTATCTAAGTCTTGTGGAACAGTGATAGCATCCCAACTTCTGGAGTTGAAGCTCCGGGTTCGAGTCCAATGCCAAATCTTGTTCGCTCAATATAATCATAATTATTATTATTATTATGAGTGTTCATAATACGGTTCAACTGGCTGATAATTGGTTTGGGAATCCTTCCACCTACTATCTCCCCAAAAGGGAAAAGAGTGTGTGAAGATGTGCAAAAAAAGCTATTGTGTTTGTATGACATTTCTGTCTCATTTTACCATAATGCTAACCTGTTTATTTCAGATGGGTTAATATGTAAAGTAACAGACAGAGTAGAGCTCCAAAAATGCATTAAGTAGTTGTCATCTGCTATCACAAAGATTTATGGCCTTGGATGATTTCAGATTTAAAACCAGAATATATTTGCAATGCCAAGAACTAAAATAGAAAATGTGAAAGGTTAATATATCATGTGTGACCTTTCAACAGAATACCATTTTCATGTTGATTTCTAATCATGCTAGTCCATCTTTGTCCCTCCTGAGGTTAAAACAACAACTTAACCAGAGAACCAGGTAGAGAAGTGGGGTAGTCAATGGTTGGGAAAGCAGGATCTTAGTCTTGTGCATGCAGACCTTGGGTTTAGAAACCCTGCATATATGTTTCACTTGTTAGGCTCGACCACTAGGTCGGTGCTTACTATGTAGGTCATGTCATATTGACCTGAGAGAGAGCATGAGGGAAGATAGGAGAGAAACTAGAGATATGTATGAATTTAAGCTTGGACGGAGGGAAACCTTAGAGGAAGTTTGACCCAGTGGACGCGGGAAAAGGAGAGAAATATCAGAGGCAGCTACTTAAAAGATTATTCAAAATAATTCAATGGGGTTTTAAGAATGCAAGGTTTCATAAGAAGATTATGTTTTGAGGCTGTCTATTTAAATCAAGTGAAATGGAGCAATGAAGAGAAAACTGTGTCCGTTCTGAATTCTGCCCAAACACAGGCCTGGATGGGGACAGGTTGCCATGGGGACAGGGGGCAGAGCGTGAGACTGAAATAGAGCAAAGTACAGAATCTTCACACCTGAAGCAAAGGCAAAAGCAATTGGGCTAACCGATCATATTTTTGGTCTCTGATTTTTTGGGGATAGAAAGAGAGAGGTGCTTCTTAAAAACAGTTGGAAGACCACAGCTAATATGGTCAGCTGCCTTTCTGTGAGTTACAAGACAGGATGCGGGTAGGAAGGAATGACTGGTTGAAGAAATGCATCCTGTGGCATTCTAAAGTCCCTGGAAGATTTGCCTTGGCATGATCAGGAGGAGAAATTGCTGGAGTGTGCTTTACTGCTGGTAGTTGGTTCATGAATCCCTTCAAAACTGAGAGAATTATCTTTCAATGGTCACTCAATGTTGTGGCTTGATGAACCAGGGAGACGGAAACTCATTGGAAACCGAGTGTGACTGGACTGTGAACTGTCTCTTTTAAAACTGTAATTCAATGGAGAGCGTGCTGGAAAGTATATATAATCAGACATGGTGGATGCATTGGTTGTAATTTTCCAAAGGTCCTTGGATTCTGGAGAAGTATCGGAGGATTGGAAAACTGCCAATGTGACACCCCTCTTCAAAAATGGAGGGAGGAAAAAAGCAGGCAACTATAGGTCGATTAGCCTCACATTTATTTTTGGAAAAACGTTGGAATCAATTATTAAGGAAGTAACAGCAGCACATCTGGAAAATCGTAATGTAATCAAGCAGAAGCAGCATGACTTCATGAAAGGGAAATTGTGTCTTGACTCATTTATTAGAGTTTTTCAAGGAAGTCTCAACGAGATTGGATAGAGGGAAACCAGTAGATATGCTGTATTTGGGACTTCGAGAAGGCGTTTGACAGGATACCTCCCAAAGGTAAGATAAGGGCCCATTGTGTTGGAGTGGTAAATTGGCATGGATAGAGAATTGGCTAATTGATAGGAAACAGTGAGTGGGGATAAGGGGTTCTTTTTCATATGGGTGACAAAATATATTCATGACTTGGAGGAAGGAAGCAAAAGTACCTTCGTCAAATTTGCAGACGAAACAAAAATAGGTGGAAAGGCAATTTGCGAGTGGAATACTAACAGTTTGCAAGGGATATTGAAGTGGGCAAAATGTTGGCAAATGGAGTTTAATGTGGAAAAATGTGAAAATTGTTCATTCTGGAACGGAGAACAAAATAACAGTATTATTTAAATGCAGAAAGCTGCAGCACAAATAATAATAATAACAACCTTTTATTGTCACAAGTATGAAGTTACTGTGAAAAGCCCCTAGTCGCCACATTCCGGTGCCTGTTCGGGTAAGCTGGTACGGGAGCTGAACCCGCGCTGCTGGCCTTGTTCTGCATCACAAACCAAAGGAATGTGGGGGCACTTGTGCACGAAACACAGAAAGCTAGCACAGCTGCAACAGGTAATCAGGAAGGCTAATGGAATGTTGGACCTTATTTCAAGGGGGTTGGAGTATAAGGGGTGGCATGGTGGCACAGTGGTTAGCACTGCTGCCTCTCAGCTCCAGGGACCCGGTTCAATTCTGGCCTCTGGACTGTCTGTGTGGAGTTTGCACTTTCTCCCTGTGTCTGCGTGGGTTTCCTCCGGGTGCGCTGATTTCCTCCCACAGTCCAAAGATGTGCAGGTTAGGTGAATTGGCCATGCTAAATTGCCCCTTAGTGTCCAAAAGATTAGGTGGGGATACTGGGTTGCAGGGGATAGGGTGGAGGCGTGAGCTGAAGGGCCGGTGCAGACTCGATGGGCCGAATGACCTACTTCTGCATGGTAAATTGTATGATTCTATGATTTCGGATTTTTTGGAATTGTTTATTGTCACGTGTACCGAGGTATTTTTCTGCAAGCAGCTCAAACAGATCATTTAGTACATAAAAATAAAAGAAAAAGAAAATACATAAAAGGGCAACACAAGGTCCACAATGTAAATACATAGGCACCGGTGAAGCATACAAGAGTGTAGTATTAATCAGGTCAGTCCATAAGAGGATAGTTTAGGAGTCTGGTAACAGCAGGGAAGAAGCTGCTTTTGAATCTGTTCATGCGTGTTCTCAGACTTTTGTATCTCGTGCCCGATGGAAGAAGTTGGAAGAATGAGTAAGCCGGGTGGGAGGGGACTTTGATTATGCTGCCCGCATTCCCCAGGCGGCGGGAGGTGTACAAAACACTGGTGAGACCACATTTGGAGTACCGTGAGCACTTTGATCCCCCTATTTAAGGAAAAATATTATTTCATTGGAGGCGGGTCAGAGAAGCTTCATAATATATAACACTGCAATGAAGTTACTGAGAAAATCCCCTAGTCACCTTGTGTGCGATGTGGGAGCTCAGGGACACGTCCACTGTCCCTGGCTCCTTCACGTGGAAGAAGTGTGTCCAGTTGCAGCTCCTGTTAGACCGCTTGACGGCTCTGGAGCTGCGGATGGACTCACTTTGGAGCATCCGCGATGCTGAGGACGTTGTGGATAGCACGTTAGGCGAGTTGGTCACACCGCAGGTGAAAGGTACTGAGGGAGATAGAAAATGGGTGACCAAAAGACAGAGCAAGAGTAGGAAGGCAGTGCAGGTGTCCTCTGCGGCCATCTCCCTGCAAAACAGATATATCGCTTTAGATACTGTTGAGGGAGATGGCTCAACAAGGGAAGGCAGCAGCAGCCAGGTTCATGGCACCGTGGCTGTCTCTGCTGCGCAGCTGGGCAGGAAGAAGAATGGCAGGGCTATAGTGATAGGGGACTCAATTGTAAGGGGAATAGACAGGCGGTTCTGCGGACGCAATCGAGACTCCAGGATGGTATGTTGCCTCCCTGGTGTAAGGGTCAAGGATGTCTCGGAGCGGCTGCAGGACATTCTGGGGGGGGAGGGTGAACAGCCAGCTGTCGTGGTGCACATAGGCACCAACGATATAGGTAAAAAATGGGACGAGGTCCTACAAGCTGAAGTTAGGGAGCGAGGAGTTAAACTAAAAATTAGGACCTCAAAGGTAGTAATCTCAGGATTGCGACCAGTGCCATGAGCTAGTCAGAGTCGGAATGTCAGGATAGAGAGGATGAATACGTGGCTGGAGAGATGGTGCAAAAGGGAGGGATTCAAATACCTGGGACATTGGAACCGGTTCTGGGGGAGGTGGGACCAGTACAAACCGGACGGTCTGCACCTGGGCAGGACTGGAACCGATGTCCTCGGGGGGGTGTTTGCTAGAGCTGTTGGGGAGAGTTTAAACTAATGTGGCAGGGGGATGGGAACCGATGCAGGAAGTTGGAAGGTAGTAAAACAGGGACAGAAATAAAAGGCAGTAAGGGGGAAAGTGTAAGGCAGAGAAGCCATAGTCAAAAATCAAAAAGGGCGACAGTACAAGGTACAGTGACTGAGGGGAGCTCAGTGAATAGGACCAGGAATACTAAAAGAAATAAAACGGGAAGTGAAAACATTAATGGTAAGCGACGCGGCAGGTTGTTACAGGAAGATATGGGTTGGACGACAAGGAAAATTAGGAGAAAGGTTAAGAGGAAATATAACTTAGGAGAGGTTACTGATCGAGGTGTTAAGATTAAGAACAGAGGTAAAAAAGCCAACATAAGTGTACTTTACCTGAATGCTCGTAGTATTCGGAATAAGGTAAATGAGTTGATGGCGCAAATCATCGTGAATGACTATGATTTAGTGGCCATTACTGAAACATGGTTAAAGGATGGTCACGACTGGGAGTTAAATATCCGAGGGTATCAAACTTTTCGGAAGGACAGAGTGGATGGTGAGGGAGGTGGTGTAGCTCTGTTATTTAAGGATGACATCCGGGCAACAGTAAGGGATGACATCGGTGCTATGGAGGATAAGGTTGAATCCATTTGGGTGGAAATCAGGAATAGTAAGGCGAAAAAGTCACTGATAGGAGTAATCTATAGGCCACCAAATAGTAACATTATGGTGGGGCAGGCAATAAACAAAGAAATAACAGATGCATGTAGAAATGGTACAGCAGTTATCATGGGGGATTTTAATCTACATGTTGATTGGTTTAACCAGGTCGGTCAAGGCAGCCTTGAGGAGGAGTTTATAGAATGTATCCGTGATAGTTTCCTCGAACAGTATGTAATGGAACCTACGAGGGAACAAGCGGTCCTAGATCTGGTCCTGTGTAATGAGACAGGATTGATTCAGGATTTCATAGTTAGGGGTCCTCTCGGAAGGAGTGATCACAATATGGTGGAATTTAAAATACAGATGGAGGGTGAGAAGGTAAAATCAAGCACTCGTGTTTTGTGCTTAAACAAAGGAGATTACAATGGGATGAGAGAAGAACTAGCTACGGTAGACTGGGAGCAAAGACTTTATGGTGAAACAGTTGAGGAACAGTGGAGAACCTTCCAAGTGATTTTTCACAGTGCCCAGCAAAGGTTTATACCAACAAAAAGGAAGGACAGTAAAAAGAGGGAAAATCGACCGTGGATATCTAAGGAAATAAGGGAGAGTTTCAAATTGAAGGAAAAAACATACAAAGTAGCAAAGGTCAGTGGGAGACTAGAGGACTGGGAAATCTTTAGGGGGCAACAGAAAGCTACTAAAAAAGCTATAAAGAAGAGTAAGATAGATTATGAGAGTAAACTTGCTCAGAATATAAAAACAGATAGTAAAAGTTTCTACAAATACATAAAACAAAAAAGAGTGGCTAAGGTAAATATTTGTCCTTTAGAGAATGAGAAGGGAGATTTAATAATGGGAGATGAGGAAATGGCTGAGGAATTGAACAGGTTTTTTGGGTCGGCCTTCACAGTGGAAGACACAAATAACATGCCAGTGACTGATGGAAATGAGGCTATGACAGGTGAGGACCTTGAGAGGATTGATATCACCAAGGAGGTAGTGATGGGAAAGCTAATGGGGCTAAAGGTAGACAAGTCTCCTGGACCTGATGGAATGCATCCCAGAGTGCTAAAAGAGATGGCTAGGGAAATTGCAAATGCACTAGTGATAATTTACCAAAATTCACTAGACTCTGGGGTGGTCCCGGCGGATTGGAAATTAGCAAACGTGACACCACTGTTTAAAAAAAGGAGGTAGGCAGAAAGCAGGTAATTATAGGCCAGTGAGCTTAACTTCGGTAGTAGGGAAGATGCTGGAATCTATCATCAAGGAAGAAATAGCGAGGCATCTGGATGGAAATTGTCCCATTGGACAGACGCAACATGGGTTCATAAAGGGAAGGTTGTGCCTAACTAATTTAGTGGAATTTTTTGAGGACATTAACAGTGCGGTAGATAATGGGGAGCCAATGGATGTGGTATATCTGGATTTCCAGAAAGCCTTTGACAAGGTGCCACACAAAAGGTTGTTGCATAAGATAAAGATGCATGGCATTAAGGGGAAAGTAGTAGCATGGATAGAGGATTGGTTAATTAATAGAAAGCAAAGAGTGGGGATTAATGGGGTTTCTCTGGTTGGCAATCAGTAGCTAGTGGTGTCCCTCCGGGATCAGTGTTGGGCCCACAACTGTTCACAATTTACATAGATGATTTGGAGTTGGGGACCAAGGGCAATGTGTCCAGGTTTGCAGACGACACTAAGATAAGTGGTAAAGCAAAAAGTGCAGAGGATCCTGGAAGTCTGCAGAGGGATGTGGATAGGCTAAGTGAATGGGCTAGGGTCTGGCAGATGGAATACAATGTTGACAAAGGTGAGGTTATCCATTTTGGTAGGAATAACATCAAAAGGGATTATTATTTAAATGATAAAATATTAAAACATGCTGCTGTGCAGAGAGACCTGGGTGTGCTAGTGCATGAGTCGCAGAAAGTTGGTTTTCAGGTGCAACAGGTGATTAAGAAGGCAAATGGAATTTTGTCCTTCATTGCTAGAGGGATGGAGTTTAAGACTAGGGAGGTTCTGCTGCAATTGTATAAGGTGTTAGTGAGGCCACACCTGGAGTATTGTGTTCAGTTTTGGTCTCCTTACTTGAGAAAGGACGTACTGGCACTGGAGGGTGTGCAGAGGAGATTCACTATGTTAATCCCAGAGCTGAAGGGGTTGGATTACGAGGAGAGGTTAAGTAGACTGGGACTGTACTCGTTGGAATTTAGAAGGATGAGGGGGGATCTTATAGAAACATATAAGATTATGAAGGGAATAGATAGGATACGTGCGGGCAGGTTGTTTCCACTGGGGGGTGAAAGCAGAACTAGGGGGCATAGCCTCAAAATAAGGGGAAGTAGATTTAGGACTGAGTTTAGGAGGAACCTCTTCACCCAAAGGGTTGTGAATCTATGGAATTCCTTGCCCAGTGAAGCAGTAGAGGCTCCTTCATTAAATGTTTTTAAGATAAAGATAGATAGTTTTTTGAAGAATAAAGGGATTAAGGGTTATGGTGTTCGGGCCGGAAAGTGGAGCTGAGTCCACAAAAGATCAGCCATGATCTCATTGAATGGTGGAGCAGGCTCGAGGAGCCAGATGGCCTACTCCTGCTCCTAGTTCTTATGTTCTTATGTTCTTATTATTCCGGTGCCTGTTCGTGTACATACAGGGAGAATTCAGTATGTCCAAATTATCTAACAGCACATCTTTTGGGACTTGTGGGTGGAAACCGGAGCACCCGGAGGAAACCCACGCAGACGCAGGGAGAACGTGCAGACTCCGCATAGACAGTGACCCAAGCCAGGAATCGGTTCTGCGACTCTGGTGCTGTGAAGCAACATTGCTAACCACTGTGCTACCGTGCCACCCGCAAGAGGGAAGTAAGGCTTCCTTTGAGCTGGAATTGAACCAGAGACATAAGGATGTCAGCTTTAATCATCTACAGTCCACTGTTCTACCAGCTGAGCTATCGAAGGATAGGCCAGCTTCAATGGGATGATCTTCAGTATGGAGGGATTGTCTTCTGAGCAAAGGTTAAACAGGCTGGGACTCCACTCATTGTAATTTAGACGAATGAGAAGTGATCTCTTTAAAACATGTAGGGTTCTTAAGGGGTTTGACAAGGTAAATGGTGAGGGGGATGTTTCCCTTCATGGGAGATTCAAGGACCAGAGGGCATAGTCTCAGAATAAAGGAGTGCCAGTGAGGAGGAATGTCTCCTCTCAGAGGATTGAGCGTCTTAGGAACTCCTTGCTGCAGAGAGCTGTGGGGAAAGAGTCCTTGTGATGCGTAAGGCTGGGATTAGATGGGTTCTTGATCATTAAGAGAATCCAGGGTTATGGGGAAAGGGCAGTAAAGTGGATGTGAGGATTGTTGGACAAGCCATGATCCTGTTGAATGGCAGAGCAAGCTCAAGGAGCCAAATGACCTACTCCTGTTACTCCTTCTCATGGTCTTATGTGTGTGGGGGGGGGGGGGTTGGTCATATTAGAACATTAATAAGCATTATTTATTCTGTGGTTTAGAGTACTGGTTTCCTACGAATTAATGTTTAGCCACTGTTGCTTTTCGTTTGTTGTCGTAAAAGTTTTAAAACTTGAAATCTTGTCATGTAATTCCTATTAGTCGGTCAATGGGAATTGCATTTTTATTAAAATGTTATCAGTCTTTATGGAAATTATAACACAAGACTTCCCAATATGGTAATCTTCCAGTTGCTTCTGGCCTGTCATGAAACCTGGGATAGGTTAATACAGTGGTTCAATCTGTTTGTCCCATTAATGTCAAATGTGCTGCCAGTTGAAATATGTGTGGTGAAGATACATTTTGTTCACAAAGTAGCACGGTTTCTGCTGTTATATTTTCAGTCTGAGGAATTATGCTGTAAGTCGGATGCAACTGTTCCAATTTCATATTTTAAATTTCTGTAACCTTTCCAAAAGAATTTACTTTTGGCATAAAAGGTAGATTTAGAGTAGGCTGCAAAATGCCAGAAAATAGACTACAAAAATTGTCACTAAATTTTCTCATAGAAATATAGAAAATATAAGCAGGAGTAGGACATTTGGCCCTTCAAGCCTGCTTCGCTATTCAATATGATCATGGCTGATCACCCAACTCAGTAACCTATTCCCTCTTTCCATCCCATATTCTTTGATCTCTTTAGCCCAAGAGCTATATCTAACTCCTTCATGAAAACATAGGATGTTTTGGCCTGAACTGCTTCCTGCGGTAGCAAATTCTACAGACTTACCATTCTCTGGGTGGGTGAAGAAATTTCTCCTCATCTCAGCCCTAAAAGATTTACCCCTTGTCCTTAGACTATGACTCTTGAGTCTGATCACCCCATCGGGAACATCCTTTCTAAATCTACCCTGTTTAGTCCTGTTAGAATTTTGTAGATTTCTATGAGATCACCCTCATAAAAGTTTTTTAAATTCTCCTGAACTCTAGCGAATATAATCCGAGGCACTAATAATCAAAGGCACATGTCCCGTGACCCTTCAAAATTAAACTCCATATGTACTTAACTTTTTCTCTTGCAATATCAGTGATGGAATATTGGGCATATCTGCTTTCGACGTTATGACAAGCTTGTGACATCTTATTTTTGCTGACTTATCTCCACATGACGTAGTCTTGTATTCAGGACAGCCTTGAACTGTCAGTTTTTGGGAGCTGTGACAGTTCTTTTTAAAGCTGTCATTCGGATTTTTATGTTTCTTTTGTGTCGGTCTAGATAGATCAATTTATGACCATGAATTCAGCAGTAGGATGTGTGAAAATTGGAATATTCAGCACCGACCTAGTGGTCTTACCCAATGGTTCCCAACTGCAGTTTATGACTCCATGTTGTGAGAAGGCTACAAGTGTGTTGCAGCCGCTGGCATTCCCACGCACGCATCCTTGCTGTGGTGATATGCCTGCGGGCCACATCATAGTTGGATGGTGTGAGACCTCCAACCAGCAGGTGGCGGTACAGAACACCATGTGGTTGCAAGACCAAGGTCATGTGACTGGGGACCTGTGTTATGGGCCAGGGTTTAGAGAACCCCACAGTGTATCATGGAGTTCACCTGACCCACAACTTTTAATAGATTGTGGTATGGGGAGCACACGGCCCACTCTGCAGTTGTGGTAGAGCAGAAATGGAAAAGTATTTTTTAAAGCAAAACAATGTTTATTCTATGAACTCAAGTTAACCTTTTTAAAACATACAGTGAACATCTTAGCAACCATTAATTCAAATACAACCCCCAAAGAATACAACACTAAGTAATCCTTAATAACTTCCCAAACAACATCCAGAAGACAAAAGAAACACCT
This sequence comes from Scyliorhinus torazame, assembly GCF_047496885.1. NCBI lineage: Eukaryota > Metazoa > Chordata > Chondrichthyes > Carcharhiniformes > Scyliorhinidae > Scyliorhinus > Scyliorhinus torazame. Next base: position 148,870,718 of record NC_092717.1, on the reverse strand, counting down.
TTTAACAGAAGCACATTAGGTTTACATTCACTACTGAGAACATTTATAATTCTGAATTCACCAAATGATCAAGAGATAGCCTTTTCATGGCAGAGAGATGAACAGCACACCTGCTCTGTTTGGCTTGAGCTCCAACAATGAAAACGAAACTAAAACACGCCCTGCAGCAAACAGCCTAAAACAAAAGTAAAAAGCTGACAGACAGCCCAGCTCCACCCACTCTCTGACATCACTGCAGTAGTAAACACCCATTTCTTAAAGGTGCTCTCACTATAGATATTTATATACACACCCATTTATAAACACCCATTTCTTAACGGTACTCTCAGATGACACCTGTATATAAAGAGAGGCTCATCCAACCATCTCTAGAAGAACACGAGATAGGGGGTAATAAGATGTACATGTGACAGGTCAGCAGAAATTGTAAGTTCCAAAGGAGTAGCAAGACTCCATGATAACGTGCTCTGTATCAGGTTGCCATCCTACTGCGCGAGAAACAATAAAAGGACCTGGGTTGGACAGATCGGAGTGTTTGGTGAGTTCATCTTAAAAGTACAAGGGACCAAGTACAACACTTGCATCAAGTCACGTGACAAGCCCCAGCCATTTCTCTCAGCCACCACCCGGCTCCTGCTGTAGCTGCTGCACTCGTCGTTATTTTAATTGGGAATGGATCGGCACATGATAAATGAAGTAACAAAAAGTGCTTTCCTCCGGCCCACTACATAATGGTGTGTCAGGGCTGTGGTTTTTTAAAAAAAGATTCTTTCATTCCATGAATTTGTAGGAGATTGAAGATGGTGATAGGATTTGAGTGAACACGTGTGACCCTCATCCCATGATCCAAGGAGCGAAGAGGTTCAACTCTCTCTCTCTTGCTGACTGTTTGCAACTAATCTTTAGCCATGGCTTCCCCTACTTAGAAACGTTCTACTGTCCCACTAGAGATGCAGCTACCTATCTTGTGCTGGGCTTCCATCCTGCCTTCTTTTAAACCATCTGTATCACCAACATGCAACTGAAGACAAGATGTGATTGATTTTAATTTGGAAAGGGATTGGGCAGAATAAACACTGGTCGGGATTTCTCCCCCACCCCTCAAATTATCCATCATTTCCCCCATTTCTGAAAAAGGGGCATGCTATCGAAGCTTTTCATCTTGCATTTATTTCTAGTTGGCATTGATTCACGTCTGGGGGTTGGTTAGCTCACTTGGCTGAATAACTAGTTCTTGGCAGCAGTAACCTGGGCAGCATGGTAGCACAGTGGCTAGCACAGTGGCATCACAGCTCCAGGGTCCCAGGTTCGATTCCCCACCGGGTCACTGTCTGTGCGGAGTTTGCACGTTCTCCCCGTGTTAGCATGGGTTTCCTCTGGGTGCTCCGGTTTCCTCCCACAGTCCAACGACGTGCAGGTTAGGTGGATTGGCCATGCTAAATTGCCCTTAGTGCCCAAAAAGGTTAGGAGGGGTTATTAGGTTACGGGAATGGGGTGGAAGTGAGGGCTTAAGTGGGTCGGTGCAGACTCGATGGGCCGATTGGCCTCCTTCTGCACTGTATGTTCTATGCTGATGCAGAGCGACGGCAACAGCATGGCTTCAATTCCTGTACCAGCTGAGGTTACGCAAGAAGGCCTGCTTTCTCAACCTTGTCCCTTGCCTGAGGTATGGCGACCTTCAGGTTAAAATCACCACCAGTCAGCTCTATCCCTCAAAGGGGAGAGAAGCCTATGTTCATCTGGGACTATGGTGACTTTACTTATCTTCATGTCAAACACCTATTAGCACTTTAACTGGAATTATTGTTGCACTGAATATAACGGCTTTGAATTAAACTGAAGTTCAGTCCGAGTGCTGATTTAAACTAAGCACACAGGATGAATAGCTGTGCAATGAGGAAACTCTTCGCTTGTTGTAGATTGCCGAACTGTGGCGCACCGGATGCCCTACCCCTTGTATGTGATTGGTTACTGTCGATCCGCTGTTACATTGTGGGGCATTTATGAGCAATGGATTCAGCTTAAGCAAAAGTGGGTGTGCTGTGGAATGTTTTGTCTCATGAAGTGTGCCGTATTACTGAAAAGGTTGGGAACCACTGGTTTAGTCTAATAGGTTGTGAAATGTATCTGCGGGATTTCGAGACCTAAAGTTATAGATCTGCATGCAATCAAGTCTTCCAAATGTTGATGTTGCTGCTATGTTCTGAGTTTGATTTATTTTTCCTTGCAGGATGGCCATACAAGTAGACAAGTTCAACTTTGAAACTCTTCCAGTATCAAACAAAATAGGCAAAATGTTGTGTACAGAAAACCTAAAGCAGATTGAAGAGGAAAGGAGTCATGCTCAGGCTGTTGAGATCAACAACAAATTAAACATCTACTGGAAGATCATATCCTTTTTCAGTGCCCAAAATAAATAGTAATACTGATGCATTTGTTTCTGTAAGTATTGCAACTAAGTAGATTGTGTGTAGTGAACTGTTAGAAATTTTAAATAATTAAATGGCAACAGAACGAAGTGCAGTCAGGAACTTAAAAAAATGGGTGGCTGGTTGCTTTTTTGCCAACAATCTGTCTATAAAAAGCAAATGGCCATCCATCCATTTTGAAAACTACATTTTTCCATATTACTGTATCACCACTAAATCGGGGCTGTGATCAGTCAGACATGCTCTCTTATTTGTTCTTGTTGTAGCAAATCAGGTCTAAAATGCATTAGCACTACCCTGTCATCTTGATCTTTGATGTGACATTCCTTTCCACCCCCTGTATTTTTGTTGTTGTCACAGAATCACAGATGAATTCAGTGCAGAGGCCCTTTGGCCCATCGCGTCTGCACCGTTGCGTGAAAGGCACCTGATCTGCCAATCCTAATCCCATTTGCCAACACTTGGCCCATAGCCTCGAATGTTCAACTTTTCCAGTGTACAGGAGGTTGAGAGTAGTGAGGTCATGAGTAAGGTTTCAAGGTCGCAGGAGTGTACCCGCAGGCAGGAAGGTAGTTTGAAGTGTGTCTACTTCAACGCCAGGAGTATCCGGAATAAGCTGGGTGAACTTGCAGCATGGGTTGGTACCTGGGACTTCGATGTTGTGGCCATTTCGGAGACATGGATAGAGCAGGGACAGGAATGGTTGTTGCAGGTTCCGGGGTTTAGATATTTCAGTAAGCTCAGGGAAAGTGGTAAAAGAGGGGGAAGGACATTGTTCGTCAAGGACAGTATTACGGTAGCAGAAAGGACGTTTGATGAGGACTCGTCTACTGAGGTAGTATGGGCTGAGGTTATAAACAGGAAAGAAGCGGTCACCCTGTCGGGAGTTTTCTATAGGCCTCCGAAAAGTTCTAGAGATGTAGAGGAAAGGATTGCAAAGATGATTCTGGATAGGAGCGAAAGTAACAGGGTAGTTATTATGGGGGACTTTAACTTTCCAAATATTGACTGGAAACGCTATAGTTCGGGTACTTTAGATGGGTCAGTTTTTGTCCAATGTGTGCAGGAGGGTTTCCTGACACAGTATGTAGATAGGCCAACAGGCGGCGAGGCCACATTGGATTTGGCACTGGGTAATGAACCAGGCCAGGTGTTAGATTTGGAGGTAGGTGAGCACTTTGGTGATAGTGACCACAATTCGGTTATGTTTACTTTAGCGATGGAAAGGGATAGGCATATACCGCAGGGCAAGAGTTATAGCTGGGGGAAAGGCAATTATGATGCGATTAGGCAAGACTTAGGATGCATAGGATGGGGAAGGAAACTGCAGGGGATAGGCACAATTGAAATGTGTAGCTTGTTCAAGGAACTGCTACTGCGTGTCCTTGATAAGTATGTACCTGTCAGGCAGGGAGGAAGTGGTCGAGCGAGGGAACCGTGGTTTACTAAAGTAGTTGAATCACTTGTCAAGAGGAAGAAGAAGGCTTATGTAAAGATGAGATGTGAAAGTTCAGTTAGGGTGCTTGAGAGTTACAAGTTAGCCAGGAAGGACCTAAAGAGAGAGCTAAGAAGAGTCAGGAGGGGACATGAGAAGTCCTTGGCTGATAGGATCAAGGAAAACCCTAAAGCTTTCTATAGGAATGCCAGGAATAAAAGAATGACTAGGGTAAGAGTAGGGCCAGTCAAGGACAGTAGTGGGAAGTTGTGCTTGGAGTCCAATGAGATAGGAGAGGCGCTAAATGAATATTTTTCGTCAGTATTCACACAGGAAAAAGACAATGTTGTCGAGGAGAATACTGAGATTCAGGCTACTAGACTAGACGGGATTGAGGTTCATGAGGAGGTGTTAGCAATTCTGGAAATTGTGAAAATAGATAAGTTCCCAGGGCCGGATAGGATTTATCCTAGGATTCTCTGGGAAGCTAGGGAGGAGATTTTAGAGCCGTTGGCTTTGATCTTTACGATGTCATTGTCTACAGGAATAGTGCCAGAAGACTGGAGGATAGCAAATGTTGTCCCCTTGTTCAAGAAGAGAAGTAGAGACAACCCCGGTAACTAAAGACCAGTGAGCATTACTTCTGTTGTGGGCAAAGTCATGGAAAGGATTATAAGAGTTAGGATTTATAATCATCTAGAAAGGAATAATTTGATTAGGGATAGTCAACACGGTTTTGTGAAGGGTAGGTCGTGCCTCACAAACCTTTTTGAGTTCTTTGAGAAGGTGACCAACCAGGTGGACGAGGGTAAAGCAGTTGATGTGGTGTATATGGATTTCAGTAAAGCGTTTGATAAGGTTCCCCACGGTAGACTATTGCAGAAAATACGGAGGCATGGGATTGAGGGTGATTTAGTGGTTTGGATCAGAAATTGGCTAGCTGTAAGAAGACAGAGGGTGGTGGTTGATGGAAAATGTTCAGCCTGGAGTTCAGTTACTCGTGGTGTACCACAAAGATCTGTTTTGGGGCCACTGCTGTTTGTCATTTTTATAAATGACCTGGAGGAGGGCGTAGAAGGATGGGTGAGTAAATTTGCGGATGACACTAAAGTCAGTGGAGTTGTCGACAGTGCGGAAGGATGTTGCAGGTTACAGAGGGACATAGATAAGCTGCAGAGCTGGGCTCAGAAGTGGCAAATGGAGTTTAATGCAGAAAGGTGTGAGGTGATTCATTTTGGAAGGAATAACAGGAAGACAGAGTACTGGGCTAATGGTAAGATTCTTGGTAGTGTGGATGAGCAGAGAGATCTCGGTGTCCATGTACATAAATCCCTGAAAGTTGCCTCCCAGGTTGATGGTTGTTAAGAAGGCGTACGGTGTGTTAGCTTTTATTGGTAGAGGGATTGAGTTTCGGAGCCATGAGGTCATGTTGCAGTTGTACAAAACTCTGGTGCGGCCGCATTTGGAGTATTGTGTGCAATTCTGGTCGCCGCATTATTGGAATGAAATGAAATGAAAATTGCTTATTGTCACAAGTTGGCTTCAAATGAAGTTACTGTGAAAAGCCCCTCGTTGCCACATTCCGGCGTCTGTTCGGGGAGGCTGGTACGGGAATTGAACTGTGCTGCTGGCCTGCCTTGGTCTGCTTTCTAAGCCAGCGATTTAGCTCTGTGCTAAACCAGCTCCATGTGGAAGCATTGGAAAGGGTGCAGAGGAGATTTACCAGAATGTTACCTGGTATGGAGGGAAGATCTTATGAGGAAAGGCTGAGGGACTTGAGGCTGTTTTCGTTTGAGAGAAGTAGGTTAAGAGGTGACTTAATTGAGGCATACAAGATGATCAGAGGATTGGATAGGGTGGACAGTGAGAGCCTTTTTCCTCGGATGGTGATGTCTAGCACGAGGGGACATAGCTTTAAATTGAGGGGAGATAGATATAGGACAGATGTCAGAGGTAGGTTCTTTACTCAGAGAGTAGTAAAGGCGTGGAATGCCCTGCCTGCAACAGTAGTAAACTCGCCAACATTAAGGGCATTTAAATGGTCATTGGATAAACATATGGATGATAATGGAATAGTGTAGATGGGCTTTAGATTGGTTTCACAGGTTGGCGCAACATCAATTATGTTCTATGTTAAGATGTGCCAAGTGCTCATCCAGATACTTTTTTAAAGGATATGAGGCAATCTGTCTCTACCACCCTCCCAGGTAGTCTTTGATTCTTCTAGAGAACAGGAACAACTTCAAATTTCTTTTCAGCGCAAGCCGTTTCATTTAATATGAAATCATCAACCTATTTCTACCCTCCTTCTTGGCATATGTGTTTTTTAAAGTTATGTTTTCATCTCTACCATTGCAACTCATTTAAAAAAAAGTGGTTATTTTTTCAATTCCAATTCCATCTTCAGTCTTCCTTTTCTTTCTAAAGTTTTGTGCTCTATTGATACCCTGTAACTCTGCTCTCTTCGTTCTCTATAAAATAATGAGGAGCATAGATAAGGTCAACATCTTTTCCCAAAGGTAGAGGAGTCTAGAACTAGAGGGCATAGGTTCAAGGTGAAAGGGGAGAGATACAAAGGAGACCAGAGGGGAAATTTCTTCACACACAGGGTGGTTAGCATTCGGAACGGGTTGCCAGAGGCAGTGGTAAAGGCAGTTCGATTTTGTCTTTTAAAAAAGTTAGACATTACATGGGCAGGGTGGTCCATGGGCAGGGTGGGTATAGAGGGATATGGGCCAAATGCAGGCATGTGAGACTAGCTTAGTGATAGAAACTGGGCGGCATGGACATGCTTGGCCGAAGGGCCTGTTTCCATGCTTTACACATTTTTTTAAAGATATATATATTTTATTCAAATTTTTCGGCCAAACAAAACAATACAAAGGTTTTCCTTTTTACAACATGAAAACAATATAAATAACAGTGACCGTTTTAACAAATAAATAAATAATATATAAACTAAATGGCAACTGCCATAACAAAAATAATAACTCTCCAGAGATAAAATCAAACAATCCAATATACATAACCAAGTACAAATATCTATACAAAAACACCCCTGAGGACCCACCCGAGCCTCCCTCCCTCCCCCCTGGGTTGCTGCTGTTGCCTTCCCATTTCCTTTATCGTTCTGCGAGGTAGTCAATGAACGGTTGCCACCGCCTGGTGAACCCTTGAGCCGAACCCCTTAGTGTGAATTTTATCCGTTCTAGTTTTATAAACCCTGTCATGTCATTTATCCAGGTCTCCACGCCCGGGGGTTTGGCTTCCTTCCACATAAGCAATATCCTTCGCCGGGCTACTAGGGATGCAAAGGCCAAGACATCAGCCTCTTTCGCCTCCTGCACTCCCGGCTCTTCTGCAACCCCGAATATAGCCAACCCCCAGCCTGGCTCGACCTGGACCCCCACCACCTTCGAAAGCACCTTTGCCACCCCCACCCAGAACCCCTGCAGTGCCGGGCATGACCAAAACATGTGGGTGTGGTTTGCTGGGCTTCTCGAGCATCTCCCACACCTATCCTCTACCCCGAAAAATTTACTGAGCCTTGCTCCGGTCATATGCGCCCTGTGCAAAACCTTGAATTGTATCAGGCTTAGCCTGGCGCACGAGGACGACGAGTTTACCCTATGTAGGGCATCAGCCCACAGCCCCTCCTCAATCTCTTCCCCAGCTCTTCTTTCCATTTCCCCTTCAGCTCATCCAGCATGATCTCCCCCTCGTCCCTCATTTCCCTGTATATATCCGACACCCTACCATCCCCCACCCATGTCCCTGAGATCACTCTATCTTGAATCTCCTGCGTCGGGAGCTGCTGGAATTCCCTCACCTGTTGCCTCGCAAATGCCCTCAGTTGCATGTACCGAAATGCATTCCCTTGGGGCAACCCATATTTTTCCGTCAGCGCTCCCAGACTCGCAAACGTCCCGTCTATGAACAGACCTCTCAGTTGCACAACCCCAGCTCTCTGCCATGCTCCGAATCCCCCATCTATTCTCCCCGGGACAAACCTATGATTATTTCTTTTCGGGGACCGCACCGAGGCTCCCGTCCTTCCCCTATGTCGTCGCCACTGCCCCCAAATTTTTGACATTGCCACCACCACTGGACTTGTGGTGTATTTCTTCGGGGAGAACGGCAACGGCGCCGTCACCAGTGCTTGTAGGCTGGTTCCTTTGCAGGACGCCATCTCCAATCTCTTCAACGCCGCTCCCTCCCCTTCTCCCATCCACTTACACACCATTGAGATATTGGCGGCCCAGTAGTATTCACTTAGGCTCGGTAGTGCCAGCCCCCCCCCCCCTATCCCTGCTACGCTGCAAGAACCCCCTCCTCACTCTTGGGGTCTTCCCGGCCCACACAAAACTCATGACACTTTTCTCAATTTTCTTGAAAAAAGCCTTCGTGACCATCACCGGAAGGCACTGAAACACAAAAAGGAATCTCGGGAGGACTACCATTTTGACCGCCTGCACCCTACCCACCAGTGACTGGGACACCATGTCCCATCTCTTAAAATCCTCCTCCATCTGTTCCACCAATCTTGTTAAATTAAGCCTATGTAAGGTTCCCCAACTCCTGGCTATCTGAACCCCTAAGTACCGGAAATCTCTTGTTACCTTCCTCAGCGGTAAATCATCTATTCCCCTGCTCTGCTCCCCCGGATGCACCACAAACAACTCACTCTTCCCCATATTCAATTTGTACCCCGAATATTCCCCAAACTCCTTGAGTGTCTGCATTATCTCAGGCATCCCCTCCACTGGGTCCGCAACATACAGCAATAAATCATCTGCATACAGAGATACCCAGTGTTCTTCTCCTTCCCTGAGCACTCCCCTACACTTCCTGGAGCCCCTCAGTGCTATGGCCAGGGGCTCAATCGCCAATGCAAACAGTAACGGAGACAGGGGACACCCCTGCCTCGTCCCTCTATGAAGACGGAAGTAGTCAGACCTCTGCCTGTTCGTGACCACACTCCCCACAGTGGCCCTATACAGCAGCTGTACCCATCCAATAAACCCTTCTCCAAAACCAAATCTCCCCAGCACCTCCCACAGATAATCCCACTCCATTCTGTCGAATGCTTTCTCGGCGTCCATCGCCACAACTATCTCCGCCTCCCCCTCTGGTGGGGGCATCATCATTACCCCTAGCAACCTCCGTATGTTCGTGTTCAGCTGTTTCCCCTTAACGAACCCAGTTTGATCCTCGTGGACCACCCCCGGGACACAGTCCTCTATCCTCATCGCCATCACCTTGGCCAGGAGTTTAGCATCTACATTTAAAAGGGAAATGGGCCTGTAGGACCCACACTGCAGCGGGTCTTTTTCCTTCTTCAAAAGGAGCGATATCGTCGCCTCCGACATAGTCGGGGGCAACTGCCCCCTTTCCCTGGCCTCATTAAAGGTTCTCATCAAAAGCGGGGCCAGTAGGTCCATATATTTCCTATAAAATTCCACCGGGAATCTGTCCGGTCCCGGGGCCTTCCCCGCCTGCATGCTCCCAATCCCTTTTACCACCTCCTCCATCTCAATCTGTGCTCCCAGTCCCACCCTCTCCTGCTCCTCCACCTTCGGGAATTCCAGCTGATCCAGGAAACACATCATTCCCTCCTTCCCTTCCGGGGGCTGAGCCTTATATAACCTCTCATAGAATGCCTTGAACACCCCGTTCACTCTCTCCGCTCCCCGTTCCATTTCTCCCTCCTCATCCCTCACCCCACCTATCTCCCTCTCTGCTCCCCTCTTCCTCAATTGGTGGGCCAGTAGTCGACTCACCTTCTCTCCATACTCATGCTGTACACCCTGTGCCGCCCTCTACTGTGCCTCTGCCTTACCCGTGGTCAGCAGGTCAAATTCCACATGTAACCTTTGTCTTTCCCTGTACAGTCCCTCCTCCGGTGCCTCTGCATATTGCCTGTCCACCCTCAAAAGTTCTTTCAACAATCGCTCCCTTTCTTTACCCTCTTGCTTCCCTTTATGTGCCCTTATGGATATCAGTTCCCCTCTGACCACCGCCTTCAACGCCTCCCAGACCACTCCCACCTGAACCTCTCCATTGTCATTAAGCTCCAAGTACCTTTCAATACACCCCCTCACCCTTAAACATACCCCCTCATCTGCCAATAAGCCCATATCCATTCTCCAGAGTGGGTGCTGTTCTTTTTCCTCTCCTACCTCCAGGTCTACCCAATGTGGAGCGTGGTCCGAAATGGCTATGGCCGTGTATTCCGTCCCTGTCACCTTCGGAATCAGTGCCCTTCCCAAGACAAAAAAGTCTATCCGTGAGTATACTTTGTGAACATGGGAGAAAAATGAGAACTCCTTACTCCTAGGCCTACTAAATCTCCAGGGGTCTACCCCTCCCATCTGCTCCATGAAGTCCTTGAGCACCCTGGCCGCTGCCGGCCTCCTCCCGGTCCTGGACCTCGACCGGTCCAGCCCTGGATCAAGCACCGTATTGAAGTCTCCCCCCATTACCAACTTTCCCGCCTCCAGGTCCGGGATACGTCCCAACATACGCCTCATAAAATTTGCATCATCCCAGTTCGGGGCATATACGTTCACCAGAACCACCGCCTCCCCTTGCAATCTGCCACTCACCATCACATATCTACCCCCACTATCCGCCACTATGGTCTTTGCCTCAAACAGTACCCGTTTCCCCACTAAGATAGCTACCCCCCTATCCTTTGCATCTAAACCCGAATGAAACACCACCCATCCTTTACGTAGTCTGACCTGATCTATCAGTTTCAGATGAGTCTCCTGCAACATAACCACATCTGCCTTTAATTTCTTTAGGTGTGCGAGTACCCGTGCCCTTTTAATCGGCCCGTTCAGCCCTCTCACGTTCCACGTGATCAGCCGGGTTGGGGGGCTCTTTACCCCCCCCCCCCCCCCCCTTGTCGACTAGCCATCCCCTTTTTTAACCCAGCTCCTCACCTGGTTCCCACATACCCGTATATCCCCCCGACGGTGCCCTCCCGCCTCGACCACCCCATCCCATAACAGCTCCCCCTTCTCCTTAGCAGCAGCAACCCAGTTAACCCCCCCCTCCCCCTCCCTCCTCTAGATGCCCCTCTAGCGTAGTTGCACCCCTCCATGTTGCTCCCAGAAGTCAGCAAACTCTGGCTGACCTCGGCTTCCCCCCTTGTCCTCGGCTCCCAATGTGCGAGGCCCCCTCCTTCCTGCGTCCCTGTTCCCGCCATAATTACCATAGCGCGGGAACAAAGCCCGCGTTTCCCACTCGGCCCCGCCCCTAATGGCCGGCGCCCTCATGCTCCCCCCCCCCCCCCCAAACACGGGGAAGAGAGAAAAGTTACAGGATCACAAAATTAACAAATTGAAACCCCACCCCCCCCTTCCCCACATAATCACCCCACCACTTTGTCCCAAAAGCTCTTTCTCTCGCCAGACTATTCCAGCTTCTCGTCCACAATGAATGTCCACGCCTCTTCTGCCGTCTCAAAGTAGTGGTGCTTCCCTTGGTGTGTGACCCACAATTTCGCCGGTTGCAACATTCCAAACTGGACCTTTTTGTAAAGCACCGCCTTAGCCCGATTGAAACTTGGCCCCCTCCTCGCCACCTCTGCACTCCAATCCTGGTATACGCAGATCACCGCGTTCTCCCACCTACAGCTCCGAGTTTTCTTCGCCTATCTGAGAACCATCTCTCTCTCATTGTAGCGGAGAAACCTCACCACTATAGCTCGAGGTATTTCTCCAGGGTTTGGTCTTCGCGCCAGAACTCGATAAGCTCCCTCCACCTCCAAAGGGCCCGTCGGGGCCTCCGATCCCATTAGCGAGTGAAGCATCGTGCTCACATATGTCCCGACGTCCGCCCCTTCTGCGCCTTCGGGAAGACCCAGGATTCTTAAATTCTTCCTCCTCGAGTTATTCTTCAGTGCTTCCAACCTCTCCACACACCTTTTGTGCTGTGCCTCGTGCATTTCTGCCTTCACCACCAGGCCCTGTATTTCATCCTCGTTTTCAGCAGTCTTTGCCTTCACGACCCGAAGCTCCAGCTCTTGGGTCCTCTGTTCCTCCTTTAGTCCTTCAATCGCCTGCAATATCCGGGCCAGCAGCTCCTTCTTCAACTCCTTCTTCAGCTCTTCCACACAGCGCCGCAGGAACTCTTGTTGCTCCGGGCCCCGTAGCAACCGGCAACCTTCCGACGCCATCTTGCTTTGAGCTTCCCTTCTTTGCCGCTGCTCCAGAGGATCCTCCGCAATCCGGCCACTATCCTCTCCCTTTTCCAAGCGTGTCCGGGGGGGATTCCCTTCTGGTTTACCGCACAGTGTTTTTGCCGTTTAAATTGCCGTTGGGGCTCAAAAGTCCGTTCCAACGGGAGCTGCCGAAACGTGCGACCTAGCTGGTCATCGCCGCACCCGGAAGTCATCGCTTTAAACATTTATGACACTTGGTTGCAACCCTGCTCTTCTCGTAACTCATGCTAGTGAACAACATTGATCCCAGCACCAACCCTGCGCTGTTTTAGTGCCAGCAGATCGAGGGATTTCAAACTCCTCATAAACAATCATTAGATGGCAAAGAAAGGGTGCTGTTTCAACATGTCGCCCGGACCTTCGTACCCTTGAGGTAATGGCGGGGCCGGCAACTTCCTGGCTGTCCCTGCCTCGAGATTGGCTGGGCCCTTGCCGTTGCATATCTAATGGCATGTGGCCAGTCACTCTGCCTCCCGGTGGAAGTGCTGTGCACTTCCCATACTGTCAGCGAGACCTTTGGTGTATGATAGAAAATCCTACTGGAAAAGATTTTTCTGGCAATTGGGGATGGGAAACAATTCCCGCATCCCATGAAAGAATTAAAAAAAGTCTCATCCCACTTTGCAGCTCTTGGTTCAATTGTGGGTTATCACTTCAAGTGCACATCCAAAATTTTGTTTTTAAGTGAGATGAGCATTTCTGCCTCTACTATTATTTCAGATGATGACTTTCAAACCCCACATAACCCCTCAGCGAAAAAAAAAGTCTTTAACTCGTCTCTACTCCTTTTATCAGTTACTACACATCCAAGTCCTCTGGTTATTGTCCTCCCTGCTAACTGAAAAATATCCTTCCTATTCTCTGTCGAGGCTCTTCATGATTTTATACCCTTCAATTAAAACTCCCCTCAACACCCTGTGTTGCAAAGAAAATAATCCCAGCCTAATACCTTAACACATGGCTAAATCGTCCCTGTAACCTCTTTAGTGTGATCATGTCCTTCCAATAATTCAATGACCGGAACTTTATGCAAACTCTAGCTGCTGTCTAACTAGCATTTTATACTGTTCTGACACAACCTCCCTAAACTTTCACTCAATGCTACAGTCAACAAAGGGAAGTAGCCTGAATGCTGCCTTGATCAATCCATTGATGCCTTTCTGCAGTCTATAGCTTTCTTCTAATTTCATTGCTGCCATGTTAGTTATCCTGGTTTAAGAAAACAAGGGAAAAGTTATTACTTAGTGTTTCTCCCACCTCAATGTCACCATGTGTGAGGTCATCATGTACTTATCCCTGTCCTGATTTTTGTTTTGGGAGTAGTGTCTGTAGAATACCTCACTTTTACTTTTTATATACCATGATAATTTTGTAGTTTATCCTTGCCTTCATAATTGTTTTTTAACTTTGTCCTTCACTTTTTAAAAATCCCCTCATTGTTTGTGTATTTGATTATATCTTTGCTTAAGTTTCAATGTTGCTCTTTTTTCTTTAGTCAGTATCATTACTGGCTTGTGTTCTTTATTTCTCCTGAACTTTGTTGATCACTATTTTAAATGTTTTCCCTCATAGACTGCCTACAGTGCAGAAGGAGGCCATTCGACCCATTGAGTCTGCACTGACCTTCTGAAAGTGTTTCCTATCTAGGCACACTCCCATGCCCTATCCCTATCACCCCATAACCCAACCTAACCTTTGGGGGCAATTTAGCATGGCCAATCCACCTAACCTGCACATTTTTGGACTGTGGGAGGAAACCGAGTCACGCGCAGACACGGGGAGAACATCCATACTCCACACTGTCACTCAAGGTCGGAATCGAACCTGGGTCCCTGGCGCTGAGGGAGCAGTCCTAACAAGTGTGCCACTGTGCTGCCCCTGGTGTTCTAATTCTTTGTCAGTAATATTTCCCATTTATTTTCCCTAATTCTATTCTCTCCCTGAAAATCAGCATTTTACAATTTAGTTGCAATTTACTCCTGCTAAACAGTGGGAAGACCTACGCCATTGTCTTTCACCCCAGTGTAAGCTGAGTATCAATGCTATAAATTCCATTTCGACTTCCATTTCCCTCTCCCACCATTGTCACAGGTTGAAGAATGTTGTTTGTAACCTCAGCATCCTGTTTGTACTCAAGAGGAGCTTTGGGCCCCATGTCCTTTCATCAAAAAGGCTACCAGTTTCCACTTGTGTCACTGTCTGCCTTTTTCTCTCTTTTTCCTGGCTTATCCCCACAACCTTAGATTCCTTACTGACTAAAAATCTGTCAATTTCAGTCTTGAACATACTTAACGACCCAGCCTCTCCAGGTCTCGACGGTAAAGAATTCCACAGATTCACTATCTTCTGAGAGAAGAAATTCTTCCTCATCTCTGACATAAATGGGCGACCCCTTACTCTAAGGGGTTACCCCTCTGGCCCTAGACTCCCCCATAAGGGGAAACAACCTCTTGGCATCTACCCTGTCAAGCTCCCCGAGAATCCTATCTGTCTCAATAAGGTAATCTCTCATTTTCTAAACTCCAATGAATACAGGTCCAACCTACTTGACCTCTCCTCATAAGAAAATCCCTCCATACCAGGGATCAACCTTCTCTGGACTACCTCCAATACCAGCCATATCTTTCCTTGGATAAGGTGATCAAAACTATTCAGTGTACCAGCTGTGCTCTAACTAGTGCCTTGTATCGTTTTAGCAAGACTTCCCTATTTGTATACTCCATCCCCTTTGAAATAAAGATCAACATTCCGTTTGCCTTGCAAATTACCTGCTGAACTTGCATGCTTGCTTTTTTGATTTATGCACGAGGACCTCCAAATCCCGCTGTGTTGCAGATTTCTGTAGTCTTTCTCCATTTAAACAATATTCTGCTCCTTTATTCTTTCTACCAAAATGTATATTGTCACATTATTTTCCATCTGCCAAGTTTCTGCCCACCCACTTAACCTGTCTGTTTCCCTCCATTGACTCTTTGTGTCATCCTCACTTGCCTTCCCACCTACTTTTGTGCCATCCGCAAACTTGGCAATGGTACATTCACTTCCCTCGTCCAAGTCATTAATTGTGGCCCAGCTTTGATCCCTGTTGCACTCCATTAGTTACAGGTTGCCATCCTGAAACTGCATTATGTCTTATCCCAACTCTATCTTCTATTAGTTAACCAATCCCCTACCAATGTTAATATACCACCGTAACACCATGGGCTCTTGTCTTATTAAGTAGCCTTTTGTGCAGTACCTTAACAAACACTTACTGTAAGTCCAAGTATTTTACATCTATTGGTTCACCTTTTATTTAGTTTGCTCATTATATCCTCAAAGAATAGGGCAGCATGGTGTCTCAGTGGTTAGTACTGCTGCCTCATGGTGCCGAGGTCCCAGGTTCGATCCCGGCTCTGGGTCACTGTCCGTGTGGAGTTTGCACATTCTCCCCGTGTTTGCGTGGGTTTTGACTCCACAACCCAAAGGTGTGCAGGGTAGGTGGATTGGCCACGCTAAATTGCCCCTTAATTGGAAAAAATGAATTAGGTACTCTAAATTTTAAAACAAATATCCTCAAAGAATTCTAATAAATTTCTCAGCCATGATTGTTCCTTAATGAAACTATACAGACTCTTCGTCATTATATTATATATTTCTAAATGTCATGCTATTGCATCTGTGTAATGGACTCTTAACATTTTCCCAATGACACATGTTAAGCTAACTAGCTTATAGTTACCTGTTTTTGATTTCCTTCTTTCTGAAGAAGGGTGTTGCATTGGCTGTTTTCCAATTCTCTGAGACTTTTCCTCATTTTAATGATACTTGGAAGATTTACTACCAGTGCACCCATTGTCTCTGGAGCTACTTCCTTTAATATCTGAGGGTGCAACCCAGGGGACTTAGCCTTTAACCCCGTTTCCCAGTGCTTTTCCTTTATTGATAGTTATTGTATTTATTCCTCCTCCCCCCCGCTACTTTTGCTCCTTGATTATTTATTATTTTTTGAATGCTACTAGTGTCTTCTACTGTGAAAACTGATGACATTTTTTAATTTAACTTCTCTGCCATTTCCTGGTTCCCCATTATTATTTCCCCAGTCTCGTTCTGTAAGGGGTCGATGTTCACTTTGGTCTCTGTCTCCCTATTTGTATATTTAAAGAAACTCTTGCTGTCCATTTTATGTTACTTACTAGTTTAACCTCATCGTCTATCTTGTCTCTCTTTATTATTTTTCTGTCATCTTTTGTTGCTTTTGAAGTCTTTCCCAATCTTCGTGTTACCATTAATCTTTGCCACATTGTATGCTTTTTCTTTCAGTTTAATATTATCCTTAACTTCCTTGATGAACCATGGTTGATTTATCCCCTTTCTGGAATCCTTTTTCACTGTTGTGGGTCATAAACTATTTTCATAAATGTCTGCCATTGCATCACCTTACTAAAGCTAAACACAATCGTCAGGATTCTCTGTCGGCCAACGAGATTGAGCGGAAAATCGGCATTGGTGCGCATGTACAGTAAACGCTGTTGGCATATCATTAGCAGGCTTGACCCAGTATTCTCCAGGGCTCCATGATTCTCCGCCTCCACTGGGTGGAACTCCTGACGGCAAGATTCACTTATGCTTTGAAAAATCGAGAAACAGCCACCATGGATAATGTGGGAGAGAGAGGAGGTTGGACACAAAGAGGCGTGACCGTGGGCTGCCGGGCTGGACACGGGGTGGGGGTGACCAGGGGACAGGCTGTGGGTTCGGGGTGATCCCTAAGGGACTGGGGCGATGTCCAGGCACGGACTGCCATTGCCGCAGACTGTAAGGCAGCCATTTCGCTGCGCACCCCACTGATCACCTACCTTGGCCCCTGGTTCTGCAGATTGACACCGGCCATATTGGTGACCCCACCCCGGTATCCCAACCTCCACCCTCCACCCCACCACCCCGGTACCTCAGCCCCCACCCCACCTTCTGCCATACTAACTCCCCCTCAACCTGCCACCCACAGTAGCCCCTACAGGGGGAGGGGGGTGGTGGGCGGACGAGCGCTGTGGTGTGTATCAGTGGCAAGTGCAGCGTTTGTTGCTGTTTTGTCTTACGCTTGTACACTCTGCCCTTCCTGTCACACTTTTGGTGTCATTACCTAAATAGCTGCCTTGCTGTGCTTCCATGTCCTTTTTCTTTTAACCCTATGTATACCCTGCCCAGAACCATTTCTTCCCCCAACCCCCTCCATTTAATTTAAACCCCTCTTTACTTCCCTAGTTATGCGGTTTGCAAGAATATTGGTCCAAACGTACGCCTTCCCAATGATATAGCCCTCATTTTTCCAGTACTGATGCCAGTGCCCCACAAACCAAAACCCCCTTCTCCCACACTAATCTTTGAGCCATGTATTCATCTCTCTAATTTTATGTACCCTGTGCCAATTTGCACATGGCTCAGGCAATAATCCAGAGATTGTGGGCGGAATTCTCCGTTCGTGTACATGCATTGAATGCATTGAAGCCGCTGTCGAGGTGATGGAGAATTACGATTTGGTGTCAAACTGGCACCCGCCGTGATTTTGGCGTCAGAACCTATTCTGCGCCCAATTGGCTTTCCCAATTTCAGCGTCAGCCAACGGAGAAATCCGCCCTATAACTTTGGGAGGTCTGTTGTTTAGTGCCGAGCTCCTCACAACTCTCTATGCTGAACATGTTTCCTCGTTCTACCTATGTCATTGGTACATACATGGACCATAACAATGAGATTCGCCCACTGGAAGTTCCTCTCCAGCCCAGAGCAGATGTCCCAATCCCTGGCACTGGGCAGGCAACTCAGCCTTCTGGACTGTGGCTCTTTGCTGCAGAGAACAGTGTCCATCCCTCTCACAATACTGTCCTCTACTACCATTACTTTCCTACTTTCCCCCTACGTGAATGGCTTCCTGTACCACAGTGCTATGGCTAGTCAGTTCATCCACCCTGCAGCCCCCACTGTTATCCAAACAAACTGAGAAAACCTCAAACTTGTTGGGACAATTGCAGAGGCTAACACTCCTGCACTCTAGTTCCCCTTAACCTGCACAAAAATCTTGTCATTAGCAGTTGTTCAAACCAAAAACATATAAAAGCAATTGAAAGACTTAAAAAAAAAGAATTTGTTACTTATTTTGCACATGAACTGTAAATTTTTTATTATCCTACTTATTTCATTTAAAGTATTTTTATTCATTTCAAGACCTTTCCATGTTTACTTATATTACCTTGAAGATTATACACACTCAAAAAAGCAGTTAAAAGACATTAAAAGGTTAAAAATAGTTTGAACAATTATAAGAACTAAAAAAAAATTGCCACAATATTACAAGGCTGCTGACCCCCAGAGACTTTGCTTCCACTTCTGACATCAAAGGGGTGTGGCCTTGGTGCTTCTGCACCTCTCTAGTACTCCGCGTGGCTCTCTTCATTGGTGGCTGCATCCTGCAGCTAGGACAGCAAGTTACTGAAGTTGCAGCATAAAAAGGAAAGGTCACAGTTTGAATTGCAGTCATCACTGACAGGAAAATAAGGGCGGCACGGTGCACAGTGGTTAGCACTGCTACATCACGGCTCCGAGGACCCGGGTTCAATCCCAGACCTGGGTCACTGTCCGTGTGGAGTTTGCACATTCTCCTCATGTCTACGTGTGTTTCGCCCCCATAACCCAAAGATGTGCAGGGTAGGTGGGTTGGCCACGCTAAATTGCCCCTTAATTGGAAAAAAATAATTGGGCTCTTAAAATTTTTTTTTTATATCACTGACCGGAAAATGTGGGTGACGATCTTTTGTTTTTTCTCAGTCCCCATATTTCCTAACTATTCATCTGAAATTTTAATGACTCCATTCAATTTTTCTTCTCAACCTGAATCATGTTTTTTTAAAAAAATATATTTTTTTTATTCTACATTTTCACATTTTCCTTCAAATATTTACACCCCACCCACAAACAGTAAATGGTAACAATTACAAAATCAATCCCCTTAACAATACCAATGATCCCATCCTCCCTCCACCCCAAACAACGGCCCACCTGTCAATATATACATCCAATAAACCAAACCCTCCCATGGTGGAAACAAAGGAGAAAAAGAAAAAGGAGTCCGGGACCGCCCATGGTCACCATTGACCTATAGAGTCCACTCCCCCCTCCCCCACTACACTCAACGCCATCCAGCCTCTGAAAGAGTACCGTACATGATACCTAAGAGTTGGACAGCCCCCCCCCCCCCCCAACCACCCACCCACCCAAGTCTCCAGCTTCTCCCGTCCACTGCCTCTTGTAAAACTCCTCCTCCCAACCTCGGTTCCTTCCCCCCAACTTTCCACCCCGGCTAGATCACTCGGACCCTGTTCTGCCAGGCTCCGATGGCCGCAGCCCCTTCCCCCACCTCACTCCCGTTCACTGGCCGGCTTAAACCGGCCAACGTGGAGGCCCCTGCCCGGGTCCCTTTCCCCCTTGCCCGGCCCTAGGAAAGCCCAGAGTTCGCCTTTTAGCACACCCCCGCATATCCACCTACACCCCAAAGAGCCCTCATTTCGAGTGAAAGTCCCGTCCCTTCCCTTGTCCAAATATATACAACATTGACTCCTTTAGCCCCTACACCCGCACGCAGTGAAACAAAAAAGAAGAAAATACAGTCATGAGGTTACATCGGCACATGGCCATTTCTCAATTTGTCAGTTCTGCCACAGTCCTTCTGCCTTCGCAAACTCCTCCGCTGCTTCTGACGTTCCAAAATAAAAGTCCCTGAGATTATAAGTCACCCTCAGCTTCGCTGGATATACAATGCCACACTGCACCGTGCAATGTACAGTGCCCTCTTCACCCGGTTGAAGGCAGCCCGCCTCCTCGCCAGCTCCACCGTAAAGTCCTGGTATACACGTATACCAGCTCGAGCCCACTGCACCACCCGCTTCTGCTTGGCCCAGCTCAGGACCTTCTCCTTCACACTGTACCTATGGAAGCACAGAGTCACTTCCCTTGGCGGCTCATTCGCCTTTGGCACAGGCCTCCACGACCGATGAGCCCGATCCAGTTCATATCGGGAGGGATCCTCCCCCTCCCCCAATAATTTTGCCAGCATCGCAGCAAAATACTCAGTTGGCTTCGGTCCTTCAACTCCTTCGGGCAGCCCCACAATCCTCAAATTCTGTCGCCTGGATCTGTTTGCCAGGTCTTCCATTTTTCCTCGCAGATCCTTGTTAATGTCCATCACCTTCCGCATCTCCTTCCCCATCGAGGCAAGTTGATCACCGTGCTGCAATAACGTCTCCTCCACTTCCTTCAGCGCCTCCTCTTGCTCTCGCACCTCCGCCACTGCGCTCGCCACCGCCATCATCACCGGGGAAATCGCCTCCTCCACCAGCGCACTCAAAACCTCCCTCATCTCCTTCCTCACCGTCTCCATGCATTTTGCAAACTGCCTTTCGAATTCCGCAGCCATCACCTTAGTTATTTCTTCAGCCGTAAGCAATGCGGCCTCCCCTGGTGCTCCAGCCTCCATTTTCTTTACTGACCCCGCGGTGACCTTTCCACTCCCTGACAGACTTTCAGCCACTTTTTTCACGGCCGTTTGTTTTGCTGGTCTTCGACATTCCCCTCCTCTGTGCTGTCTCCCGACTTTTACTGCCTTCGCTGGCCCTAGGACCGGGCGCTAACCCCCGACAATGCCGTTCCCGAACGGGAGCCCTCCAACGCGCGGCTGCCTCCCGCCCGCCGTCACCGGAAGTCCAACCTGAATCATGTTTGATGATTTTTGTCTGTTTCAGAAACCATAGCAGTAGGGTTACTTAGCACATTCTATTTTGAATATAGCAGTTGAAACAAAATGCTGTTAAATTGCTTCACAAGATTAAACATGTGAATTCTGTTCATTGAGATATGAAATGAAAGAGCAAGTTGGCGATAAATCTTACTGCATTTTGACAGGTATTACAAAAACCTATTAACATTGACATTTTAGCGGTTAGCCATCCTATTTATTGTAATGGAAACTGTTCTACTATTTATAGTTTTTCAACATAATAAGTGTAATTAAGTTGAAAGAAAAATTCATAGAGCACAATCTATGACAGAAATTACTGCACGTATGCCCTATTACATGGTCCAAACTGATTTAACCTCTGTAACTGGAGCTGCTTTTATCCTACCCTATATTGGCAATGTTGTTTAACTAGAAGAAATGCCACAACTGTTTTAGTCCATTTTGTTTTGGACAAACTAAAAAGAATATTTCTGGAAGTAAATGGGCGACATTGTAGCACAGTGGTTAGCACCGTTGCGTTTTAGTGCAAGGGACCTGGGTTTGATTCCTGACTTGGGTCACTATCTATGCGGAGTCTGCATATTCTCCCCATGTCTGCATGGGTTTCCTCCTGGTGCTCCGGTTAACTCCCACAAGTTCCGAAAGACATGCTTGTTAGGTGAATTGGACATTCTTCATTCTCCCTCAGTGTACCCGAACAGACGCCACAGTTATTTTTTTTTTAGGCAGTAATTTCAAACAATTCAACTCTGCTGTTATTTTTGGCAACAGAAATATAGAAAATAACTTTTGACAATGCCCCAAGGGCCATAGAAAAAATAGGAAATGATCTGGAGTTATTTTATCATTTTTATTACACCGGTAAAGGCACTAATCAATTTAGAATTTGTTAGTAACTAATGCACTATTTAGTTTTTTTGTCTTCTGGTAATGTTTATATTTTAAAAAAATAATGGGATATTAAGCATATAGAAAATGAATGGCAGTTATTGTTATGTTAGATGCCATTGTACATTTCTATTGCCCCATTAACTATAGAACTATAGGGGTGGCGCAGTGGTTAGCACTACGGCTTCATGGCGTCGAGGACCCATGTTCGATCCTGGCCCTGGGTCACTGTTCATGTGAGTTTGCACATTCTCCCAGTGTTTGCAGGGCTTACACCCCCACACCCCAGAGATTTGCTGGGGAGGTGGATTGACCACACTAAATTGCCCCTTAATTGGAAAAAAACTACAGAATTATATCCAGTTGCTAATTTACATTGCATTTTGAGTTGTAAGGATCTGAACTAGTTTCGTATGCAACAACCCTCACACCTAAATTGTCGTTCAAATATTATATAAACTTTGAGAATTTTGTTACATGAAAGAGCTTACAACCATTTAATATGAATGTTTTGAAGCACGTCATGCTTTGTTAAAGATATATATATTTTATATTACACTTGTATAAGCAGAGTAACTATTTGCATCCATTGATTGATTTCTTGCTTTGTAAACCATTAATCCTGTCTGTCACATATACAGGATACAGAATATTCTGCTATTCAATTTGGTTTTCCGGATTCTGAAGTGATGATGACAACTATGGTGTTTTTGGAAACATCATCACACTTCAAGGATATGTCGGATGCCACACAAAATCAACAGAATAATCCCCACGTATTATTAACCACTTATAACAAAATTTGATAGTTCAGGCAGTTTCTGAGGAGAGAGAAAAACAGAGTTATGTTCTTTCAGCAGAACCTCTGTTTCTCCAGAGAAAGTGCTTAACCTTCTGATCATTTCCAGAATTTTCTGTTTGAATTTCAGAATTCCTGCAATGCCATATTTTGCTTTTGAATATATACTCACGATTTTGAAAGTAACAAATAACTTGTGATTATATAGGGCATTCACTCAGGTGATGATTTAAAAATCTTTAAAGCTGTGATCCTGGCCGCGAGGTTTGCTAGTGTCACACGGGAGGGTTTAAACTAGTATGGCAGGGGGGTGGGCACGGGAGCAATAGGTCAGAAGGTGAGAGCATTGAGGGAGAACGAGAGAATAGGGACAGTGGGGCTCTGAGGCAGAGCAGACATGGAGAAGTTGCTGAACACAGCGGGTCTGGTGGCCTGAAGTGCATATGTTTTAATGCAAGAAGTATTACGGGTAAGGCAGATGAACTTAGAGCTTGGATTAGTACTTGGAACTATGATGTTGTTGCCATTACAGAGACCTGGTTGAGGGAAGGGCAGGATTGGCAGCTAAACGTTCCAGGATTTAGATGTTTCAGGCGGGATAGAGGGGGATGTAAAAGGGGTGGCGGAGTTGCGCTACTGGTTAGGGAGGATATCACAGCTGTACTACGGGAGGACACCTCAGAGGGCAGTGAGGCTATATGGGTAGAGATCAGGAATAAGAAGGGTGCAGTCACAATGTTGGGGGTTTACTACAGGCCTCCCAACAGCCAGCGGGAGATAGAGGAGCAGATAGGTAGACAGATTTTGGAAAAGAGTAAAAACAACAGGGTTGTGGTGATGGGAGACTTCAACTTCCCCAATATTGACTGGGACTCACTTAGTGCCAGGGGCTTAGACGGGGCGGAGTTTGTAAGGAGCATCCAGAAGGGCTTCTTAAAACAATATGTAGACAGTCCAACTAGGGAAGGGGCGGTACTGGACCTGGTATTGGGTAATGAGCCCGGCCAGGTGGTAGATGTTTCAGTAGGGGAGCATTTCGGTAACAGTGACCACAATTCAGTAACTTTTAAAGTACTGGTGGACAAGGATAAGAGTCAGGCAAGGAGTCAGGAGGGCTAGAAGGGGTCACAAAAAGTCATTGGCAAATAGGGTTAAGGAAAATCCCAAGGCTTTTTACACGTACATAAAAAGCAAGAGGGTAGCCAAGGAAAGGGTTGGCCCACTGAAGGATAGGCAAGGGAATCTATGTGTGGAGCCAGAGGAAATGGGCGAGGTACTAAATGAATACTTTGCATCAGTATTCACCAAAGAGAAGAAATTGGTAGATGTTGAGTCTGGAGAAGGGTGTGTAGCTAGCCTGGGTCACATTGAGATCGAAAAAGACGAGGTGTTGGGTGTCTTAAAAAATATTAAGGTAGATAAGTCCCCAGGGCCTGATGGGATCTACCCCAGAATACTGAAGGAGGCTGGAGAGGAAATTGCTGAGGCCTTGACAGAAATCTTTGGATCCTCACTGTCTTCAGGGGATGTCCCGGAGGACTGGAGAATAGCCAATGTTGTTCCTCTGTTTAAGAAGGGTAGCAAGGATAATCCAGGGAACTACAGGCCGGTGAGCCTTACTTCAGTGGTAGGGAAATTACTGGAGAGAATTCTTCGAATCAGGATCTACTCCCATTTGGAAGCAAATGGACGAATTAGTGAGAGGCAGCATGGTTTTGTGAAGGGGAGGTCGTGTCTCACTAACTTGATAGAGTTTTTCGAGGAGGTCACTAAGATGATTGATGCAGGTAGGGCAGTGGATGTTGTCTATATGGACTTCAGTAAGGCCTTTGACAATGTCCCTCATGGTAGACTAGTACAAAAGGTGAAGTCACACGGGATCAGGGGTGAGCTGGCAAGGTGGATACAGAACTGGCTAGGTCATAGAAGGCAGAGAGTAGCAATGGAAGGATGCTTTTCTAATTGGAGGGCTGTGACCAGTGGTGTTCCACAGGGATCAGTGCTGGGACCTTTGCTCTTTGTAGTATATATAAATGATTTGGAGGAAAATGTAACTGGTCTGATTAGTAAGTTTGCAGACGACACAAAGGTTGGTGGAATTGTGGATAGCGATGAGGACTGTCAGAGGATACAGCATGATTTAGATTGTTTGGAGACTTGGGCGGAGAGATGGCAGATGGAGTTTAATCCGGACAAATGTGAGGTAATGCATTTTGGAAGGTCTAATGCAGGTAGGGAATATACAGTGAATGGTAGAACCCTCAAGAGTATTGAAAGTCAAAGAGATCTAGGAGTACAGGTCCACAGGTCATTGAAAGGGGCAACACAGGGGGAGAAGGTAGTCAAGAATGCATACGGCATGCTTGCCTTCATTGGCCGGGGCATTGAGTATAAGAATTGGCAAGTCATGTTGCAGCTGTATAGAAACTTAGTTAGGCCACACTTGGAGTATAGTGTTCAATTCTGGTCGCCACACTACCAGAAGGATGTGGAGGCTTTCGAGAGGGTGCAGAAGAGATTTACCAGAATGTTGCCTGGTATGGAGGGCATTAGCTATGAGGAGCGGTTGAATAAACTCGGTTTGTTCTCACTGGAACGAAGGAGGTTGAGGGGAGACCTGATAGAGGTCTACAAAATTATGAGGGGCATAGACAGAGTGGATAGTCAGAGGCTTTTCCCCAGGGTAGAGGGGTCAATTACTAGAGGGCATAGGTTTAAGGTGAGAGGGGCAAGGTTTAGAGTAGATGTACGAGGCAAGTTTTTTACGCAGAGGGTAGTGGGTGCCTGGAACTCGCTACCGGAGGAGGTGGTGGAAGCAGGGACGATAGTGACATTTAAGGGGCATCTTGACAAATACCTGAATAGGATGGGAATAGAGGGATACGGACCCAGGAAGTGTAGAAGATTGTAGTTTAGTCGGGCAGCATGGTCGGCACGGGCTTGGAGGGCCGAAGGGCCTGTTCCTGTGCTGTACATTTCTTTGTTCTTTGTGGTGGCTTAAGACATGATCAAATTATTATCCAATTGTATCTCAGATACTTGTTTCTACCCATATAATAGGGACTGGCATCAAACCTGTTCTTCTATTTCCTTTTAAAGATTACATCTTAGAATTATTTCCTTCGAGCCAAGTGATGGCCATCTATCTGTTGGATGTCACAATTAACTATTATAGTTTTGGTGTTTTTTTTATAAACTGCATTGCAATACCATGTCCAGCTATCATTAGAACTTTCTCACTTTATTACATCTCAACGACAGCCTTTCTCTGTGTATGTGATGAGCTGTTTGTGGGCATGTACATTTTCACTTTTTTAACAGCTTTGGTAACAATGTGGTTATATTGCTAGACTAGTCGTCCAGATGCTTGGAGTAATGATTAGTGACATGAATTCAAATCCCACACTGGGAGCTTGGAAATTTAAATTCAATTAATTAAATAAATCTGGAATGAAAACTGGTATCAGTAATGGTCACCATGAAACGACTAGATTGTCATTAAAAACCCATCTGGTTCACCAATTTTGATAGGCAAGGAAATCTGCTGTCCTTTCCTGTCTGGTCCATTTGTAACTCCAGACTCAGCTATGCGGATGATTCTTAACTACCCTCTGAAATAGACGAGAAAGCCACTCAACTGTATTCAAGAAGGCAGCTCACCATCATCTTTTGAAGGGCAGTAAGGGTTGGGAAATAAATGCTGGCCCTGCCACAGCCTGTGAGCGAATCAGTGAATGAATGAGTTAATTAAAATATATGCACCATTTACTTGCAGAATTTCAACCTTAGAGCAGACCGTGGGACCAGATTGCCAACAACTTTGAGTGTAACTGGCTGTGAACTGTAATGCATGTGCCCCATTCCAGGCTCGTGCTGAATATATTAGCAGCATTGTGCAGTTTGCTTGTCCTAAAGGATGTCACTGAGACTCTTTGTTCATAGAATGATAACTTTTTTTGGTTCACACTTGCCAGAGAGAAGCAGGCTGAGTAAGCATGAGGGTTTGCAAGAATTGCAAGCTTCCACGTGGTTCAGGATGACATTGCCTGCACGTGAATTGCTTCGCAGCACTTCATGTCAACTTTACTATGCACTGGAACTGAAAGGGATTACACACACTCTCAATGTAAAATGGTACATGATCACAGGCAGTACATCCTGCAGACCAGTGCCTGGTAGCAATCACAAATTTACTTTTCACCAGACCGTTGTGCAAGCTGTATTTCAATCACCACGTCATGCCTCGTGACTCTTGTTCAAAGCATGAGCACAATGAGAGCCATGCTGTCACATGAAATACAAGAAAACAGACCATTGATTTGCTGAAACAACAATTTTGCATCTGAACCACTCTAGCTGAGTTTTGTAATACTTGGCTGAGCGTGTTTCAAAAGCTGTGGTGGTATGCTGCATGCTGTACACTTTCCCTATATGAGGGAACAGCTCCTGCTGCCACCTATCAGACAAGAAGCTGAGGAGCATGAGGTAGAGATAGAGGACAGGAAGCTAAAAAATGGTTAACTCCTTTCTGTCCAGGCAAGATATGAAGAACTCATATAAATGTGTTACTGGTAATCTCGTCCCCAATTACCTATTCGTCATCAGCCTCAAATTTCTTGAAGCCAATACAATGTACACATTTCAAACCTAATTTGTAAATTAAATTTAAATTTGCACACTAAATTAAACTCAACACTCCTGTGTCTGCCCACCATGAATCTTTCCCTCTCCTTGTGAATCTTCAAAGTGCTACCCAAGTGATTGCAGCATGGCTGAAGTGGAAGAGACTGCAGATGGCCTGAGAGGAAGACTTTGAGCAGCTCCAAGCTGAGAAATCCAGGCTGCAGGTGGCACTGTCACAGCATGGGCAGCAGCAGTCTCAGCTGGCAGGCTAACAGCAACAACAAAAACACTGTTGGAGTGGCAGGGGTGCAGACATAAACGCTATCATTTAGAAAGATGATAGCATTCTTTTGGGGCAACGCCGTGGCAATCCTAGTACTCTATTAAACATATTGGGTGGAATTCACCCATTTTGAGACTAAATGAGATGGCAGGCAGCTCAGGTGGCACCTGTCCTGCCGACCAGAAAGCGGTATCCTGCACTAGATTCTAAGCTTGGATGCTCCTGCGCCAGATTCTGCACTTGGAAGCTAATTAATTATTCACAAGCAAGTTCCCTCTGACTCTCCTGGTGGACTGGCAGCTGACTGGTTCAAAGATCCCCTTGCCATATTTTAATATCAGCCCAGTCCACCTGTCTTCACCAGACTGTGTAGGATATCAGAAACCCAGAGGGAAAAGGCCAGCTGCCTCAAGAAGAAGCCTGTTGACTCAA
The DNA here is from genome assembly GCF_047496885.1 of Scyliorhinus torazame. Classification (NCBI taxonomy): domain Eukaryota; kingdom Metazoa; phylum Chordata; class Chondrichthyes; order Carcharhiniformes; family Scyliorhinidae; genus Scyliorhinus; species Scyliorhinus torazame. Next base: position 148,842,832 of record NC_092717.1, on the reverse strand, counting down.
CAACCCTCCACAAAAGCCCTTCATCTGCAAAGCCCCATGCCTGACTTGGACCTCTACACACTGCATCTGGAGTTCTCAGCCATCCCCTTCCCGTAAACGGTGTTGTGCCCCTTTGATTGCCTTGTTTGCGAGCTTTGCATGCAGCCTTGTCGGGGTCCAGCTTCCACCTCCTTGGTTTTCGTGCTACTTTATATTGTGTATCTTCTTCCACCTCATTGTCCCATGCATGCCATCGTGAGCCCTCGCTCCACCCCCCTCCCCCCCCGTTCCTTCTGCAGCCCACCTTCTACATTACCCCCCTTGTCTTTGTTAGGGCTGATGCCTGTCCTGGCCTCGGCCTCACCCCTCAATCTATCTCCCATCGAACTTCGGATCTTTCTTGAGGTGGCAGCCCGAGTCCTGAAGCATGGTCCTGTCCAGATAAACACTGCTGTGTGGAGCCAGGAGCAAGGAGATTCCTGTATTGCCCACCCCAGGTGCAGTAGTGATTGACTTGGTGACACACGAGTGTCCTTGGGTTCAGCAGTATGGTGCTGCCCATAAATACCAGATTGCCATGGAAATTGAGGGCAGGAACCAGCCTGCCCTAGCAGAATGGTGAACATATCCGGAGCGAGTGCAACACAATGGCAGAAAGTGGTTGCATTCACTCTGTTGCGAACGGTCTTCCACCTTGTGCACGCCACTTATTAGAAATCAGATTTGACACAAATGGAAATTCCCGTGGACGTGATGCAAGATTGAAAGGCCTGATGGGATGCCAGCGGGCAGCTGTTTTAATGAACATTCATGAGAGGTGAATGAATGCAAATGGTTTTTGGACCACCTGCCAGCGGAAGAGCAACCGGCCACTGGGAGAATTGCAACATGATTTTATGCCAGCAGGTTTCCAACTTGTTTGCTCCTGCCAGATTAACCATGCCCATTCAACACTAAACCCGCCGCTGGCTTTTAGGAAGAATTACATCCACTGCTGGTTTACACTGGAAGCTCCTTTAAACATGAATATGCACAGTTGTGAAAAGAACAGTCTGAGCTTTGATGATGAAAGCGCTCAGACGTTGGTTAGCTGTGCTTGTGCTGGAATCAATTATGCTGAGACATTGACCATCAGATGCTGCAGCAGGGTTGGTTCCTCAAGTGTATTAAGCCAACCACTTAATGCTATAAAGGAAGGATACCAAACTCTGCACAAAACTCTGTGCCAAATTTGTGTTGGATATCTCCAGGCTTCTTTACCTTGCATGGAGGTTTTCTGGGAAGCTTCACAATGCATTAATCATTTTGTTGTATCCACCAATTACCTTTTCTTGTAAAATAGCCCATTGGAGTTCTTTAAAACTTATTCATGGGATGGGAGTGTCACTGGCAAGGCCAGCATTGGAAGCTCCACCCTGATTGCTGATGCAAAGGTGGTGCTGAGCCGTGATTTTAAACCACTGCAATCCATCTGGTGTAGGCGCACCCACAGTGCTGTTCCAGGGGAGTTCCAGGATTTTGACCCAGCTACAGTGAAAGAGCAGCAATATTGTTCCAAGTCATGACTTGCAAGTAGTGGTGTTCCCCTGCATATACTGACTTTATCTTTCTAGTTGGTAGAGATTTTGGATTTAGAAGGTGCTGTCAAAGGTGGCTTGGTGCATTGCTGCAGTCTATTGTGCATGTGATGATGAAGGAAGTGAATGTTTACGGTATGTCACAACACCTTGGGCTAGTGCTCGGTCAATTCCAGCCCCACTTGACCTGGAGTTGCAACACAGGTGAAATAAGATTTTATTTAAAATACCCGAGGCCCTTGTTGAGCCAAATAAACTACAGTCATCAGGTTTGTATCTTTAACATACGTATCCTTTTATTATGTACAGTATTATAATTAAATGGATGGAAAATGTAACTGACTATCTACTACCGGTTTCCTAACTCCCCCTTCCTAACCACCCCCATTCTTTATGCACACACACAAACAACACCGAGGGGAAAGGGTGCTGGAAATGTGCAGAAAATATTAATAAAATAAAAAGGATAAAGATCTTTGTACTAGACTTCTATTTTTTGGGTGCTATTCCCCCCCCCGCCCCCCCCCCCCCCCCCCCCCACACGCCGGGTGGGAAAATCGCCGGGGTGCTGCGGAAATCGCGCCACGCCGCCCCAACCCCCGCACGTGATTCTCCCACCCCCGGAAACCAGCGGCTCGCGATTCGCACTGGGCCGCTCGGCGAGCGGCCGCTACGACACACCAGGTTGTCGCCGTCCACCCCTGGTCGCTGTGAGGGAGGGAGGGGGACTCCTTCACCGGGGTGGTCTCCGATGGGGTCTGGCCCGTGATCGGTGCCCACCGATCGGCGGGCCGGCCTCCCCACCCTGGACCTACCTTGTTCCGCGCGCGGCCCAGAACACCGGCGCCATGTTGGTGAGGGGCCAGCGTGCGTAAGACGTTCCCCACTCATGCGCAGGATGGCGCGGCCCAACTGCACATGCGCAGGATTAGGTTGCCCCAATTGCGTATGCGTGGGTTGGCGTGGCGCCCATTTGGTGCTGCGTAAGGACGCTGGAGCAGCGTGAACCAGAATAGGTCTTGTCCGGGCCCTGTTCACACCGTCATGAAACGCGACGGTGTTAATGACGGCGCAAACACTTGGCCTCCATATCGGCGAATCGCCCCCATTGTCTTTCTGAAGTTCAGGCTTTTGTTTGGTACTTCTTCATTCTAGGCTTGAGATGGCTTTCTCTAGCAAGGTTGTCTACCTTCTCTGCAGACTCCGCATTAGTTCAAGTTCACACAAAGATGTGCCAGCCACTCACTGCTTTTAGAACAATAGAGCAGTTCTTTCACTTCAGCAATAAAGAGAGAGCATTCCTTCTCCTTTCAAGGTCTAAACACGTCTGCTCACTTTTCTTCAAAAGCATCACACAGGAACCGATCATTGTCAGGCAGAACACTGTCCCTGGCTAACTCACCATTTGCCAGTTACCCAATAAAATCGACTTCCTACAAAACCATTTCCTAAGATTCACCCGGTGCCAAGGAGTCAGGCCTCTTCTCTCCAAAAAACAAAACCTGGGAATACTGTGTCCCGGCAGGCTGGCTGTTTCACCCGAGTCTTCTCCTTAAAGGCGCATCCTGATTATGGGTCCACTGACCAAAAATAATAAAAGAAATGGGAGCAAAGGTAATAAAATAGGAAGGACTCCTGCAGGTGGTGGATGAGATATCGATCAAGCAGGCTGCTTTGTTCTGGATGGTGTCAAGCTTCTTGAATGTTGGAGCTGCACTCATTCAGGCCAGTGGAGAGTATTCCATTGCACTCCCTATGTCTTCCAGTTAGCTGACCATCTTTGGGGAATCAGGAGATGAGTTACTCTCCACAGAATTCTCAGACTCTGACCTGCTCTTACAGCCCCAGTATTTATGTGGCTGGTCCAGTTCAGTTTCTGGTCAATGGTAACTTCCCAGGATGTTGATAGTGGGGGATTCAACGATGATAATGCTATTGAATGTCAAGATGAGATGGTTAGATTATTTTAAGTTCAAGGTAGCATTATGATCCCTGATGAGACTGTTTCTCTCTCTGCAGATACTTCCTGACCTGTTTTTTATTTCAGATCAGCAGCATCAGTATTTTACTATTGGCATTGCAACTCAGTTATGTTTGGAAATTGTCGTATTGGTCTTTCAAAAGTTAATAATGAATGAATGAATGACAGGGTATGTGAAATATGCAAATATTTTTACTTGTACACTGTAGCCAAAAATAATTTTCTGAAGGAAAGCTATCTAATTTGAATTTGAGTGTCAAAACAACTTTGCATCTTGAAAATTGCTACCTTATGACACTGAATGAGTGTGAATGGCAAGATTGATACAAAAATACCAATAGCTGTCAAAGCAGATTTAAGAACCTCTGGGAACAATTCACTACCTGCTAGAATGAGAGTATGTTGTTTCATTTTAGGTCCCTAGATTGAGTTTCATGTCAGGGCCACAAGTCGTTTCATAAATGGGGTCCTTGTATAAATTACCTTGTGACTTTAAACATGTCGCTCATTTGTTTGATTCTTTGATGTTAACTGCAAATTGTAACTGGCCATGCAGCTTTTCCCCACACCAAACATAACCCACATTACAAATGGAAGCTCAATTTCTTTGTCTCTTATACCTTTGGAGATGAGTAATGAATTGTACACAAATATTCTGAATGCTTTCAATGCATGACCGATTTAGAAAGGGTATTTGAGTTGCAGTGTTGGAGTATCACCAAGTGTTAAAAACATGTATTCACAAAATCCTAAAATAATTATGAGTGAGCAAGGCATTTTCCTATTTTAATTAATTCATCCAGAACCTCCAAATCTCTTCACTGCCAACGTCCCCGCCACCACCACCTGCATTAGAATTAATCAGCCATTATTCTTCCCATTTCATTTCCTATAATTTCTGAGTTGTCCCTTCCAATTCCACTGCCCCATCTAGTTTAGTATCATTTTCAAATTTGACTGCTTCTAAATCCAGGTCATTCATATAAATTAGAAACAATAGTGGGCACTGTTTCGCTCTGGCATAACTAATGAGTCATGTTCTTGTCTCCTACACTTTAACCAGTTTCGTGTCCATTGAATTCTATACTTCACCTTGTGGTGAGATTCCAAGTGTCATTTGTTGCAAGCCCTCAAACCATTTAATCATTTTGCAGATATATTTTATTATAGCATATTTGAGTGCTGAGCTCCAGCTTTTGGGTAAGTTATCAGCTGACTGTTTAGACGATTGTGAAAAATCTAAAGCACCCTTGTTGGGTTTGAAACCGAGTAGTGTCTTCTGGTATAGTGAGAACCACATTAAATGGTAGTCAGCAAAAGCCCTTAATTATTAACTGTTATTGAACAACAGGTAAGTCCAAAAATAGTAGCTCGTGTCTCATTAATGAGCAATTATATTTTCAAAATGCAAAAAAAAGCCTTCAGCATTTGACAGTATGCAACTGTTAGTTTACTAGAAAGACCTGCTTTCAGGTACCTGTAGTTAACATGACTGTTTTCCAGATGAAAGGTAATTGTATGAAAAATTCCCTGAAGCATCATTAGCCATAAACAAATGTCCTACATCTGGAGTTCACAGTGCCACATTTAAGCTATTGATGGTGCACGCTTAACTGCTCAAATCTAAAGATAAGTGTGATGTATCCAGTCATGATCTATCAAATATCCAGTAATCTAAATTGAATTGCTGTTCTGAGGCAATTAACTGATCACCTTAAATTGCCTCATCTATTCATAGTTTAACATCATCTTTTGATGGTTTCTAATAGGTAAACCCAATTAAATCATCATTGCAGCATTCTGATTGCAAAGACATTACTCCAATTATGTGTACAAATATGAGTTCAGTAACAATTAGTTCTAATATGACACTAACATTTTGGTAGAAAATTTCCTCAAGCGTTCATTAGTTAAGCAATGCTTTGGTTCAATGTAAACGGTTCAAACATTACAATATGTGAAATTTGGGTTTTATTTCGAATTAAAGCATTTTGCATCAGTAAAAATTGCAGGTTTAGAACAGATTGGATAACTAACTTCATTTTTACATTATCAAGATGATACTGATGTGGAGATGCCAACGTTGGACTGGGGTGGGCACAGTAAGAAGTCTTACAACACAAGGTTATAGTCCAACAGGTTTATTTGTAATCACAAGCTTTCGGAGTGTAGCAAGTTAGTTTAGCATAGGTTGCAGAGGGTGAAAAAGTCAGGTATTCAAGATCCCTATTTTATCAGTAGAATAGACAGAGCAATAAGTTACTTGGATGATGAGAGACATGGGGCTAAATTTTCAAGATCTGTGGGAACGAAGGCAAGTGAAGGATGAAAATATCAGCGTGAGCTGGCTTGCAGGTTTCCCGTACTGTTACCATTGCCGGCAGGTTTCATCAGGCCAGAGGTGCGAGTGGGTGACTCCCTTATCTACCTGACCCATTCGGAGCACCAACTGTGATTGTTTGCGAGGTTGTAAAGGGGCATGTTCTGATTCTGACAGGGAGGAGACTTGCTGCACACACAGCCTGGGGCAGACCACATGAATGGTTGTAGACATTCCAGTGGGGCACCAGTTATGGCACCCATGAAAGTGTGAATGGTACAGAGGGGGACTTTGCCTTTGACACACTGGTGCTGTTGAGGCAGCGCCATTTGTGGGGAGAACAAACAGTGAGAGCCTGGGCAGTGGACATGGTTTTCACCCATATGACACTGTGAGGCCATAAGAGGAGTGGGCAAGGCCCCAACATAATTCGGGGACAACTGAGCGCAAAGAAGGCAGCAGCTGGCAATGATTACATGACTGTCGGATCTGAGCCCTTGTCACCTTTGACTTTGCAACATCACTGCTTTCCACACCATGCCCATCACAGTGGCCTTGAATTCTTCACTTCTGGCTTCTTCCAAGGATCAACTCCAGACCTTGGTGGTGTCTCACGAATGACAGCATACCAGTGCATCTTGCAGGTTACTGATGCCCTATTTGTGAGAGCTGTATTCAATTTTAGACAGACACAACCTTGCAGACGCCAAGGGAAGTCGGATTTTCATCCATTGCTTTCTCCAGCTGCCAGGCATCAGCAGTTGCATCTCTGTGGCCATCAAGGCACCCAATGACAGGCCAGTCAGGTTCATCAACAGGAAGGTGTGATACAGAACCAGACCCCCAGGTTTTTGGTGCAATCCGGTTAGGGACCATAACTTTTTGTTTATGGTTTGTGATTTAAGATGCTTGCTAAGAGAATAAAGTCACAAGATTCCACGGGTTTTGAACAAACAAAAATAAATCTCACTACACAAGGTCAGAAAGATGCAACAATTTAAATATCTATGTTAGACTCTTAACATTCCGTGTTAATCTGACGTACAGTTGAATTAACAGAATTAACTGTGGTTGAACACACCACAATGCACAATAAATGGCAGATGCAACCAATGCGCCAGTAACAATGGAGTCAATCAATCTCGCTGAATTCTTTCTCTCCCATGAGGCATTCAAATCTTCATCTTTGAAAGTCTTGTCCTGAAATTTCTGCCAAAAGTACTTCCACTCGGACAGCCTCAACAGCTGCACACCTTCAACAGCTGCACACCTTCCAGGGTTTCAGTCTCGACTCCCGAGACGGCGGTCCTCTGAATTTCTGAGTCACCAATTCACAAACACAATTTCAGCTCTACAGCCATGCCAAACCGAATACTCCTGTCTTCCAAAGGCCTGCACCATAAGCTATAGGAACAGAATTAGGCCATTCAGCCCATCAGGTCTGCCCCGCTATTCAATCATGGTTGATACATTCCTCGTCCCCATTCCCCTGTCTTCTCTCCATAACCCCGATCTCCTTATTATTATTTTAAAAAAAGTTTAGAGTCTGCAATTCAATTTTTCCAATTAAGGGGCAATTTAGCGTGGCCAATCCACCTACACTGCACGTCTTTGGGTTGTGGGGGCGAAAACCATGCCAACACGGGGAGAATGTGCAAACTCCACACGGACAGTGACCCAGAGCCGGGCTCAAACCTGGGACCTCGGCGCCGTGAGGCAGCAATGCTAACCACTGTGCCACCGTGCTGTCACCTGATCCCCTTATTAATGAAGAAATCCCTATATTAATCAACAACACCAGATTTGTGCTTGAAGTGCTGTTACCTACAGGGCTACAAACCAAGAACTGGAAGGTGGAATTGGACAGAACTAGGAGCAGGAGGAGGCAAATTAACCTCTGGAGCCTGCTCCACCATTCAAAACGATCATGGCTAATCTCACCATAGCCTCATCTCCACCGCCCTGACCGTTATCCATAACCCTTCAATCCATTGCTAATTAAAAATCTGTCTAACTCCTCCTTAAACTTGTCCCAGCATCCGCCGCACTCTGGAGTAGCGATTTCCGCAGATTCACGACCCTTTGAAAGAAGTAGTTTCTCCTCATCTCTGTTTTCAATTTGTTACCCCTTATTCTGAGATTATGACCTCTTGTACTCGAATGCCCCACAAGATGAAGCACCCACGCCTCGTCTACTTTCTCCATTTATGGGGGCAGCATGGTAGCATTGTGGATAGCACAATTGCTTCAGAGCTCCAGGGTCCCAGGTTCGATTCCGGCTTGGGTCGCTGTCTGTGCGGAGTCTGCACATCCTTCCCGTGTGTGCGTGGGTTTCCTCCGGGTGGTCCGGTTTCCTCCCACAGACCAAAGATGTGCAGGTTAGGTGGATTGGCCATGATAAATTGCCCTTAGTGTCCAAAATTGCCCTTAGTGTTGGTGTGGGGTTACTGGGTTATGGGGATAGGGTGGAGGTGTTGACCTTGGGTAGGATGCTCTTTCCAAGAGCCGGTGCAGACTCGATAGGCTGAATGCCTCCTTCTGCACTGTAAATTCTATGATATCTTTTATCATTAAGTACCTCGATTTGATCTTCCCTCATTCTTCTAAACTCCAAGAGTAAAGACCTAAACTGCTCAATCCCTCTTCATAAGACAAACCCCATATTTATGGAATCAATTTTAGTGAACCTCCACTGGACCTTCTCCAATACCACTACATCTTCCTTCAAATAAGGGGACCAAAACTGTGCGCAGTCCTCCAGGTGGGATCTTATCCATACCGTGTGAAGTTGCAACAACACTTCCTTACCTTTATACTCTATTCCTTTAGCTATAAATGCCAACATTCCATTCACATTATTTATTACCTGCTGTACCTGCATGCTTGGTTTCTGCGACTTATGCACAAGGGAGGGCACCCAGATCCCCAGATCAGGCCCTGGGGAATTGTCTGCCTTCAATCCCAATAGTTTGTTGAGTACTGTTTCCCTATTGATGTTGATTGTTATAAGTTCCACCCTTTTTATTACCTCTGAATTACCCGTTCCTGTAGCGATGATACTAGTGTCCTCCACCATGAAAACTGAGGCAAAATATTGATTTAGCATCTCTGGCATTTCTGTGTTTCCCACTATTAACTTTACAGTTTCATATTCCAAGGGAACAACATTCACTTCAGCGACTCTCTTCCCTTTTATGTATTGATCGAAGATTTTGCTATCCTTTTTGATATTTTGCACTAGCTTTCATAATTTACCGTAGCTTTTTTCATTACTATTTTAGTAATCCTTTGTTAATAAATGAAAGTTTCGACTTCCGGGTGCGGCGATGACCAGCTGAGTCGCACGTTTCGGCAGCTCCCGGTGGAACGGACTTTTGGGCTCTTAATAGGAGCCCCATCGGCAATTTTAACGGCAAATAACACTGTGCGGTAATCCAGAAGGGAATCCCCCCTGGACACGGATGGAAAAAAGAGAGTAAAGTAGCCGGATTGCGGTGGATCCTCTAGAGCAGCGGCCAGGAAGGCAGGCACAAAGCAAGATGGCGTCGGAACGAGGCAGTTTAATATGGGGCCCTGACCAACAAGAGTTCCTGCGGCGTTGCGTAGATGAACTGAAAAAGGAGATGAAGAAGGAGCTGTTGGCCCGATATTACAAGCGATTGAGGGGCTAAAGGAGGAGCAAAAGACCCAGGAACAGGAGCTTCGGGTCGTGAAGGCAAAGGCTGCTGAGAATGAGGACGACATACAGGGTCTGGTGGTGAAAACGGAGATCCACGAGGCACAACACAAAAGATGTGTGGAAAGGCTGGAGGTGCTGGAGAATAATGCGAGGAGGAAGAACCTAAGGATTCTTGGTCTTCCCGAAGGTGCAGAAGGGGCGGATGTCTGGGCATATGTGAGCACGATGCTGCACTCGTTAATGGGATCGGAGGCCCCGACGGGTCCGCTGGAGGTGGAGGGAGCCTATCGGGTTATGGCGTGAAGACCGAGGGCTGGAGAAATTCCTCGAGCAATAGTGGTGAGATTTCTCCGATGTAAGGACAGAGAGATGGTCCTCAGATGGGCAAAGAAAACTCGGAGCAGTAGGTGGGAGAATGCGGTGATCCGCGTATATCAAGATTGGAGGGCGGAGGTGGCGAGAAGGAGGGCAAGCTTTAATCGGGCCAAGGCAGTGTTGCATAAAAGGAAGGTCAAATTCGGAATGCTGCAACCGGCAAGACTGTGGGTCACACATCTAGGGAAACACCACTACTTCGAAACGGCAGATGAGGCGTGGACATTTATTGTCGAGGAGAAGCTGGAGTGAGCGGGCCAGAAAAAGAACGTTTGGGACAAAAGTGGGTGGGTGAATTTGTGGGATGAAGGGGGGAAAAGGGGGAAGAGAGGACTTCCCAAGTTGTTAAACCTGCGACCCTGTAACTTCTCTCTCTTCCTCATGTCGTGGGGGAGGGAGTGAGGAAGGATGAGGAGCTGAGGGCGCCGGCCATTGGGGGCGGGGCCAAAAGGGAAGCGCGGGCTTTGTTCCCGCTACGGTAATCATGGCGGAAGCAGGAAGGAGGGGGCCTCGCACAGTGTGAGCCGAGGTCATGGGGGGAAGCCGAGGTCGGCCAGAGTTTGCTGACTTCTGGGAGCAACATGGGGGGTGCAATTACGCTAGCTTGGGATCTAGCGGGGGGGGGGGGTGGTTAACTGGGTTGCTGCTGCTGGGGAGAAGGGGGAGCTGGTATGGGAGGGGGGGTCGGGGCGCCGCCTGGGGGGGATACAGCTACGTGGGAACCGGGTGAGGAGCTGGATTGAAAAAGGAAATGGCTAGTCATCAAGGGGACGGGGGGGGGGGGGTAAAGAGCCCCCCAACCCGGTTGATCACGTGGAATGTGAGAGGGCTGAACGGGCCGATTAAGAGGGCACGGGTACTCGCACACCTAAAGAAACTTAAGGCAGATGTGGTTATGCTTCAGGAGACGCATCTGAAGCTGATAGACCAGGTTAGACTTCGCAAAGGATGGGTGGGGCAGGTATTTCATTCGGAGCTAGATGCAAAAAACAGGGGGGTGGCCATACTAGTGGGGAAGCGGGTAATGTTTGAGGCAAAGACTATATTGGCGGATAGTGGGGGCAGATACGTGATGGTGAGTGGCAAATTGCAAGAGGAGGCGGTGGTATTAGTGAACGTGTATGCCCCGAACTGGGATGATGCCAATTTTATGAGGCGTATGTTAGGACGAATCCCGGACCTAGAAGTGGGGAAGTTGGTAATGGGTGGAGACTTTAATACGGTGCTGGACCCAGGGCTGGACAGATCGAGGTCCAGGACCGGAAGGAGGCCGGCTGCAGCTAGGGTGCTTAAGGATTTTATGGAGCAGATGGGAGGAGTAGATCCCTGGAGATTTAGTAGACCTAGGAGTAAGGAGTTTTCGTTTTTCTCCTATGTACACAAAGTATTTTCACGAATAGATTTTTTTGTTTTGGGAAGGGCACTGATCCCAAAGGTGACGGGGATGGAGTACACGGCTATAGCCATCTCGGATCATGCTCCACACTGGGTGGACCTGGAGATAGGGGAAGAAAAACAACAGCTTCCACCCTGGAGAATGGACATGGGATTATTGGCAGATGATGGGGTGTGTTTAAGGGTGAGGGGGTGTATTGAAGGGTACTTGGAACTTAATGATAATGGGGAGGTACAGGTGGGAGTGGTCTGGGAGGCACTGAAGGCAGTGGTTAGAGGGGAGCTGATATCTATTAGGACACGTAAAGGAAAGCAGGAGGGTAGGGAAAGGGAGCGGTTGTTGAAAGAACTTCTGAGGGTGGACAGACAATACGCGGAGGCACCGGAGGAGGGACTGTACAGGGAAAGGCAAAGGCTACATGTAGAATTTGACTTGTTGACTATGGGTAATGCAGAGGCACAATGGAGGAAGGCACAGGGTGTACAGTACGAATATGGGGAGAAGGCGAGTAGGTTGTTGGCCCACCAACTGAGGAAAAGGGGAGCAGCGAGGGAGATAGGGGGGATGAGAGATGAGGAGGGAGAGATGGAGCGGGGAGCGGAGAGAGTGAATGGAGTGTTCCAGGCATTTTATGAAAGATTATATGAAGCGCAGCCCCCGGACGGGAAGGAGAGAATGATGTGCTTTCTGGATCAGCTGGAATTTCCTAAGGTGGAGGAGCAGGAGAGAGTGGGGCTGGGAGCACAGATTGAGACGGAGGAAGTAGTGAAAGGGATTGGGAGCATGCAGGCGGGGAAGGCCCCGGGACCAGACGGATTCCCAGTTGAATTCTATAAGAAATATTTGGACTTGCTGGCCCCGCTACTGATGAGAACCTTTAATGAGGCGAGGGAAAGGGGGCAGCTGCCCCCCGACTATATCAGAGGCAACGATAACGCTCCTCCTAAAGAAGGAAAAAGACCCGCTGCAATGCGGGTCATACAGGCCCATTTCCCTCCTGAATGTGGATGCTAAGATTCTGGCCAAGGTAATGGCAATGAGGATAGAGGATTGTGTCCCGGGGGTGGTCCATGAGGACCAAACTGGGTTTGTGAAGGGGAGACAGCTAAATACAAATATACGGGGGCTGCTAGGGGTAATGATGATGCCCCCACCAGGGGGGGAAGCAGAGATAGTGGTGGCGATGGATGCCGAGAAAGCATTTGATAGAGTGGAGTGGGATTAATTGTGGGAGGTGTTGAGGAGATTTGGCTTTGGGGACGGGTATATCAGGTGGGTACAGTTGCTGTATAGGGCCCCGATGGCGAGCGTGGTCACGAATGGACGGGGGTCTGACTATTTTCGGCTCCATAGAGGGACGAGGCAGGGATGTCCTCTGTCCCCGTTATTGTTTGCATTGGCGATTGAACCCCTGGCCATAGCACTGAGGGGTTCCAGGAAGTGGAGGGGAGTACTTAGGGGGGGAGAAGAACACCGGGTATCTCTGTATGCGGATGATTTGTTGCTATATGTGGCGGACCCAGCGGAGGGGATGCCAGAGATAATGCGGATACTTGGGGAGTTTGGGGATTTTTCAGGGTATAAACTGAACATGGGGAAAAGTGAGTTATTTGTGGTGCATCCGGGGGAGCAGAGCAGAGAGATAGAGGATTTACCGTTGAGGAAGGTAACAAGGGACTTCCGGTACCTGGGGATCCAGATAGCCAAGAATTGGGGTACATTACATAGGCTTAATTTAACACGGTTGGTGGAATAGATGGAGGAGGATTTCAAGAGATGGGGCATGGTGTCCCTGTCATTGGCAGGTAGGGTGCAGGCGGTTAAAATGGTGGTCCTCCCGAGATTTTTTTTTGTGTTCCAGTGCCTCCCGGTGGTGATCACGAAGGCTTTTTTCAAAAGAATTGAGAAGAGCATTATGAGTTTTGTGTGGGCTGGGAAGACCCCGAGAGTGAGGCGGGGATTCTTGCAGCGTAGGAGGGACAGGGGGGGGCTGGTACTACCGAGCCTAAGTGAGTACTACTGGACCGCCAATGTTTCAATGGTGTGTAAGTGGATGGGAGAAGGGGAGGAAGCGGCGTGGAAGAGATTGGAGAGGGCGTCCTGCAGGGGGACTAGCCGTTGCCGTTCTCACCAAAGAAATACACCACAAGCCCGGTGGTGGTGGCTACATTGAAAATTTGAGGGCAGTGGAGACGACATAGGGGAAGGACGGGAGCCTCGGTGTGGTCCCCGATAAGAAACAATCATAGGTTTGTTCCGGGGAGAATGGATGGGGGATTTGGAGCATGGCAAAGAGCTGGGGTAGTACAACTAAGAGATCTATTTGTAGATGGGACGTTTGCGAGTCTGGGAACGCTGACGGAGAAATATGGGTTGCCCCAAGGAAATGCATTTCGGTATATGCAATTGAGGACTTTTGCGAGGCAACAGGTGAGGGAATTCCCGCAGCTCCCGACGCAGGAAGTGCAAGATAGAATGATCTCAGAGACATGGGTGGGGGACGGTAAGGTGGCGGACATATACAGGGAGATGAGGGACGAGGGGGAGATCATGGTAAATGAGCTGAAAGGGAAATGGGAAGAAGAACTGGGGGAGGAGATTGAGGAGGGGCTGTGGGCTGATGCCCTACGTAGGGTAAACTCATCGCCCTCGTGTGCCAGGCTAAGCCTGATACAAGTTAAGGTGCTACACAGGGCGCATATGACTGGAGCACGGCTTAGTAAATTTTTGGGGGTAGAGGATAGGTATGCGAGATGCTCGAGAGGCCCAGCGAATCACACCCACATGTTCTGGTCATGCCCGGCACTACAGGGGTTCTGGGTGGGGGTGGCAAAGGTGCTTTCGAAGGTGGTGGGGGTCCGGGTCGAACCAAGCTGGGGGTCGGCTATATTTGGGGTTGCATAAGAGCCGGGAGTGCAGGAGGCGAGAAAGGCTGACGTGTTGGCCTTTGCGTCCCTTGTAGCCCAGCGCAGGATATTGTTAATGTGGAAGGAAGCCAAACCCCCGGGTGTGGAGACCTGGATAAACGATATGGCAGGGTTTATAAAGTTAGAACGGATTAAGTTCGTGTTAAGGGGTCCGGCTCAGGGGTTCACCAGGCGGTGGCAACCGTTCGTCGACTACCTCACAGAAAGATAGAGGGAATGGAAAAGAAGTAGACAACAGCAGCAACCCGGGGGGCGGGGGGGGGGGGGGGGGGGGAGGAATCGGACGGACTCTCAGCGATGTTATTGTATATGTATAGGTATTTGGTATATGTAATTGTATATTGGATTGTTGGATTGTATTTTTGGAGAGTATTTATTTTGGACAAGGCAGTTGCCATTTAGTTTTGTTTTTTGTTTTTGTTTATATATTACTTATTTATCTGTTTAAAACTGGCCACGGTTATTTATATTGCTTTATTGTTGTGTAAACGAAACACTACGTATTGTTATGTTTGGCCAAAAAACTTGAATAAAATATATTTTTTTTAAAAAATGAAAGTTTCCCAATTTTCCAGCCTGCCACTGGCCTTTGCAACATGGTATACCTTAGTTTTTGTTGTTATATTGTTCTTAACCTTGTTTAGCCATGGATTTTTTTCCCCCTCTTACGGTCTTTCTCCCTACTTGGAATAGATTTTAGTTGTGAGCATCATGGAGTCACCAACTGTCTGCTGCCTACTTTGATCACCAGAGCTTCTCTTCAACTATTTTCAATTGCCAGGGCTTCCCCTGAGCCCCCTCCACTTTAGATCTTCCAACCGCAGCCCCTTTTCTACTTAGAGCTTCTGTTCTCCTCTTCTTAACTGGGATCTCACTCTGGCTCCTTTCCCTTTGGGACTGCTTCGGCTTCCTGACCCTTGCCTGGTACTCTTCTTCATTATGGCATTCAGTCATGCAAGGGTTTTGCTCACTTGTGGCAGTCTCTGTGTTCTTCATAACCTTACCCTCCAGAGATGTGAAGATCTTGAAGAGTTGAGGGGCTGCAAGTACACTGCTCATTGAAGGAAGAGCAGGAACAAGACCTCGAAGAGCAGGAAGACTACAGATCGTCATATTGCCTCAGCTGCACAGGGAATTGGCCACCTCCTATACCAGCCGGAAGGGTCTTCACAGGATGCCATTACCTTAAGGGACCATTTCATTCAAGCACATTTCAGCTGAGCCCCTCCGACCCAGGTGGAAAGGCATAATGCGGAACTCGCTCTTGAGCTATCTGTGCTTATACTTCAATTGAAGTAGCAGCGAGAACATGTAAACTCCTGACTGCGAGTGAAGCATGCACATCTGCCAGAGGCTTCATTGTCGCCATTGACACTTGCTCCACTTTCATCACTTAGCTTTTTTCTGCCCCACTAAAGGATGCTTAAACATCTGGTTTCAAGTGTCAATATATACATGATGATGCCTGTAAAAGAAATTAGTACATGGTTACAGGTACGAGAAATCTCAGTGACCTATTCGGTGGTCTGCCCGATATGGTGGACTCCACGCTTGGCTACTTCTACAGCACCATGGCTCTGAGCCATTCCCAGTAGTCGGTAAGTACCTTGGACACACTTTTCCGAAGTTTAGGTACAACATGTTATCTTGGGCACCTCGGCTGGTGTGTCCTCTGGAAGGTGAATATTCAAAGGCCTGCCCTGTGATGTTCCTGTGGATTTGAAGAAGGTTGAGGCGCCTGCTCAATTGTCTATTCCTGCAGCTGAGATGCTCATGGCAGTTCTCATTGTGAACAAAGGCATCTCCAGAGGCTGCTGTACCTACATCATTATAGGGGTAGTCTCTGTCACTGGGCCCTGCTGCACAGATGTCCCATCCTTCAGAGGGTTAAGGAGGCTGATGTGATGATGGTGCCCTGGGAGAGGTGGCACCCTTACCCTCTTCATTTGGCTGACTGAGCCCTTGAACAGATGGCTAGAGGGAACCACCAGCTGGGGCACAACTGACATCCCCTCCAGACATCAGCGCCCCTGACCAAGCAAGGCTACATGGAGTGGCATTCATCTTGTGAACATAAGTGCACAGTTCCTGCATGCACTCCATGTGGACTTGCATATTGCTCCCCAAGGCTGTCCACTCTTTCTGTGGAGGAGCTCATGTGCTCAATGCTCCGATGGTGGCACACCTGTGCTGAATGGACTCCTCCATTCTCATCCCATTACCTGCATTGCTTCAGGGAACTCCGACACCTTGGAGCACATGTGCTGCTGCTGGTCTGTGTCGGGCCTCTTTTCTTATGACTTCTGAGGCCCTGCATTTGTGTTTGCTGAGTGTTGCTTTGTG
This sequence comes from Scyliorhinus torazame, assembly GCF_047496885.1. Lineage (NCBI taxonomy): Eukaryota > Metazoa > Chordata > Chondrichthyes > Carcharhiniformes > Scyliorhinidae > Scyliorhinus > Scyliorhinus torazame. The sequence goes on along the minus strand of NC_092717.1, from coordinate 148,826,255 downwards.
TTTCCTTCATCCTCTGAGGGTGACTGCTCATAGTTTTCTCTGCCTTTGGCACTACCTCTGCATACCGTAACCATCCGTGTGCAGGGATACCAACGTGGTGACTACTGCTCTGGTTCAGGGTGTGCTTGTATGGTGTGACTGTGCCTCTTCTAAGCACTGCTGTTGCTGCCCTTTGCTGCTGATGGTGAAGGGTCTAATTCCCTTGATATCTGCACCAGGCTCCGTCATGCAACTCAGTCTTTGGTACGTTTCCAGACTAGGTGTAATGCGTTGCACCCCTTTGGTGACCACATTGCTCTCTAATCACTATCTTCACTGCAGATGTCCAACGCACTTCAACTTTCTCGTGGTCTGCTACCTTGGTGATATCCCTGGTCCTCCCCTGCGAGGGGGAGATAACATGAAGGTATGCAACCTTTCTTCTCGTCTGGGCCCTCTCACGGATAAGGACAAAGGAGAGTGTGCCAAGGCACTGATGGCATCCATGGCCAATGTCAGCTGTCCTTATTAGTAGGTGTATGTTTCATTGCTGGCAGATCCTCAGCAGCACCATGGCTTTGAGAGACTAAGTACCCTGGGCACATGTATACCATGCTCAGGAGTAGCATGTAGCCTTAATTGCAACCAGGCTCTTTGGCTGGTCTGCTGGAGAGTGAATACCCAGAGATCTGTCCTGCAGATTTGAAATTACATTACCTTGCCAGTGCTTATCGGATCATTGATCATCATGTGAGACTGGATTCAGTTTCTGCACACCACAGTATTTCTGACGAGATCAGCTATCTCCATCCAGGCCTGCATAGTCTGTGTCTGTGGCCTCTCTTGCCATCCTCTGAAGGAGGACCTTTCTCTCTCTTATGGTCTCGAAGAAGACCTCAAGGGGTGCATCAGCAAAACGAGTGGCTGACTTGCCATGGGTTCCATGCATCTGGCTCTCTGACTTCTTATTATGTTCATGACTGAAGGTAAAACACTAAAACAGCAGCCTTAATAATGGCTGATTAAATTGGACCTGCACTTGAGACTTCCAGTGGCGGCCAAGGAGTGAGTGGTCGCACATTTGATGGCTCCCACTTGGGGTGCAATTTCTGGTCCTTTTTCACCTGATTCAAGAGGTATTTGCTGGCGTAAGGTGCATGAGCAATAAAAGTGCTCCATCGGTGGTGCTGGTTTATGGCTTACCAGAAGAGGCAGCAGCCTGGGTAAGAGCTTATTTGAGGTACGTCACAGGAAAATGGTAACGGTTGCTGGGGTGTCGTTGTCTGCCCTATGGTCTACTAAGCAACGTGTGGACTTTATGAATGTGAAGTTCCAGCAGCAGAGGCAGGTGGCCTCAGACGACCTGGCATAGGTGATGGAGCCGCTTAAGGCAGCTATCGAGAGAGTGGGGCAGGGGCTGGAGGTGTAGGATCTGGAACTCCAGAAGGTGGAGGAATCAGTGGGAGAGTATGAGGACCGCCTGGCCTCGTTGGGGTGGAGATGGTGCTCGTGGCGGTTAGCCATGAGGTTGAGGGAGAAGGTGGAGGACCCAGAGAACTGTTTCAGGAGGCAGGAGGCAGATACTCCGGATTGTGAGGCTGCCTGAAGGGATCAAGGGAACGCAGGCAGCAATGTATGTGGTGAGAATGTTGGAGAAGTTTGGGATGAGGGGGCTCTTTGACCCCTACGCCCGAGGTGGATTGAGCACACAAGGTCCTGAGGAGTAGGCCAAAGATGGGGGAGCCACTGACGGCGATGGTGGTGTGGCTGCATCGTTTTCTCGACAAGAAAATGCTATTGAGATGAGTAAAGCAGATTTTTAAAAAGCACCTGGAAGGGAAACGTGTTGAGGATCTACCAGGACTTGGGTGCAGAGTTGGTCAATCAGCGGGTATAATTGGATCAAGGCTGCTCTATACAAAAAAGGGGTGAAGTTTGGGGTGTGGTATTCCGCTCGGCTGTGGGTCAAGCATCAGAAACGAGAGGTTTATTTTGATGTGCCAGAAGAGGCGAGGGTATTTATGAGACACGATGGACTGGGTGTTGTATGAGGACTTTGACCTTTGGCAATGCTAAAGTGGGTTTACACAATGGACAGTGTGTTGCATTTAATGAATATTGGTAGGAGTGAGTGAGTGTTATTTTTCTTTTTTACTGTTGGGGATTGGCGGGTGACGGACAGCTGGGGAAAAAGGGATGGGCGGAAGCCTTGAGTGGGGGCTACCATTAGAACATTACAGCGCAGTACAGGCCCTTCGACCCTCCATGTTGCGCCGACCTGTGAAACCACTCAAAAGCCCATCTACACTATTCCCTTATCGTCCATATGTCTATCCAATGACCATTTCAATGCCCTTAGTGTTGGCGAGTCCACTACTGTTGCAGGCAGGGCATTCCACGCCTTTACTACTCTCTGAGTAAAGAACCTACCTCTGACATCTGTCTTATATCTATCTCCCCTCAATTTAAAGCTATGTCCCCTCGTGCTAGACATCACCATCCGAGGAAAAAGGCTCTCACTGTCCACCCTATCCAATCCTCTGATCATCTTGTATGCCTCAATTAAGTCACCTCTTAACCTTCTTCTCTCTAACGAAAACAGCCTCAAGTCCCTCAGCCTTTCCTCATAAGATCTTCCCTCCATACCAGGCAACATTCTGGTAAATCTTCTCTGCAACCTTTCCAATGCTTCCACATCCTTCCTATAATGCGGCGACTAGAATTGCACACAATACTCCAATTGCGGCCGCACCAGAGTTTTGTACAGCTGCAACATGACCTCATGGCTCCGAAACTCAATCCCTCTACCAATAAAAGCTAACACACCGCACGCCACCTTAACAACCCTCTCAACCTGGGTGGCAGCTTTCAGGGATCTATGTACATGGACACCGAGATCTCTCTGCTCATCCACACTGCCAAGAATCTTACAATTAGCCCAGTACTCTGTCTTCCTGTTATTCCTTCCAAAATGAATCTCCTCACACTTTTCTGCATTAAACACCATTTGCCACCTCTCAGCCCAGAGCTGCAGCTTATCTATGTCCTCTGTAACTTGTAACATCCTTCCGCACTATCCACAACTCCACTGACTTTAGTGTCATCTGCAAATTTACTCACCCATCTTTCTGCGCCCTCCTCCAAGTCATTTATAAAAATGACAAACAGCAGTGGCCCCAAAACAGATCCTTGTGGTACACCACTCGTAACTGGACTCCAGTCTGAACATTTCCCATCAACCACCACCCTTTGTCTTCTTCCAGCTAGCCAATGTCTGATCCAAACTGCTAAATCACCCTGAATCCCATGCCTCCGTATTTTCTGCAGTAGCCTACCGTGGGGAACCTTATCAAACACTTTACTGAAATCCATATACACCACATCAACTGCTTTACCCTCATCCACCTGTTTGATCACCTTCTCAAAGAACTCAATAAAGTTTGTGAGGCACGACCTACCCTTCACAAAACCGTGTTGACTATCTCTAATCAAATTATTCCTTTCCAGATGATTATACATCCTATTTCTTATAAACCTTTCCAAGATTTTTCCCACAACAGAAGTAAGGCTCGCTGGTCTATAGTTACCTGGGTTGTCTCTACTCCCCTTCTTGAACAAGGGGACAGCATTTGCTATCCTCCAGTCTTCTGGCACTATTCCTGTAGACAAATATGACTTAAAGATCAAAGCCAAAGGCTCAGCAATCTCCTCCCTAGCTTCCCAGAGAATCCTAGGATAAATCCCTTCCGGCCCAGGGGAGTTATCTATTTTCACACTTTCCAGAATTGCTAACACCTCCTCCTTATGAACCTCAAGCCCTTCTAGTCTAGTAGCCTGAATCTCAGTATTCTCCTCGACAACATTGTCTTTTTACTGTGTGAATACTGACAAAAAATATTCATTTAGCACCTCTCCTGTCTCCTCGGACTCCAAGCACAACTTCCGACTACTGTCCTTGACTGGCCCTACTCTTACCCTAGTCATTTGTTTGTTCCTGACATATCTGTAGAAAGCTTTAGGGTTATCCTTGATCCGACCTGCTAAAGACTTCTCATGTCCCCTCCTGGCTCTTCTTAGCTCTCTCTTTAGGTCCTTCCGAGCTAACTTGTAACTCTTGAGCGCGCTAACCAAACCTTCATGTCTCATCTTTACATAAGCCTCCTTCTTCCTCTTGACAAGTGTTTTGACTGCTTTAGTAAACCACGGTTCCCTTGCTCGACCACTTCCTCCCTGCCTGACAGGTACATACTTATCAAGGACACGCAGTGGCTGTTCCTTGAACAAGCTCCACATTTCCATTATGCCCATCCCCTGCAGTTTTCCTCTCCATCCGATGCATCCTAAGTCTTGCCTCATCGCATCATAATTGCCTTTCCCCCAGATATAACTCTTGCCCTGCAGTATATACCTATCCCTTTCCATCACTAAAGTAAACGTAATCAAATTGTAGTCACTATCACCAAAGTGCTCACCTACCTCCAAATCTAACACCTGTCCTGGTTCATTACCCAGTACCAAATCCAATATGGCCTCGCCTCTCGTTGGCCTATCTACATACTGTGTCAGCTGGGTCCAGCTGGTTATGTGGGGGGGCGACCTGTGTTGGGAGGGGTTGGATTTTCTTTGTCTTTGTTTATGGACGGGGGAGGGAACGGATGCTGACGTGAGTGGAATTGGTGTGGCGCAGTTGATTAGGAGGCGATAGCGGCGGACATCTTGGGGAGGGCCCAAGGGGTTGCGAGGCATGGACTTGGAGGAGCTGGTGAAAGAGGAGTTATGGCTGATCGGTGAGGTGGGGGGGTTGCGGGGAGCCTTCCAACCGGTTGATTACGTGAACGTGCGGGGCTAAGTAGCCAGGTCAAAAGGCTGCGTGTTTTCGCACATTTAAGGAGTTTGAAGGCAGACGGTGTGTTTCTTCAGGAGATGCACCTGAAGCACGGTGTCCAGATGAGGCTGAAGAAGGGCTTGGTGGGGCATGTGTTCCACTTGGGGTTGGATATGAAGAAGTGGGAGGTGGCGATGCTGATTAACAAGAGGGTGGTCTTTGAGGTTGGCAGTATTGTAATCGATCCAGGGGGTAGATGTGTGATGGTTAACAGGAAGCTAGAGGGAATGCCTTGATGTTAATGAATGTATATGCCCAAATTGAGATGATGTGGATTTTTTGAGGTGGGTCTCAGCAAAGATTCTGGACCTGGACATGCACCTGCTGATTATGGGGGGAGATTTCAATATGTTTCTGGATCCTGGGTTGGATCGGTCGTACCCAAGGTCCCTGAGGGTGTCGGCTACGGCAAAAGAGTAGTTGGGGTTTATGGAGCGTATGGGGTGGAGGTGGAGGTGTGGGTGGACCTATGGTGGTTTGAGAGGCCGATTGCGAAGGAGTTTTCTTATTTCTCGTACATGCAACGGATATACTCCTGAATTGATTTTCTTTGTTTTGGACAAGGCGCTGTTGGCAATGGTGGTAGCTTCGGAGTACTCGGCAATCGTGGTCTCGGACCACGCACTGCATTAGATGGTGTAGGGAGAGGTTCAGCGGCCGCAGTGGAGGTTGGATGCGGGATTGTTGGCAGACGGAGATTTGTGAGAGCGTGAGGGTGTCCATCTGAAATTATGTGGAACTGAACAATACGGGGGATGTTTCTCCCTCCATGCTGTGGGAGGGGCTGAAAGCAGTGGTAAGGGAGTAATTTATGCAAATTGGGGTGTACAGGGAGAGAGTGGAGCGGGCTGAGAGGTTGAAGTTGATGGAGGAAATTCATAGGGTGGACTCGAGATACTCAATGGTGCCTGAGGAGGAGTTGCTAAAGAAAAAGCAGAGGTTCCAAATGGATTTTGGACTGGTGTCCACAGGAATAATTGCGTAGAGCCAGTGGCCGTTATATGAGTACAGGCAGAAAGCGAGCAGGAGGCTTGCTGACCAGTTGAGGCCTGTGGCAGCGAGGGAGATTGGGAGGGTGAGAGACGAGAGAGGTATGGTGGTATCCGAGCCGGAGGAGGTGAACAGGGTTTTTGGGGCCTTTCATTGGAGGCAGTAGACCTCAGAGCCTCTGGTAGAGGATGAAGGCATGAGGCAGTTTTTGAATGGGTTGGAATATCTGTGGATTGAGGAGGCAAAGGTGCGGGGACTGGGGGCGCTGAGTAGGTGGAGAGCGGTGATGGATTGTGTAGGATCGATGCAGGTGGGGAAGGCCCCGGGGCCGGATGGGTTCCCAAGAAGAGTTTTATAAGAAGTTTGGGTTGGAGTTGGGGCCCCTACTAGTTGAGATTTACAATGAGTCGATGGTTAGGGGGGAGGTCCCCCCGCCTCCCCCTTTCCCCCTCACCTCCCCCAGCGCTATCTCAGGCCTTAATATCACTCATTTTAAAGAAGGACAAAGACCCGGAGAAGTGTGGATCATACCGCCCGATCTCGCTGTTGAATGTCGATGCGAAGTTGTTGCCGAATGTGCTGCCATAGTCTTTGGTGGCTCTAGTACAGATGTGGAGATGAAGGGCTGCCGAAGGAGGCGGTTGCTGAGCTTGTTGAATTACTACTGGGCAGCAAATATTGCGGTGGCTAGGAAAGGGGCGGTGGAGGAATATTTGGTTTTGGGGGTAGATGGATACGTCTTCGAGGACAGTGTTGTTGGCGCCCCTTCCATACTCGCCGGTTAGATACTCCACAAGTCAAATGGTGGTATCAGCACTTGAGAGTTTGGAACCAGTGTCGGCAGCACTTTGGATTGGAAGGCGGGTCGCTGTGGGTGCCGATTTGTGACAATCACGGGTTTGCGCCAGCGGGGTTGAATGTGATGTTCAGGGAGGGGGCGGCAGTTGGGGATAGAATGCTTTAGGGATTTGTTCGTGGGAGGGAGGTTTGCAAACTTGGAGGAGCTGGAGGGGATGTACCAGTTTCCAAGAGTGAATAGATTCAGGTATCTGCAGGTCAGGGACTTTATTAAGAAGGAGCTGCCTTCGTTTCCAACGCTGCCATCCCCGGTGCTGCAGGATAAGCTCCTGTCCGAGGGTGAAATTGGGGATGACAGGGTTGCGGACATATATGGGGAGCTGATGAAGAGGAAGAGTGCTCCTGTGGAGGAGGTAAGGCTCAAGTGGGAGGGGGCGTTGGGGGCTGGAGTGTGGAGGGATGCGCTGTGGAGGGTGAATACGTCCTCATCGTGTGCCAGGCTAAGTCTTATTCAATTTTAAGGTGGTGCATAAAGTCCACATGAGAGTGTCCAGGATGAGTCGGTTCTTCCTGGCGGTGGAGGATAGGTGTGGGCGGAGTGCAGGGGGCCCGGAGAACCATGTACATATGTTTTGGGCATGTCCAAGATTGCGGGGATTTTGGAAAGGATTTTCGGACGTGATGTCGAAGATTTTTGGGGTGGAGGTAACTCCAAGTCCGAGGTGACGATATTTGGAGTGTCTGAGGATCTGAGAGGTAGGGATAAAGGCCGTTGTCTTGGCCTTTACCTCCCTGATAGCCTGGAGACGGATTTTGTTGTGTTGGTAGGACTCTGAGCCTCTAAAGGCAGGCGTATGGGTAAGTGATTTGGCAGAGTTCCTGCATTTGAAAATGATTGTTCACCATTCAAGGGCAGAGGAGGGGATCACCTTGAGGTGAAAGCTGTTTATCGACTTCTTTAAGGGATATTGAGTCTTCAGCAGCGGGGGGGGGGGCCTGTTTTATTTTTTGTTTGGGTGGGGGGGGGGGGAGAGAGGAGGGTAGAAGATTGGAAGAGGGAGATAGGTGCCAGGGTGGCAGCAAGCCGATTGGGGGTGTTGGTTTGGAGGATGGGCAGGGGGGGGAAGGGAGGGAATGGTCCAGGGAGAGTGGGGCTTTGTTACCTGTTGCCATTGTTGGATTTTGTATTTTTGTGTTTATGGATATATTTTAAATGCCTTCAATAAAATGCTTTTCAAAAAAACATTTGGCCTGCACGAGTAGTCCTGTCTCCCATTTCCACTCCTGCAGCTGCTAATTAGCTGCCAAACTAATTTCCATACCAATTAAGAGGCTGCCCTTGTGAAAATCAGGCTGATGACGTCTTGCACCTGGGGTAGATTTGTGACTTGGACGATGTCTTGACTTCCGTTTCCCACTGGCAAATGAAAAATGCAGCCCAGGGGTTTGTAATGGCAGAAATCATTTTCCTCTTACGCTTTTTCGCATAGATATATATGCAGCAGAGATAATAAACTCCCATAAATTCATGATTTTTATTTTTAAGCTGTTTTATAGACTGCTATTAAATACAATCAACATAATATATTTTGGAACAAAGTTGCTTGGAGCATTTAAAGTTTTCTTCTTCCTGTATTCAGTATTCTTCTTTCCCCCTTTAATGTTCTCCATATACAAGGAAACAAAAAGTTGTCTAATCCCTTCTCCTTTACCGGTGGAACTTTGAAACTGGCATAAGGGGTGGTATTTTCCACGCCACCTACAGCGTGTTTCGTGGCGGCGGAGGCAGCCCACTATTGGCCGCCAGCAGGGTCTTCTGATCCACCACTGTCAACAGGATTTCCCATTCTATGTACCCCAGCCGCCAGTAAACCCATGGCGGGGTTTGCCATCTGGCAAGAATGGCTGGAAGATTCTAACCAAGATGTACGTGATAAACCGTGTGACATTTCCTTTCATTATCCCATACTGTGACAAAAGTATTTCCCCTTGTGGTGTGTTGCAATTAGATATTCACCCCACAGATATCATAGGTGTAAAGCCAGGTCCTACTACTGTGATATGCATTATTGATGCTTCTGCTTGCTACTGAGCCAGTTGCGTACCTGAACAGGAAAAGTATTTTATAACTAATCAATTTTATTTGCTCGTGTTACAAATTTTTAGCATTGTTTAATGAAACAGGAATTGGACCAAAATCAATACTGCACCACCAAAGACAGCTCTTTTAAAAAATTAATTAAGGGGATGTGGGCATCGCTGGCTGGGAAAGCATTTATGTCTACCCCCAATTGCCCTTCAATTGAGTGGCTTGCTAGGCCATTTCAGAGAGCATTTAAGAATCAACCACACTACTGAGGGTTTGGAGTCACATGCAGGCCTATCCAGTAAGGGTGTCAGATTTCCTTTCCTAAAGGACATTAGTGATCCAGCTGGGTTTTTATAACAATCAGCAATGGTTTCATGATTATCGTTGGACTTTTAATTCCAGATTTTTATTGAAGTCAAATTTCACCAACTGCTGTGGGATTTAAAGTGAGTCCCCTGGGTCTCTGGATTACTAATCCAGTGACAATGCCACAACACCAATGTCTCCCCTACCTGCAAACGCTATAGTGGAAAACTTAAAAACGTCTAACACTTTATTTCTAAAGCTAATGGGTTTCAACAGCTTGAACTTCCTTAACTATTTGTACCCATCTCTTAATCGAGAAGGAGAAGCAAGTGTGGAAGGAGTTCTCAATCAACTTGTGCAGGAACATTTACAGCTAGCTCCTCTGCAGTGGGGTGAGTACACAAATGTCAGTTTGGAACACTCAGACTAGTAGTGAATCTATTTGAGGAATCTAGAGATTTTCCAGTGAGAACAACCAATATTACTTGCTTTATTTGTTTTACACCTTTAATCTCTGGTGGAGATGTTTGCAACTTTAAGGTTATTTGTTGGAATATGAACTATTTTGTTGATATCAAATGTGTGTTTGGTATTTCTGGTCTTGGGTTTCTAATAATGAAATGGCTGTAGCAGATTGGGCGGTTGATTAGATTATGCCTGCACTTGTAAGTTACTCTTGTTTTTCCTTCGGATAAAGAAATGTGAACAAAGATTTATTATCTAGCATGAGACAATTTTTGCTTAGAATACTGCAGGTGAATTAAGATATTTGGTTTTCAGATATTTGTTTCAAACTTGCTAAGGGAGAGACATGAGGGGTTCTGATAACGTGCGTGTGATAACAAGAAAGCCTGAAAGTGGCATTAGATGTGTTGGAATCAAGCTTTTTCTATCTTTCGTGGTCTTATGTTTAAATTTATTCTGTTTTTTAGTAAAAAACGATTAAGTTTAAAATTATAAGTATGCAAATTTGTCAAAACCAAAAGTAACAGCTATTGCTGATTACATTTCAAATTGACTTTGATTAACTTCAATTATTATTCAATATTGTGAACATTTTAAAGTGGCATTTTGGCTACTGATTAGCAAATTTATGTTTAGTGTGGATAAACATAAGGTAATTCGTGTTGATATGGTATTTATTCTGAGATTAGTGAATATAAAATAGTTTTCTTGATAAAGGAATATGAGATCTTTAAATATGTCTTAGCACTGTAAGATGCTAAGACTGTTAACTGTGAATCTTTTCACATATGGTGAAGGAAAATGTGGTTTGCATTTATATCTAAAGTAAAATGAGGCAAAACGAGTTTCAGGTTTTCAGAGACAGAACATCCAACCGGAATAACCCAAGAAAACTGCCAGAAAAATCTCCCCACTAGTTTGAGTAAATCTGCTGGGGTTTGTACTGTCTGGTGATATAGTATCGGTGTAATATAGTTAAATACATATGTTAGAACGGTGGTACTTTCAACAGTTTAAAACTGCCTGTTTTAAATATTTTTATTCTCCTTTTTCACATTTTCTCTCAAATTTGCACCCACCAACAGTAAACAAGCCGGAATGAATATAATGTCAATCCCCATATCAACAACAATCCCATCATCCCACCAACCCCCCAAACAACTGCCCGCATTTTAACATAAGCACATAACAAAAAGGAAGCAGGAATCACCTATAGTCACCATTAACACATACAGTCCCCCTCCCCCAACCCTCCAACCCCCCCCCCCCCCCCCCCCAATGTTCGATGTTACCCAATTCTTCAAAGTGCATAATGAATAACACCCATGAATTGTAGAACCGCTCCATCCTTCCCCTCAGTTCAAACTTAACCTTCTCAAGACCCAAGAATTCCAACAGGTCCCACTGCCAGGGCACAGGGTGGAGAGTTTGCACTCCATCCCAACAGGATCCGCCTTTCGGGCGTTCAACGAGGTGAAGGCTACAACATCTGCCTCCGCACCCGTTTCCAACCCCGGCTGGTCCGACACCCCGAATATGACCTTTTGAGGGCCCAGGTCCAGTTTCACGTGCACCAGAGATTACCCTAAAAACCTCCTTCCAGTAATCCTCCAGCTTTGGACAGTACCAAAACATATGAACGTGATTTGTGGGGCCCCCTCCGCAATGTTCACACACATCTTCTACCCCCTCAAAGAGCCGGCTCATCCTCGCCCTTGTGAGGTGTGCTCTATATACCACCTTCAGCTGTATCAGCCCCAATCTCACGCACAAGGTGGAGGCATTCACTCTCCGGAGCACCTCACACCAGAACCCCTCCTCCAAACCCTCTCCCAACTCTTCCTCCCACTTTGCTTTGATCCCTTCCAGTGGTGTCTTCTCCTCTTCCAAAATAACCTCGTAAACCACCGACACTACCCCCTTCTCCAGTCCCCCTGTCGTCAGCACCTCCTCCAGCAATGTGGCGGCCGGCTCCACCGGGAAGCTCTGTTTCTCCTTCGTGGCAAAATCTTGAACCTGCATGTATCTAAACATTTCTCCCGGCTCCAGCCCATACTTTGCTCCCAGCTCCTTCAATCCTGCAAACCAACTCCCAAGAAACAAATCTTTTAGTGTCTTAATCCCATTCTCCTCCCATTTCCGAAAATTTCCGGCCCACTTCCCTGGCTCAAATCTGAGTAAAACTGCCTGTTTAATACATGAATGGTATATTCAAAATAAGTTTACTGAAAGGACAAATAGAATTTTTGGAAGAGTGAATGATAAACAAAATCACTTTGGCTATAATTTTAAGCTTTATTATGACTTATTTTTAGTAAGAGAGCCTGTTAGCTCAGTCGGCTAGATGGCTATTGTGCGGGGTTCAGAATCATTCTACAGCATGGGTTTGATTTCTGTTCCGGCAAAGGTAAGATGTAGGTTTGGAGCCTGCCTGCTCACACAGCCCCCAAGAGTGGAAGGCAATGACCAACCAGCACTGACGAAAAACTGCCAACAACAGCTCAGGATGAAGCATCGTCAGGCAATGTGCAAAGGACCTTGATTCTATAATCAAGACATTCAAGATGGAATTGGATTATTATTTGAATCGAAACAGTGTGCAGGGGTATGAGGCAAAGGCAGGAGAATGTTGCTGTCGTAATGTTCATTTGGAGAGCCGGTGCAGAACAGAGGGACCGAATGGCCTACTTCTGTGGCGTAGCAATTCTGTGATTCACTGACCTGCTATCGGGTAGAGCAGTGTTTTTCAAACTTTTTGTCTGGGGACCCATTTTTACCAACCGGCCAACCTTCGCGACCCAACCCGGCCGACCTTCGCGACCCATGCTGGCTGACCTTCGCGACCCACGTTGGCCATCCTGCGCGACCCACCATTTTCTCTTACCTTGTTTGTTGCTGACAAAAATGGAGGAACTGGTTTTGGGTCCCTTTGGCCCCAATGGTCCCTTTGGTCCTTTTGGCTCCCTGAACTTAAAAAAAACAGGCGACCATATAAAAACAAATGTGGTCGAACTGCACATCCGTGCCCGATCATCGGTGCGCATGTGCATAGTTTTGCGCACGCGCACCGATGATCGGGCAGACATGCGCAGTGCGGCCAAATTTTAAAAATCTGTTCCTGGCCATTTTGAAGGCCGCTTGCAGCTGGCATTATTAAAAGCCGGCTGTTGCGTGCAGATTTGCGCGATCGGGAGCGCCGCGACGGACGGCTCCGCGACCCTCCTGACACCTGCCCACCCGAGTTTGACAATGCCAAGGGGTAGAGCACTTTGCTTTACCGTTTTTAGTAAATTTTCAAGTTGTGTTGCAATGATTATGTAGCTTTTATTACTTTGAGTATCACACACATCTATATTTGAGTTGATAAATGGTTGACAATTGGATATTGATTGGGTGTTTAATTTTAGTCAGGTGGTCATTAACTGGGGAGTCACTCTGCTCCTGTATGGAGGAGCAGACTGGGGTTTGGAGGTGCATGTTTGTAATGTATCTCTCTGTAAATAAAAAGCTTATAAATGTGTAACAAATAGGCTGTCGTTAGTTCTATTTGAGTTCCAAAGATGTTATGTTGAACTCGAAGCATTACTGTGTTTCAGTCTCCAGAGATGCTGGCAGACGGGCTGCGTTTTTCCAGCACTTCCTGTTTTTGTTTCAGATCTCCTGCATCCACAGTATTTTGCTTGTATTCTCTTTTTCACTCCCTGGATAACATACCATGGTTAATCAACATATAAACTATGTCACCTAACATGTTGCTCTGTACCCAAAATAATTGTGCTGCCAGATTGCTATTGAAATTTCTACATCACAAAATTATCATTTGTTCCAAATAGGAACCATTGATTGCTTTAAGTACTTCACAGCTTCAATTAACAAAAGGTTAACTGAGACATGTTGCTGTGTAGCAATATACTTGCCAGTCTGTAAACATATCAAGAACATATACAATATTACTAAAAGATCTTTTTATTTTTGGAAGAAAAATACACACCTAAGGCTTTTATTTATTTAGTTGGTCTTTGTCAAAGCTTTCAATTAGGAAAGCAATGTATAAATTAAATTGTGTTGAATTAAATATACTGATAACTTAAAGCATGTAGATGTTTCATTATAAACCTAGGGTAGAGAATTAGATCGTCTTATTTTAACTATTTAAATATCAAACTGCCATTGACAGCATTTGTTATGTTAACTAAATGCAGCATCTAAAGATAGGGGAATGAATAACATGAAAGGGTGCATTATAATCTGAACAATTCAGAACATTTTGGTTTTGCTGCAATCACCTCTACTGCTTTTGTAATATGTTAAGAACAACTAAATTCAGTTATTCTGAGGTATTGTGCATTCATACTGTGCAATGATTTTGTGATCTTAAATGCGACTTGTGTTTTTATAATCATGATGCCTTAATGGTTAATTTTTGGACAGACTCGATTAATGCAATAGCACAGTAAACTAAATAAGTATTTTTTTGTTATATTTTTATTAGTTTCAATAAAATATTAATGTAGTGGTAATATCTAGCTCATATCAGTTTGAGCATCTCATTGTGAACTCTTTTGAAGTGTGACAGCATTGTGACTTGCAATGTGGTAAAACATGGTTTTGTAACAGAGTTTGAAGTGCTGAATTCCTAAGATTTGTCAAGTGATTTTTAAGAGGCATACAGCAAATTGGATATACTTTCTCAGAGAGAGAAATAAGAAAAATCGTGATTTGGATAACTCTTGGCTGGCTATAGAACAGAATGGGTGAATGTGGCTTCCATTAGGATTAAAATCCATTACAGTGACTGATGGAAATGAGGCTATGACAGGTGAGGACCTTGAGAGGATTGTTATCACCAAGGAGGTAGTGATGGGCAAGCTAATGGGGCTAAAGGTAGACAAGTCTCCTGGACCTGATGGAATGCATCCCAGAGTGCTAAAAGAGATGGCTAGGGAAATTGCAAATGCACTAGTGATAATTTACCAAAATTCACGAGACTCTGGGGTGGTCCCGGCGGATTGGAAATTAGCAAACCTGACACCACTATTTAAAAAAGGAGGTAGGCAGAAAGCGGGTAATTATAGGCCAGTGAGCTTAACTTCGGTAGGAGGGAAGATGCTGGAATCTATCATCAAGGAAGAAATAGCGAGGCATCTGGATGGAAATTGTCCCATTGGGCAGACGCAGCATGGGTTCATAAAGGGCAGGTCGTGCCTAACTAATTCAGTGGAAATATTTGAGGACATTAACAGTGCGGTAGATAACGGGGAGCCAATGGATGTGGTATATCTGGATTTCCAGAAAGCCTTTGACAAGGTGCCACACAAAAGGTTGCTGCATAAGATAACGATGCATGGCATTAAGGGGAAAGTAGTAGCATGGATAGAGGATTGGTTAATTAATAGAAAGCAAAGAGTGGGGATTAATGGGTGTTTCTCTGGTTGGCAATCAGTAGCTAGTGGTGTCCCTCGGGGATCAGAATTGGGCCCACAACTGTTCACAATTTACATAGATGATTTGGAGTTGGGGACCAAGGGCAATGTGTCCAAGTTTGCAGACGACACTAAGATAAGTGGTAAAGCAAAAAATGCAGAGGATACTGGAAGTCTGCAGAGGGATTTGGATAGGCTAAGTGAATGGGCTAGGGTCTGGCAGATGGAATACAATGTTGACAAATGTGAGGTTATCCATTTTGGTAGGAATAACAGCAAAAGGGATTATTATTTAAATGATAAAATATTAAAACATGCTGCTGTGCAGAGAGACCTGGGTGTGCTAGTGCATGAGTCGCAAAAAGTTGGTTTACAGGTGCAACAGGTGATTAAGAAGGCAAATGGAATTTTGTCCTTCATTGCTAGAGGGATGGAGTTTAAGACTAGGGAGGTTGTGCTGCAATTGTATAAGGTGTTAGTGAGGCCACACCTGGGGTATTGTGTTCAGTTTTGGTCTCCTTGCTTGAGATAGGACGTACTGGCACTGGAGGGTGTGCAGAGGAGATTCACTGAGTTAATCCCAGAGCTGAAGGGGTTGGATAACGAGGAGAGGTTGAGTAGACTGGGACTGTACTCGTTGGAATTTAGAAGGATGAGGGGGGATCTTCTGGAAACATATAAGATTATGAAGGGAATAGATAGGATAGATGCGGGCAGGTTGTTTCCACTGGCGATTGAAAGCAGAACTAGGGGGCATAGCCTCAAAATAAGGGGAAGTAGATTTAGGACTGAGTTTAGGAGGAACTTCTTCACCCAAAGGGTTGTGAATCTATGGAATTCCAGTGAAGCAGTAGAGGCTCCTTCATTAAATGTTTTTAAGATAAAGATAGATAGTTTTTTGAAGAATAAAGGGATTAAGGGTTATGGTGTTCGGGCCGGAAAGTGGAGCTGAGTCCACAAAAGATCAGCCATGATCTCAGTGAATGGCAGAGCAGGCTCGAGGGGCCAGATGGTCTACTCCTGCTCCTAGTTCTTATGTTCTTATATTCGTCTGTTAAATGTTTACAAAACCACATGTGCAGATTCAGGATATCTGGATGCCATATTGTCATTCAGCTTTCTCATGGATACTGGTTTGTAAATGCTTTTCTAGTTCACTATTCAAAAATATATGGTAGTATTTCAAAATCTTATCCTGTGAATTAATTGTGGTAAATTGTATATTTCTGAATATTTTCCACCATGTAGCAATACAAAAATAATTGCATGTCATGAAATTAAGTTAAACCATCAGATTCAGGAATATATGTAAAGACAGAAGACTAGTGTTATGACTGTACCCTTAAGAAAAGATTGTATTCTAAGGCACTGCTGATAGCGGTCGTTCCTAGAAGTTATTGCATTTGCTGATATGCAAATGAGTTTCAGCAGACATTTTATCAAAAAATTCAATTTGGAAAACCAGCACAATTTTGAGTGACATTTGTGCCTGTATTATCAAGTGTACGCAAAGTGGAAACTCAACCTTTAGGTGTTAAATGTGGCAGTATAGTTAAATCGACATGTATGTATAATTACAATGCTCCACAATTTCTGTAATGCTATTAGCACTGGATAGATTTGATTTCTATGACCTTGATTGTATGTGGGCTTCCCTGGGAGAAAATGAAGTGTAACAACAGAGCAGAAAAATTATTTCCACCACTTTAATTAGTTATGTTATATTGAGTTCAATTATTAGGCTTATGCTCTCATCAGTTTAGTTTTTTTGTTTCCTCTTTGTAGGGATAAAGCAGGGGCGTAACAAAGTAATTACATTATGAATTTACACCAGGTGGTAGTGATTTCCAAGTTATTAGGTTTTTGTTCTGTTGCGGTGTAATTAAAGATGGAAAGTCACCATAGTCCAGGAGAACTATACGCTGCTTTAAGAGACCACTAGAGTCTGTAAGTTTCCAGTAACCAAGGACTTTATTTTACAAACATATTCTAGGAGGACCACAGCCTGATTCTACAGGGAGTCTCTTTGATACAAAGGCTGCATATCTTTTAGTTATTATGCAGCCCAGTACAACCTCCAGTTGCATACTTAATGAGCAGAATTATTCAGGCTGCAGGTGTCCTCAGTTACCTCATTGGAAGACTGGCTATGCCTCCCAGTCTGTGCTCTAATTACCCTAACATTTGTTTTCCCATCCTGTGAACATTATGTTTTATGGCTTGTGATTGTTAGCTGTGTTCTCACAGTACTATACCTATCATGCAGATGTGTTGGCTAATTTCCCATCATGCTTGGAACGAGTTTTGATAACTATATTTGTCTATTCTAAAGCTATTAATACAAGTCCAACCTTTTTTTTCCTAGTCCGTTATCCCACATCAATTCAGTTCACTCTGTAATTGATCTGAGCTTGTGTAACTTTTATACCAATATTTGTAATAAGGACAAGTAATATTGTCCTGTCAATACAGACAATATACTAAACATCTGATTCAATTAGTTATGTTTACATTGGAGGCATAGATTTCATATCATGAGTCTTACACACTTATGTGATCAGATGGTAAGAAGGGTTAATGATGCTGCTTAGCTCAGAATAGCCGAGGTGACTCGTCAACCAATTATTGCTCCATCTGAGAGCATCTTGCACCTTCACTAAAAGGAAGCATTTCATGTTCAAATAATTGCAGGCATGGAATTGCATCCTACCAGTCCAGATATAGTGTATTGGAACAAAAATTAGATATTGCAGACATTACTTGAACATTATGAAATGCTGAATTCAGCAAACGTTTTTTTACACCTAAAATAAACTGAATAATAGAACCTAATAATCCCTGACATTTAAACGGAAAAGGTGTCAGCATTATTTTTCAGTGAAAGCAGCACAGGCTCAGAAATATATTGTGTAAAATCCTTTCTTCGCTGTTAGAACATGTAGTATTTATAATTACTACATAAATTCTTCATAAACTAAATATATTGGATTTTTCTGCAATGTTTGGCAAATAGATTTTCAGAGATCAATTTGAAATCTTGTCAAAAATGCAATTACAACCACTAATGAACTTTGTTAAAATGTTTGGCATTTTCTGTTTAGAGCTGTAGATGAGGAAAACAATTTTATAAAATAATTAGAAGAGGAAATCTCCCTGCATCTGTACACAGGCATACCGGATAACAGCAATCCACACTGCACACCTGTTAATTTAGTTGGGCAGCTTCTTTACAGATATATGCTTTGGCCCATCCTGTTTTTGGATATTTACTGCATTCAGATCAGAATGCAGACCTTAGAAGTCATTCCATTATCACTGAGTGAATTGTTTTTGAGAGATGTCATTTCTGAAAAGTAGAACTCTTTTGGAACTTGGTTACTGAATGAAGCCTACTTACAGTTCTCCAGCTAGGTACCTTCGCACCAACTCAGGAGAGCCCTTATCCAAACTGCAATTTTCCCCCCATTTTTTTGTTTTGGCCTTCATGTGTGAGGTTGCTAATTTTGTATCCGATCATTACCAGTTGAGTAATGTACATTAAGTACTGCATTGATGCTGAATCAACATTTGCAGCTGTTTGTGAGAAGGTTTCAACACCAGGTCACATACATGAAAGTGCATTTAAAAATAAATAAATTTGAAGTACCCAATTCTTTTTTTTCAATTGAGGGGCAATTTAGCGTGGCCAATCCACCTGCCCGGCACATCTTTGGGTTGTGGGGTTGATCCCACGCAGACATGGGGAAAATGTGTAAACTCCACACAGGCAATGACCCGGGGCCAGGATCGAACCTGCCTCGGCGCTGTGGAAAGTGCATTATTTTAATCAGCTGCAATGTTTTAATTTTTTATAAATATGTTGTACATAGTTGATGAAAATACTGCATGTCAGTGGATATCAAAGAAGGATTTGCATTTGTCTCGTGCCTTTCATGATCTCAGGATGTCTCAATGCACTTCACAACAATTAAGTCCTTTTGCAATGTAATCACAGTGATAATGTAATAGTTTATAATGTATAATCTGTAATCAAAAAATGGTCAAAATATTCCATCTTGCAAATAAATAACCAAACAAGTACACTAATCTATAATCAAAATGATAGTTTCATAGAATAGAAATGTACTTTTAAATTCCATGTTGGATTGATTGTTAATTTAGAAACCGGAAATTGCATATAATAATCCTCGGTGTATTTAAGTATACTTTAGTAATTAAATTAGAATGAAATTTGTGAATTTAGTAATTTCAACCTGAGTTGACAAACGTCTTTCAATATTTTTCTTTAATTGCATCTCTGTTTTGCGAAATGTGCTTAACAGTTTACTGTTGATTCACATTGATCTACTAGTATTGTTTTGCTCACAGAAATTTCTATGATGTCACTTTGATTTTCAATGGATCAGCTTACAGGGCATTTTTACATTTGGAAGGAACATTTTGTTCCTTTGTTAACAAATATGCAGTAACTTGCATGGAACTGGCAACCGTAAAATAATCACGAGGGATGAATGCTACAACATTTGTTCTTTCTCTGATGATTATTTTTTACTGAGCTTTGAAGAACTGAAATTCTGCAAGTCTGCTGTGTAAAAAAAACCTGGAACCAATTTTCAACAAGCTGCTGTGTAAAATGATTTGTTTTTACATTTATGGAAAAAACGACCCTCTTATGGACTGATTGGATTAATACTACACTCCTGTATGCCTCACCCGATGCCTGTGTCCATATATTTACATTGTGTACCTTGTGTTTGCTCTATTACGTATTTTCTTTTCATGCACTAAATGATCTGTTTGAGCTGCACGCAGAAAAATACTTTTCACTTTACCTCGGTACACGTGATAATAAACAAATCCAATCCAAATACCATAACCCTTCACAGTCAACACTAAAATTTGGTGTCTGCTTGTGTTTTAGATAATAGAGTACAAGAAGGTTATGCTGAATTTATACATCACACTAGTTAGACCCCAGATGGATATTGTGTACAGTTCTGGGGGACACACTGTAGGAAGGATGTGAACACAATCGAGAGAGTGGAGGTTTATAAGAAGGTTCCAGGGATAAGCAACTTCAGTTATGAGGATAGATTGGAGTTGTTGGGTCTGTTCTCCCAAGAGGAGATTTGATAGAGATGTTCAAAATCATAAGAGGCTTGACAGAATAGATAGGGAGAAACTGTTCCCGCTCGTAAAAGGATCAAGAATGGGAGGGCACAGATTTCAAGTAATTTGCAAAAGAAGCAAATGTGATGTGAGAAAATACTTTTTCACGCAACAAGTGATTTGGGTCTGGAATGCACTGGCTGGAAATGTGGTGGAGGCAGATTCAAAAATAATGTGCAAGGGTAAGGGGAAAAGACAGTAGACGTTGCTCATTTGGAGAGCCGGTGCAGACATGATGGGCTGAATGGCCTCTTTCTACACTAACATTTCTGAAATTTGCAAAGCTGAGTGCCTGGTAATTTTTATCTATATTGACTGATTTGGATTCAACAGAAATGAATTGGGGTAAGAAATTTGTTAGCATAGTGGCAGCATGACTCGGTGCTACTTTCACCAAATGTTTTGGCTTCAACCCTACTCCAGATTAGTGCACAGATTCGAGGTTTACATTTCATTTCAGTTCTGTGGGAGTGCTATATTGTTGGATATACTGTCTTTCAGATGCAAAGTTAATCCGAAGCCCATCAGGTGCAAATAAGAACCCCATGACACAATGCTATCATTCAGAGCTGAGTACAGCATATTCCAGTTGTCAGCATCACCAAAGAAAAAGATGAGCTCGTCATTCATTTTATTTGTTGTTTGAGTATCTTGCCATGCATAAAACTGGCTGGTGTTTGCCTATGTAATAATGAGTGCAGAAGTAAATGAATGATTGTGCAATGCTTTGGGGCATCTGATCAGTCAGTACAAATTTAAATTCAGTTGTAAAGATAAAATGATTGCTGTGCAATTGTTTCAGCATTTACAATAAAACAGTTTAAGATGCTGATTTGGAATTGTATATGAAAGATAGATGCATTGTGTGAATGCCAAACTAAGATTTCAATAAGAAATAAGTACTGGCAAAGCCTTTTTTCAGACTGCAAAAACATTGAGCGCGATTCTGTCGAAAGATTTTGAAGTGTGGAAACGAGCGTGAACTGCTGTGAGCTTCCCGGCAATTGGCCTGGAAAGGCCTACTTAACGAGGCCCCACGGGCTTCACATCACAAATGAAGGCTCGCTAACTGATTCCCCGGGACCCTCCTCGCCAGTCCCCTGCAAACAAGGTCGAGCAGCACATAAAAAACACTTGCACAGCCAACCCCATCAGCTCGCAGCCATGACATCGAAATACCTGGCTCCAAGGTTTGGAGATGCGGATCGGGGAGGCTCCAAGATGTGGTCGAGGCCAGGAGGGATGTCCTGTTCCCCCGGGGTCCCGGAGGTTGAGCCACAGGGCAGCCAGGGCAGTCAGTGCCACCGGAGACGAAGTGGCAGTGGCCGTCAGCTTGGGTAGCGTGATCAGGATGACTGGCCTCCACTGCCGCAATAACGTCAACAACCTACACTGGGCAGCACGGGTGGATTGAGGGCCCCCCCCTGCCCCAAAACAGACCTTCTCTTTCCCCCCCCCCCACACGAGCATCCATCCCGACCCTCCATGTGCCCTCCCACTCCTCCCTTCAACCCCCCCCCCCCCCCCCCCCCCCACCACCACCACCACCACCACCACCACCACCACCACCACCACCACCACTGTGAACCACGTGTATGGCTGACAATGCCCTCTCCGTGTCTCAGCAGGTGAGGTTCTCTCACAATTGCCAGGAGAGGGCCCAGACTGGAGGAGGGATGGAGGGATGCCGAACATAAGAATCAACACAACCTTTGAGAAACGGACCCTGGAGGTGACGGGGTGGCCAAGGACAGAGCGGTCACCAGTACGGAAGAGTACATGCCGCAGAGGTGACAATCCACCAGACACCACCCAGCGGTGTCAAAGCGGTTAATGCCATACAGACTGACCCATCCCTCTCACTAACCACATATTCATTCACCCATAGGTCCTCCAGCTGACACCGACGACCCACCTGGGGTGGCCCCAGCCCCTGCATCCCATGAGACCACCTCGGAGGAGAGCTCTGAGGATGTCACAATCTATGTGTCACTGCCGTCCCCACCCCCACCAGTGTAGGGACAGACCTCGGTGGACAACGTTGGTGGTCAGGCTTCTGGGGCACAAGCCAGTGAGCATCACACAGTTGCTGATGCACATCAGGTGGAGACAGTAACGCCCAGGCAAGACAGCAGTCGGAGGTCTGCTGGATCCCAGGACCCAGCTGAGTCCCAGCCAGATGCTGAACCTATGGACCAGGCAATCCCAGAGTTGATGGAGACGTGAGGGAGCATTCAGAGGGAGATATCAGCGACACTCCAACAGGTCCATTGCAGATTGGAGGAGCCCCAGAGGCTGCAGGAACAGGAGATGTCGCCAGCAATGTGAGGCCAACACTGCTAGGGTGGCGGCCGCAGTGGAGAGCCTGGTGCACAACGTCAGCAGCATTCGTGTAGGTGTCCAAGGCATGGCGCAGTCATTGAGGGCCTCGGCAGAACGTCTGACTCACTGGGGGATGTGACTCAGTACCAGGCTGACCTTGATGAGGTGCTGCGGGACATGTCTCAGATGGGAATAGCCGTGGAGCTTGTCCCAATCGCAGATGGGCATTGCGGAGGTATTGCAGAGCATGGCCCAGTCATGCTCGGGACATCGTCAAGGGCATCAAAACCAAGGTGCAGACATTGGAGAGATTTGCCAGGGCTGGCAGAGCCAGATGACGCTGGGGCAATTGGGGCTCAATCCTGCTGCCCCTCCATCCCAAGTTGAACCCAAGGACCCTATGGGGACTGACTTGAGAGGAGGGGGTGCTGAGTGACAACTCGTCCCATGGAGTGGGGATGGCAGCACCAGTTCCGCTGAGTTCCACCTCCCTGATGAGGCCGCATCTCGCAGTCAGCACATATAATAGGATGGCATGGCTGTGCATGTGCCGCTTCCGGCCGCTGAGCTCCCTGAGGACACCCGCCTGGGGCATTGAAGGCCACGGGACGTTGTAAGCACTGGCTGCCTCCACCTCTGATGTGATACACCTAGACGTAGCGGTAGAGCAAGGAAGAGCAAGAATGGGCACATCGAGGCTGAGGGGCACTGTGAGAGAGGGTGTAGGGAGGGGGTGGTGGGGAGAGCTGGGCGGCATCATCGGGAGAGTGGGGCATTTTTGGACACCTGGGAAACATTTAAAAACCCTTCACAACAACCAGTATGACACTTCAGTCACTTTCTTCCGCAATGCAGGCCGACCTTTGAACCCGTGGCCCATTTCTCCAAGCAGCCCCCTTAACTAAAATTGCTCGCTTAACTAAAATTGCCAATTCAACAGTCGCCTTCAGCCACATGGCCAGATGCCTGAGCATTCGATGGGGCCGGAGGGGCAGACAGACAGGGACAAAGGCGCCCCTGGAACAGGTACACATGATCTAGGGCTTGGCATAATGGAGCCATGCGCAGTTTCCCCCCCAAATGGCGCCAGCGTGACCACTTGCTGGGGAGGCCGCTGAATCACGGGTGACCGTTGGACACAGTAAGTATGCTCCAATAAAGTTAAAATTTTCCTTATTCAGCAGACTCTGTAAATATTCTGTGTTAGAACAGTAACACCAAGAATATTATATGGTGGCAGAGTGTCAAAGAGCTCACATGGAAAAAGCTCTGCCATTATCAGAAAGCTTAGCAGTTCTGAGGTCTCAACTGGGAAATATGGTTGATCTGGCGTCAAAGCTTGGACAAGTATTGCACCATACCAGGCCTCATGAAGGCAAGCAGGTCAGTACACTACTATCTGCAATGGATGGCTTTGCAGATAATATCCCAGTCAGGCAACGAATCAATGAAGAAAAAGCTCTGTAGAATGAAGTAATAAAAGCACTTGATGCCTACTTTAACTGCAAAAGGATACCATTGTTGAATGGACTAAATTAAACATGTGTACCCAAAGTCAAGTGACCTCTTGCAGAGAACTGTGAATATGACGCTTAATAGGTGAATTAATCATGGACAGAATTGCTGTTGGAGTTTTGGATGAATCATTGTCTGACCCCTTGCAGTTGAGGGATGCTTAATCTTAACAAAGGCAATTCAATTGAGCAGACAAGCTGAGGTTAGGAAGCAAAATCGATAAGTGATTCCGGTGAAATGAGAATCAGAACCCAAAAATGGCTACTTAGTGGAATATGTTAAATTTACAGAGACATGGCCATAAGAAAGAAGCTAGCTTCAGTGTGGCAGGAAAAAACGCAGCTGTGGCCATGCCAAAGACGTTGAATGCCATTTTTGCAGGAAGTGTAATTTTTAGGCTATGTGCCACAGCAAGAAGCTTTTACAGAATAAACAAGAAGAAAAGCCTTTGAAAGGTGGCAAAATTCCTGAAGTAGAATACAACAATGATATTGACATGCCTTCCTTGGAGAGATCAGGAACCAAGTGGACGGTAAAGGAATGCTGGAATCTCTAGTAGAGGGAAACAAGACCTGCTTTAAGTTAGACACAGGTGAAACAGAGATGTCTTTCTGATGCTGAACCGTGGTTTGGAGAAAAGTTATTTTCAGCCGTCATGCAAAAATTTACGCTGGTCTTGAGGCATAAAACTCCAGGTCACAGGACAACTGAATGTAACACTTCAACAAGGAGAGAGAAAAATCAAGAAAACCTTATTTGTGATCCCGTTACCAGAGTTGTTCACTTGAAAGCAGAAAGCCTGTATCGATTTACAACTGATTTGTGAGTAGAGGAACTGGAAAGCCAGAAAAATCAGCACACAAACTTCAGAGCTGAATTTCCAGTTTTTCTCAGGGCTAGGAAAGCTAAAAATAGCATAACGCATCAATCTACATTCTGGATCAAAGCCAATGTATCTGTTAATACCCAAAACATTTCCTCATTCACTCTTGCTGAAGATAAAGAAACAAGGGATTATTTCACCTGTGACAGAACCAACAAGCTGGTGCTTTTGGAATGGTCCTAGTGCCAAAACCCAATGCAGCTATCAACATTTGCATAGATCTTAACATGGATGAACTAAACAGTTGAATGCGAAGTTTATCCTATGTTGCCTTATATCTTATGAAGTCATGTATCACGTGGATGATGTCCTGATCCATGGATCCATCCACACAGAGCCTGACACAGGGCATGACACTAGAATGTGAGCTGTTTTACAATGCATACAAGAAGCAGGATTTGCACAAATTCTCACTTCCGGTGCAGCGGCAAGTAACAGGCCGCACTTTAGGTGACTCCCGCACAGGTCCCCATACTTAGGGTTTTTTGCGAGGAATTTCCGGGATCTAACCCATTGGCCCGGCGGAGCAAATGAAAGTGAATCAGGTGATGCTGACGTTGACATCGATTAGAGGCAATGGAGGGAAATTGCAAGTGCCGAGCCCAAACAAAGATTCAACAAAGGTGGCAGGGAAGTGGCCGTGGCCATATGATGGCGGGTATGATAACAAAAGAACTGGAGAAGTTCGGTGGGGAGATGGACGAGCGATTCCTGAGGCATGTCCAGGAGATGAGTACAAGTTATAGTGGAGGAGACTCAGTGCACTATCAAGGAGCTAAGGTGGTTAAGAAGTTGAAAGGCGTGGAGGAAGCCTTGTCTCCACACGAGGACCGACTTGTGTTGATGGAAGCCAAAATGGCTATATTGGCAAAGAAATAAAGGCCTCAAGGTGAAACTTGGTATGGAGACCAAGTCCAGGTGCATGAACTTGAGGCTGGTGGGTTTGTCGGAGGGAGTCGACTTGTTGGGCCAGTTAAGTTAGGCTCGACGGGTCTAGAAAGTGGAGGGTGAGAGAAGGCGGCAAGCTGTCTGCTGACGAAGGGGGAGGGGATACAAAGTCCTGTCTTCACATTGAGGATACCCTCCATGATGTTGTGGGGCACTAACATCATGCTAAATGGGATAGACTTCGAACAGATCTAGCATCTCAAGACCGGTCATCCATGAGACGCTGTGGGCCATCAGCAGCAGCAGAATTGTATTCAACCACAATCTGCAACCTCATGGCCCGGCATATCCCCCACTCTACCATTATGACCAAGCCAGGGGATCAACCCTGGTTCAATGAAGAGTGCAGGAGACCATGCCAGGAGCAACACCAGGCCGACCGAAAAATGAGGTGTCAACCTGGTGAAGCTACAACACAGGACTACTTGTGTGCCAAACAGCATAAGCAGCAAGTAATAGACAGAACTAAGCGATTCCACAACCAATGCATCTGTCCTGCCACATCCAGCCGTGAATAGTAGTGGACTATTAAACAACTCACTGGAGGAAGAGGCTCCACAAATATCCCCATCCTCAGTGATGGTGGAGCCCAGCACATATGTGCAAAAGACAAGGCTGAGGCATTCACAACAATCTTCAGCCAGAAGTGCTGAGTGGATGATCCATCTCGGTCTCCTCCAGAACTCCCCAGCATCACAGATGTCAGTCTTCAGCCAACACAATTCACTCCACGTGATATCGAGAAACAGCTGAAGGCAATGAATACGGCAAAGGCTACAGTCCTGATAATATTCCGGCTATAGTCCTGTAGACTTGTGCTCCAGAACTTGCCACACTCCTAGCTAAGCTTTTCCAGTACAGCTCCAACATTGGCATCTAACCGGCAATGTGGAAAATTGTCCCGGTGTATCCTGTCCCCAAGAAACAGGACAAATCCAACCCAGTCAATTACCGTCCTATCAGTCTACTCTCCATCATCAGCAAAGTGATGGAAGGAGTCATCGACAGTGCTATCAAGCAGCACTTAATCGGCAATAACATGCTCACGGACGCTCAGTTTGGGTTCCGGCAGGATCACTCAACTCCTGACCTCATTACAACCTTGGTTCAAACATGGACATGAGCGCTGAATGCCAGAGGTGAGGTGAGAGTGACTGCCCTTGACATCAAGGCAGCGTTTGACCGAGTATGGCATCAAGGAGCCCTCGCTAAACTGGAGTCAATGGGAATCGAGGGGAAAACTCTCTGCTGGTTGGAGTCATACCTGGCACAAAGGAAGATAGTTGTGGTGGTTGGAGGTCAATCATCTCAACTCCAGGACATCACTGCAGGAGTTCTTTTGAGTAGTATCCTCGGCCCAACCACCTTCAGCTGCTTCATTAATGATTTACCTTCCATCATAAGGTCAGAAGTGGGGATGTTTGCGGATGACTGCATAATATTCAACACCATTTGCGAATCTTCAGATAATGAAGCAGTCCGTGTCCAAATGTAGCAAGATCTGTAAAATATCCAGACTTGGGCTGACAAGTGCCAAGTTACATTTGTGCCACTCAAGTGTCAGGCAATGACCATCTCCTACAAGAGAGGATCAAACCATCACCCCTTGACATTCAATGGCATTACCATCGCTGAATCCCCCACAATCAACATCCTGGGAGTTACCATTGATCAGAAACTCAACTGGACTAGACACATTAATACTGTGGCTACCAGGGTAGGTCAAAGGTTAAGAAACCTACGGCGAGTAACTCACCTCCTGACCCCACCCCCCCAAAGCCTGGCAACCATCTACAAGGAACAAGTTAGTAGTGTAATGGAATACTCTCCACTTGCCTGGATGAGTGCAGCTCCATCAACACTCAGGAAGCTCGACACCATTCATGATCTCCTTAAATGCGAATGCGAAGCTTCTAGCTAAGGTGTTGGCGTTAAGACTGGAGACTTGTCTCCTGGAGATAGTGGGGTAAGACCAAACGGGGTTTGTAAAGGGGCGAGGTTGACGGCAAGCGTGAGGTGACTGTTGAACGTGGTGCTTACCCCAGAGGAGGGCTAGGTTCTGGAGGTCATAATTTCGCTTGATGCGGAGAAAGCGTTCGACCAGGTAGAGTGGGACTATCTGTTCTTGATACATAAGAAATTTGGGTTTGGACCAGGCTTTGTAGCGTGGGTGATGCTGGTGTATGTGGCCCCATTTGCTACTGTTTGCACTAACAAAGTGACTTCGGAGCACTTTCGTCTGTACAGGGGCACCAGGCAGGGATGTCCGATGTCCCCTTTGTTGTTTGCATTAGCAATAGAGCCGTTAGACATGCTGAAGACTTCAAAAGCATGGGAAGGAATAGTTGGAGGAGCATCTGGTCTTGCCAAATGCCAACAATTTGCTGTTACATGTTAAGGATCTGGAAGCGTCAGTGGGAAACATTATGAGGCTCTCGCAGTGCTTTGGGGCCTTTTCTGGCTATAAGCTAAATATAGGGAAGCGTGAATACTTGGTGGTTGTGGCAGCGGGACGGAGAGGGGAGGGGGACTTGGTGGATTGTCGATCCGGCTAGCACAAAGTCATTTTTGGTGTTTGGGGGTCCAGATAACAAGGGACGGGGTAAACTCCAGAGGTTGAACTACACAAACCTGTTAGGGAAGGTTAGGACAGATGTTGCTTGGCTGCAGAAAAATATGTTTCACTGTACTTCGGTTCATGTGACAATAAATCAATCAAATCAAATCACGTGCAAAGATGGGACGGTCTCCCATTATCCCGAGCGGGCTGAGTGCAATTGGTTAAGATGAATATCTTCCAAGATTTTTAATTTCATTTCAGTGCCTCGCGGTGCCCTGCCCAAGACGTTCTTCAGAGAGATCAACCGGCTTGTGACTGGGTATTTTTGGGTGGGTAAGGGCCAAAGGATTAGGAGGACGGTGCTCCAGAGGGAGAGACAAGCTGCAGCTTGGCCTTTCCAAAGTTTCAATATTACTATTGGGCGGCCAATGAATCAAAAACGCTAGAGTGGTTCAAGGATTCGGAGGAGTTGTGGGTCCGGGTGGAAGAAGAGTCAGTGAAGACGGGAAGCCTGGGGACATTGGAAACGGCTCCGTTCCCAGAGGTGCCAAAGAAACAATCGACTAACCAGATGGTAATAGTTACAAATTTGGAGGCAATTCTGTTAACATTTCAATTTGAAGGCTGCTTCAAGGCTGGCTTCCATCTGTGCAAACCAGTCATCCGTGCCTTCGAATGTGAAGTTTAGAGAGTGGAAGGAGAATGTGTTGAAGGAGGTGGGAGACTTGGTTTTAGAAGGTCGGTTCGCTAACCTGGGGGAACTGATAGAGAAATATGGGCTTACAGATGCTGATGGATTCCGGTATCTCCAATTGCGTTGCTGGGTCAAAAGGCACTTTCCAGCCTTCCTTCTACCTTGCTGGAGCGGATTTTATCCTGCTCAGAGTCGGAGGTGGCCAGTACATCGGGCATATACCAGCAGATTCAGGGTAGTGAGGGAGGAGACGTGCTTGTTTGAGGGCGTGAAGGCAAAGTGGACAGAGGAGTTGGGGCCGATCTTGAAAGAAAAGATTTGGAGCGAGGCACTGAGGAAGGTGAGCACAACTTCGTCCTGGGCGAGGCTGAGTCTCATTCAGCTAAAGGTAGTGTGCCAAGCACACCTCAGGAAGGCTGTAATCTGTTTTTTTGATGGGGTGGAGAATAGATGCAATCGGCTGACCGGCGCACCACGCGCACATGTTCTGATCGTGCTCAAAGCTGGTAGGCTTCTGGAGCTCCTTTTATGTCAGCAATCTCGGGCATTGGGTTGGAGCCTTGCCCACTGGTGGCGATTTCTGGGATTTTGGATGTGTAAGTGAATAAAGTTGCCATAGTCCTAGATGACCATAGGCTGCTTTCCCTTTGACGGAGAGAGCTGACTGGTGGTGATTTAACCTGAGTGTCACCGCACTTCAGGTGAGGGACAAGGTTGAGAAAGTGGGCCTTCATGAATAACCTCAGCCGTTACTGGAACTGAACTCGCACTGTTGGCCTCGCCCTGTATCTCAAACCAGCTGTCAGCTAACTGAGATAAACCGGCCCCCGAAGGAAAAGATAACATCCAACTGGAATGACTGGAAGATATCCATCTGAAGTCAAAAATCCCTATCTTTTGTGTTTTGTGTGTGAGTGCGTTTGTGTGTGTGTGTTAGTGTTATATATAGAGTGGGGTGAATTAGAAAGGGAGGGTTGCGAATTAGATGGTAGTTAACCAGGTGTCTTGTTGCCTATTTAATTTTAATTACTGTTAAATAATAAAGGTTATTTGTGTTAAAATTTACAAACCTGGGATCAAACCAAAGATATTGGATATTTAAGGAACTTTAATTTCACCTGTGTTGCTAACCCGGGTCAAGTGGGGCTAGGATTGACCCCGCAGGTGTTGTGACAGTGGCTTGAGGTATTGGGAACCACTGCTCATTTGAGATGGAAGGCTGCCGTCATTATGCAAGAGTAACTATGTTTCAAAAATTAATGAATTGTCTACAAAGCAATTTTAGGTTGTCCTGCTATGAAAAACTTATAAATGTTAACTTTTCTTTAAAACAGGATTCAACTGCATTATTTTGCCTTCATATTTATTTATTTGAGTCTTCCATTAATGATGTATTTTGATTGCCACAGGACCTTAGGTTTAGTTCTGAAGGTTCTGTATTTTGGTACCTATGAAATTAAATCGAAGAAGTTAATCCTCCTCCCACAGGCCTGTGCATGAATCTTCTCAACCACTGAAAAACATGAAAGCATCCTCTATACAATATTTTTTTTTAATGTAATTGATTACACCGAACTACTAAACTGACCATTAGTCACTAGGATTATCAGTTTGACAATACTGCAGAGAGCTAATCTTGGGCCACCAAGCAAATGGAATACATGCAGGTCACTTTACTAACATGGATGATATGGCTCCAGTGCAAGAGAATATGATTGGCATGCACGAGGGTTATTGGCAAACTGGCGGTGCTAAGAATGCCAGGATAGATGCAGTGATGGTACAGTTATACATTGTAATGAAATGAAAATCGCTTAACATGTTCCACTTGACTCCCAGCACTCATTTATAAAGGTGACCATCAACCTAAAGATTCTCTAAATTGTACAAATTTTGGATATTGGCAAATTAGCTCAAAGTAGGTGAAGGTTGAGCCAGTCGTGATTACAGCATGAATTTGGCCTCCGGTCTGTGAGATCATATTCCTTTCATATGTTATTTTACTCTAACTTAATCAGCATTGACCATTGCAAATGGGATGGAAATATTATTTGGTTATTAACAAATAGGTTTCCACTTGTATTGGAAGAAGCTATGTATTTTAAATATTGTAATTATAAATGTGTTATAATGCCACAACATTTTAAAGTAAAAGTGAATTTTGAGTATTATTGAATGTAATTTTTTTTTCCAAATAGCCCTTTGAGGTTAATTAAACACTGTCTTGTCTAAAAACTGATCAAAGATACTACACAAACTGGATGGTGCAATAAATTAGGGAAATACAATTATAATCGCTTTAATATTGCAAATCAAATCAATTCCTCTTCAAGGTATGAATTGATCTTAAATATTGTATATGTACCTCAAGCTTGCAATACTATTTTTTGATAACTAGATGGGCGTATGTTTCAGCTTGTGCTTAAAATTGAGTTTTTCCTGTGGTTTGGAGGAATCTTTATATGCATGCATTTTCTCAGCAGCACCAGGTAAAACATTAAATAGTGCAAGAATCAGAGGAAAATTTTCATTTGAAAGATGCACAGCTTAAACTCTTCATACCTGTCAGTGCTGAAAGGTTGTGTCTCAAATCATTTATGATCACTCAAGCAACTTAGGCCAAATGATCTGATTATATTCCTATTGCATTTGTATGAACATTTTGTTAGTCATGAAAAATAAATAACGAGGGTGACCTAGAACTTGGGCGAGATATTAAGTTAGAGCATTGTTATGGGCCAAGGTTTAGAAAACTCCAAAGTATATTATGGAGTTCACCTGACCTATTACTTTTTGTTGGACTTGGCTGGGATGAGCATGTGGAATCCATGGTATACTGTTCCTTAGCAAGGGACATGAGTTAGTATGAAATCCATAATATCCTGCTCCTTAGCGAAGGACATAAGTTGGAGTGGAATTCATAATATCCTGTTTCTTAGCCAATGATGTAAGTCTGTGGAGACGGGACATGCAGGTAGCCTTCCCAGGAATGCACTTTTCTTTAATCTACCATAACCTCCAAGGGCAAAGGGGAGATGATTACGTAAAAGAAAGATGGAAAGACCTTGCTCTTCTCTTGGTCAGTTGTCCTGTCTACTATTGGCTAGAATTACTGTCCTTTCATTGGCCTCAAATGAACGTTTAACTGTGATATTATTGGTGTGTGTGACATGCAGATGAAGGATTATACTGCAACTGTAATTCTATTGGTTAATCAAGCTGTAAATGTTTCTGCTTCACAGGATTCAGGTAGAGTAAAGCAATGTACCCCACTGGTTTGCTCTCTGTGTACACATGTCAATGAAGATGGATCAAAGAGTGCTCCCGTGTCTGCCTTGTAATACTTCGACAAGCACAAGAGCCTGCCTTTCAGGTGTTATTCAACGGACTTCTTAGGCACTTTTAATCAAAACAACAAGCTTTATTCTAAGAATTTAGTTAACATTTGTATAAACACACAGCAAGAACTTTTATCAATTACAAACACAAAGACCCCACACAGCTACAGTAATCTATGTATAACGCTTAAAGAGTCTCCCCTTAACTGTTCCAATTCAATAACAAAATCCAAGTAAAACCAGAAACTCCTTTTCAAAGTAGTGGCCCAGCACACAGCATTCCTACTGGTATAAGACTTGTTATTGATACTCTCTTCCTATTTTCAAACAGTAGATTTGAATTCCTTCCAGAAAGCAATTATCTCTTTTAAGATCGAGAGACACTTCTTTCAACCTGCACTGTTTAACCCAGTCCAAACTCAAAGCGAAAGTAAAACTCAGAGCCACAGCCCAGCTCTAACCATGCAATGACATCACTGAAGCCATGTGATAAGACAAAAACATTTCTTAAAGGGACACTCCCATGACACCATGAGAATTCTGTCGCTGGTTACCAGGGAAAGAGAACATCGAGTTTGGTGGAACATTGGAAGGCAATTCTGAGGTTGGGGATTTGTATGTGAATGTTGGCTCACTGCTCAATTCCTTGTATCTGCCAGCAGGGAGGGACATTAAATTGGCCTGATAGCACTGATTGAAATAGATCCTGTACTTTGCAACATTTGCCCATTCCTTTCTAAGAGATATTTATAAACATTAAATTTGATGATTATGTGATTGATCGCAGGGCATGTATCTCTATTACTGGGTGGGATTTTCTGCGCAACCTGCCGCATGTTTCGTAGAGGCGGCCCGCCATTGGACGGCGGCGAGATCTTCTGGTCCTGCCATAGTCAACGGGGCTTCCCATTCAGTGCACCTCTTGCAGCTTGAAACCAGCGGTCGGGTTCCGCTGTTAGTGGGACCGGAAGTTCCTGCCGCTGTAAAGGGCCAGAAAATTCTGGTCTCTGTCTTTCTTGGTTGCAAAATAATCTAAATGGGCGAATTACCAACTTTGAACAAAAACATACAGGTAGTAATTATATTTTTATTTGCTAAAACATGGAATTAATATTGATACTGTCGGTCAGATTTTAATTTTCAGCACGTGGACAATTTTGCGTAGTGGATCGCCCACCATTTGAGAAACTGCTTGAATTCCATTCCATTCAAATCGGTGGAATGGACATTGTGTGTACTCTATTACTCTATTAAGGGCAGGTAATCTGCTTCACCAGGTTATCGTAAAAACAAAGAGACACACACCCTATATGTGTTTCTTTCTGTGACTGATAGCTGATTGCCATTGGAAAAATGTTTTGCCAAAGATCCTTATGACCTTTTGGATTTGAAGCTTAAGAATTATGTGGAACTGCCATAAGAAATGTTATTTTCACAGAATAGTTACAATGCAGAAGGTGGCCATTTGGTCCATTATGACTGCACCTGGTCTCTGGGTCAGCAATTCGCTGAGTGCCATTCTACAACCCTCTCCCTCAGATTCAGCACATTCTACTTTTTCAGATCACCGTCTAATTCCCTTTTGAATGCTTTGACTGAACCTGCTTTACTCTGGGGCATTGCATTCCAGACCTTAACCACTCACTGCTTGAAAATGTTTTTTCTCATTAATTTTGCCAATTCCTTAACTTCTGTGCCCTTTGTTCTCCACCATGAATTTAAACCATGTAAGAGCTAGAATAGATTGGGTGTTAGACAGTTCTTTTGCCAGAGAATAGTGAGTCTCTGGAATGCTTTGCTTACTGGTGCGGTGGGTGCTGACTCTACGTCTGCAAGAAGGGAATGGCATGGTTCTTGACTAGAGCAGAGATCACACCATAGTCATAGATGTACTATTAATACATAATTCGAGTAATCGACTTCAAAGAACAAACAAAGAACAAAGAAATGTACAGCACAGGAACAGGCCCTTCGGCCCTCCAAGCCCGTGCCGACCATACTGCCCGACTAAACTACAATCTTCTACACTTCCTGGGTCCGTATCCTTCTATTCCCATCCTATTCATATATTTGTCAAGATGCCCCTTAAAGGTCCCTATCGTCCCTGCTTCCACTACCTCCTCCGGTAGCGAGTTCCAGGCACCCACTACCCTCTGCGTAAAAAACTTGCCTCGTACATCTACTCTAAACCTTGCCCCTCTCACCTTAAACCTATGCCCCCTAGTAATTGACCCCTCTACCCTGGGGAAAAGCCTCTGACTATCCACTCTGTTTATGCCCCTCATAATTTTGTATACCTCTATCAGGTCGCCCCTCAACCTCCTTCGTTCCAGTGAGAACAAACCGAGTTTATTCAATCGCTCCTCATAGCTTATGCCCTCCATACCAGGCAACATTCTGGTAAATCTCTTCTGCACCCTCTCTAAAGCCTCCACATCCTTCTGGTAGTGTGGCGACCAGAATTGAACACTATACTCCAAGTGTGGCCTAACTAAGGTTCTATACAGCTGCAACATGACTTGCCAATTCTTATACTCAATGCCCCGGCCAATGAAGGCAAGCATGCCGTATGCCTTCTTGACTACCTTCTCCACCTGTGTTGCCCCTTTCAATGACCTGTGGACCTGTACTCCTAGATCTCTTTGACTTTCAATACTCTTGAGGGTTCTACCATTCACTGTATATTCCCTACCTGCATTAGCCCTTCCAAAATGCATTACCTCACATTTGTCCGGATTAAACTCCATCTGCCATCTCTCCGCCCAAGTCTCCAGACAATCTAAATCCTGCTGTATCCTCAGACAGTCCTCATCGCTATCCGCAATTCCACCAACCTTTGTGTCGTCTGCAAACTTACTAATCAGACCAGTTACATTTTCCTCCAACTCATTTATATATACTACAAAGAGCAAAGGTCCCAGCACTGATCCCTGTGGAACACCACTGGTCACAGCCCTCCAATTAGAAAAGGATCCCTCCATTGCTACCCTCTGCCTTCTATGGCCTAGCCAGTTCTGTATCCACCTTGCCAGTTCACCCCTGATCCCGTGTGACTTCACCTTTTGTACTAGTCTACCATGAGGGACCTTGTCAAAGGCCTTACTGAAGTCCATATAGACAACATCTACTGCCCTACCTGCATCAATCATCTTAGTGACCTCCTCGAAAAACTCTATCAAGTTAGTGAGACACGACCTCCCCTTCACAAAACCGTGCTGCCTCTCACTAATACGTCCATTTGCTTCCAAATGGGAGTAGATCCTGTCTCGAAGAATTCTCTCCAGTAATTTCCCTACCACTGAAGTAAGGCTCACCGGCCTGTAGTTCCCGGGATTATCCTTGCTACCCTTCTTAAACAGAGGAACAACATTGGCTATTCTCCAGTCCTCCGGGACATCCCCTGAAGACAGCGAGGATCCAAATATTTCTGTCAAGGCCTCAGCAATTTCCTCTCCAGCCTCCTTCAGTATTCTGGGGTAGATCCCATCTGGCCCTGGGGACTTATCTACCTTAATATTTTTAAGACACCCAACACCTCGTCTTTTTGGATCACAATGTGACCCAGGCTATCTACACCCACTTCTCCAGACTCAACATCTACCAATTCCTTCTCTTTGGTGAATACTGATGCAAAGTATTCATTTAGTACCTCGCCCATTTCCTCTGGCTCCACACATAGATTCCCTTGCCTATCCTTCAGTGGGCCAACCCTTTCCCTGGCTACCCTCTTGCTTTTTATGTACGTGTAAAAAGCCTTGGGATTTTCCTTAACCCTATTTGCCAATGACTTTTCATGACCCCTTCTAGCCCTCCTGACTCCTTGCTTAAGTTCCTTCCTACTTTCCTTATATGCCACACAGGCTTCGTCTGTTCCCAGCCTTTTAGCCCTGACAAATGCCTCCTTTTTCTTTTTGACGAGGCCTACAATATCACTCGTCATCCAAGGTTCCCGAAAATTGCCGTATTTATCTTTCTTCCTCACAGGAACATGCCTGTCCTGTATTCCTTTCAACTGACACTTGAAAGCCTCCCACATGTCAGATGTTGATTTGCCCTCAAACATCCGCCCCCAATCTATGTTCTTCAGTTCCCGCCTAATATTGTTATAATTAGCCTTCCCCCAATTTAGCACATTCATCCTCGGACCACTCTTATCCTTGTCCACCAGTACTTTAAAACTTACTGAATTGTGGTCACTGTTACCGAAATGCTCCCCTACTGAAACATCTACCACCTGGCCGGGCTCATTCCCCAATACCAGGTCCAGTACCGCCCCTTCCCTAGTTGGACTGTATACATATTGTTTTAAGAAGCCCTCCTGGATGCTCCTTACAAACTCCGCCCCGTCTAAGCCCCTGGCACTAAGTGAGTCCCAGTCAATATTGGGGAAGTTGAAGTCTCCCATCACCACAACCCTGTTGTTTTTACTCTTTTCCAAAATCTGTCTACCTATCTGCTCCTCTATCTCCCGCTGGCTGTTGGGAGGCCTGTAGTATACCCCCAACATTGTGACTGCACCCTTCTTATTCCTGATCTCTACCCATATAGCCTCACTGCCCTCTGAGGTGTCCTCTCGCAGTATAGCTGTGATATTCTCCCGAACAAGTAGCGCAACTCCGCCTCCCCTTTTACATCCCCCTCTATCCCGCCTGAAACATCTAAATCCTGGAACGTTTAGCTGCCAATCCTGCCCTTCCCTCAACCAGGTCTCTGTAATGGCAACAACATCATAGTTCCAAGTAGTAATCCAAGCTCTAAGTTCATCTGCCTTACCCGTAATGCTCCTTGCATTAAAACATATGCACTTCAGGCCACCAGACCCGCTGTGTTCAGCAACTTCTCCCCGTCTGCTCTGCCTCAGTGCCACACTGTCCCTATTCCCTAGTTCTCCCTCAATGCTCTCACCTTCTGACCTATTGCTCCCGTGCCCACCCCCCTGACATACTAGTTTAAACCCTCCCGTGTGACACTAGCAAACCTCGCGGCCAGGATATTTATGCCTCTCCGGTTTAGATGCAACCCGTCCATCTTATACAGGTCACACCTGCCCCGGAATAGCTCCCAGTGGTCCAGATAACGGAAACCCTCCCTCCTACACCAGCTGTTTAGCCACGTGTTTGTCTGCTCTATCTTCCTATTTCTATCCTCACTGGCACGTGGCACAGGGAGTAATCCCGAGATTACAACCCTCGAGGTCCTGTCTTTTAACTTTCTGCCTAGCTCCCTGAACTCCTGCTGCAGGACCTCATGCCCCTTCCTGCCTATGTCGTTAGTACCAATATGTACAACGACCTCTGCCTGTTTGCCCTCCCCCTTCAGGATTCCCTCTACCCGTTCGGAGACATCCTGGACCCTGGCACCAGGGAGGCAACATACCATCCTGGAGCCTCTTTCACCTCCACAGAAGCGCCTATCTGTGCCCCTGACTATAGAGTCCCCTATTACTATTACTCTTCTGCGCTTTGACCCTCCCTTCTGAACATCAGAGCCAGCCGTGGTGCCACTGCTCTGGCTGCTGCTGTTTTCCCCTGATAGGCTATCCCCCCCGACAGTATCCAAAGGGGTATATCTGTTCGAGAGGGGGACAACCACAGGGGATTCCTGCACTGACTGCCTGCCCTTTCTGGTGGTCACCCATTTCTCTGCCTGCACCTTGGGTGTGACCACATTTACATAACTGCGATCTATGACGCTTTCCGCCACCTGCATGCTCCTAAGTGCATCCAATTGCTGCTCCAACCGAACCATGCGGTCTGTGAGGAGCTGCAGTTGGGTGCACTTTCTGCAGATGAAGCCATCCGGGACGCTGGAAGCCTCCCAGACCTGCCACATCTCACAGTCAGAGCACAGCACCCCTCTAACTGACATTGCGTCAATTAATTAAAATTAAAATTTGTCTTTTTTTTTTAAATACTTTTTTTAAAATTGCAAAGTTACTGTCAACTATCTGTTTCCTAGCACTAGATTTCTAATAGAAGTGCGATAGCTAACTATAATACTCTCCGATCTCTGGCTTAGATATCCTCTAAATTATAATTAAGTTATTATGTTTAATTAGTTCCCAAATACTCAAATTCTTTTTAAAATTTAGGTTAGAATCCCAACCAGAAACTCTGGCCACAGCTTTTCTGTGATGTCACTTCAGTTTCCCCCGGACACACACAATTTGAAAAAAGGTATAAAAGTAAAAATCACTTACTTACCTTCTTACCTTCTGAGTGTCTGAGATGTTCTCAGGTTCTCTCGCTGACAGAGACTGCTCCTCCACCTCCGATCCTTGACCTGCACAATGCTAATAATATAATAATAATATAATATGGCACTTACCTTACACCAATGGGTCTTATTATTAGGTTAGAGGAGGAGGGCGGGTGGGAGACACTACATGTGTAGTGTCTCGGGTTTCCTCTCCACCAGAATTTATTGGCTGGGGGGTGGGGGGGGGGACTTGCCAGAGGTCGAACTTCCGCTTCCCGCCTTATATAAAAACAAATAAAACAGAAAAGAAGAACAGACACGGGACCAGGCAAGGCTTTTTAAATTCACTACTCACCTCCCAGAAGGCCCCTGCGCACCGCTGCCACCTTGTTGTTCATCAGAAATTTATCAAATATTGACCACACCATGTATGCTTCTAACAAGTGATTTGTTTTCGTAAATTTTGTCCATAAACTGAAGTTAAATCAGTATCTAGGTCGACTATATTCTGTTCCGAAACATACTTTATTTCTAATCGTCTTCCTGGTAAAGACCAGGCCAAAGCCATACCTTGCTTCTTGTTTGCTAGAGAAGTGACCCAAGTCCACATCTCCACCTCATTCTTCCATTGTTCATAATGGTTCCAATTCGAAAATGACTGGCTGGAAATCAAAGTTTGCGATCCTGTAGCTTGCTTCAGCTATTTCACCTTAAAAGTTGCCGGAAGTTTTGCTTTAGTCGGAAAAAGGGAATGCTTTCTGTTTTCTCTCTCTTCCCACCTGAATTGATTGAGGTCAATTCTCTGTTACCATTGTTAGTTGTAAATTTATCGAATTAAGCAGCAGAATTCTGCTTGATTCTGATGATTCACAACTGTTTTATTGTGATACTATGGTTCAGTACAAATACTGGTTTCTACTATTTCAGCCTAGATCCTCTCTGTTATATTCTCAAAGTGCTGCAAAGTGAAAAGTGCCACAAAGAGACAAGATATGAAAGTGCCACACACTTGGCTTTGGGTTTATTAGGAGATGTTGTTCATACAATCTACAATGAAAAACTGGAATGCCGTGCAAAACACTCTGCTGATGTCACTACAGATCACCTGATGTTCCACCAATAGGGATATATTCTCTGATACATAACACCCATTCACCTTTACTTATTTAGTATTACAACTTTCTTAACATTTTTTACAACAGACCCACTTACGCATTATCTGTATACATACAATAAGGCAGTGTCTCAGGTGGATATCTATTCCATTTAGGTTGTATTCGATGTTCTGGAACCTGGCTACTCGAGACCTTGGAAGTGTCCTCTGTTCCTTAGGTAGATTGTACTTCCTGGGAAGTTGCTCCAGTATCCTTCTCTACAGGTATTGTAAAGTCCTCAGGGACAGGATCTGAAGTTGTCTTTGTGTTTGATATCTGTTCAGAAGTATCACTGTTTAGATTTTCCAGTGGAAATGCGTGTTGAGAAGTTTCAGCGATTTTACTTTGGAAGCTAGTCTTATAATAATAATCTTTTTTGTCAGTTGGTCAGTCTGATATTGCCAAACTCTGTCATCATCCGTCTATACAATGTATGATATTGGACCTGTTTTAGCTTGGGTGAAAGCATGTATTCACTTCTCTTTGATAGTGCAACTCTTGCTAGCACTCGTTGAATCAATACTCACTTTTCTTCCCTCTCATCAATCTGTGCTTGTTGTTGTTGTTTGCCAATCTCTGAAGTGTCAGGTGGTATCAACAAATCAAACTGTGTTCCCCGTTTCCTATTGAACAGCAGCATTGCTGGTGAACCTTTTTGTCATTGCGTATGCGGTGTTCCGGTAAGACACCAAGAATTTGTTCGTTCTTCTTCCCAATGTACCTTGGTCCTTTGAAGCCTTATAGAATGTTTCAATGACTATAAACCGTTCTGCCAATCCATTTGTTGCAGGTTGGTACGGAGCTGACTTTGTGCTCCTATCTATTTCCTCTTAAGTAGTCCTCAAACTCCTTAGAAGTGAACTGAGTATCATTGTCACTTACGTCTTGCTTTAGTGTACCAAATCTTGTGAATATTTCACCCAACTAATTAATAATTTGTTCAGGTGTTGTGGATTTCATAATCACTACTTACATTTAAAGTGTGCATCTACAATCACTAGGAACATGTATTCCTCAACTGGACCAGCGTAGTCTGTGTGTATTCTTTACCATGGCTATGTCGGCCATTCCCACGGATTTAATGGTTGCGGTGGTGGAGTGTTTCTTAGTTTTGCACAGGGCTGACATTGCCCCACATGCTCTTCGATTTGAGCAAACAATTCTGGCCACTAAAAATCAGTTCCTTGATCCTCACCATACCAGGATGTCGGTCATGCAATTGGTCAAGGTCTTTATTCCACAAACACTGAGGAATAATCTCTCAGATCCTCCATAATAAAACTCCATTCTGGACTGTCAACATAGAATATAGAACATAGAAAATACAGCACAGAACAGGCCCTTCGGCCCACGATGTTGTGCCGAACCTTTGTCCTAGATTAATCATAGATTATCATTGAATTTACAGTGCAGAAGGAGGCCATTCGGCCCTTTGAGTCTGCACCGGCTCTTGGAAAGAGCACCATACCCAAACTCAACACCTCCACCCAACACCAAGGGCAATTTGGACATTAAGGGCAATTTGTCATTGGCCAATTCACCTAACCCGCACATCTTTGGACTGTGGGAGGAAACCGGAGCACCCGGAGGAAACCCACGCAGACACGGTGAGGACGTGCAGACTCCGCACAGACAATGACCCAAGCCGGAATCGAACCTGGGACCATGGAGCTGTGAAGCAATTGCGCTATCCACAATGCTACCGTGCTGCCCTTAAGAACAAATAAATCTACATTATATCATTTTACCGTCATCCATGTACCTATCCAATAGCTGCTTGAAGGTCCCTAATGTTTCCGACTCAACTACTTCCACAGGCAGTGCATTCCATGCCCCCACTACTCTCTGGGTAAAGAACCTACCTTTGATATCCCTCCTATATCTTCCACCTTTCACCTTAAATTTATGTCCCCTTGTAATGGTGTGTTCCACCCGGGGAAAAAGTCTCTGACTGTCTACTCTATCTATTCCCCTGATCATCTTATAAACCTCTATCAAGTCGCCCCTCATCCTTCTCCGCTCTAATGAGAAAAGGCCTAGCACCCTCAACCTTTCCTCGTAAGACCTACTCTCCATTCCAGGCAACATCCTGGTAAATCTTCTTTGCACCTTTTCCAGAGCTTCCACATCCTTCCTAAAATGAGGCGACCAGAACTGTACACAGTACTCCAAATGTGGCCTTACCAAAGTTTTGTACAGCTGCATTATCACCTCACGGCTCTTAAATTCAATCCCTCTGTTGAACGCGAGCACACCATAGGCCTTCTTCACAGCTCTATCCACTTGAGTGGCAACTTTCAAAGATGTATGAACATAGACCCCAAGATCTCTCTGCTCCTCCACATTG
The DNA here is from genome assembly GCF_047496885.1 of Scyliorhinus torazame. Lineage (NCBI taxonomy): Eukaryota > Metazoa > Chordata > Chondrichthyes > Carcharhiniformes > Scyliorhinidae > Scyliorhinus > Scyliorhinus torazame. Next base: position 148,784,192 of record NC_092717.1, on the reverse strand, counting down.
CCAAGAACTCTACCGTTAACCCTATATTCCGCATTCATATTTGTCCTTCCAAAATGGACAACCTCACACTTTTCAGGGTTAAACTCCATCTGCCACTTCTCAGCCCAGCTCTGCATCCTATCTATGTCTCTGCAGCCGACAACAGCCCTCCTTACTATCCACAACTCCACCAATCTTCGTATCGTCTGCAAATTTACTGACCCACCCTTCAACTCCCTCATCCAAGTCATTAATGAAAATCACAAACAGCAGAGGACCCAGAACTGATCCCTGCGGTACGCCACTGGTAACTGGGATCCAGGCTGAATATTTGCCATCCACCACCACTCTCTGACTTCTATCGGTTAGCCAGTTCGTTATCCAACTGGCCAAATTTCCCACTATCCCATGCCTCCTTACTTTCTGCATAAGCCTACCATGGGGAACTTTATCAAATGCCTTACTAAAATCAATGTACACTACATCCACTGCTTTACCTTCATCCACATGCTTGGTCACCTCCTCAAAGAATTCAATAAGATTTGTAAGGCAAGACCTACCCCTCACAAATCCGTGCTGACTATCCCTAATCAAGCAGTGTCTTTCCAGATGCTCAGAAATCCTATCCTTCAGTACCCTTTCCATTACTTTGCCTACCACCGAAGTAAGACTAACTGGCCTGTAATTCCCTAGTTCCTTTTTTGAACAGGGGCACGACATTCGCCACTCTCCAATCCCCTGGTACCACCCCTGTTGACAGTGAGGACGAAAAGATCATTGCCAACGGCTCTGCAATTTCATCTCTTGCTTCCCATAGAATCCTTGGATATATCCCGTCAGGCCCGGGGGACTTGTCTATCCTCAAGTTTTTCAAAATGCCCAACACATCTTCCTTCCTGACAAGTATTTCCTCGAGCTTACCAATCTGTTTCACACTGTCCTCTCCAACAATATCGCCCCTCTCATTTGTAAATACAGAAGAAAAATACTCATTCAAGACCTCTCCTATCTCTTCAGACTCAATACACAATCTCCCGCTACTGTCCTTGATCGGACCTACCCTCGCTCTAGTCATTCTCATATTTCTCACATGTGTAAAAGGCCTTGGGGTTTTCCTTGATCCTACCCGCCAAAGATTGTTCATGCCCTCTCTTAGCTCTCCTAATCCCTTTCTTCAGTTCCCTCCTGGCTATCTTGTATCCCTCCAATGCCCTGTCTGAACCTTGTTTCCTCAGCCTTACATAAGTCACCTTTTTCCTCTTAACAAGACATTCAACCTCTCTTGTCAACCATGGTTCCCTCACTCGACCATCTCTTCCCTGCCTGACAGGGACATACATATCAAGGACACGTAGCACCTGTTCCTTGAACAAGTTCCACATTTCACTTGTGTCCTTCCTTGCCAGCCTATGTTCCCGACTTATGCACTTCAATTCTTGTCTGACAACATCGTATTTACATCGTATCAACTCAGGTCTTCATGTGAAGTAAGGCTTGAGGTCTGGATTTTTATGATGTATGTCTGTCATTGGGGCAGGACGGTAGCATTGTGGATAGCACAATTGCTTCACAGCTCCAGGGTCCCAGGTTCGATTCCGGCTTGGGTCACTGTCTGTGCGGAGTCTGCACATCCGCCCCGTGTGTGCGTGGGTTTCCTCCGGGTGCTCCGGTTTCCTCCCACAGTCCAAAGATGTGCGGGTTAGGTGCATTGGCCATGATAAATTGCCCTTAGTGTCCAAAATTGCCATTAGTGTTGGGTGGGGTTACTGGGTTATGGGGATAGGGTGGAGGTGTTGACCTTGGGTGGGGTGCTCTTTCCAAGAGCCGGTGCAGACTCGATGGGCCGAATGGCCTCCTTCTGCGCTGTAAATTCTATGATAATAATTCTATTGTTCCTTTTTGAACCGTGTCCATCGCCTTCCCCATCATTGGATCAGTTCTTGTGTATCTCTGAACTTGAGATGAAGTCACAGGTACATTATCCCCGAGTGAGAAATATAGGATGTTGATGAAATGCTCTTCAAGTTCCTACTTGACTTGTAATGTCAAACTTGACACAGCATTAGCATTTGCATGTTACTCTGATTTACAACACTGGATATCGTACGTGTGTGCCAATAATATCAAAAGACCATCTCTGTAACCTACAAGCTGCTAAAGAAGGAATACCTTATTATAGCCCAGAGATTGTCGTCAAGAGTTGGCAATCCGTCAAAAGAGATGTTTGTACAAACTGTAAATCAGCTCATGCCCACAGTTAGTTTCTAAACCATTATTAGTCACTATTGTTTTTCTAAACATGAACAGTAGTGTTGTACAACACATGCACATTTAAGAGAATTGGAATTTTGATATAATTTGAATTTAATATAATGAATTAAATTTTAAAGCTATTGAGTAGAAACAGAAAAATTAATTTGGCTATTTTGTCATCTCGCAGCTATTATGGACGCTGTCGTTGGAAGTGATTGCTGTGTATTTGAATAGTAATTTGCACCAGTATTCCTTCTCTATGTCAACTACACTGGTGAAGTTCAGACAAGAAAGGAAGTTATACTATGCTTGAAAATGTGAATTTCAGAACTGCACTTAACGCCTTGGACAGAATATTAAGTATTTTTATTTACACTCTTTTAATTGGTTTCCTTTTTAAAACCAGTAAACACGTGATGAGTCAAATCAAATATCAGGACAGTTGAAACTCAAACAATTTTGCACTTCAGAGGAGTGGCTAGGATACATTAGAATAAATGCGAGATGTGTGATTTATTCAGCTAAGTATATGAGACAAAACTATTTTTGACCACAAGGGCTGGATTTTTCTCTTGGAAACCCGCTTTGCGAGTTGGGCCATTTTGTGTCTCTCAACTCGCACTCCCAACTAATGTGCAACTTTCCCCAGGATTTTTGCCCTTACGTCTGTGGCTCTGGTTCGTTTTCAGTTTCAGTTTGCGAGCCGTGAACCAGTGCAGTGCGGAGGGAGGGTGGTGAGAAGGCCTGCCTCTATTCTTGACAACAGCACACTGCGAACATTTTAAGTGATTAAAGACCCTCAAACCTTCACTCTTCCCTGCTACGCATGCCCCCTCACGGACCCCCATGTATCCTCCATAGATCTTCACCCAGTATCCACTATGTACAGTCCTAATATTCCACTCAATATCAGTAGAAAACGAGGAGAAAAACTCTTTCCAGCTAATATAAGCCTCCATCAAGCATACCACCATTGATACTGAGAAAAAAAAGTACATTCTGCCATAATTAACAAATGTCCTAATACTTGTAATCCAAATTCCACATCAAAGGCACAATCTGCTATTACAATCCCTTGAAAACTGTCATACATTCTCAGAAACTCAGCCAAACATTCATAGTGATTACTGATGTTCAGAAAAGATTACTCTCCAAAATGGGAACAACAGAAGGTTCATTTCAATTTCCAAGCAGAATGTCTGTCAATCAATGGATGGGAGCAGGTGGCTGGATTTTTATTTGGGACAGGTGACTGGACTTTTTTTTTTTTACTGTCAAAAGCTGTCACATGCTTTAAATTACACTATGAAAGATAACAAAATAGACTGACTGGACATTGTTACTTTGTGCATTGGAAAAGTACTGTAATGGATGTGAACAATTGCACAAAACATGTTACATTTGCAGGACAGATCCCTATGGTGCATCACTGCATTCTAAAAACATCTACATCACAATACAGCATCTAATAGTGCCATTAGAAGGTGCAAAAACATGTTACACTTAACTTTTAGAATGTTTACAACTACCCAGCAGGCATTTTCTTCATGAACTCGCAAACTGGGCTTGCTTTTCATGGGCTTACAAACTCCATGCCACCAAATGAAAATGGCATGCAGGAGGAAATCTAATTTTTGTCACCGATTTAGATTGGATTTGTTTATTGTCACAGGTACCGATGTACATTGAAAAGTATTGTTCTGCGTGCAGCTCAGACCGATCATTCCATACATGAAAAAAAACATAATAGATGAAACATGGGCAACATGGCGGTGCAGTGGTTAACCCAGCTGCCTGACGGCACGCAGATCCAAGATTCGATCCTGGCTCTGGGTCACTGTCCGTGTGGAGTTTGCACATTCTCCCCGTGTTTGCGTGGGTTTCGTCCCCACAACACAAAGCTGTGCAGGGTAGGTGTATTGGCGACGCTAAATTGCCTCTTAATTGGAAATTTAAAAAAATAAGTAAATAGGGCAAACATAAAATACACAATGTAAATACATAGGCAGATATCGGGTGAAACATACAGGAGTGTAGTACTACTCAATAGAGAAGATGTGTGAAGAGATCAGATTAGTCCATAAGAGAGTCTGGTAACAGCGGGGAAGAAGCTGTTTTTGAACCTGTTAGTGCGTGTTTTCAGACTTTTGTATCTCCTGCCCGATGGAAGAAGTTGGAAGAGAGGGTAAGCAGGGTGGGAGGGGTCTATGATTCTGCTGCCCGCTTCCCCAAGGAAGTGGGAGTTGTAGACCGAGTCAATGGATGGGAGGCGGGTTTGTGTGATGGACTGGGCGGTGTTCATGACTCTCTGTAGTTTCCTACGGTCTTGGGCCGAGCCGTTGCCATACCAGGCTAAGATTCAGCCAGATAGGATTGCTTTCTATGGTGCACCTGTCAAAGTTGGTGAGAGTCAATGTGGACATGCCGAATTTCCTTAGTTTCCTGAGGAAGTATAGGCGCTGTTGTGCTTTCTTGGTCGTAGCATCGACGTGGGTGGACCAGGACAGACTTTTGGTGATGTGTACACCTAGCGATTTGAAGCTGTCAACCATCTCCACCTCGGCCCCGCTGTTGCAGACAGGGATGTGTACAATACTTTGTTTCCTGAAGTAAATGACCAGCTCATTTTGCTGGCATTGAGGGAGAGATTGTTGTCCTTGCACCACTCCACTAGGTTCTCTATCACCCGCGTTTATTCTGACTCATCATTGTTTGAGATCCGACTCACTATCATAGAATTTACAGTGCAGAAGGAGACCATTCGGCCCATCGAGTCTGCACCGGCCCTTGGAAAGAGCACCCTACCCAAGGTCAACACCTCCACCCAATCCCCATAACCCAGTAACCCCACCCAACACTAAGGGCAATTTATCATGGCCAATCCACCTAACCTGCACATCTTTGGACTGTGGGACTCCGGAGGAAACCCACGCACACACGGGGAGGATGTGCAGACTCCACACAGACAGTTACCCTAGCCGAAATCGAACCTGGGACCCTGGAGCTGTGAAGCAATTGTGCTATCCACAATGCTACCATGCTGTCCCTATTGTCATGTCAGCAAATTTGTAGATGGAGTTGGAGCCAAATTTTGCCATGCAGTCGTGTGTATAAAGGGATTGTAGTAGGGGCTAAGTACGCAGCCTTGCGGGGCCCCGGTATTGAGGACGATCATGGAGGAGGTGGTGTTGTTTATTCTTACTGACTGTGCTCTTTGGGTCAGAAAGCCGAGGATCCATTTGCAGAGTGAGTAGCCATGTCCGAGGTTTTGGAGCTTTGATATGAGCTTGGCTGGGATTATGGTGCTGAAGGTGGAGCTGTAGTCAATGAATAGGAGTCTGGTGTAGGAGTCCTTGTTGTCGAGATGCTCCAAGGATGAGTGTAGGGCCAGGGAGATGGCGCCTGCTGTGGTTGCAGTAGTATGCGAATTGCTGTGGATCTTGGCATTCTGGGAGTATGGAGTTGATGTGCCTCATGACCAACCTCTCAAAGCACTTCATTGCGATTGTCAATGAGGCATGTTGCCTGGTCCTTCTTTGGCACCGGTATGATGGTGGTCTTCTTGAAGCAGGTGGGGACCTCAGAAAGGAGTAGGGAGAGGTCGAAGATGTCCGCGAACACATCTAGCTGGTCCGCACAGTATTTGAGTGCACAACCAGGGACCCTGTTGCCTTCCGAGGGTTCACTTTCAAGAAGGCCGATCTGACTTTGGCAGCTGTGACGGTGGGTATTGGTGTGTCCGGGGCTGCTGGGGCAGTCGACAGCGGTTGGATGGTTTCCTGCTCGAATTGAACATAGGATGTATTGAGTTCATCGGGGAGGGGTGCACTGCTGCTGAAGATTGTGCTCGTATTCGCTTTGTCGCCCATTATGTTGTTTAAGCCTTGCAACAACCGACGAAAGTCTGTACTGCTAGTCTGTGACTCTAGCTTGGTCTGCTATTGTCGCTTGGAATTCCTGGTGACTTTGTGGAGGTCGTACCTGGATTTCTTGTATAGGTCAGGGTCGCCTGTCTTGAACGCCTCAGAACTGGCCTTCAGTTGGGAGTCAATCTCCCGATTAGGCCATTGTTTCCGATTGGGGAACGTACGTACTACTTTCTTTGGCACACAGTCGTCCACACATTTGTTGATAAAGTCTGTGACCCAATGCCTGTGTCTATGTATTTACATTGTGTATTTTATGTTTGTACTATTATGTATTTTCTTTTCATGTACGGAATGATCTGTCTGAGCTGCCCGCAGAACAATACCTTTCACTGTACCTAGGTGGTCCTTTAAGTTGGTCGCTGCGTTCTTCAACATGGACCAGTCCAATGGCTCCAAGCAGTCATGTAGGAGCTCTTCTGTTGCCTCGGATCAGCACTGCACAACCTTCTTAACCGGATTTTCCTGCTTAAGCTTCTGCTTGTATGCCAGGACAAGGAGGACCGTCTTACGGTCCGATCTTCCGAAGTGAAGTCGGGGGTTAGATTGGTAGGCACCTTTTGTGCAGCAATGGTTGAGCGTGTTGTCGTCCATAGTGGGACAGGAGATGTGTTGGTCGAATTTTGGCAGTACACTCTTGAAGTTGCCCTTGTTAAAGTCCCCGGCCACGATGAACAAGGCCTCCGGGTGTTGTGTTTCATTGTAATTTATAACTGTGTACAAATTGTCCAGTGCCGCCTTCACTTCTACCTGGGGTAAGATGTAGATCGCTGTGATAATGGCTGAAGTGAACTCACTTGGAAGGTAGTACAGGTGACACTTCTCAGTCTGGTATTCCAGACCCAGGGAGCAGTAGGTTACCAAGGTCGCCACATCCGAGCACCAGGAGGAGATGATGAGGAGGCAAACCCCTCAACCCTTTGCTTTGCCTGATGACGCTGTGTGGTCTGTCCAGTGAATGAAGAAACCTTTAGGTTGTATGGCACAGCCTGGTAAATGGGAAACCTGATGTAAGTGGGGACAGGTGTACGCTTTTCACACTCGACATTCCTGGACTGGAAAAAGGCCAGCGGAAAATGGCCTGGGATTGACAATGTGGAGGAGAATGATAGTTCCTCTTCAAAAAATTAAATCATGATGTGGCCATGCGGACACTAAAACTCACCTCCACACCCAGATCAAACTTCGGCCCCAAATGTCAACTCTAAAAATCCAAATAAGTTGTATCTAGCGGTAGGATTCATCAATGAGTGTATTTGTCCTTTAAACAGTTACTAAACAATAGTCAAACCAACTGCAGTTTTCATATGAAAATCAACTAGCTCTCCAGTTACATAAGATTGAATAAAGTGTGTTTGAAAGCTATTTGCAGAACAACATCTTGGGGTTATAGTGCAGTGCTTTTGTTATATATTTTCATACTGGGTCTAAACAAACCGTAAATACTTAATTGTGTTATCACTTAAATTGCTTGTTCAGTGTGTCTGCTTTTTTATGATGATCTTTTGCTTTTGAAGAGTGGCGAGAGAACTGAAGTGGTATAGGACAAATTCCAACAGCCTCAGAATAATTGCGAGACAAGTTATGATTTTTATTCGCCAAGTCATTGAAAGATCAAGTAGGTTACAAGGGTTCTTGGCCAAAGAAGGACAAGAAAGAAGGTATTAAGAAATCAACTGTGATTCTGTTAAAGGAAACTCGGCATCTGCATGTGCCATAATCTCAGAATTAGTGAGGAATGGTAAAACTCTCTCTCTCAAAAATCTGATGAGTCCACCTGAAAAGGCAAACCTTCAAATTTTTAACAGCAGAGCTCATTGCAGCTACTAAGCTGAACCTGCAGTTTCATCCCCTTCACTTCTGAAAGAAGGAAGTTAATCAACGGATCTACAATTATATCTCACAAAGTCTGATATGCACTCTCATCTTTAAGTATCTTTTCCTCCTTTATCTTTATTTTAACCCTTGTATTTGTATTTTTGTTGACAATTTCTTCACTTTTACTTAATTAACTTTCAGCAGTAGTTTTGGAATAAACTGAGCTTTTATCTTATTTCAGACTAAAGCATGTTTGTTGGGTTATTTTTAAATTGAACCACTCAAATTAAAAGAAGCTACATCACACGTAAATTCTTAGTCGTTAAGAACTCCACTGATGTTAAATGCGAGGGTATCCCAAAACCCAGAAGTTTCTTAGTGGTGTATCTTTTTAATTTGGTATAATGTGAAAAAAGATGTGCAAGCCAGGGAGGAACAGTCTAGTGTTTTGTGATCAATTGATAAAGAATATTTATTAACGTAACAGTCAACCCATGACAAGGACTGTAATACACTACAACAGTACACTTAACTACACTAATGGCTATACGCACACAGTATGCTATGAAGTTACTCCTTGTTCCTGAACTCTGAGAATCACGCCTTTTACCTAAACAATATCCAATATTATATAACTGTTATGAACTAAATCCAGCAGATAGTTACCGCCCACAGGTTATTTGACCACGTGGGGAAAGATGTCTTCAGTTTCAGCGAAGAAATAATCTTCTCTGTTCGAGTTTTGTATATTAAACAGCAGCCTTTTCGCAATAACCTGTTTTCAGGAGAGCCGAACGTTCCCTCATCACCTGAATCCCCAAATACCTGAACCCTTCCCAAGCTACCTTAAATGGCAACACCCCCAAATTGCAACCCCCGCCCCCCCCCCCCCCCCCCCCCCCAACCTGCATTCACCGGAAACTTCTCGCTCTTCCCGATTTTCAACTTATACTCAGAGAAGGCCCCAAATACTTTTCACTGTACCTCGGTACACGTGACAATAAACAAATCCAATCCAATCCAATCCAAAGCTCTCAAATATCCCCATGATCCGACCCATACTCTCCAGGGGGTCCGACACGAAAAAGGACAGGTCTGTGTATAGTGACATAACCGGTGCTCCCTGCTCCCCCTCACAATCCCCTGCCACTCCACTGACCCCCTAAGGACCATTGCCAAGGGCTCAATCGCTAGCGCGAACAACAATGGCGACAGCGGACACCCCTGTCCCGTACTTCTGTGCTGCCCAAAACTCGGTGAACTCTTCCCATTCGTAACTACACATGCCAATGGAGCTAAATATAACAGGCGCACCCATCGCCACGAGCTTCGGGCCAAACCCAAACTTCCCCAAGATCGCATACATACCTCCACTCCACCCCATCAGATACCTACTTTGCATCTATAGAGACAATAACCTCGAGCACTCACCCCACCGATGGTGTCATAACTACATTTAACAGCCTCCTGATATTACTGAGAACTGCCTGCCCGTTTGGTCCTCTGCCACTACCCGTAGCACCACATCCCTCCATCTTTCCTGCCACCAACTTAACCAGCACCTTCACGTCAGTGCTCAAAAACGAAATGGGCTTATATGGACCCACATTCCAATGGGTCCTTTCCCTTCGAGGGATTAATGTGATCGACACCTGCGTCAGTGTCTCTGGCAGCTCCCCAATGCCTCACTAAACATGTCCAGCAAATGCGGTGCCAACTCGTTGCGCACACCTTGTAGACCTACGCCGGAAAGCCATCTGGCCCCGGAACCTTCCCTGACTTTAACCCCTTAATACCTTCAACCACCTCTGTCAGCCCCAGCGGCTCCCTCAATGCCTGCCTCCTCTCTTCCTCCAACCTTGGAAACTCCAATCCATCAAGAAACCATCCTATATCCCCTATATCTCCACCTGGCTCTGCCCTACATAACATCTCATAGTACTCCCGGAATACTTCAGTCAGCTCCTCCGGCTCTGACACTAAAACCATAGAATCCGAGAATTTACAGTGGAGAAGGGAGCCATTCAGCCCATCGAGTCTGCACCAGCCCTTGGCAAGAGCACCCTATTTAACCTCCATCCTATCCCAGTAACTCCACCTAACTTTTTTGGACACCAAGGGCAATTTAGCATGGCCAATCCACCTAATCTGCACATTTTTGGACTATGGGAGGAAGCCAGAGGACCCGGAGGAAACCCACGCAGACACGGGGACAACATGCAGACTCCGCACAGACTGTGACCCAAGCAAGGAATCGAACCTGGGACCCTGGAGCTGTGAAGCAACAGTGCTAACCACTGTGCTGCCGTGCCACCCTCTCTCTTTGTACTTTTAAAATTCCCTGGACGCAGCCTGCCTCCTCAGCTGATGTGCCAACATGTGCTCGTCTTCTCCCCATATTTGTACTGAACCCCCTTTGCCCTCAATTACCCCACTGCCCTCTCTGTCGGCAACCTATCGAACTGCCTCTGCAACCTCTTCCTCTCCGCCAGCAATTCTTTAGGGGTGACCCTGAGTAGCTTCTGTCCCATAGCACCCAACAAACTTCTGTCCCATAGCTATTTCTTTTTTTAATCTAGAGGGGATGGCAGGGAAGGCAGTGCAATGTTCCTCCTGCAGAATGTTTGAGGTGAGGGACGCCGTCAGTGTCCCTGCTGATTTCATCTGTGGGAAGTGCACCCATCTCCAGCTCCTCAGAAACCGTTTTAGGGAACTGGAGCTGAAGCTGGATGAACTTCGGATCATTTGGGAGGCAGAGGTGGTCATAGATAGTAGCTTCAGGGATGTAGTTACTCCGAAGAATCAAGATAGATGGTTGACGGTGAGAGGGGCTGGGAGGAAGCAGTCAGTGGAGGGATCCTCTGTGGTCGTTGCCCTCAGTAACAAGTATACCGTTTTGGATACTGTTGAGGGGGACGACCTACCAGGGGTAAGCCACGGTGAACGGATCTCCAACACTGAGTCCGTCCCTGTGGCTCAGAAGGGAGAGCAGGAGAGTAATAGTTATTGGGGACTCGATAGTTAGAAAGACAGATAGACGGCTCTGTGGCAGCGAAAGGGACTCACGGATGGTATGTTGCCTCCCGGGTACCAAGGTCCGTGACGTCTCAACCGTGTTTTCAGAATCCTTAAAGGGGAGGGGGAGCAGTCAAAAGTCGTGGTACACATCGGTACCAACGACATAGGTAAGGGAAGGGATGGGGATTTAAAACAGGCATTTCGGGAGCTAGGGTAGAAGCTGAGAGCCAGGACAAACCATGTTGTCATCTCTGGTTTGTTGCTGGTGCCACATGCTAGTGAGGTGAGGAACAGGGAGAGAGTGCAGATAAACACGTGGCTGCAGGCATGGTGTAGGAGGGAGGGTTTCAGGTACGTGGCTAATTGGAGCACATTCTGGGGAAGGTGGGACCTGTACAGACAGGACAGTTTGCACCTGAACCAGAGGGGCACCAATATCCTGGGAGGGAAATTTGCTACTGCTCTTCGGGGGGGGGGGGGGGGGTTTAAACTAATTTGGCAGGGGGCTGGGAAAACGAGCTGTCGTCCACAAGCCAGTGTCGAGAGTAGTGAGGTACTGAGGAGAGTATCAAGGTTGCAGGAGTGTACCGGCAGACCGAGAGGTGGGTTGAAGGGTGTCTACTTCAATGCAAAGAGCACCCGGAATAAGGTAGGTGAACTTGGAGCGTGGATTGGTACTTGGGACTACGATGTTGTGGCCATTACGGAGACATGGTTAGAACAGGGACAGGAATGGTTGTTGGAAGTTACGGGGTATAGATGTTACAGTAAGAGTAGGGAAGGTGGTAAAAGAGGTGGAGGAGTAGCATTGTTAATCAAGAGTTTAACGGCTGCAGAAAGGCAGTTTGAAGGGGATCTACCTACTGAGGTAATACGGGCCGAAGTTAGAAATAGGAAAGGAACGGTCACATTGTTAGGAGTTTTCTGTAGACCCCCAAATAGTAATAGAGATGTGGAGGAAGAAATTGCAAAACAGATTATGGATAGGTGTGGAGGTCTCAGGGTAGTTGTCATGGGTGACTTTATCTTTCCAAATATTGATTGGAACCTCTATAGGTCGAACAGTCGGATGGGGCAGTTTTTGTACAGTGTGTGCAGGAGGGTTTCCTGACACAATATGTGGATAGGCCGACAAGAGGTGGGGGGGCACATTGGATTTGGTACTGGGTAATGAACCGGGCCAAGTGTTAGATTTGTTTGTGAGAGAGCACTTTGGAGATAGTGACCATAATTTGGTGTCTTTCACTATTGCAATGTAGAGGGATAGGGCCATACGGCAGGGCAAGGTTTATAATTGGGGGAGGGGTAATTATGATGCGATTAGGCAAGAATTAGGAAGCATAAGATGGGAACAGAAACTGTCAGGGAAAGGCTCAAATGAAAAGTGGAGCTTGTTCAAGGGACAAATACTGCGTGTCCCTGTCAGGCAGGGAGGAAATGGCCGTGTGAGGGTACCATGGTTCACAAAAGAGGTTGAATGTCTTGTCAAGAGGAAAAAGGAAGAGTATGTAAGGATGAGAAAACAAGGTTCAGTAGGGTCGCTTGAGGGTTACAAGGTAGCAAGGAATGAGCATTTTCATTTTCATTTCATTTTCAAAATGGCTTGGGAGACCTAGGAGGGGGCATGACAAGTCCTTGGCAGGTCGGATCAAGGAACACCCCAAGGCTTTTTATTCTTATGTGAGAAATGAAAGGATGACCAGGGTGAGTGTAGGGCCGGTGAAGAACAGTAGTGGGAACTTGTGCATGGAGTCAGAAGAAATAGGAGAGGCGTTGAATGAATACTTTTCTTCAGTGTTCACAAAGGAGAGGGGCCATGTTTTTGAGGATGAGAGTGTGATTCAGGCGGGTAGGCTGGAGGAAATAGATGTTCTGAGGAAGGATGTATTAGCAATTTTGAAAAACCTGAGGGCCGACAAGTCCCCTGGGTCAGATGGGATATGCCCAAGGATTCTTTGGGAGGCAAGGGATGAGATTGCAGAGCCTTTGATCTTTGGGTCCTCGCTGTACACGGGGATAGTGCCAGAGGACTGGAGAGTGGTGAATGTTGTTCCTCTGTTCAAGAAAGGGAATAGGAATGACCCTGGTAATTATAGGCCAGTTAGTCTTTCTTCGGTGGTCGGGAAGATAATGGAAAGGTCCTCAAGGATAGGATTCATGACCATTTGGAAAGATGCAGCTTAATCCGGGATAGTCAACACGGACTCGTGAAGGGTAGATCTTGCCTCACAAATTTGATTGAATTCTTTGAGGAGGTAACTAAGTGTGTAGATGAAGGTCGAGCAGTTGATGTCGTATACATGGATTTTAGTAAGGCGTTTGATGAGGTTCCCCATGGTCGGCTCATGAAGAAAGTAAGGAGGTGTGGGATAGAGGGAAATTTGGTCAATTGGATAAATAACTGGCTTTCACATAGAAGAGGGTGGTGGTGGATGGAAAATTTTCAGACTGGAGACCAGTTACCAGAGGTGTACCACAGGGATCAGTGCTGGGTCCTCGGCTATTTGTGATTTTTATCAATGACTTGGAGGAGGGGGCTGAAGGGTGGGTCAGTACATTTGCTGATGACAGCAAGATTGATGGAATAGTGGATGAGGTGGAGGGCTGTTGTTGGCTGCAAAGAGACATTGATAGGATGCAGAGCTGGGCCAAAAAATGCAGATGGAGTTTAACCTTGATAAGTGCGAGATGATTCATTTTGGTAGAAAAATTTGAATGCGGATTACAGGGTCAACGGCAAGGTTCTGAGGAATGTGGAGGAACAGAGAGATCTTGGGGTTCATGTCCACAGATCTCTGAAGGTTGCCACTCAAGTGGATAGAGCCGTGAAGAAGGCTTATCGTGTGTTAGCGTTTATTAACAGGGGGCTTCAGTTTAAGAGCCGCGGGGTTATGCTGCAATTATACATGACCCTGGTGAGACCACATTTGGAATATTGTGTGCAGTTCTGGTCACCTCATTATAGGAAGAATGTGGAAGCATTGGAAAGGGTGCAAAGGAGATTTACCAGGATGCTGCCTGGTTTGCAGGGTAGGTCTTACGAGGAAAGGTTGAGGGAGCGAGGGCTTTTCTCTTTGGAGCGGAGGAGGATGAGAGGCGACTTAATAGAGGTTTATAAGATAATGAGGGGGATAGATAGAGTGGACGTTCAGAGATTATTTCCTCGGGTGGATGTAGCTGTTACAAGGGGGCATAACTATAAGATTCAGGGTGGGAGAAAGAGGAGGGATGTTCGAGGTAGGTTCTTTACTCAGAGAGTGGTTAGGGTGTGGAATGGACTGCCTGCTGTGATAGTGGGGTCAGACACTTTAGGAACTTTCAAGCGGTTATTGGATAGGCACATGGAGCACACCAGAATGACAGGGAGTGGGATAGCTTGATCTTGGTTTCGGACAATGCTTGGCACAAGATCGAGGACTGGAGGGCCTGTTCTGTGCTGTACTGTTCTATTTCTATTTCAAACTCATCACAAATCCCACATCACCCCAATTTGGCACGTGCACATTAATTGGCACCACCGGCGTCCCCACTATCACCGCACTTACTATCACATATCTTTCCATTAGGTCCCGTACTTCCTTAGCCCCCACAAACTCCATTCTTCTGTCCAACAAAATGGCCACCCCGCATGACTTTGACTCAAACCCCGAGTGGAATACCTTTTTCACCCATCTATTCCTCAACCTAACCTGGTCCTTCATTCAGAGATGTGTTTCCTGTAAGAAGACGACTTCTGTCATCAAACTCCTCGGGTGTACCAAAACCCAGGACATCGTAACCGGCCCACTCAATGCCTGGATGTTTTACGTTACAATTCTTACTGGAGGCTTACGCGTCCACTCCCCTCTACCATCCGCCATCATCCTCCTCCAGCTCTGCCTCCTAATACCACCCCACACCAGGCCGATCCAAGATGGCCCCCTCTTCCTCCATGACCATGGTCTGTCTCCAGCTCTGCCACATTGCAATCCCCCCTCCCTTCTCCCCAACCTCCCATCTAGCCACCTCTCTTGGCCTCCTCCCCCATCTCACCTCAGTTCACCAGCATTACCTGCCAGTGTGGCAGCTCCTGCTCGAAGGCCCCCCCCGCCCCCCCCCCGGAGATATTAAAAAACAACCAAAGTCACAATCCACCCCCACCACAGACGGTTTTGGGGGGGGTGCGGCTACCCCCGTACAAACTTGCAAACTTATAATGCCCCAAATAAAATGTACAATTACATCAACAAAGGAAAGGAAAAAATACCTCTATCCTCCGGCAACATGCAACAACCATAACCTCCAATCTTTACAGATGCAGCTCCTCTATCTCACACCAACTCTCAATTCTCCCCCAGTTTATAGTCCCTTATAAAGTCATTATCCTCTCCTACCATTTCAAAATAGTACGACTGGCCTTCGACTGAGACCCACAGTTTCACCGGATACAGCACCCCAAATTGGATCTGCCTTTGGTACAACACCACCTTGGCTTTGATGAATCCTGCACGCCTATTTGCCAGCTCTGCACCAATATCCTGAGAGGGAAGATCATTGATGAACCATTGTTGGCCCCAAAGACACTACCCTGAGAAAGTTCTTCGGCGTCCTCTTGGGTTGAGTCGAGTAATCTCCATTGACCACAATCATCATCCTTTGTGCCATGTATGACTCCAGTCGCTGAAGTCTGTTCTTCCATCTCCATTGGTTGTATTGAAGACTGAAGCTGAGCAGTTCTGGCAGAACTCTTACTTGCAGGTTATTGGTGAGTTAAAGCCACCTGAGGGCACTGTTGATTCTTCCTTCCATCACTTTATGATTTGGAGTAGACTGATGGGCTGGTAATTGTTTGGGTGATTCAGGCCAGAGCTGCTTAGTGATGCTGCCTCTTGTATTTTTTTGCCAGAATATCATATGTACATGGTGTCCACCTGGGAGTTTAGAAAGTACTTCTAACAGAATGTCTGAAATTATCTAACTGTTCCACTTGATAGCAATGTAGTTTATGGAAAGCAACGCAGCTATTTAAATAGTTACTGTCTCTTTTTGTTTTAAAAGTTCAATATTTTTAAAATTATTGATTGACCCGAGATTAAAGTTGGGGATCCCAATAACACGCTTTAATGTCTTGCTGAGTTGCAAAAGACTTATTCCTTGCCACTATGATGCTGGGCAGTTCAAATTTATTTAAGTGGGGAAATCAATATTGCAGTTCCCATGAATCTAACATTTCCTTTCATAAATTAATTTTCATAGTCACTCAGTAGCACATACTTCATTATCATCAGTTTATGGATTTGATGCCTCTTTTGGCTCCAAATTGATTTCCTCAAAGGAATATGCGTGCTATTTTTAGAAAGAATTGCATTTATTCATTACGTATCTAGATCTATGATTAGACTTAATAAATCTAGTCTAGCACTATTTATTGCTGAGTTCAGCAGCTATGAAGATATTCCATTGTGCAGTATTCATGATTGATCTTTTGATACCATATATTTGTATCGGCAGCAAGAATTTTTACATTTTGGCGTAAATCATGCTGTATGGTCTACATAAATGTTTATGGCATATTAAAGACACTGAGCCTGCTGCAGAACAGTGCATTCAGCGGCTTACTCTTTCATTAGCTCTTCTCTATGTTCAGAAAATTCTCCTTAATTGCCTTCATTGTATCTGAATCAAACAAAGGTAATATTCATGTGCTACAGCTCTCATGATTACTGCAGAGACTAATAACTGGAAGTTTGAATTTCTCGGTTTAAAGGTTAATAACTGAAAGGATAAAACATCAAGATTTCATGTTTTAAGACACTTCCTGTAGCAAAAAGACTTAAAACACTTGATTATACACTATTTTTGAAGGAACTTGAAATTTAAATTATAGAAAATAACTTTTGACAATCAGAAAAACACAATCAGTTATACAAAGAGTTGCTTGGCAGTACAGAACTTGAATATTGCAGAAGCATTTGTCTGGATGACAGAACGCCAACAGGCAAGTATGCCAAGTTTCAAAACTCCACAACAATTTATACTCCAGGAGAAAGAAATCATATAATTTACAGTGCAGAAGGAGGCCATTCGGCCCATTGAGTCTGCACTGGCTCTTGGAAAGAGCACCCCACTTAAGCCCACATCTCCACCCTACCCCTATAACCCAATAACCCCACCTACCTTTTTGGACAATAAGGGCAATTTATCATGGCCAATCCACCTAACCTGCACATCTTTGGACTGTGGGAGGAAACTGGAGCACGTGGAGGAAACCTACGCAGATACTAGGAGAACGTGCAGCCGGGAATCGAACCTGGGACCTTGGAGCTGTGAAGCAACTGTGCTAACCACTGTGCTGCCGTGCTGGGTACTGTTCATTGGCAAGTTGACGCTGATTGGTTTCGGCATTGCCATGGAGAACGCAACAGGGAACTATAAACTCCCAAAGCTCACTTGCAATTCAAAAAAAGCTAAAGTTTGAACGTGTTCAGTTTAATGGCAGCACTCAATGTGTGCTAATAGCTGCACGAAGAACCAATTTAAGATAATCAGTCAAGCTCATATGGAGGGTCCCGCTATTTGTAAACATTCTTGTAGTTATCTTGATGAGAAGCTTCAAAAATGTTTCTCTTTTAAGCAATATCAGGTATTACATGTCGTGTCGTTTAAGTGGACATTCAATTCTCACAAACTCCGTCCAAAATTATTCTTAGCACCCAAGTTTTCTAGGCCTGAGCCTTTCCTTTCCTAACCTGAAAACTTTTAACTCCAGAACTGTCTTTCATGCAGGGAGTTTTCCTGGACACTCCTCCTCCTAGGTAAAGCTAGGCAAATCTCCTCATCTTTTACCCCTCCATGAATTGATCTTTTCAATCCAAGAATGAGCCCTCACCCGGATTCCTGCACGACGAACCGTAGAGACTTCTGGCCTCGAGTTGCACTCTCTCTCTCTCTCTCTCTCTCTCAGACCTTGGCAGACTCACCTGTCTGCGTTGTTGAGTGATATTTTTGGAAAGCCTGTAACCCAAGATCACAGTGGCTTCCTCTGTACCCGTCCATGTGCAAGATCGATCACCATGGCAACAGACATCATATGTCCCTTGTACCCAGGTAGGGATGCTAATTAGCTATCCTTGAGATCCCAGTCTGTTTTATCTTGAAAATAAATGGAGGGTTTAAAGCACACTGCTCATAACCAGATATTCACAACACTTCTCTGGGACTTTGGAGACTCAATCTATCCACTATTAGCTGTGTTGCCATTTTCGGCAAGTATAAACACCTTGCACCTTTTTCTCAGTAATAAAAATCTGGACTCCCTTTAATGTCTAACAATCAAACTAACCAAAGCTTTCTGTCAGGCAGATAGTCCCTTTCATTTAATTCCACGTTAAGGACACATTCCCAAAACATCATAATCAGAAACCTCATAATTGTAACACAGCTCAACTGAAATTTAAACACAGACTTAATAAATATAAACTGCAAAATATGAAGAAATTAAATTTATGCTAAAATTATTCTGATTAGACAATGATTTGAATATTTGATACTTTTTTTGGTTAAATTTATTTTTCTTATTTTGTTATTGAGTTTATAAACAAACTCTTGTAATTCAAAAAGCTATACTCCGAATTCTTAATTTATATCAATGGGATCCTCAGTTGTATTTGACCCAACAAAGCATGAACAAATATTATTTATGAATCAAGTAAAATTTATTAAGTAAGATGTTATATATACTCAACAAAAGCAGTGAACACAGTGTGGAAGCTTCTTATTTGTCAAGGCCCAGGCTTCCTTGAGTGCTGCCAGCACAAGCGTGCATTTTTGCTTCTGTCTTTGAAGTAATGTCGAACCGTGTCTCGGAAGAATTATGCCACAGAAGCCATGGTAACACTGTGTGAATGAAGGTTCTGAGTTTGCAACTTATATCTCTAAATCTGATTGTTCCTCACCCTTTATCAGGAAATAGTTTGAATTAACCCCTTTCACTGGCTGCAGGTGAGGGTCATTTGGTGTCACCCCATCTCTGCAACTAGTCATGTAGGGATTAGAGAAATGTCCATCTCGTATTTCCCTTAGGCCCCAGAAGTTGCATTCTATTGCGACCAAATCCTCTTAGAGACTGAGCAGTTGTACAAACAGTGTTATATCCTCTTATCAATAATGCAAACTATTGTAAACAATTCATATAGTCATGCTTAACCTATTTCCATGAATATCAAGGATATTAAGAACAGATGTCAGTAACAATTTCTGGCATAATTTCAGGAAAGGAATACCTTTTTCAAAAATAGGTGTTATGTCCTACAAATATAGTTAATAGATCAAGGCAGTTAGTAAACTAAAACCTACTTAAAATGCATGGTTCTTGTTTAAAGATAAGGTGCCACACGAACGTCAAACCTTTTGCTTTTTTTTTAAAGCTGACAAAGAAACCTTGAATTGCGCACAGTATGATTAAAGTAAATGTGTGGCTGTTTTGAACCACACAAACTGATACCTAGACAGCTGCTATGACTTTCAGCCTGCTTTGTCTCACTCAACAAACAGATATTCCAACTGGATTGAGGCAAAACCGAAAATACTACTCAAAAATGATGTAAATCGCTAATGATGAGTAGGATTAGTAGGGATATGGACGTCACTGCCAAAATTTATTACCCACCCTAAATTGCCCTTAAGCAGGTGGTGGCACTGACCGTTTTTTTTTTTGAGCTACAACATTCTGTGTGGTGCAGGTATACTCACAATGCTGTCAAGATGGGTGATCGATCAGAAGATTAGACAGAATATAAAAAGCACTGAAGAATGACTAAAAGATTAATAAGGATGGAAAAATTAGAGTAAAGAGTAAAGAAATATGAAGACCGATAGTAACAGTTTCTACAGATATTTTGAAAAGGAATGTTAACAAAGTGAACATTGGTCCTCCAGAAAGTGAGTGGGTATTTTACGTTGTTCTTCACTCTGGAGGCTACAAGTAACATCCCAGAAATAGCTGTAAAGAAATGGCAGACATTGGAAAGGAGGGAGGAACTCAAGAAAACTACAATCACCAATGAAGTGGTACTGAAGGGTTGACACGTCCCTGGATCCTGATGGATTTCATCCTGGGGTTTTAAGATAGTTGAGATAGTTGATGTGTTGGTTTTAATTTTCCTAAATTCCCTAGATTCGGGGAAGGTTCCAGTAGATTAGAAAATAGCTAATGTAGTTTCTTTATTCAAAAAGGGAGGGAGACAGAAAGCAGGAAACTAATAGGCCAGTTAACTTAACATCTGTTATCGGAAAAATGTCAGAAGCTATTATTAAAAACATTACAGCAAGGCATTTGGATGAATTGAAGGTAATCAGGCAAGTAAATGTGGTTTTGTGAAAGGGAAATCTATTGGAGTTCTTCAAAGAAGTAACAGGTTCTGTGTATAAAGGGGAACCAGTGGATGAATTGTACTTTGATTTTCAGAAGGCATTTCATAGGATGCATCTTCACAGGTGATTGTACAAAATACAAGCTCCTGGTGTAGGGGATAACATATTGGCATGGACAAAAGATTGGCTAACTAACAGGAAACAGTAGGCATAAATTATCCATTTTCTGGTGATGAATGGTTTGCCACAGGGATCAATCAGTGCTTGGACCTCAACTCTTTCAAATTTATATAAATGATTTGGATGAAGGGGCCGATGGTATGGTTGCAAAATTTGCCGATGACACAAAGATTGGTAGAAAAGTGAATTGGACATATGGAACAATCCCCATCCACCACAACCCTTCACCATCTGGCTGAATTTGTCCTCTTACTGAACTTTAACGTCGCACTTACTGCAAACCAAAATCATGGCTATGGCTAACGGTATGAATCCCAGTTTTGCCTGTCTCTTTGAGGGGTATGTGGAACATTCCTTGTTCCAGTTCTACTTTGGCCCCCTCCCACAATTCTTTCAGTGATTTCAGTGCCCCTTCATGTTGCCGTCTGAACAAAGAACAAAGAAAAGTACAGCACCGGAACAGGCCCTTCGGCCCTCCAAGCCTGTGCCGACCATGCTGCCTGTCTAAACTAAAATCTTCTGCACTTCCGGGTTCCGTATCCCTCTATTCCCATCCTATTCATGTATTTGTCAAGATGCCCCTTAAACGTCACTATCATCCCTTCTTCCACCACATCCTCTGGCAGAGAGTTCCAGGCACCCACTGTCCTCTGTGTAAAAAAACATGCCTTGTACATCTCCTCTAAACCTTGCCCCTCTCATCTTAAACCTATACCCCCTAGTAATTGACCCCTCTACCCTGGGAAAAAGCCCCTGACTATCCACTCTGTCTATGCCCCTCATAATTTTGTAGACCTCTATCAGGTCACCCCTCAACCTCCGTCGTCCCAGTGAGAACAAACCAAGTTTATTCAACCGCTCCTCAGAGCTAATGCCCTCCATACAGGCAACATCCTGGTAAATCTCTTCTGCACCCTCTCTAAAGCCTCCACATCCTTCTGGTAGTGTGGCGACTAGAATTGAACACTATAAATGTTCTGGAACTGAAAAAATGTATCAATTTTGCTTCTAATTCCCCACCCTTCTATCATCAGTTCATAAGATATAGGAGCAGAATTAGGCCGTTTGGTCCATTGGGTATGCTCCACCATTCAATCATGGCTGATCTCATCCTCGCCTTAACTCCATCATCCTGCCCGTTCTCCGTAACCCATCAACTCATTGCCAATTTAAAATCTGTCTAACTCCTCCTTAAAATTTACTCTCTGTTTCTGCATCCACCACAGTCTGGGGTACAGAATCCCACAGATTCACTAACCTTTGGGAGAAGTAGTTTCTCCTGAACTCCGTTTTAAATTTGCTACCTCTTATCCTAACCTTTCATTCTAGAATGCCCCACAAGAAGAAGCATCTGCTCCACGAACTGATTAGTAAGTTTGCGGGCGACACAAAGGTTGGTGCCTGATTAGTAAGTTTGCGGACAACACAAAGGTTGGTGGAATTGCGGATAGCGATGAGAACTCTGAGGATACAGCAGGATTTAGATTGTTTGGAGACTTGGGAGGAGAGATGGCAGATGGAGTTTAATCCGGACAAATGTGAGGTAATGCATTTTGGAAAGTCTAATGCAGGTAGGGAATGTACAGTGAACGGTAGAATCCTCTAGGTGTAGATCTAGGTGTACAAGTCCACAGGTAACTGAAAGGGGCAACACAGGTGGAGAAGGTAGTCAAGAAGGCATACGGCATGCTTGCCTTCATTGGCCAGGGCATTGAGTATAAAAATTGGCAAGTCATGTTGCAGCTGTATAGAACCTGAGTTAGGCCACACTTGGAGTATAGTGTTCAATTCTGGTCGCCACACTACCAGAAGGATGTGGAGGCTTTAGAGAGGGTGCAGAAGAGATTTACCAGGATGTTGCCTGGTATGGAGGGCATTAGTATGAGGAGAGGTTGAATAAACTCAGTTTGTTCTCACTGGAAGAACGGAGGTTGAGGGGCGACCTGATAGAGGTCTACGAAATTATGAGGGGCATAGACAGAGTGGATGGTCAGAGACTTTTTCCCAGGGTAGAGGGGTCAATTACTAGGGAGCATAGGTTTAAGGTGCGAGGGGCAAGGTTTAGAGGAGATGTACGAGGCAAGTTTTTTTTACACAGAGGGTAGTGGGTGCCTGGAACTCGCTGCCGGAGGAGGTGGTGGAAGCAGGGACGATAGTGACGTTTAAGGGACATCTTGACAAATACTTCAATCGGATGGGAATAGAGGGATATGGACCCCGGAAGCGTAGAAGATTTTAGTTTAGACGGCAGCATGGTCGGCACAAGCTTGGAGGGCCGGAGGGCCTGTTCCTGTGCTGTACTTTTCTTTATTCTTTGTTCTCTTTGTTCTTTGTCTACTTTATTCATACCTTTTATCATCTTGTGTACCTCAATTTGATCTTCCCTCATTCTTCTAAACCCTAAAGAGTATAGGCCTACACGATTCAATCTCTCTTTGTACGACAAAACCCTCATCTCTGGAATCAACCTAGTGAACCTCCTCTGAACTGCCTCCAATGCCACTACATCTTTTGTCAAATAAGGGGACCAAAACTCTGCACAATTCTCCAGTCTCACCAATGCCTTATATAGTTGCAACAATACTTCTTTGCCTTTATACTCTCTTCCTTTAGCTATTAATGCCAACATTTCATTCACTTTCTTTATTATCTGTTGTAACTGCATGCTAGTTCTCTATGACTCATGAACAAGGCCCCCTAAATCCCTCTGACACGGGGCACCCCAAAGTTTCTCCCCATTTAGATAATAAGTTGCCTTCCCATTTTCCCGACCAAAATGCATGACCTCACACTAATCCACGTTAAACTCCATCTGTCACATTTTGGCCTACTCTCCCAACCTATCTATAATGTGGAAATATAGAATGTGGAGAACCTATCTCTAACCATTTGTAAGGATCTTATTTACTCATTGCAACTTACTGTCCAACCTATTTCGTGCTGTCTGCAAATTTGGCTATGCAACCTTCTATCCCTGTATCCAACTCATTTATATAGATTGTAAATAGCTGGAGCTCAAGGACCGAACCCTGTGGCACCCCACTAGTTACATCTTGCTACCCAGAAAAAGACCCATTTATTCTCTGTCTTCTGTCCATCAGCCATTCTTCTATCCAAGCTCATAATTACCTTCACATGGTCCATTTCTGACATTTCCCTTCCCTTCCTTGAACTCTCTATCCCCGTTTGTGGGGATACACTGTCCACGGACTGTCCACTAGTATCCAATACAAGTTCACCAATTCCCACAGCTATTGCGAGTACCGCTCTTCACACCCCACATCCTGTAAAGACGCCATCCCATTCTCCCAGTCTTCGCCTCTGTTGCATCTCTTCCAATAATGCCACTTTCCAAAATAGTGCTGCTGACACGTCTTACTTCTTCCTTAATCATGGTTTTCCACCCACTGTGGTTGATAAAAAAAAGGGGTAAAAGGTTATCGGGGTAGGCAGTGATGTGAAGTTGAGATTAAAATTAGATTGGCTAAGAATTGCACAGCAGGCTCAAGAGACCGAGTGTCCTACTCCCAATTCGTATGTTTGTATAGGTGCAATGTACTCAGCCTGTCATCATAGGACAGCCCTCTCATGCTTCGAACTAATTTCATGAATCTTTGTTGTTTTCCTCCAATGCAAACCTTTCTTTCTTTAGATATGCAAACCAAAATTGGTGCAGTACCCCAGGTCTGGTCTCCCCAAAACCCAGAAGAGTTGTCCCTGCAAAAATGGTAAAAACGGCATTTGTCTTCCTAAACCTTCTTTGTGTTGTGTACAAGTACATCAAAACCTCCCTGAGCATCAACATTTAGAAGTTACACACTTCAAAAAAAATTTTGCCTTTCCGTTCTTGGGACCAAAGAGAAGAATCTCACTTACCCACATTAATACTTAACCACTCTAGATCTCTCAGCAGCCTCAGCTTGCATTTTTGTCTAACTTTGTACTCTGAGGAAACTTGGATGCAAACTCTCGGTCTCTTCTAAGTTATTAATATTGACTGTAAAAGGTTGAAGACCCGGCACCAATCCTTGCGGCAGTTCACCAGTTACAGAATGCTGATTTGAAAATACCTGGTTTATCCCTACTCATTGCTTCCTGTCTGTTAAGTAATCATCTGACTGCACTAATGGTCGCCGCATTATCGGAAGGATGTGGAAGCATTGGAAAGGGTGCAGAGGAGATTTACCAGGATGTTGCCTGGTGTGGAGGGAAGATCTTGTGAGGAAAGGCTGAGGGACTTGAGGCTGTTTTCGTTAGAGAGAAGAAGGTTAAGAGGTGACTTAAGTGAGGCATACAAGATGATCAGAGGATTAGATAGGGTGGACAGTGAGAGCCTTTTTCCTTGGATGGTGATGGCTAGCACGAGGGGACATAGCTTTAAATTGGGGGAGATAGATATAGGATAGATGTCAGAGGTAGGTTCTTTACTCGGAGAGTAGTAAGGGTGTGGAATGCCCTGCCTGCAACAGTAGTGGACTCGCCAACATTAAAGGCATTTAAATGGTCATTGGATAAACATATGGGTGATAAGGGAATAGTGTCGATGGGCTTTACATTGGTTTCACAGGTCGGCGCAACATCGAGGGCCGAAGGGCCTGTACTGCGCTGTAATGTTCTATGTTCTATGTATTGCCCCCAACTCCACGAGCCCAATCTTGTGCGACTTCTCCTTTTATATTTGCATTTGTCAACCATATGTTGTAAAAATTGTATCAGCCTTGCTTTTTTTTAAACTGTTATGGCTGTTGGTGAACAAGATTGCAAGCACAACGTTTTGGCCTGCATGTATAGAAGAAAAAGTATGATATAACAGTTACTATATGTACAGATATATATATATCTTACAAGCATGAGTGACCCTTTACTGTTACGATATAATTTCTGCATTCCATGACCCTCAACCCCTTAAAACGCATATCCCCACCAGAAATGCAATCTCTCATGAGGGACCGACGAAGACAAATACCCTGAAGATTTATTCAGGTGAAATGACTGGGGATATCTAATCTACTCTCTGCCACAGTCAGTAAGTTCCTCTGTCATATCATACCAAGATAAATGCAGTTTTGAGGACCATTTCTGTCATGCCATTGACAAGTCAATTTTAACTGCAGCCTCATAAAAGCAAAATACTGTGGATGCTGGAAATCTGAAATTGAAACAGAAAATGCTGGATTAACTCAGCAGGTCTGGTAGCATCTGTGGAGAGAAGCAGAGTTAACATTTCAAGTCGAAATGATCCTTGTACATCCTATTGGTTACACTACATGCAACTTTGCTGCAGTTAATATGGAATGAGTTGGTGCATCTCAAAGGATAGAGCCCCTGTCATGATATCCATATTAACATATCATGGTGCAATCACACACACACACTGATGGACAGGTGGATGGACCAATCAACACACTCGCAACATCACAGCCAATCACCAGTGAGAGCACACGCACTATAAAACAGGGAACACCACAGTTCCCGCTCATTCTACCAGGAGATAGCTCAGAGCACAGAGCTCACAGCGCGCCACTCAGACATACACCATGTGCTGAGTGCCTCTCTAAGATAGTGCAAAGGCTGGGTCCACAGGTTAACTGGTGAAGTACGAACCACAGCCAGAAGTTAACAGTTGTTATTGTACAGAATAATAAAACAGAGTTGTACCATCTACAACCGTGTTGGTTTGTTTGTGTATTGGAACACCCAACACGACACCACCTACATTCGTTATGAACTTTATAAGTCCAAAGCAGTATGCTTGTTGTTTCAGTCTTGCAAAATCACACAGCTGAATCATGATAAAAGGCAGAATTGGTTTGCCAACAAATATTCTGCTTTGATCAGGGTATTGCAAACATGAAAAGCGTATTTGCAATTCTGCCTATTTAATTATTCATCAGCAATTCAATTTATACACAACAACATGCAATGTGCATCAGGCTCATCGACATCAGCTTACTTTTGTGTAATGTGTTCCTGTCTCAGTGCAATTCGACAGATATATTTAGTGTATTGACAGTCAATAACCAGATGATTTTGTTTCCGATTACGTTATGACCAGCCCCAGGTAAGGTTCCCCAAAAGTAGTAGATCTGGGCAAGAAATCTGTTTGTCAACATCAGCTGGAATTCCCCAAATTGTAACAAACCCGGGAGAGGAGGATTGACTGGCTCCGTGTCTTTATTCAGTTCACCCTCTGCTGTAGCAACAAAGTTCAATCTAAAAGATTCCCTTTCCCGTTCATAACTTTTCCATACCTAATAGTTATGTTTAAAAAGGAGCCAATTTAATCAGGCTTTCTTGACTTAAGACCATAAAACATAGGAGCGGAAGTAAGGCCATTCGGCCCATCGAGTCCACTCCACCATTCAATCATGGCTGATTTCAACTCCATTTACCCGCTCTCTCTCCATAGCCCTTAATTCCTTGAGAAATCAAGAATTTATCAACTTCTGTCTTAAAGACACTCAACGTCCCGGCCTCCACCGCCCTCTGTGGCAATGAATTCCACAGACCCACCACTCTCTGGCTGAAGAAATTTCTCCTCATCTCTGTTCTAAAGTGACTCCCTTTTATTCTAAGGCTGTGCCCCCGGGTCCTAGTCTCCCCTGCTAATGGAAACAACTTCCCTACATCCACCCTATCTAAGCCATTCATTATCTTGTAAGTTTCTATTAGATCTCCCCTCAACCTCCTAAACTCCAATGAATATAATCCCAGGATCCTCAGACATTCATCGTATGTTAGGCCTACCATTCCTGGGATCATCCGTGTGAATCTCCGCTGGACCCGCTCCAGTGCCAGTATGTCCTTCCTGAGGTGTGGGGCCCAAAATTGCTCACAGTATTCTAAATGGGGCCTAACTAATGCTTTATAAAGCTTCAGAAGTACATCCCTGCTTTTATATTCCAAGCCTCTTGAGATGAATGACAACATTGCATTTGCTTTCTTAATTACGGACTCAACCTGCAAGTTTACCTTTAGAGAATCCTGGACTAGGACTCCCAAGTCCCTTTGCACTTCAGCATTATGAATTTTGTCACCGTTTAGAAAATAGTCCATGCCTCTATTCTTTTTTCCAAAGTGCAAGACCTCGCACTTGTCCACGTTGAATTTCATCAGCCATTTCTTGGACCACTCGCCTAAACTGTCTAAATCTTTCTGCAGCCTCCCCACCTCCTCCATACTACCTGCCCCTCCACCTATCTTTGTATCATTGGCAAACTTAGCCAGAATGCCCTCAGTCCCGTCATCTAGATCGTTAATATATAAAGAGAACAGCTGTGGCCCCAACACTGAACCCTGCGGGACACCACTCGTAACCGGTTGCCATTCCGAAAAATAACCTTTTATCCCAACTTTCTGCCTGACAGCCAATCGTCAATCCATGTTAGTACCTTGCCTCGAATACCTTGGGCCCTTATTTTACTCAGCAGTCTCCCGTGAGGCACCTTATCAAAGGCCTTTTGGAAGTCGAGATAGATAACATCCATTGGCTCTCCTTGGTCTAACCTATTTGTTATCTCTTCAAAGAACTCTAACAGGTTTGTCGGGCACGACCTCCCCTTACTAAATCCATGCAGACTTGTCCTAATCCGACCCTGCACTTCCAAGAATTTAGAAATCTCATCCTTAACAATGGATTCTAGAATCTTGCCAACAACCGAGGTTAGGCTAATTGGCCTATAATTTTCCATCTTTTTCCTTGTTCCCTTCTTGAACAGGGGGTTACAACAGCAATTTTCCAATCCTCTGAGACTTTCCCTGACTCCAATGACTTTTGAAAGATCATAACTAATGCCTCCACTATTTCTTCAGCTATCTCCTTTAGAACTCTAGGATGTAGCCCATCTGGGCCCGGAGATTTATCAATTTTTAGACCTCTTAGTTTCTCTAGCACTTTCTCCTTTGTGATGGCTACCATATTCAACTCTGCCCCCTGACTCTCCTGAATTGTTGGGATATTACTCATGTCTTCTACTGTGAAGACTGACGCAAAGTACTTATTTAGTTCCTCAGCTATTTCCTTGTCTCCCATCACTAGATTACCAGCGTCATTTTGGAGCGGCCCAATGTCTACCTTTGCCTCCCGTTTGTTTTTAATGTATTTAAATAAACTTTTACTATCATTCCTAATGTTACTGGCTAGCCTACCTTCATAATTGATCCTCTCTTTCCTTATTTCTCTCTTTGTTATCCTCTGTTTGTTTTTGTAGCCTTCCCAATCTTCTGACTTCCCACTACTCTTTGCCACATTATGAGCTTTCTCTTTTGCTTTGATGCATTCCCTAACTTCCTTTGTCAGCCATGGCTGCCTAATGCCCCCTCTGATAACCTTTCTTTTCTTTGGGATGAACCTCTGTACTGTGTCCTCAATTACTCCCAGAAACTCCTGCCATTGCTGTTCTACTGTCTTTCCCACTAGGCTCTGCTCCCAGTCGATTTTCGTCAGTTCCTCCCTCATGCCCCTGGAGTTACCTTTATTTAACTGTAACACCTTTACATCTGATTCTACCTTCTTTCTTTCAAATTGGAGATTGAATTCTACCATATTATGATCACTGCCTCCTAAGTGTTCCCTTACTTTAAGATCTTTAATCAAGTCT
This sequence comes from Scyliorhinus torazame, assembly GCF_047496885.1. NCBI lineage: Eukaryota > Metazoa > Chordata > Chondrichthyes > Carcharhiniformes > Scyliorhinidae > Scyliorhinus > Scyliorhinus torazame. The sequence goes on along the minus strand of NC_092717.1, from coordinate 148,755,067 downwards.
GGCTCATTACATAACACTAAGTCCAGAATGGCCTGTTCCCCCGTGGGCTCCATCACAAGCTGTTCCAAAAAGCCCTCCTGTAAACATTCAATGAATTCCCTTTCCTTGGGTCCACTGGCAGCAGTATTTACCCAGTCCACCTGCATATTGAAGTCCCCCATGATCACTGTGACCTTGCCTTTCTGACATGCACTTTCTATTTTGTGGTGCATTGTGTGCCCCTGGTCCTGATCACTGTTAGGAGGCTTGTACATAACTCCCATTATGTTTTTTTTGCCTTTGTGGTTCCTCAACTCTACCCACACAGACTCCACATCATCTGTCCCTATGTCGTTTAGTGCTATTGATTTAATTTCATTCCTAATTAACAAGGCAACCCCGCCCCCTCTGCCCACCTCTCTGTCTTTTCGATAGGTTGTGAATTCCTGGATGTTTAAATGCCAGTCCTGAACCCCCTGCAACCACGTCTCTGTGATGCCTACCACATCATACCTGCCAGTCACAATCTGGGCCACAAGCTCATCTACCTTGTTTTGTACACTGCGCGCATTTAAATATAGCACCTTTAATTCTCTATTGACCGTCCCCTTTTGTTTTCTTAGTGTGGTGGACCTTGGTTTACTGAGCCTTTCCATACACTGTCATATTTTGTGGGATGGGGACTATCGTAACCTCTCGTGAGTTCTGTCTTTTCGTGCTTTTTTGTATTCCTAAGCAGCTACGCTTCCCACTGATTACTTCACCTCTTGGTTCCCTGACTTTCCCTTCCCCCCCCAATCTCTAGTTTAAAGTCCTATTGACCACCCTATTTACTCTTTTCGCCAGAACACTGGTCCCAGCTCGGTTCAGGTGGAGACCATCCCAACTGTATAGGTCCCCCCTGTCCCAAAACTGATGCCAGTGTCCCATGAAAACAAACCCCTCTTTCCCTCACCACTCTTTCAGCCACGTGTTAACTTCCCTTATTCTTGCCTCCCTATGCCAATTTGCACGTGGCTCGGGCAGTAATCCGGAGATTATGACCCTTGAGGACCTGTTTTTTAATTTGAATCCTATCTCTTTATAATCTCTAAACAGGTCGTCTTTTCTAGACTTGCCTATGTTGTTGGTACCGACATGGACCACAACAACTGGATCCTCCCCCTCCCTCTCCAGTATCCTTTCAAGCCGGTCAGAGATGTCCCGCACCCTAGCACCGGGCAGGCAACATACCATGCGGGACTCTTTATCCTGCTCACAAAGGATACTATCTATCCCCCTGATAAGAGAATCCCCTACAACTACAACTTGCCTATTTACTCCCTCCCCTTGAATGGCCTGCTGAACCATGGTGCCTTGGTCAGCTGACTCATCCTTCCTGCAGCCCTGTTCGCCACCCACACAGGGAGCAAGTGCCTCATACCTGTTGGTCAGGGTCAAGGGCTGATGCTCCTGAGTTCCTGACTGCTGGTTCCCTTTACCTGCCTGACTTGCAGTCACACCCTGCTGTCCCTGGCCACTGGCAGGATTTAAACTACTTACTCTGACAGGTGTGACTGCCTCCTGAAACACAGTGTCCAGGTAAGTCTCCCCCTCCCGGATGTGCCTCAGTGTCTGAAGCTCAGACTCCAGCTCATCAACTCTGAGCCGGAGCTCTTCGAGCAGCCAACACTTACTGCAGATGTGATCGCTGCAGCTCGCAATGGGATCTGCCAGCTCCCACATCAAGCAGCACAAGCACATCACCTGACCAGCCATCACTAATTAATTAATTCGTTTAATTTAAGTTTACGAGTTTAGCTGTGTTTTTAAAAAAAATTTGGGGCAGATTTGCTATCAACCAATCAGATCACAGCTTCCCTCTGACGTCACTTTTGGAAAAAAAACCTGGAAAACAGGAAGTTACCGTTAAGTTTTTGTACTCACAGAAACTGCTTCTCCTCCTCCGAATGGCTCCCAAAATTAGGCCCGACGAAAGAGAGAACAAAACAGTCGGGAAAAAGCACCTTCTCCCACTCTTCACCGAATTACCTCACTGCACGAAATTATCAAATTCTCACTCAGCCTGAGTGAGTGAGACACAGACAGTGTCTCCTTGACCAGCGCAATGAATTAAGAGAGAGTAAGTTCATTAATTATTAAAATGGTCAGGAAAAATTCTAAAACACTTGCATCTGCATTCATACAGATTGGGAGAATTGAGTCCGATAGCAAGTAAATATAAATAAATAGCTACACCGAACAATCTGTTATTTGCGAGGAGTGGATGATGATGCGTTGCGGCCATTATAGCTTGATCCAGTATAGTTGACTTCTGCGAGGGAATTGTTGATTCTTCGATTGTAGTCTTTCAAGGTAGGCAAACCTACCGGATGGGATCCATCCCAGGTTACTGCGGGAGGCTAGGGGAGAAATTCTGGGGCCTGAACAGATATCTTCACATCCTCTTTAACCACAGATGAGGTTCCAGAGGACTGGAGAACAGCCAATGTTGTTCCCTTGTTTAAGAAAGGAAGTAGAGATAATCCAGCAAATTATTGGCTGGTGAGCCTGACATCAGTGGTGGGGAAGCTTTTGGAAAAGATATCGAGGGACAGGATATCTGCACATTTGGGGGAAAATGGACTATTAGTGACAGGCAGCATGGTTTTGTCCAGGGAAGGTCATATCTCATCAACTTGATTGAGTTTTTTGAAGAGGTGACAAAGAAAATTTATGAGGGAAGGGCTGTGAATGTAGTTTATTTGGACTTTAGTAAAACATTTGACAAGGTCCCACATGGCAGACTGGTACAAAAACTAAAATCACATGGGATTCGGGTACACTGGCTAGATGGAGACAGAACTGGCTTGATTATAGAAGACAGAGAATAGCGGTGGAAGGGTGTTTTTCAGAATGGAGATCGATAGCTAGTGGTGTTCTGCAGGGATCAGTACTGGGACCTCTGTGGTATATATAAATGATCTGAAGGAAAATGTGGGTGATCTGATTAGTAACTTTGCGTATGACACAAAGATTGGCGGAGTTGCTGATAGTGTTGAGGATACTCCCCTACACCTCCCCCCCCCCCCCCCCCCCCCAGCAAATACACACAGATTTTAACATGGATTACACGGTACATTGTACACTACAAGAGTCTCATTAACACACAAAGTCCCTCTTAAGCACACAAGATGATGGTGATCAAATACACTCTCCACTCTGAACCCAAGTGAATGTCTGTGGATCTCTTCTCAGAATCCCCCCAGATGATTGTCACATGAGAGTTTCCAAACTCCACTCCAAAAAAGATACTTTAAATCTTCTCCCATAATAATGCTTTCGCTTAGCATTTTGCATTCTAAAACCCAGACCAGGATTTCAAAATGGCGCTTTAAACAGAGCTTCTGCTCCACTTTTAACAGCGAATCCAGTCTAGGATTTTTCACCAACATCTTTCAGAGTTCTTAGTCTTGGCTGCTGGACAAACTATTCACAATTGCTTTAACTCTTGATTCGCAGACTCTTATTAATGGAGTATCAAATGTTTAATTTACCTTTGAAACCTGCTGTCCACTTAAAATGTGGTTACTGCAATTGTCCCTTTACGTCAGAATACTTTGTTACCTCCTCCTTGACTTCTCCTGATAAATATCTTGGTCTCTGTTTTCTTCTCCAGTCGTCTTGAGAAATTTGTTCTGTCTCAATTCCATGGTTATCTGCACTGTAAATTATACTTTAGGAAGCCTGCCTCTTTGCAGCTTCTGTTGAGAGATGTTTACTTCCTGAGGTCCTGTCTCCAACTGCCAACAAATTTCATAAAAATTTAAAAGCTTTTTTTTATCCTTACGAGTTGCTCCAGTTGCTAAGCAACCCCTGCTCATTATATTTATTCTTAACACCGTAACCCCCTCTAAGCACAATAGAATCACAGTTGGATTGGAAACCAACCCCCACGCATACAAAGCATGTCAGCATGAATCTAACTATAGGTTTTATCTTTCAGGCACAGAAACATTAAATTAAACCCACTAAGACAATATCTTATTTCTAATGTTTACCCACACCAATATAAATCCCATAGGACCAGCTTTGTTTTCCTACCAGGAAACACAGTCAGTAGCTGACTAGATTCTTAGCCATCTTTGGAATTTGTGACCATTTTAAAATGTAAGACACGGGTCTTTTTAAAGTCCAATACTTCCCTTTATAATTCCCTGATTTTCTTTCTCCATCATTGTGACAATTGTTCCTTATTTTTATTTTTGAATGACACTATAGATTTGTGGCTAATTTCATTAGCTTATTTACAAACAGCTTTGCAGAATCCCAAACCAAATTGAATCAAAGTGAATAACTGGACTATTGCAGTGACGTGTAACCTGACAGGAATTTAGCTACTTTAATATCATGCAGAAAGTCTTCCACATCACTTAATAACAGGATGGTGCAGCACAGACTCTGTGGGTCACTACATTGACCTGATGTTGAAGTGAGTCTGGGCAGAACTGTGAACTGAAGCAGAACATGGAAGGCTTGAACAATTTGGTACTGCATGATGTCCGTCAAACAAATTGCAGCCTAGATGATGGAAATCTGATTGAACTGAGAAGTTACCATGAATTGTTATTTTGTTGCTGCTTTCATGTAAAAAAATATAGTGGTGGCTGATTCTATCTTTGCATTTAAATCCATAAATAATCATTGCATTCAGTGAATGTTTTATCTTGTGTGACTGGGGTGTTGCTTTAAGCCCGTTATAGATTAAATATTTTGGTTCACAGTGGCATTGCTGATTTCATCCAAGTATTTCTAGGGTTGCACTTATTTATGAATTTTAAAATTACAGGTGTCAGACAATTAAAATTACATTTGTTCAACCTATCTTATCATTCATAGAATAAATTAGTGCAGCTATTTTATTTAAATAGGTCGATATTCTAGACTTTTTTGGACCTGGATTCAATATAAAATGAAGTAAATAGCTGAGTTTTTTTATTTGATAATTTTATGAGAAAATCAATTGAGGAAAATATAGATAGAGATCAGCACCTGACATTTTGGAGTAAATCTGTTTTAAGTGGTTTATCTTTAATATTTAAATCATCACAGGGATAAGGGCCCTTTAACTCAATATGATTCTTCAGAATTAATTTTCAAAATCACAAAATAAATACAAATGAGAAAGGCTTTTGGCTGATATTAGCGTATTGATCCAGATCCAGGAGGTCCTGCAGTAACTTCATCATGGTATTCAGTTGTTTCTTGAATGATTTTCTTTTGACTGCTTTATTCTACTTGCGCGTCCATTCTATGTATCAGTTATTCTGTGAAGAGGCGTTTTGTGACATACCTTAAATTTTCTTTATTACTTGTTTAGCCTAATCTCTGTTTAACTTTGAAGCAATTTCCTAGATATCTCTTTCATATCCTTTATTATTTTATCTGCTAATGTAAAATAACCACTCTGCAAAATTTCAGAATTGAAAAGTTCAACCTCTTCCAGTCCAAAAGCTAAGTTATCTGATGCTGGAGATTCTTGGATGTTCTCTGTATTGTGTTCTGAAGTTGAATATATCCCTGTGTCTTGGTAACCAGAAGCGGCCACTATGTTTGAGATGTAATGTGACTAATGAATAATCCAATCCTAAAACAAAAAGCAGCAAATGTTGACCAACAGCTTCACAGATGCTGCCCCAATAAAGGTGATCATTCAAAAGCTGCCCTGAGTACAGATGAAAGCCAGTAATCAAACAAAAAGTGCAGTAGAATATGAGCTTATAAATTGTGGGTGTATTCAACATTCCTTCACTTAACCAGTGTTTCAGAAAGCTCACAATATATCCTTGCTTTTGAACTCTGCGTCTCCGTTTGTAAAACCCAGGTTCCCAGATACTTTTTTAACTGCCAAAGAGATAAAGGCTAAAACGGCGGCCTCTCTCACCCCCTGGATTCCCAGGTCTAACGACACTCCAAAAATTGCCACTTCTGGATTCGGGACCACCTGCACCCTCAGCACCTCAGACATCACGTCAGCGAGCCCCCGCCAAAATCCCTACAGCTTCGGACAGGCCCAAAACATGTGGACATGGCTTGCGGCCACCCCTGCACACTGCCCACACCTATCCTCCACCCCCTCAAAAAACCTGCACATTCTGGCCACCATTATATGTGCCCTGTGAACTACTTTAAATTGAATGAGGTTAAGCCTAGCACATTCACCCTTCTGAGAGCCTCCTCCCATAACCCAGCCTCCAGCACCCTCCCCAGCTCTTCCTCCCACTTCCGCTTAACCTCTCCCATCGGGGCGCCCTCCCAGTCCATTAATTTACAGGCACTCTGCCCTCACCAGCCCCTGCTTTTGGCAACACTTTCTCCTGCAACCCTGGGGGTGACAGGTCTGGAAAGGACTCCACCTGTTTCCTCTCATAATCCCGAACCTGTAAGTACCGGAACCCATTCCTGCTGGGCAGCTCATACCCCTTTATCAACCCCTGTAAGCTTGAAAAGCTGCCCTCCACAAATAGGTCTCCAAACCGCTCAATTCCCGCCCGCCTCTACCCCCGTAACCCCACTTTCAGCGCTCCCGGAACAAACCTGTGATTCCCACAAGTCGAAGCCCAAACCGAGGCTTCCTCAAGCCTCAGGTACTGCCGACACTGCCCCCACTCCCTCAGGGCCGCCACCACTACAGGACCTGTGGAGTACCTGGCCGGTGAGAACTGCAGAGGCACCGTCAACAGTACTCCCAAGCTAGTGCACAAGACTTCCTTCTAATATGGAAATCAATTATTCACCTCTTCCCTGTTTCCTATCACTCAGCCAACTTTATATCCAAGCCGCCATTCTCCTTTTTATCTCCAGGACCTCAACTTTGCTGACAAGTCTATTATGTGCACCTTGTCCAATGCCTTTTGCACGACCACGTACACGACAATAAACCACATTTCCCTCTATTACCTCATCAAAATATTCAGTCATCTTCCGGTGCCACCCATGGACTGACTGGTCACACGTTAGGTGACTCCTACCTGAGGTTGGATTCTTTGCTCCTTTTCACCTGTTTTGCAGGATGTTACGCAGGTGGAAAATGCAGGAACATTGAGAACTAGTGATTCTCCTTCAGAAGGGAATGTCTTAAGAACTACCAAACATGGAATGCAACAAACAAAGGGCAACAGTCAGACCAGGAAGACTCTCAAGGTACGACAAAGGAAAAGATGGTGGAGAGATGTGTGCCGTTGTTGCCCGCACAATGGTCAAAGGAGCAACTAATGGAGTTTTTGATGGCTGAATTCCAGCAGTAGAGGAAGGTGGCTTCAGAAGACTTGGCTAAGGTGGCAGAGTCAATTCGGGCTGCCCTAGAGAAAATGCGCCGATCCATCAGGTGAAGCAGTTGGTGGCCGACCATGTGATTGGTTGGCCTTGTTGAAGGCTGAAATGCAGTTGATGGCAGAGGGTCAGAAGAGGTTGAGGGAGAAGGTGGATGACCTAGAGAACCGATCAAGGAGGCAGAATCTCAGAATCATGGGGCTTCCTGAAGGGATCGAGGGAACACAGGCCACAAAGTATGTGGCTAGGCTATTTGAGAAGCTGGTGAGGGAAGGAGTCTTTGACCAACCTCCTGAAATGGATCATGTGCTGAAATGGATCATGTGCACAGATTGCTGAGGAGGAAGCCAAAAGCGGGAGAGCTGCCGAGGGCGATCATTGTGCGGCTGCATCGCTCGCTGATCAGGAGAAGATCCAACGGTGGGCAAAGGAGAGTGTACCTGGGAAGGGGGCAAAGGAGAGGGAGAGTGTACCTGGGAAGGGTATGTGGTTCGCATCTATGAGTATCATAGAATTTACAGTGCAGAAGGAGGCCATTCGGCCCATCGAGTCTGCACCGGCTCTTGGAAAGAGCACCCTACCCAAGGTCAACACTTGCACCCTATCCCCATAACCCAGTAACCCCACCCAACACTAAGGGAATTTTGGACACTAAGGGCAATTTATCATGGCCAATCCACCTAACCTGCACATCTTTGGACTTTGGGAGGAAACCGGAGCACCCGGAGGAAACCCACACGGGGAGGATGTGCAGGCTCCGCACAGACAGTGACCCAAGCCAAAATCGAACCTGGGACCCTGGAGCTGTGAAGCAATTGTGCTATCCACAATGCCTCCGTGCTGCCCCGTACTTTGGAGCGGAGCTGTACAAGTGGCGGGCTGGGTTCAGTAGGGTCAAGATGGCCCGATTCAGGAATATAGTGCTATTCTGGTGCTGTATCCAGCTCGTTTGTGGGTTACGTATGAGGGACAGGAGCACTACTTTAATATGTCGGAGGAGGCAAGTAAGTTCCTGAAAGACAATGGACTTGGGGGACTTTTGAGAACATTGGAATTTGGGTGTATTCACCTGTGAATTGTCCTGGAGGTGCTGTAATTTGGGAAGGGGGTGAACTGTTTACGTTGGTTCCGGGTTATTATGTTTGGCTTTGCTTATATTACCTACTGGGTTCAATTAGTTACCTGTGTTAAGGCAGAATTGTTGTATCTTCTTATCCTGCCAGCATTGGGAACGGTGTTGGATGTATATTAAAATGTGGTGTTTTTGGTGGACAGCATGGGGGTGGAGAGAGGGGGTGGGGATGAAGGTTGGGTGGGGTAGAGGTTGGGGGTGGGGGGGGGGGGGGGGGAGGGAGGAAGGACGATTTTGGAGGGAAAAAGCTGCTACCTCAGCTGGGGGTCATCCTGCTAGCAGGTAGACTAGTTAATGGAAGTGAAGAGTGGGGGGGGGGGGGGGAGAGTGGGAGGGGCATGAGCTGTTTGTGTTGGGATGGTGTTCTTTCTTTGTGGCTAGGGGGGAATGGTGGGTTTGGGATGGTGGGACATTTAGTGTTTGTGTTGGGTAGGGGGGAGGGATGGGATGGGATGATGGTGTTGGTGTGGCGCAGTTCGTTAAGGGGGGATGGTGACCGTTATCTTAAGGAGACATGGGAGGGGAGTGGCACATGGGCCACCCCATCCCTCCCATCAATCTCATCCGTCCCCCACCCCACTCCCCCAACCCCGTCTCCACCAGCTGTTGCCATCCGCATGTAGTCCAGTCCTCCGTGTGCCATTCACTCCTCTGTGTGTACCAGGCACTGCTCACCAAATAAATCCACTGCGCCTCAAACTAACCAATTAAAATAGTCCAGACAGGGAAAAACAATTATTGTCGAGTAATGTACCTTTCAAAAGATATTGTGTATTTGCTTTAACCGTTATTACAACTGGAGCACGTGTTAGGAAATAGAGATCGATCTAAGCAATTAATATTTGTTTGGTGGTGTTAAGACACCCTGGGCTAGTGCACGATCAATTCCATCCCCACATGCCCCAGAGCCACAACACAAGTGAATTAACCAATAATTCATGTGAAAATACCCAAAATCTTTGGCCCTTGGCTGCCCAATAATTACAGTCACCAGGTTTGTATGTTTAAACAATTACTGTCTACTTATAACTAGAACAAATATGACAAATCCAGTAAACTGCCCCACCCTTTACCCATACACACAAGGCAGACATACACAGAGGGATGGAAAGGGGTAATAAGGATTAAGGTCGAAATGTAAGAGTCCTTGCTTCAGAGGATGAGTTCTTCAGTGCATTCCCTTCATAGTATGAGTGTGGTTTAAAGTCTCTGGTCTACAACTTGTAATGATCTTCTTTGCAGCTCAGCAGTATATCTTACTTACAGCTTTACCAGGAGAGGCCTCTGGCTTCTAATCAGCCTGTTCTTAGAGTTCTCAGATTCTGGTCTCTGCTTCACAGCCACCTTTTCTGGAGCGAGAGAGAGTTATCAGATTCTCTCTGTGGCCATTTGGTGTAATTAACTGGATATTTCTGTAGTGAGATGGTTAGATTCCTCCATCCAGCCTGCAGGATCAAAAGTGAAGTGAAAACACAAAGGTATAGAGGTGTGATCAGATCCAATCGGCATCTGCTCCCGGGAAGAGCACCACCCCTTTTGGCCAATTCATTGGCCATCATCCAAATCAATCAAATAAAGTCAGCAATGATCTCCCCTGCTGCTGCAATCCTCTGCTTGAATTTAAAGGCACAGCCCAAGTTCAAGCTGCTTTACCTTAAAGTCACAGGTCCATTAATCATTTAAGTGCAAAACTCTAACGCCAAATTAAAAGAAAGTGGAAATAAGGGATTACATAGGGAACAAACAGGAAGGACTCTTACAGTCGGTATCAGAAATAAGTTACCATTTTAAATTTAAGCTTAATTTGTATTTCTGCATTTGTGTGTGAAGAAATAATTAAAATCTCAGTTTAGCTCCATGTTAAAAAGGTAGCCTGAATGTGCCTGGGTTTAGTTGCCTGCATTGTAATGAGTATTTATAATGTAGAAACAGTTACAGAGTTTAAGAAAAACTAAACCACACTGTGACAGCAAGAGCAGTTAGAATCAGTTTGAAACCAGGTACCCAGAGGCAAGAAGCATTCCACAGGCACTGCCAGAATAGGCAGGACAGTGCACAGGGATAGAAAGGCACTGTCAATTTAAATAACAGTTCAGGTAACCAGGGAATTGGACCAAGGAAATTCCCAGGAATACTGTGAAGTTAAAGGAACAATAAACAGGAATCTGAACAAGGTGCTGTTCGTTAAAGTAAGGGGCAGGGAAAGGCTCCCAGTTAAATACAGGGCTGTGAAGTGCAGACCTGTAGACATTGGCTCGTGAGAAGCCAGATATCTGAGGTGATCAAAATCTTGGTGACACCTTAATACAGCCTGTGAAGCCATAGTGTTTTGTTGTCATGGCTGGGTATCTGAGAGATTGCATGGAAGCTTGAATGTATGTGACAGTCCAGGGCTGAGAAATGTTGAAATGAGAGTTTGAAATCCTGCAGGTGGCTTCTTGATGAAGCCATCCAAGAGAGTGTTGATAGGAGAAGATTCTCACGCATGTTCTTTGAGAGTGGAGATTGGAAATCCTCGTGTGCAACTCAGAATTCCAGTGAGACCATTTGCTTCACCATGTGTCAAGTATCTGGGGGATTTGATGAGAATTGCACATGATTTTGGGTGGCATCAAGTGTGGCATGTCTGACCACATTTTGCCTGTTGGTTTACATGGACTGTACTTACTGAGAACATAAGAGTATAATATTAATCATTTAATTTGTGTTATCCTAATAAATCTGTCTATATCTGTAAAGGTACAGTTGAGGTGAAGAAGCCATGTATTATAGTTAATCTTTTGTTGTTTATTAAATGTTTTATTATTTTAAAAATCCATCGGTAGTCTGGTCACTCTGTTCATCTATGTATCTGAACAAAATAATAAAAGTTAGGATCTATTAAGCTGGATTTCATCCTTGGATCTAACATGTCTTGTCGTAACATTTTAGCTAAGATCATAACCGCATGCAATGCCTTAACAATTATTTTTATGATAAATTTGCAACACTTTTTACCAATTTCTCAACGGGAAATAGTTTTCCATAATTTACCTGATCAAATGTTATACTTTTGAACAGCTCTTGTAACTTATCCTCTTATTCCAATTTAATATAATGAAAAGAGGTCTAGTTTCTCTTTTTCACTGCGATGAATATAGAATTTCCAGATATATTGTTGTATGTATTGGGTGAAGTGAGGGTTAAAAGCCTGGGTTAGTGTGTTTGACTGCTGCAGTCATGTTTTTGAATGAATTTTGTTAACCACGATTTTAGGAGCCTGATATGCAATTAACCATCGTAAAAGCTTGGGCGAATGCAATTTTGTTTTGATTAAGGGGATTACCTGAGGAACTAATTAGTTTTCAGCTTGCTGCGATGGATCTATTTTCAGTTTGAGTTCTGATATAGCTGAAGGTGTGCACATTGAAACTGCTCTGCTCTCACTGTAAGTTAGTTAAAAGAGATTAACTGTATTTAAAGCAATGCAGACTTGCCTGAGGACAAGAGGGAACTGACAAAAGCCAGTTGAAAACAGCTTTTGAAGACATCCAGCCAGAGTTTCTGCAGGGTTTCAAACGGGAGTCAGATCTGCTCTGTAAAGCAGTGTCAAGTGATCTCTTTCTCAAAGAATAACTTTGTAAAGAGGTATTCTTCTGTGCCAATGGTATTTAGGGTGGATTGAGAGTTGAGATGGTCTATCTTCTTGTTGTTTAAGTGCAAATAAAGATGGCAAGTAACACTGTGTTGGGTGGTATTGTTCAAGGGGTAATTGTAAGTGATTTGTGGGTGTACTGTTAAAGATTTTAATACTGTGTGAGTAATAATGTTTTGTTTTAAAATACCATATCCCTATTTCTTTGTGAAATCACTTCTGGAGCAAAGAATCCTTTCCTCACAGTTTTACAAAATTAAAATACAATTTGGGGGTTCCGACCCAGTATCCTAGCCACTGTTAGGGTCTGGTGTCGGATTGTAATAAAATTGCAGGCACTTTTCTGGGATTTTTATGTATAACTCTTTATTTGGCTGGGGATTATTGAACATAAAGACAGTGAGAGTGTGTGCAATGGCTGCTTTCTTTAAGGTTTTTAAGTTTAAATAGTCAGTGACTGGAGAGGGCTCTTTCAAGTCCAAAACTTCCTTGGTGTGAAAGAGATTACTCGGGCTAGTTTACAAGGGTGACTAAAACAAAACTTTGGGGTTTGGTGGAAAAGCTGCAGTTAACCTTATCTGTTGGAGTGATGAAGATATAGATCACAAGCAATAGCTCAGCATTTAAACTAGTTCAGCAGGGGCTTGGGAACCTGAATTGTAGCTCCAGTATACAGGAGGTTGAGAGTAGTGAGGTCATGAGTAGGGTTTCAAAGTTGCAGGAGTGTACCGGCAGGCAGGAAGGTGGTTTAAAGTGTGGCTTCTTCAATGCCAGGAGCATCCAGAATAAGGTGGGTGAACTTGTGGCATGAGTTGGTACCTGGGACTTGGATGTTGTGGCCATTTCGGAGACATGGATAGAGCAGGGACAGGAATGGTTGTTGCAGGTGCCGGGATTTAGATATTTCAGTAAGCTCAGGGAAGGTGGTAAAAAGAAGGGGAGGGGTGGCATTGTTAGTCAAGGACAGTATTACGGTGGCAGAAAGGACGTTTGATGAAGACTCGTCTACTGAGGTAGTATGGGCTGAGGTTAGAAACAGGAAAGGAGAGGTCACCCAGTTAGGGGTTTTCTATAGGCCTCCGAAAAGTTCCAGAGATGTAGAGGAGAGGATTGCAAAGATGATTCTGGATAGGAGCGAAAGCAACAGGGTAGTTGTAATGGGGGACTTTAACTTTCCAAATGTTGACTGGAAACGCTATAGTTTGAGTACATAAGATGGGTCCGTTTTTGTCCAATGTGTGCAGGAGGGTTTCCTGACACAGTATGTAGATAGGCCAATGAGAGGCGAGGCCATATTGGATTTGGTACTGGGTAATGAACCAGGACAGGTGTTAGATTTGGAGGTAGGTGAGCACTTTGGTGATAGTGACCACAATTCGATTACGTTGAATTTAGTGATGGAAAGGGATAGGTATATACCGCAGGGAAAGAGTTATATCTGGGGGAAAGGCAATTATGATGCGATGAGGCAAGACTTAGGATACATCGGTTGGAGAGGAAAACTGCAGGGGATGGGCACAATGGGAATGTGGAGATTGTTCAAGGAACAGCTACTGCGTGTCCTTGATAATTATGTACCTGTCAGGCAGAGAGGAAGTGGTCGAGTGAGGGAACCGTGGTTTACTAAAGCAGTCGAAACACTTGTCAAGAGGAAGAAGGAGACTTATGTAAAGATGAGACATGAAGGTTCAGTTAGGGCGCTCAAGAGTTACAAGTTAGCTAGGAAGGACCTAAAGAGAGAGCTAAGAAGAGCCAGGAGGGGATATGAGAAGTCTTTGGCAGGTAGGATCAAGGATAACCTAAAGCTTTCTATAGATACGTCAGGAATAAAAGAATGACTAGGGTAAGAGTAGGGCCAGTCAAGGACAGTAGTGGGAAGTTGTGCTTGGAGTCCGAGGAGATAGCAGAGGTGCTAAATGAATATTTTTCGTCAGTATTCACACAGGAAAAAGACAATGTTGTCGAGTAGAATACAGAGATTCAGGCTACTAGACTAGAAGGGCTTGAGGTTCATAAGGAGGAGGTGTTAGTAATTCTGGAAAGTGTGAAGATAGATAAGTCACCTGGGCCAGATGGGATTTATCCTAGGATTCTCTGGGAAGCTAGGGAGGAGATTGCTGAGCCTTTGGCCTTGATCTTTAAGTCATCTTTGTCTACAGGAATAGTGTCAGAAGACTGGAGGATAGCAAATGTTGTCCCCTTGTTCAAGAAGTTGACTAGAGATAACCCCGGTAACTATAGACCAGTGAGCCTTACTTCTGTAGTGGGAAAAATCTTGGAAAGGTTTATAAGAGATAGATTGTATAATCATCTGGAAAGGAATAATTTGATTAGAGATAGTCAACACGGTTTTGTGAAGGGTAGGTCGTGCCTCACAAACCTTATTGAGTTTTTTGAGAAGGTGACCAAACTGGTAGATGAGGGTGAAGCAGTTGATGTGATGTATATGGGTTTCAGTAAAGCGTTTGATAAGGTTCCCCATGATAGGCTACTGCAGAAAATACGGAGGCATGGGATTCAGGGTGATTTAGCAGTTTGGATCAGAAATTGGCTAGCTGGAAGAAGACAAAGGGTGGTGGTTGATGGGAAATGTTCAGACTGGAGTCCAGTTACTAGTGGTGTACCACACGGATCTGTTTTGGGGCCACTGCTGTTTGTCATTTTTATAAATGACCTGGAGGAGGGCGTAGAAGGATGGGTGAGTAAATTTGCAGATGACACTAAAGTCGGTGGAGTTGTGGACTGTGCGGAAGGATGTTGCAAGTTACAGAGGGACATAGATAAGCTGCAGCCCTGGGCTGAGAGGTGGCAAATGGAGTTCAATGCAGAAAAGTGTGAGGTGATTCATTTTGGAAGGAATAACAGGAAGACAGAGTACTGGGCTAATGGTAAGATTCTTGGCAGTGTGGATGAGCAGAGAGATCTCGGTGTCCATGTACATAGATCCCTGAAAGTTGCCACCCAGGTTGAGAGGGTTGTTAAGAAGGCGTACGGTGTGTTAGCTTTTCTTGGTAGAGGGATTGAGTTTCGGAGCCATGAGGTCATGTTGCAGCTATACAACACTCTGGTGCGGCCGCATTTGGATTATTGCGTGCAATTCTGGTCACCGCATTATAGGAAGGTTGTGGAAGCATTGGAAAGAGTGCAGAGGAGATTTACCAGAATGCTGCCTGGTATGGAAGGAAGATCTTATGAGGGAAGGCTGAGGGACTTGAGGCTGTTTTCGTTAGAGAGAAGAAGGTTACGAGGTGACTTAATTGAGGTATACAAGATGATCAGAGGATTAGATAGGGTGACAGTGAGAGCCTTTTTCCTCGGATGGTGATGTCTAGCACGAGGGGACATAGCTTTAAATTGAGGGGAGATAGATATAAGACAGATGTCAGAGGTAGGTTCTTTACTCAGAGAGTAGTAAGGGCGTGGAATGCCCTGCCTGCAACAGTAGTGGACTCGCCAACACTAAGGACATTCAAATGGTCATTGGATAGACATATGGACAATAAGGGAATAGTGTAGATGGGCTTTAGAGTGGTTTCACAGGCCGGCGCAACATCGAGGGCCGAAGGGCCTGTACTGCGCTGTAATGTTCTATGTTCTATTTAAACTTGCCAGAGACAGCCTGAATCATTAGAATGAGCTAGAATTCAATTACAATTTGAAATTCAGGAACAAGATAAACAGAAAGAAATAAAACTGAAGAAATTGGAAATGAAAAAAAAGGAGAGATTGGCAATGGCAGAAGAAAGAGAAAGAGTGAGGGAAAAAATGAAAAAGAGAGTTTTTCTAAAGGAAATAGAAAGGAGAAAACTTGAGGTAGAAATGGACAAATTAGCAAAGGAATAAGGAAAAAGAGAGTTTGAAATTTGGAAACTGCAAAGAGCACATCAACTTAAAATGTTGGAGTTAAAAGGTCCAGCGAAAGGAAAACAATTCCTCATCAAAAGATGAGTAGAGATATGTTTACACATCTTCAAACACTACCAAGATTTGAGTTTAAAAATGTGGAAGCCCTTTTTTATCCAATTTGTGAAAGTGGCTAAACAATTGAATTGGCCAAAGAACATGTGGATCACCTTCAATCTGGTCTATTGCATTTGATGCTCCCAATGCGATCTACTCTACATTGGAGGGACTAAACCCAGACTGGGTGACCGCTTTACAGAACACCTTTGGTCCATCTGCACGCAGGACCCAGACATCCCTGTTGTTTGTCATTACAACTCACTGTCCTGCTCTCACGTGCACATGTCTGTCCTTTGCCTGCAGCAATGTTCCAGGGAAGCCTAGTGCAAACTGAAAGGACAGCACTTCATCTTCCATTAGGCATATTACAGCCTTCCGGACTTAACATTTGAGTTCAACAACTCCAGACTGTGAACTCTCTCCTAAATCTTCATCCCATTTTTATTTCTATCTACTTATTTTCATTTCTTTCATTGACCTGTTTTCCCTCACTATTGTCCCCCCTCCCCCCCCCCCGCCACCCCACTTGAGCCAACTGTTCCTAGTTACCCTTTGACATGCTGTTCATCTTTATTCTGCCATTCACGCATTCTAATCTCTTCATGTGCCACTATCAGCACCCTTCTTAGCCTTATTCATCTCCATTTACATTCCATTTGTCTTCTGTCCTCAACATCTTTGTGTATCAATCTCCACCTAACACTGGTCCTCTATCCAGCCCCACCACTCCACACCCCCCACTACAGTATAAATCTGACTCCATTACCAGTTCTTTCCAGCTTTGACAAAGAGTTGTCCAGACTTGAAACATTAGCTCCCTTCTCCCTCCACAGATGCTGTCAGAGCTGCTGAGGTTATCCAGTATTTTCTGGTTTTTTTCACAGATTCCAGCATCTGTAGTAATTTGCTTATATTACCATGTGACTAGTGTTGGTTCAGTCAAAGTTGGTAGGTAAAGCTAGTGAAGGGTTTGCATCATTGTCAGAGGAGGCATCTAGGGATTATGATGAGGTGAGAAAAATCCTATTAAGTGCATGTGAACCAGTGTCAGAAGCCTACAGACAAAAGTTTAGAAATCTAAGGAAAGAACCTGGTCAGACATATTTAGAATTTGAAAGAATTAAACAAAATAATTTTGATAAATGGATAAGAGCATTCAACATAGACCAAATATATAATGCTCTTAGGGAAATAATTATTTTGGAGGAATTTAAAGATTCACTTTCCACAGTAGTGGGAACACGTGGAAGAGCAAAAAGTTAAAATAGCTAGACAAAGCAAAGTCCGGTTTTTGACATCAGTTTCAATCTGTGAATGATAGAAATTGGGGACATGAGAAATTCACAAGTTGTCAAGGCAAAGGTGGTTTAGTTGGTGGTATTAAGGAGAGTTTGCTTCAGATTAAAAAGGAAACCTATGGTAGTGGAAGAGAGATAAGAAAGCATAAGTGTTTTTATTGTTATGAAGATGGACACGTGAAGTTGTAGTGTTGATGGCTTTATAAAAGTACTGAGAAGACAGACTCAGTAAAACATGATAAGCCAGTGGGGTTTATTAAGGTGGGAAGAAAAACCATTGTCCCAGTGGAGGGGGTGCAACAGAGTGGATAGCCTTTTCAAAGGTTGGTGGATAAGCAGATGCCAGAACCTCTTCAGAATTTAATTTGTGAGGGTACGGTTTACTCGTGTGGAGAAGGTCAGCAGATAAGAAATGGGCAGAAGTTCATCAAGTGGTTATTGCCAGTGGGTTTGGCAAGGAGGTTTTGCGGGTAGCGCATGAGGTTCCAGTGGACGTTATTTAGGAGCAAGGAAAAGTCAAGGAAAAATACAAAATCATTTTTATTGGCCTGGAGTGCTGATGAGATCTACCATGCGGAATTAGTGAAGTCTTGCGACATTAAAACTCAGTAGAAATTGGAGTTAAACTTCTTGGATGCAAACAAGAATCTTTATTGCCTCTATTTGATTACAATTGAGAGAAACTTAAATCTATTCTCAATAAAGTCCGGCTAGCAAAAGGACTTAAAAAGAAGTAACTTATAAACAATTTAACTTTCAAAATAATACAGATATGGTTTCTTGCTTACGGCAAAACAGCTTGCATTTACTTGCCAGGCCCACAAAGATGCAGCCGATAGCCACTTCACTCCCAATAGGGATTCCCGGTCATACGAGAATTGTTTCAGCAGTGAAGAATACGGCTGTTTGCTGGTAGAGGTGGACACGAATATAACATGTCTGTTCCCCACCTGTACGGACAGGAGGTGCCATATCACCCAGGCGTCTGGCCAATGCGTTTGTTACAACACCACTTGCGTTCCATTGAACGCCGGCCTCCAGCTCCTTTGTGGTTGGGCGAATGTCTCTCATATCACTGTTGGGACTAGGGCTTTCCGCATTGCTAGGCGGCCCGAATGGGCGTTTCAAAGTTGGATAAACTGGGCTACTGGGGGGTTCCTTGGCTGTCAGTGATAGGAATTATTTTATTTGTGACCTTATCATCTTGGGAAATGAAACATTGGGAGCCCTCGGGGCAATAAACAAGGAATTGTCTCAGCTACGGTTGTTTGCAATGCAGAACCGGTATGCTCTTGACTATCTTCTGGCCCGTGAGGGTGGGGTATGCGCCATAGTGCAGGGCAAGTGTATCATGGGAGTTCAGGACTTGACCGCTAACATCACTAAATTTATGGATCACATACGGGATCACCTGGACGGAATGCAGGATCCTGGCTCCTGGGGTAATTGGGGATTTGGGGGTTGGAAGGACTGGTTGATAAATATGGCCATGTATTTAGTGGTGGCTATCATTTTCCAGCTGTACATTGAGGGCCCTTTCTTCCCCATCCTCCTGTTCATAATCAGTCGAATTCTGATTTCGCAGTTGGTCAGAACCGTCTTGAGAAATCCCGGGTTTCGGCACCAAATGTTTAATCCTCAGTTTCTTTACCCGTCAGTCTGGCCTCAATAAAAGTCGAGATGGATTTGCAGGTACAGCATTAGTTATTTTATTAGACTTGCAAGTCTTTCTCAGTTCACAGTAGTACAGATCACCTCTGCTCTCTGTACCTCCGGAATCAAGTGAGGCTTTAAGACAAAGAGCTCTGTACTGATACATTCAAATGGCATCAAGTTTCACATACTCGACGCCCATAGGTCATCCTATGTCCCTCCTGACCTGTTTGATCTATTCTGATTGGCTCACTTCCAATCCCTTCCTCTGGCCCCTATTACTCAGCATCACTTTGGTGGACACACCTCTTCCTGCTTTTCCATGCGGTCTGAAATCCTTTGTCTGTGAACTAACCAGAATTAAACTGGCCTATCTTCTACATTACATTAACTAATATCTCTAAAGTAACTATTTTATATCGTATTCGTCAGAATTAGCAGTGGCGCTGGAAGGTGGACCAGCAAAATGCTGTTGAAAGGATTAAACAACTTTGAAACTCTTCTGAAATCTTTAATCATTAAAACCCAGGCTTACCAGCCAGAAGTGATACATCCGCCATTAGTAGGAGCAGTCCTATTTCCAGCCATTTGCATCGCGCTATGAAAAGTAAAAATCAAAGCCTAGCCATTGGTTTATTTTAGTATCATGTCTAAAAATGTGTTGAATGTAAAGATGCATAGTAGACGCATAAACCAGTCTACTATGCCTCTGGGTCATTAACAGAAATGGAACAATGATAGAAAAAGAAACTTTGGTAGCAATGTGTGTGTGTGAAAACTTTTGAAACTATGTGATGGGATTACATTCCAAAATCAAAATAGTCCATAAACCACGAGCCAAGTTTCTTTTTTATCAGACATGGAAATGTATATTGTCAAGTAATGCATGAGCCAAATAAAGTGCAGATAAACATTTAATTTGATTTGTTGCAATCAGGGTAAGAAGTATTGGTCCTGAGAAATGAAAAATTATTTGGCACTATGTCAGTACATTGTAGGAACGATATTAGGAGGGCGGCACAGTGACACAGTAGTTAGAACTGTTGCCTTACGTCGCCGAGGACCCGGGTTCAATCCCGGCTCTGGGTCGCTGTCCGTGTGAAATTTGCACATTCTCACTTGTGCGTCGGTCTCACTCCCACAACCCAAAAAGATATGCAGGGTAGGTGAATTGGCCGCACTAAATTGCCTCTTAATTGTAAAAAAAAAAAGAATTGGGTACCTTAAAAAAAAATTTTAAGGATCTATATTAGGTCAGATCAATCACCGAATAAACCCCAATAAATTTTAGTTTCAATCTAAAAAGGAGTTTCCTACTGAACCAACATGACATCTCTGTTTACAACACCACTCATCTGTAGAATCCCTACAGTGCAGAAGTCAGCACTGACCCTCCGAAAGAACACCTTACCTCGGCCCAATTCCCTGTCCCATCCCCGCAACCTCGTAACCCCACCTAACATTTGGACATTAAGGGGCAATTTAGCATGGCCAATCCATCTAACCGGCACACCTTTGGACGGTGGGAGGAAACTGGAGCCCCCAGAGGAAACCCATACAAACACAGTGAGAACGTGCAAACAGTTACACAAAGTTGGAATCAAACCCAGCTCCTTGGTGCTGTGAGGTAGCAGTGCTAATTCATCCTTTAATCCAAAATATCCTTGTTAAAGACAATTTTTTACTGTTGCCTTACATCGACTATGAATTTGATAAATTGCAATTTTTCTAAACTCAATTCACTAATAGGAGACTATTTTCAACAATCTTTGGATCTGGACCAAGGTTGCAAGCATGAAAGATGAATAATTTTTCATTGTATTGCAAATAAGCAGCTTAAATAGAATTCTTGAGAAACAAAAGTCACATGTTTGCATCGCGCTATGAAAAGTAAAAATCAAAGCCTAGCCATTGGTTTATTTTAGTATCATGTCTAAAATGTGTTGAATGTAAAAAAATATCTCCTTCCTTTGCTGATGCTGATAAAAAGTAGATAAACTGATGAATGACCATTGATCTATTCATGTATTAAAATAACAATAACTTATTTATGATGTAGCATATTACAACATAGAATTGTGTCAATATATATAAAGATAGACTTTTATGTGCAATGTTTTTAAAAAATGTAATTGGTTAATAGGAGTAATTCTACTAAGAACAGAGGCAAACTTTTGTACGTACTTTTTACATGCACTCTCATTAGTATTGGTAAACAACATGGAAATTAATTCTGCAATGAAGAATTCTTCTGTTGTCAATACCAAATTATTTTCAACAGCTGGAGCATAATTTCTTAGTGTGTGAAGTTTCAAATGCATCCCTGTGCGTTATATATTTCAAATGTATGTATATTTGAGAAAACAAGGCTTTGTAGAAAATCAAGTCTATCTGATTAGCAAATTTAAACCCAACATATAGATCCATTCTAGAATAGTGCACAGTGAGACAAAGGTTACCCTATTTCAATTGGGACACCTAATTGCAGCAGAAGGTACATATGATTATTGAAAGGATTTGCAGTGCAATCTATGACAGTCATGCTGAGAGAGAATGGATTAAGTATTTATTATAATAAGCATAAGCTTTATTAGTGTCACAAGTAGCCTTAAATTAACACTGCAATGAAGTTACTGTGAAAATTCCTTAATCGCCACACTACGGCACCTGTTCGGGAATACTGAGGGAGAATTCAGAATGCCCAATTCACTTAATAACACGTCTTGGGACTTGTGGGAGGAAACCGGAGAGCCGAGAGAAAACCCACGCAGACACGGGGAGAACGTGCAGAGACTCTGCACAGACAGTGACCCAAACCGGGTATCGAACCCAGGACCCTCGCTCTGTGAAGCAACAGTGCTAACCACTGTGCTATTTGACTGGTACAATCTGAGGTACCAGTGAGCTGATATGGACTTTTTTTGTTACAAACGTGACATTACTCAAAGAGAATTTAGTGTTACAAAAGTGAGCTTGATAATATTATGATGTTTTAGGATTGTCTTTAATTTAAGGTAAATTGAAGAAGGTCATATGACCTTCACTGAAGTCTGCCTAATGACAGGCTTGGGTGACATAGCTGTTAAAGATGAAAAGGAGGCTCGGTTGTTTTGCTGAAAAGAAAGTGAATTGCTTTCATCCTTCGAGATGGTGGCAGTAGCACCTGTGTTTACTGTAGTTAGTCTGTTAGTCTCCAAGGTCCCAGGAAGGAGTTGAGAATATTGGGTTGTAAACGGTTGTGCTGCAAACTACTGACTTACCTCCAAGGTAGAATAGAGTTGGGGTTCAAAGATAAGACCATAAGACATAGAAGCAGAATTGGGCCACTCGGTCCATCGAGTCTGCTCTGCCGTTCAATCATGGCTGATATTTTCCTCATCCCCATTCTCCTGCCTTTTCCCCATAACCCCTGATCCCCATATTAATCAAGAACCTATCTATCTCTGTCTTAAAGACACTCAGCGATTTGGCCTCCACAGACTTCTGCGGCAAAGTGTTCCACAGATTCACCACCCTCTGGCTGAAGAAATTCCTCCTCATCTCCGTTTTAAAGGATTATCCCTTTAGTCTGATATTGTGTCCCAGGTTCTAGTTTTTCTTATGAGTGGAAATATCCTCTCCACCATGGATGCCATGGAGGTGGGCTTTGAGAGGGTGCGAGGACTTAGGAAGCCATTGTGAGATTGAGTTTCAATTTTTCGAAAGTATAACTGAACCGCCCAGGCAAGTTAGTCTATTGGGATCTAGGGCGAGAGAGCAGTTTAGAGACCAGAGGTCCCTATAATTCCTCACACAAATGTGGGTGGGAGTTTGTGTTTGGATTGAGAAGACCAAATTCATGAGGATTTGAAACAAGGCTGAACTTGGCTTGTGCTTTAAGAAGGATCTCCGGGGAAAATGCTCACCATGAAAGATGGTTCTGGGGTTAAACGTTTTAAAGTTCTAAATTCCACCATGGGTGAAATTTTCTCTCTTTTCTTTGTGTCGACACGGATGGAAAATCTATATAGCCTACTGCCTGCACTGCAGGGGGGAACGGCTTTACTATGAAAAATGAAATGAAATGAAAATCGCTTATTGTCACAAGTAGGCTTCAAATGAAGTTACTGTGAAAAGCCCCCCGTCGCCACATTCTAGCACCTGTTCGGGGAGGCTGGTACGGGAATTGAACCGTGCTGCTGGCCTGCCTTGGTCTGCTTTAAAAGCCAACGATTTAGCCCAGTGCCCCGAACCAGCCCCTTGTCCTATGTGAGGGAGTGTGACAGCGGTGAAGCCTGTTAATTGTATTTAAATGTATTCAAATAGGTTTCCCACCATTCTATGGTGAGAACCCCGTTATGTCACTGACAGGGGATGTGGAAGGGAAAATCCTGCCGGCGTAAAAGCCGTTTTGGGACTCCCCCTCAAATTTCCGCTCTCACGGTCATTCCAACCCACTGAAAATTGGGCTGAAACCACCCCCGCAATCTTGTGGCAATCCTAGCTACCAACTGGACATTGTTATCGGTCTCTGCAGATTGAAACAAATGCAACATATGGGTACATAGATAACTTTCCTCACTACAAGTAGATTAATTACCATATTTCTTTCTTTCTATCTAGCTTGTCATAGTATCGGAACCTATTTAATGGCTTCCAAGCAGGGATTTTGGAATTGTGACAGCACAGAGGGAGGTCATTTGGTCTATCGTGTCTGCACCGGTGCTCCGAATGAACAATTCACTTTGTGCCATTCTGCTGCCTTCTGCCCGTAACCCTGCACATTTTACCTTTTCAGATCACAATCTAATTCCATTTTAACTGCTTTGATTGTTCCTGATTCCACCACATTTGCGCTGCATGATGGAGATAGAAGTGAAATTGTACTGTTTCATATTTTAAAGCCGATGTCAGAAGTGCACTCTTTATGACAGCAGGTGGTGATCACGCTTAATCTGTACATTACCAGAGATAGACTGATAGGAAGAGAACATACTATAAGGAATCTAATAGTATCAGACCAAATGTTGTTTGTGCAAGATCCCATGCCAGAAATTGGTGCTTGCTAACTGTTTAGCACAAAGTCTTCAACTATGCTAAAAGCTCATACAAAGATTTTGGTTTTTGCTTCATCTTATGCATACCTATTCTCATGCAAGCTTTTAAGATGCAATATCCAAATGAAAACATACCACAGTGCTTTTAGGAAAGGATTTCCAGGATTTTAGCCTAGCGACAAGTGAAGGTATCGTGATATAGTTCCAAGTCAGGATGGTGTATCACTTGGACAGGAATTAGCACATGGTTGTGTTCCGTGCGTCTGCTGCTCTTGTCCTTCTAGGTGTCAGAGGTTGCGAGTTTGGAAGGTGCTGTCGAAGGAGTCTTGCTGCAGTACATCTTGTAGGTGTGAAGGAACTGAATGTTGAAGATGATTGAAGGGGTGCTGATAAAGTGGACTGCTTTGCCTGGATTGTACCGAGGTTCTTGAGTATTTTTGGAGCTGCACTCATCCAGGCAAGGGGAAATATTCCATAACACTCCTGACTTGTGCCTTCTCGATTGTGGCGAAGGCTTTGGGAAGTCAAGAGGTGCATTACTTGACACAGATTTCCCAGCTCCTGACCTGCTCTTGCAGCCCACAGTATTTATGTGAATTGTCCAGTTCAGTTCTGGTAAAGGTACTCTGAGGAACTCCTGCAGTGATGTCCTGGGCCTGAGATGATTGACCTCCTGCAACCACAACCATCTTCCTTTGTGCTCGCAGACACTCAAATCAGTGGAGAGTTTTCTCCCTACTTTTCATTGACTTCAGTTTTGCTAGGGCTCCTTGATGCCACACTCCATCAAATGCTTTTTAAAAAATAATAATTTTTATTAAAGGTTTTCATAAAATATCAATAACAAACTGAGAAAGAAAAAAGAACCCAACAGGGTTAAGTACAAAACACAATGTAAAAAAGCAACCCCCCCCCCCCGTACATAAATAATAAATTAACATTAACACCCCGACTGAAGACAACAGGTGTATACACCCCCTCAGACCCTCCAGTGTAAATAACATAAACAAAAATAAAGTAAACCCCACCCCCGATGCGAACTGCTGCTGCCATCGACCAATGTCTATCGTTCTGCCGGAAAGTCTAAGAATGGTTGCCACCGCCTAAAGAACCCTTGTACCTTCCCTCTCAAGGCGAATTTCACCCTCTCCAATTTAATGAACCCTGCCATATCGCTGATCCAGGATTCCACGCTTGGGGGCCTCGCATCTTTCCACTGAAGGAGAATCCTTCGCCAGGCTACCAGGGACGCAAAGGCCAGAATTCCGGCCTCTTTCGCCTCCTGCACTCCTGGCTCCTCTGCAACCCAAAATATTGCGAGCCCCCAGCCCGGTTTGACCCTGGATCCTACCACCCTCGACACCATCCTCGCTCCGCCCTTCCAAAATTCCTCCAGCGCTGGGCATGCCCAGAACATATGGGTGTGATTTGCTGGGCTCCCTGAGCATCTAACACACCTGTCCTCACCCCCAAAGAACCGGCTTATCCTTGTCCCGGTCATGTGTGCCCTGTGCAGCACCTTAAACTGTATGAGGCTGAGCCTCGCGCACGAACAGGAAGAGTTCACCCTCCCTAGGGCATCTGCCCACGTCCCCTCTTCGATCTCCTCTCCCAACTCCTCCTCCCACCTACCTTTCAACTCCACCACCGAGGCCTCCTCCTCCTCCTGCATCACCTGGTAAGTTTCCAAGATCTTCCTCACTCCCACCCCCCCGAGAGCACCCTATCCTGTACTGTGAGTGGCAGTAGCTGCGGGAATTCCACCACCTGCCGTCTGGCAAACGCCCTTACCTGTAAGTACCTGAAGGTGTTCCCCGGGGGGAGCCTGTACTTCTCCTCCAGCTCACCCAAGCTCGCGAACTTCCCGTCCACAAACAGGTCCCCCAACTTTCGTATCCCTGCCCTGTGCCACCCCGAAAACCCTCCACCTGTTCTTCCTGCGGCGAACCGGTGGTTCCCCCGTAATGGGGTCCACGCCGAGGCCCCAACTTCCCCCCTATGCCGCCTCCACTGCCCCCACATTTTGAGGGCTGCCACCACCACCGGGCTCGTGGTATACCTCCTTGGAGGGAGCGGCAGCGGCGCCATTGCCAGCGCCCCCAGACTCGTACCCACACAGGACGCCGTCTCCAGCCTCTTTCCATGCAGCCCCCTCCATCACCCACTTGCGCACCATCGTCACATTGGCGGCCCAGTAGTACCCACAGAGGTTGGGCAGCCCTCGGAGTCCCTCGCGCCCACTCAAACCCCATTATACTCCTGTTAACCTGCCTGAAAAAAGCCTTCGGGATAAACACGGGGAGGCACTGGAACAGGAACAAAAACCTTGTGAGCACCGTCATTTTGATTGACTGCACCCTACCCGCCAAGGACAGCGGCAACACGTCCCACCTCTTGAACTCGTCCTCCATTTGCTCCACCAGCCTTGTAAAATTAAGCCTATGCAGGACCCCCCCAGCTCCTGGCCACCTGGACCCCCAAATATCTGAAGCTCCTCTCCGCCCTTTTTAGTGGGAGCTCACCAATCCCCCTCTCCTGGTCCCCTAGCTGAACTACGAACAGCTCGCTCTTCCCCATATTGAGCTTGTACCCCGAAAAGTCCCTGAATTCCCAAAGGATCCTCATTACCTCTGGCATTCCTCCCACCGGGTCCGCCACATACAGCAGCAGGTCGTCCGCATAAAGCGACACCCTATGCTCCTCCCCACCCCGCACCAACCCCCTCCAGTTCCTCGACTCTCTCAGTGCCATAGCCAGGGTTTCAATCGCCAGTGCGAAGAGCAGGGGGGACAGGGGACACCCCTGTCTCATCCCTTGGTGCAACCGAAAGTACTCGGACCTCCTCCTATTTGTGGCCACGCTCTTCATCGGGACCTCATACAACAGCCTAACCCACCTGACAAACCCCTCCCCAAACCCGAATCTCTTCAGCACCTCCAACAAGTACCCCCACTCTACCCTATCGAAGGCTTTCTCAGAGTCCATCGCCGCCACCTATCTCCGCCACCCCCTCCCTCGCCGGCATCATGATAACGTTCAGAACCCTCCGCACATTCGCGTTCCACTGCCTCCCCTTCACAAACCCCGTCTGGTCTTCATGGATGATCTGCGGCACACAATCCTCAATCCTCGTGGCTAAGACCTTCGCCAGCACCTTGGCATCTACATTTAGCCAGGAAATCAGTCTGTAAGACCCACATTGCAGGGGATCCTTGTCCTGCTTCAGGATCAAGGAAATCAGTGCCCGGGACATCATCGAGGGTAAAGCCCCCCCCCCCTCCCTTGCCTCATTAAAGGCCCTAACGAACAGCGGGCCCAACAGGTCCATATATTTTTTATAGAACTCGACCGGGAAACCGTCCAGCACCGGTGCCTTCCCCGCCTGCATGCTTCCTGTCCCTTTGATCAGCTCCTCCAGCCCAATCGGGGTGCCCAGTCCCGCCACCAGTCCCTCTTCCACCTTTGGAAACCTCAATTGGTCCAGGAAACGGCCCAACCCTCCCTCCTCCCGTGGGGGCTCGGATCGGTACAATTCCTCGTAGAAGTCCCTGAAGACCCCATTGATGCCAACCCCACTCCGCACCACGCTCCCTCCTCTGTCCTTAACTCCCCCGATCTCCCTAGCTGCGTCCCGCTTCCGAAGCTGATGTGCCGGCATCCGGCTTGCCTTTTCCCCATACTCGTAGACCGCCCCCTGGGCCTTCCTCCACTGCACCTCCGCCTTCCTGGTGGTCACGAGGTCGAATTCGGCCTGGAGGCTGCGCCTCTTCCTCAACAATCCTTCCTCAGGCTCTTCCGCATACCTCCGATCTACCCTCACCATCTCCCCCACCAGCCTCTCCCTCTCCCCCCTGCTCCCTCCGCTCCTTGTGGGCCCTAATGGAGATCAGCTCTCCCCTCACCACCGCCTTCAGAGTGCCTCCCATACCATCCCCACTCGGACCTCCCCGTGGTCGTTGGTCTCCAAGTACCTCTCTATACTTCCTCGGACCCGCTCGCTCACCTCCTCGTCCGCCAACAGCCCCACCTCCAAGCGCCACAGCGGGCGCTGGTCCCTATCCTCCCCCATCTCCAAGTCCACGCAATGTGGGGCGTGGTCCGAAATGGCTATTGCCGAATACTCGGTATCCTCTACCCTCGCTATCAGTGCCCTACTCAAAATGAAAAAGTCGATTCGGGAATAAGCCTTATGGACATGTGAGAAGAATGAAGATTCCCTAGCCCCCGGCCTTGCAAATCTCCAAAGGTCCACCCCTCCCATTTGGTCCATAAATCCTCTCAGCACTCTAGCCGCCGGCGGCTTCCTACCCGTCCTAGACCAGGAGCGATCCAGTGCCGGATCCAACACCCTGTTAAAGTCTCCCCCGCCGCCCCCCCCATTATCAGGCCCCCCACTTCCAAGTCTGGGATTAGACCCAACATACGCCGCATAAAACCCGCATCGTCCCAGTTCGGAGCATACACATTGACCAGTACCACCCTCTCTCCCTGCAACTTACCACTTACCATTATGTACCTACCGCCCTTATCTGCCACAATGCTCGACACCTCGAATGACACCTCTTTCCCACCAAGATCGCCACCCCTCGATTTTTGGCATCTAGCCCCGAGTGAAACACCTGACCTACCCACCCTTTCCTCCGTCTTACCTGGTCTGCCACCTTCAGGTGTGTCTCCTGGAGCATAACCACATCTGCCTTGAGCCCCTTCAGGTGCACGAACACGCGGGCCCGCTTAACCGGCCCATTCAGTCCCCTTACATTCCAGGTTATCAGCCGGATCGAGGGCTACCCGCCCCCCTCCCCCGCCGACTAGCCATGATCCCTCCTCGGCCAGCCACGCGCCCGCACCCCACACCTGGCCCGTTCCCCACAGCGGCATACCCCCGCCTTGACCCACCCCACTCGCTCCAGCTCCTCCTTGATCTTCGCAGCAGCAACTCGATTCCCCCCCCCCGCCCAAGCTGGTTTACTCCCCCCATTGCACTTCCGCAAGTCAGCTGACTCCTGCTGACCCTGGCCACTCCCGCCTCCCCTTCGACTCCTCCTCTCCTGCTCCCCATCCACAGGCTCTCCCTCTCCCCCTCCGTTCTAAGCGCGGGAAACAATCCTCGCTTCCCCGCCCCGGCCCCGCCCCCCCAGTCTTCGGCGCGGGAAAAAAGCCCGCGCTCTCCATCTACCAGGCCCCGCCACCAACCAAAACAGTGCCCAACCCACCCCATCCACCCTCCCCAACCCGAAAGAGAAAAACACAGAGAAAAAGAAACCCAAAACAATGCAAAGGCACCCCCCCCCCAAACAAAAAATAGGCATAACATATCCACCGCAGTCCCCAATCGCCCATCCCGACCCTCAGTCTATGTCCAGCTTCTCGGCCTGAACAAAGGCCCACGCCTCCTCCGGAGACTCAAAATAATGGTGCCGGTCCTTGTAGGTAACCCACAGTCGCGCTGGCTGCAACATGCCAAACTTCACCCCCTTCCTATGCAGCACCGTCTTCACTCGATTGTACCCGGCCCTCCTCTTCGCCACCTCCGCACTCCAGTCCTGGTATATTCGAACCTCTGCGTTCTCCCACCTGCTGCTCCTCTCCTTCTTGGCCCACCTGAGCACGCACTCCCGTCCGGCGAACCGATGGAACCGCACCAACACCGCCTGCGGAGGCTCGTTAGCCTTGGGCCTCCTCGCCAACACTCTATGGGCCTCTTCCATGTCCAGGGGTCCCTGGAAGGACCCAGCTACCATCAGCGAGTTCAACATGGTGACCACATAGGCCCCCACGTCCGGCCCTTCCAGCCCCTCCGGGAGGCCCAGAATCCGCAGATTCTTCCGCCTCGACCGATTCTCCGTCTCCTCGAACCGCTCCTGCCAATTCTTGTGGAGCGCCTCGTGCGCCTCCACCTTTACCGCCAGGCATAAGATCTCGTCCTCATTGTCAGAGATCTTTTGTCGAGCCTCTCGGATCGCCACCCCCTGGGCCGTCTGTGTCTCCAGCAGCTTATCAATAGAAGCCTTCATCAGCTCTAGCAGGTCCGTTTCAATCTCCCTGAGGCAGAGCTGGATACCCTCCTGTTTCTCCTCCGCCCACTGCCTCCACGCTGCCTGGTCTCCGCCCGCCGCCATTTTGTCCTTCTTCCCTCCCTTCTTTGGGTCCATCGCCACCTTTTTTGTCGCCCCGCTCCTAGTTAAAGCCATATACTGACCGGGAAGTGTTATTAACTGCTTCCCACACCGGGAAACGTCGAAAAAGTACGAAAAGTTGGGGCCCCTGAAAAGAGCCCAAAAGTCCGTTTTTGCGGGAGCCGCCGGATGTGCAACTTAGCTCCGCATAGCCGCAACCGGAAGTCTCGAGAGGGAATCCTTTTGGCAGTGTTTGCTTCACCAATCTGCCCCAAAAAGTCTGTGGAAACTTCTGAAAAAGGTCTGAGAGTCCGTTCCAAACGGGAGCTGCCGAACGCGCGACCTACTCCATGGCCACCACCGGAAGCCTCGTCCCCGCCTCTTCAATGGCCTTGGTGAGATCTTTTCACAGTTGTTCCCTCTACTGCTAGAATTCACCTTTAATAAAGGCCCTCAAGTCAGCTTGAAGCCTTTAAGCTTGCTCTTCCCCCGCCTGCATGCTGGAAGAGGCTTTTGTCTTTCCTGCAGCTCCAGCCAAATCTTTTACTGTTTCTGCCGGGTCTGGTAACCAAGAGACATACCATTCCTGGGGGACACTCTCGGGGGAATATTGCAGCCTTCTTCCCACACCGGGAAATGTTGGAAAAATACCGTTGGGGGCCCTGTAAAGAGCCCAAAAGTCCGTTCCAAGCGGAAGCTGCCGAACATGCGACTTAGCTCTGCATAGCTGCAACCGGAGGTCGCTGCCTCAATATCAAGGGAAGTCAATCTCACTTCTCTTGAGTTCAACTCTTTTGTCCATTTTTGGATCAGGGCTGTATTATTATTAATGGGGTCAGGAGCTGAATGCCCTTGGGAGAACTCAAACTGTGCATTAGTGGGCAGATTATTGCTGACTAAGCACTGTCAACAACACCTTCCATCAATTTTCTGGTGATCAAGGGTAGACTGATGGGATAGTAATTGGCCAGGTTGGATTTGTCCTGCATTTTGTGGACAAGACATATGTGGGCAATTTTCCACATGGTCGGGTAGATTCTTGTGTTGTAGCTTTACTGGAACAACTAGGGACTTGGCTAGTTCTTGAGTACAAGTTTTCAGTACTGTTGCCAGAAAATTGCCAGGGCCCATATAATTTTCGAAGTGTCATATTGTAACATCCTTAATAATGAATTTTAGCAATTTTCCTAGCACAAGTGCTAGGATGACTGGTCTATGGTTTCCTGCTTTCTGCCTCACCCTTTCTTTAATAAAGTTGTTACATTAGCTATTTTCCAATCCACTGCTATCCTTCCAGAATCTCAGGAATTTTGGAATGTGCCTCTCATATTTCTGCAGCCAAATATTCTAAAGAAAGAATGAGAGAAAAGATCCTGAAGTGTCGGATTCAAACATCAATCTACATTGCGGTCTGATGAAATTAGTGCATTCTTATAAATTATGTTTTTCTACATAATATGGGTGCCACAGAATCAGCTAACATTTATTTTGAAAATATAACTGTGGAGCCATCTTTGTTCATGATAAGTTGCTTATGGATGGAAAATGTTGCCATTATGAAATTTTATGTTTGTACAATTTGACGCTTATATAATGATTCTAGATTAGGTGTGAGCACTAATCATGATAAACAGATGATGCATTTTTTGTTTTGTTCTGCTCTGCATGTTACTCATGACTTCAATTGAACCCTTAGCTGCTTGGCTTGCACATCACTACAATAAGATCACATTGCCTGGCATGACAAATATGTAAGATTAGATTAAATATAACAATACTGCTGAAGACTTTTCTAATGCTTTTTCTTTTTATGAATACTGTATTTTTCAAGAATACCGTAATTTTAACAATGGGTTCAAAATATAATTTTTCAGTATTATGTATTATTTAAAAATAATACATGATATACAAATTATCATTTGTATGCGTGCAGGTAAATTTCAGTGTAGGTTAGTATGAATGATTCTTTTCATAGATTTTGATTATAGCTAATTAGATCTAAGTGGCACAGTGCAGCTAAAAATAGCAGAAGGCAAGGGAATTGAAAATGCATATGTAAATAGTGAAGCAAATTTTTACAAAGATTTTGATAAAATGGCATGTACTGAAAACTAGGCATGACTGAATGTCTTGTCAGAATTATGATAATGTACTCGGGTACTAAAGGAATGAATTGAAGACCACATTGTTAAAGGGACATTTGTTTTGGTTTGAATTTGAAGAAATGGCAAGCTGATTTTGCCATTGAACTCTACTTTGTAGTTTTTCATTTGCAATCCTACCGCATGCCCTGGGATGTATATTTTCACTGGATGGGCTCTGAAATTCCATAATATTGCAGTGTTCAGCTAATTGAGAGCATTTTCTGTACGGTTTTAGCAACCGTTTAAAGTTTAATTTACTGTTAAAAGCACCATCTGAAAATGTTGTTCAGTGAAAATGAATATGTTATATTTTCTCCTGACTATTGTAGAAAAACACAAGTACGGAAAGATTTGCAGTAGAACTTCAGGTTGCAGTGAAATCGTGAATTTGTGCCCTAATTTATTCAATTCCTTTGTCAATTTTGAGAATGATCAGTTTACATCAGAATTTCTAGTGGATCTAATTAAACAAAAGTGTAATTAGAATAAAGTGTCAAAAAACAATGCAACATGAAAATGACCTCTGCTGCTGTGACAGTTCCTGTGTTGTGCAGACTGTGAAATCTCTATTGTACAATGTCAAATGTGTCACTCACCATTATTAATTCTCCTCTTAATAATGGAGGCCACTTTGTAAAGAGAACAATGTTTTGCACGCTATTGATGACATTTGTATTTATTTTGATATCACTTGTTACATACAGCAGCATGAAAGGAGATTTTCACAACTCTCTCAAATAGTAGTCAACTAGCTTCTCCTGATCATTTTCTAGAATCATAGAATAATTACAACACAAAATGAGGCTATTTGGACTGTCAAATCTGTACTCTACAACAGTTCACCTCGGCCCACTCCTCTTCATTCAGCTGCTTCATCAACGACTTTCCCTCCTTCATTAAAGTCAGAAGTGGGGATGTTCACTAATAATTGCACAATGTTTAACTGAATTCACGACTCAGTTACTGAGGCAGGGAGTAATGGACAACAGTCAGGTTTGGGTTGAGAAGTGGTAATATTCGTGTCACACAAGTGCCAGGAAATGACCATCTCCAACAACAGAAAATCTAACCAAATGACATTACCATCACTGAATCTCCCACTATCAACATCCTGGAAGTTGACCATTGACCAGAAATGGAGCTGAATGCGGTCTGTAAATATTGTGGCTACAAAAGCAGGTCAGAGGCTGGGGATTCTGTGGCAAGTAACTCACCTCTTGACTCCCCAAAGCCTTCTCCATAATCTACAAGACAAAAGTCGTGAGTGTTATGGAATACTTTCCCTTTTCAAATCTGAAAGGTTATAACTGTCAGCAAAGTTTGAGGAGGCTGAGACTCATTACTCCAGAAAAGAGAAGGCTGAGGTGTGACCTTCTGAAGATTTTTTAAATTATGGAAAGGTTGATGGGATAGATTTAGAGAAGATGTTTCCATTTGCAGGAGTTGTTCAAAACAGAATAGTCACTAATAAATACAATACTTGTGGGATTCTTCTTAATTGAATAAAGGAGAAACTTCTTTATCCAGAAAATGATTAGAATGTGAATTTTTTATCACGTGAAATGGTTAAGACAAATTTCATAGATGCCTTTCAGGGAAAGCTGGATACGTGTAGAAAGGAATAGAAGGATATTCTGGCCGTGTGTCATGAAGTAGGGTGGGAGAAGGCTCATGGGTAGACACACCAGTGTCGACCAATTGGATTGGAAGGCCTGTTTCTGTGCTGTTAATTCTATACAATTCCATGGAGACACAAATGACAGTGAACTGAAAAAATATATAGCAGTGGCTGTAGAACATCTCACAAATCAAGAGGCCTCTTTGTACAGAGTTGCTAAATTCAGTTAGTCTAAAAACAAAACAAGGCATTTTCAACATGCAATCACTTGAGAAACAGTAGTTCATCTGAGGCCTTAGGTAGTCAATTAAGATTTCATTTGGTAAAATCGGATTAGCATCAGAATGAGTTAACTACATCCAGACTTTTTGCAAATCAAAGTATCTGGCCTGCATGCTGTAAATTAAAAATAACAACAATGTTTGCACATTCTTTTGTATGTTGTCGTGCAAAGAGTCCATAACTCTTTGATGAAGAGGTGAAAAGCAAAGGGAGTTGTGGGGAGGGAGTGGGCAAGAGAGAGTTCAACTCAAATAAGCTAATTGATCAACCATGGAGTCATCCATAGCTGAAGTCTGATTAAAGTTCATTGTAGAATATAAATGGGGAAAAAGGATTTTTGCGAGTTATATGATGTAAATTTACCCATGCCTTGTCTTGTGGTGGTTAGCTGTACTGGGGCTTTGTTGGTGAAGACACAGGTCTTGAAACTTGAATGAATTCTAATTTGTGGTGTGTAGTTCAAGGACCATTTAAGAAGTTAAGTCTTGCGGTAATAAAGATACAGATTATAATTTTGGCAATGATAAGGGTGAGGCAGTATCAGAAGATACTGAAAAAGTGGAATAAGAAGGTTCTAGCAATGTGACATGTTCACAAAAGAAAACAGTTCCAAGTCAAGCAATGCTTTTGCTCTCCAGGTTTTGCCAAAATTCTTGTTAAATTCATAGAGTCTTAATCTGAGGCACAAAGGTCCTGTTGTGAGCAGAAAAGCTGATTTTAATTTTTCTGAAATTAAGTTGGAAAAATGTTGTGTCATCTGGTTGATTGCTATTTGGAGAATAACCGTGGGACCGATTTACAGAAATAAAGTCAGTTTGTAGAATCATAGAATTTATGGTGCAGAAGGAGGCCATTTCGCTCATCGAGTGTGCACCGGCCCTTGGGAAGAGCACCCTACTCAAGCCCACACCTCCACCCTATCCCTGTAACCCCACTTAACCTTTTTTGGACACTAAGGGCAATTTAGCATGGCCAATCCACCTAACCCGCACATCTTTGAACTGTGGGAGGAAACCGGAGCACCCGGAGGAAACCCACGCAGGCACGGGGAGAACTTGCAGACTCCACACAGACAGTGACCCAAGCCGGGAATCGTACCTGGGACCCTGGAGCTGTGAAACAACTGTGCTACCGCGCAGACCTCCACTGTGTTACCGTGCTGCCAAGTTGTAATACACTTGCATGCTAAAGCTGACCTTGAACTTTTGGAGATGTTGCCTTGGATAAATAGTTAAGAGCAGGTGTCCAAGGATGGAAAGCAGGTCTCAAGTGAATGTGGGAATGGAAAGAATTAGGACAGGTGTAATGTATTAATGAAATGGCTATGGGTGGAATTAAAAGAAAACAGTGACATGGCGGAGAAAACAATAATTGGAGGATGCAACAAATGAAGGATAATGATGTGATTGATTGTATCAATGCCATTGGAGAGGTAAATAAGCCATTGTTGCAGTGTGAAGAATGTAAGTTGTGATTTGTGAAACACTGATGAAAAATGGAGAAACCAAGGATTTTTTTTGAGAGAAAAGTCTCGAGATTGGGTGGTATAGTGAGTAATAATTTGTGGAACACAGTTCGAGGGCCATTTAAAAAGTTAAGTCTCGCGGTAATAAAGATGCAAATTAAATTTTTGGCAGTCGTAAGGGTGAGAGAGGATAAAGTATTAGTTAGATGCCCCCTTGCATTGTCCAAAAGCAGTTTTCAGTTTCATTTTTACAAATGCATCACAATATCTTGGAAGTACAGGAGGGAGGCCATTTAGCCCATTGAGTCAGCACTGAATCTCTGAAAGAGCATTTTACCTCATCCCACTCCCCTGCCTTATCCCTGTAACCTTGCACATTCTTTCTTTTCAGATAATCTAATTATTTTTGAATATCTCTAGTGCACCTGCCTCCACAACTCTCTCCGGAAGTTTTTCCAGACTCCAACCACCTTCTAGTTGAAAACATTTTTCTCACATCACATTTACTCCTCAGAATCTTGAATAGCTCTGTCAAGTCTCCTCTCAGCCTTGTTTTCTCCAGGGAAAACAGACCCAATCTCTTCAATCTATCCTAATAGCTACAGTTCTTTAGCCCTGGAATCATTCTTGTGAATATCCTCTGTACTCTCTTTAATGCCTTCACATCCCTCCTCAAGTATGGTGCCTAGAACTAGACTCAAAACTCTAGATGAGGCCTAACTAATGTCTTATACAAGTTCAACATGAACTCCTCACTCTTGTACTCAATGTGCCTATTAAAGCCCAAGATATTACATGCTTTATTAACTGCTTGCTCAACATGCCTTGCCATCTTTAATGATTTATGTACATATACACTGAGGTCCCTCTGTTCCTGCACCTTCTGCCTTTATTTTCTACTGCCTTTCCGTATTTTCCCTGCCAAAATTAATCATCTCACACTTTTCTGCATTGAACTTCAAGTGCTACATGTCTGCCCAATCCATCAACGTGCCCATGTCTCTTTGAAGTTTAAGATTATCTTTGTCACAGTTAACAGTGTTTCCAATCTTAGTATCATCTGCAGATTTGAAATCATGCCCTGAACACCATAGCCTAGGTCATCACAGTCTATATGCAAGGGTCAAAACGCTGACATCTGGGAAACTCCAATACAATCTGAAAACAACCATCTATCACTATTTCCTGTTGTTCAGCCAGTTTCTTAGCTAAGTGCTTACCTTCACTTTTTATTCCATGAATTGGAAGTACACAATCCCACTGTGAGAATGCTTACAATGCCTGAAAAATGTGTTTTTGGAGTAGTGGATTGTGCATATTAAACTTTTGAACATAAAGTGAATGCCTATTATTCAATTATTGATCTGTCATAATGAATAAGGGGTGCTTACACCAGTTCACTTAGAAATTCTTTAATTAATGGCTGTCTAAACAAAGTGAACAGGGGTTTTGTAAGCTACTTTTGTTTTTCCTTCTTTGTATTTAATGCCTTCATGTATCATTGCTTTACCATTTGCTAATATTACTCTGTCTGTAGTTGCTACAGGATGCCTGGAATAATTGACCTCTAGTTCTTTTAGTCCTCTTGGGAATGTGCATGGCCTCTACTTTGTTTTGTTCCCATGACTAAGATCAGAAGCTTGTCACACAGTAAATAGTGATTCTTAAACCAGTACTTAATTTATGAAAAGTGCAGAAGGAATATTAGATGCTAAGTATATATCTACACTGTATTCTATACAACAGTCAAGAGCAAGAGAACCTTAATGAAAATTTCAAATGTAACTTGGTATGATACAAATTTAGGGATGTGGTAAAATGTGACACATCACTTCAACCTATCCACTACGATCTGCTGTGGTAGGCACCCCATTTCTCCACTCAGCATTGCAGGAGGTTATTGAATGGACATCCAAACTATACATTTCATTAGAAGCTTTTTGCATCACACACAAGTAGTAATAGATCTTGGATGTGATTCACCAGCAAATTCATTGTGCTCTCCCTCACATGCCGCGGTGAATGCGGGCGAGGCCTCTCGCGGGTTGCCCGGAAGTCTTCACGCCTCCCGGGATCCACCCATTGAGTGAGGTGTCCAAGTCATAAACATGGCCCCAAGGAGCATGACCAAACAGCATTTGCCGAAGCCGGTTTTAAACTAGCTTCGGCGAGCTTCCCGGGATCCACCGACCTCCCGGGATCCACCGGCCTCCCCAGCGAGGCCGCAGACGGGCGCAATTCAGCACTGGTCCACACAAACATGGACCAGGCAGAACGGCACCCGGGGAGGGGGTGTCTCCCGGGCCATCGGAGACCCCCGAGTGGTTACGATCAATGCAGGGTGGCTTCCTGGCCGCCCCCTGGAACGCAGGTACATTGGCACTGCCACCTTGGCACTACCAATGTGTCCAGGTGACACTGCCCAGGTGCCAGGATGACAGTTCCAAGGCTCAGGACCCGATGAGGGCCATACCCATGAAAGGAAGGTGGAGGGAGGGGTTTGAAGGGTGGGCATGTGCAGGGTAGGTAAGTAGGGACCTCTGGGATGTTGGTGATGGGTTGTGGTCCTTAAAGGGGAGGAGCCTGTAAGTGGGAATGGTGAGCCTGAAGAGGGGGTCCCACAGGGACCCCATAGCAGGGTGTGCTCACTTGGGGGTGTGGGAAATGGCAGCCCAATCTCTCAGTTCTGCTCCCCAGTACCAAGAAAAATTTTAACTGTGGGCTAAATTGGTGAGAAACTCCCTAGGGTCCCAAGAAGTGTCTAAGTGCCATTGAATAGTTGTGGGGAACTCACTGGCAGAGCTGGCGGGAAACTGCTTGAAAAAGCCGCTCAAATGAACTTAGAAATTATTTGGGAGAATCACGCCCCTTGTTTCAATTCCCACTAAAGGGCTTGTGCAAAAAGACAGGACTGACTCTCAAGTAAAGTACTGAATGGATTTTGCACTCACGGGAGTTACCATGTTTTGGATGAGATGTGAAACGAAGATACCATCTGCCTGATGGGTAGACATCAAAGGGTAGCAGGAGAGTTATTCCTGGTGTCCTAGCCAATATTTCTCTCATAAAACATCACAAAAATAGATTTTCTGGTCATTAACACATTGCTGTTCATGGGAATTTGCTGTGCAAAGGTTAGCTGCTGCACTTGCTGCTTTACAACAGTGACAACTTCAAATTGTACCTCATAGAGTGCTTTGAGCATTCGAGTGGCCTTGTATACATTCAAATCACTTATGAGCCCAAGCCTGGATGTTACCTGAGCCTTGTTGCTCAAAGGCATCAACTCCTTCATTACATGTGGAATTGCCAAATGGAATAGAACGCTGTGTAATCATCAGCGAACATGTTCCTGAATTCAAATACATCATGACAAATCTCAGTTATTTAGAAAACGACCATTCTTATTTGTCATTTACCATGCATACCATATTGAAATTTCCAACATGCTTCAGATGTAATGAGTATCTTTTTGAGGCACAATAACTGTTCTTATGTGTGTAATTTGTTTGTTATCAAGATGAAGGCTCAACAATAGAACTTCAGTGACAGTACCAAACACCCCCAGGAACTGTTTGGATCTGTTACAAATTGAAGTTGAGTCTGTGTTGAAAGTTATGACAGTATGAGTGTGAAATTACCTTCGGTGGTAGAGAAGAGGAGGCAGTAACGAATCAACAGCCTGCATATGATTTTGTTTCATGTTGACGTGACTGGAAAAGAAAATTGGATGGGGTAAAATAGGCTGCCAATGGCTAAATTGCTTCATCTCTTTATCATTAACGGTCAAGAGTGGGCTTTTTGAGAAAGAATAGCAATGATGGTTGCTTAAGGAGAGAAACAATGTTTTAACAAACTGAGCTATTAACAATATGAAACAATAACAGCAAGTGTTGGAAATACTCAGCAGATCTGGGAGTAACTGTGGAGAGAGAGACAGATTGAATGGTTTGAGTCAAGTAAGGCTACTCTTTAGAGTAGTTTTGAATCGAATATGACGGGCAATCAGCAGACAGGTCACTTCTGCCAAGCTGTCTTGGTACAGTTTCTAGCAGATGGCGAGATCATCCATTAGGCAGAGGCTGAGTGCAGACACTTGTGTCTCTGATTCTTTAAACTGTCAGCCTGTTTTCAGTATGCACATTGGCTACAGACTAATGAAACAAAATGTATATTTGCATTTTCAAACACATCTCACCACATAACGGGCACATACACTCAGCTTGAAAGTCACTAGCCGGAATAGCATATCATCTTGATATCTGAAGTCGAGTTCCACATTACTACCCAAGTGCAGCCTTCTGCACATGAGATGCGAGTCGATGCATTGTAGTCTCCCATGACAACCAACAATTTAACAACATAAGACTATAAATAGAATATTTTCAGTGTATCAGCAAATGTCATAAAAAAGCTGCTTGACGACACAACTGCATGAGGACCTGATCTAAAAGTCAAATGAATAATTGCACGTGTTGAAAGATCACTGACCATTGTGTCTAATCACTGTGATTCAGTGAGCTGTACATAAAGAGATTAGAAATAGAATATTGAAGAGAAATGCATTTTATTTATTTTCAATATTCTATTTATATTCTCTTATGACGTGTACCTTATTGAATCTTGAATTGCAGTGGTTAGACACAATGGTCACTGTTATCTTTTAATATATGCAATTATTTATTTGACTTTTAGATCAATTCCTCAAGAATTTATGTAGTCGAGCAGCTTTTTTATGTCACTTGCTGATATACTGAAAATGCTCTATTTATATCTTGGGTTGTTAAATTGCTGGTTGTCATGGGAGACTACAATGCACCAATTCACATCTCGTGTGCAGAAGGCGACATTTGGGTAGTAACGTGGAACTGGACTTCTAATATTGAGATGATATTATGCCCCTCTGGCTGGTGACTTTCAAGTTAAGTATGTGTGTGCCTGTTATGTGGCGCGATGTGTTTGAAAATACAAATAATCATTTTGCTTTATTAGCTTGTAGCCAATGTGAATACTGGAAAACAGTTTGATAGTTTAAATAATTAGAGACATGAGTGTCTGCACAAAGCCTCTGTCTTAATAATTTTTTTAAAATTCATTGGGTAGTGGCAGTGGTCATAGGTTTGGAAGGTGCTGTTTGATATGATCAATCCATCTGCTAGAAACTGTACCAAGACAGCTGTGCAAAAGTGACCTGCCTGCTGATTTCCCCTTTTTTCACTCCTTCTGTGGAAAAGTGTTTGATGTCCGTTCAGTGGCGATGAGCTCAGGAACCACCTGAACCGAGAGAATAGTAGGATCCATGCTGAGTTCTTACGTTTTACATTTTTTTTACATTTTTCTGTAGAAGATGGCATCACAATTTGTTTTATAAATATCTGTTGCAGTTTACTCTTTGGGGTTTCAAAATACAGTGTGAATTGTTACTAGCTTCCACTGACGGACATTATTGTCAATTAAAATTACTGTTAAGCAGTGTTCAGCGCTGCCAAAAATTAATTAAGCTTCCTTTTGAATACAATATAGAAACATTAAGTTACATCAGTCTGAGGAACATGAAGTCGTATTTTATCACTCTTTGGCATAAGAGTTTGGCAAAACAGTTTAAAAAAAAATAAAAATAAAATAAGATTTCCATTTGTTGGTGAAGTTATTGGGCTGGATTTTAGTGCTTACCTGTTAAATTTGCACTTACCTATCCACCCAATTTCAAGTGACACCGAAGTTGTTAACCAACTATCAAAACAGTACCACCCGACAGAACATCTGGGACCTGTGTGAATAGAGACAGTAATAGCTTATCAACATAATCAATCTAATTGAAGAATCATGAATTGACAGAATAGAGTCTGAACCAGGAAGTTTCAGTGAGAATATTGCATTCAGTGTCATCAGGTGCAGAAAGCGATGAGAAGGAAAAGAAGAATGGATTAAGAGAGAGAAATTGAAGAAACAAAACGTTAAAAGATTTGATTTTCTAAAAAATTTAAATCTGAATAAATGAAAATCCACGTTTGTGAAAGTGAGAGTGTTGCTTGAATGCACAAGGTGTGACTCTGGGAGTTTGGTGAGGGAGGACATTTTGAGTGTTAATCCCTCTCCCAAGTGTAGTTTTTGTTTACACTTCGCAATTAGCTAAAAATTACCGTGTAAGTTAGGAGGTAAGTTAAGTTGCTTCCAGTCTTAAACCGGGATGTACAAGCTCTCAGAGCAGCTGTAACTAGTTAATTGTAGCTAATTAGGTAGTACAGATAACTCATCAGTTTTTCAGAGAGTATAAATAGAGGGGTCTCTTGAGTGCTGTTTGTCTGAGTGCTGCTTGAATACACAGTGTGAAGCTGAGAGTTTGATGATGAAGGGTACTCTAAATTAATTCAGAAAGATAGAAGTTATTAACACAAAGATGGCAGGACAGGTGATGTGTCACGGTTGCAGCATGTAGGAGGCCCTGGATGTTACCACAATCCATGGCAACCACATCTGTAGTAAATGCCTGTGTCTTGAGGACCTCAGCCGAGAGTTGATGACCTGGAGACCAAGCTGCAGACATTATGATATGTCCCAGCCCTTGCAATTGAGCAAGAAGTTTGAAGTCCTTGCCGGTTGTATGGACAAGAGTGGGGGCTGTAGTGTGGATGAATAGACTGGCTATGGATTCATGGCACTGGAAGCCATTCAAGTATGGGGGAGGGGTGGCGGAGTTAAAAGGAATGTGGTGGTACTATGACAGTATGGCCGGGCGATAGATACTGTTCTCTGCAGTCAAGAGTAAGAATCCAGAAGGTTTTGTTGCCCATGGTACCAGATTTCGGGAGATCTGCTTAGGGCTGGAGAGGAACATTATGTCGGAGGGGTAGGATCCAGCTATCATCATCCATGTAGATACCAACAAACAAATGTGAGACTGGGAAAAAGATTCTGCAGATGGAGTATGAGGAGCTAGGCACAAAATTTAAAAGCAGAACCTCAAAGATAAGTCTCACATCAGATGTAGGGAAAATGCTGGAATTTTGTTTCATTCGTTCATGGGAGGTGGGCATCACTGGCTAGGTGAGCATTTATTGCCCTAGACGAGGCAGTTAAGAGTCAACCACATTGCTGTGGGTCTGGAGTCACATGTAGCCAGACCAGGTAAGTATGACAGATTTCTTTCCCTAAAGGACATTAGTGAACCAGATGGGTTTTTACAACAATCGATAATGGTTTCATGGCCATCATTAGATTTATAATTACAGATTTTTATTGAATTCAAATTTCACTATTTGCATTACTCTGGGTCTCTGGATTACTAATCCAGTGACAAAACCACTGCCTCCTTTTTTTTTTTGAAAATGCTTTTATTGAAATGTTAACATTTTTATACAAAATACTACAAACAACAACCATTAAATCAAACGTAAACCCCCAAAATGACCTTTCAATCCAAGAAACAAGAACCCCCCTTACTCCAGTTTATATCCCCTCTACCCCCCCCCCCCCCCCCCCCAACAATTAACAGTGACCACCTCTGTAAGTCCGCCTAAACTCTACTCACCAGGCTCGTAAAATTCTACCCCCGGAGCCTCGTCCAATCCCCAGTCACCTGGACCCCCAAGTATCGAAAACTAGTCCCCACGAACTGAAATAGAAAACCCCTTCAATCTGGCTTTCTCCCTCCTCCCCCGATGCACCAACCACAAAATATTTGCTCCTCCCTCTGTTCAACCTGTGTTGCTGATTTTCTCCTTGGTTCAATTGCTCTGTTTTATTACCTTTGCTCTCGAGTCGCCAGCTATCTTTATGATACCGCCACGAGGTTCAAGTCCGAGTAATGATCAATAACCCTGTACACCGATTAGTAAGATTCAAATCAAAGCACATTTATTATGCACAGTAATCGATACTCATGCACAAATTCTACGTCTAAGCTACTTTTACAACTAACAGGCCTATACTTAACTTCGGACTGGCCCACCAGGTCAGGGGAACAAATGGCCTTTCGTTCGGGTTCTGAGTCTGCGGGATTCGAAGTTGGTACAGATTGGTAGCTCGGAGCGCCTATCTCATAGCGAGCGTTGAATTAAGACTTACTTTGTCGGGAGTCACTGCACCGGTCACGGTCAATGTTGGTTCGTGTTGCTGGGTGACCCGGGCAGGACGCAAAGGTGAAGAGAGCGATTTGAACTTGGGGCTCAACTCTTATAGTCCCCAGGGGCTTCCCGCCTTTCGGGGCGGACCCTGTACCTGGTCCCAAGTGATTGGACTTTGTCCCAATCGCTTGGTTAGATTTTCTCCAATACTGGAGCGGTTCCTTGATCGATGGGCGGTCTTGAGGTGCTCGTTC
Organism: Scyliorhinus torazame; assembly: GCF_047496885.1. Classification (NCBI taxonomy): domain Eukaryota; kingdom Metazoa; phylum Chordata; class Chondrichthyes; order Carcharhiniformes; family Scyliorhinidae; genus Scyliorhinus; species Scyliorhinus torazame. Next base: position 148,711,113 of record NC_092717.1, on the reverse strand, counting down.
ACCTCCTATGTGTTGGTTCCTGCTGGCGCCAAGGAGTCTGGCTTTGCTTTGTGTGTCCAAAATGTTACTTATTGTTCCCGGGGATTGCTCATCAGTATGCAGATGGCTGCTACTTTGTTATGCTGATGGTCGCTGGTATCCATGTTGTCTGGCCTTTTCAGAGGTAAATACACAGCAAACCTGCAGCTGCTGGTTTCTGTCTATGTTGGCTGACTTTCCCATCAGCCTTTGCTGTTCACCATTTTAAATCGGGAGTTGGCCAATTTAAGGTGGCTACCCCTGTAACTGGAGAAGGTACCAAAGCTGTGCAAAATACCCATAATATTCCCCATAGATGACCCCGACCCCGATGCACAGCAGCAAATCATCTGCATATAATGATACCCTACGCTCCACTCTGCCTCTAACAATCCCACTCCAAGATTTCAAACCCCTCAAAGTAATTGACACTGGCTCAATTGTCAACGTAAATAACAAGGGAGACATCGGACACCCCTATCTTGTACCCCAATGTAACCAGAAAGCTCCCGAGCTCATGGTGTTGGTGCAAAAACGAGAAAACGGGGCCGCATACAGCAGCCGTACCCACGGCACAAACCCAAACTTCTCCAACACTGTGAAGAGGCACCTCTACTCCACCCGGTCTAATGCCAAATGCCTCCTCTGTGTCCAACGATGCAATTATCTTCAATTATCGACCAGCCGCAGGGGTGAGCGCCACATTCAACAACCGCCTCACATTGGACGACAGCTTCCGTCCCATCTGGTCTTCCCCAACCACCTCTGGAAGGTAAAGCTCCAGCCTTAATGTGATTGGACATTATGACCTTTACTCTGTGGAGTCTTATAGTTTTTCAGGGGCAGAGAGATAGACGTCTGCCCCAATGTCTCCAGAAAGGCACCTCTTGCCAAGGAGTCCCGAAAGATGCCCAGCAGCAACAGACCCAATGGATCCAAAAACTTCTTATAAAATTCCACAGTGAACCCATCCGGCCCTGGTGCCTTCTCTGGTGCATGTGTCTCAATGCTATCTGGATCTCCTCCAAGCCCGGTAGGCATTCGAGATCCTCCCGCAATTTCTCCCTCATCTTGGGAAACTCCAAATCCCCCCCCACCAGGAACTCTGCCATTCCCCATTCATCCTCCTGCGGCTCCAATCTATTCAACCTCTTGTAAAAGGCCCTAAACACTCATTCACTTTATCCGAGGCAGAGACCAAATCACTAACCTGAACAATCTCCCGGGCCACCTCAAATGGTGAGCCAAGAGACGACTGGCCTTCTCCACATACTTATACACCATCCCTTTCACTCACCTCAATTGGCGTGCAGCCCTGACTGTGGACAGCAGGACTGTAATTGCAGTTTTATCCTGTACAGCAAGAGCTGCGGGGTTGGGTCCCTCGCATATCGACAATTCACCCCTAGAATCTCATCTACCAGTTTCTGTCGCACTTCCCTCGCCTCCCCATCCACGTGTACATTTTACGCTATGATTGCTCCTCTGATCACCGTATTCAGCGCCTCCCACAAAGTCGAGGGCGAGACTATCCTGTTATCATTGTGTTCTACACACCCGCGGTATGGCTCTCAAAATCTTCACACACAACCCCAAGTGCAAGAGCAGCCCTATGTCTAACCACCACCCCCTTCGAAGCTCCTGTCCAACATCTAGCACAATGTCCACCAAATGTGGAGCATGATGTCAAATCACCACTGCTGAGTGAGAAAGATCCGACTCATAATAAAATAATTAATCCACGAATACACCTTGTTCACCGAGAGAAAAAAAACAAGAACTCCTCCCCCAGGATGTGTAAACTGCCATGGATGACACCGCCCCCCCCATCTCCATAAACGCAGACAATACCTTTGCCATCCCAGCTGCGATCAATGATTTCGGCCTGGAGCGATCCACTTTGGGTCCAACACACAATTCAGCACACCCTCCAAAATCAATTGGTGGGTGTCCAAATCTGGTACTGTAGCCAACAACCGTTTCGTAAATGATATAAAGTCCCAATTTGGGGCATACATGTGGACTCGGACTACTAACTTTCCCTCTAATGTACCTGCCACTATCACATACCTCCCCCCTGATCAGCTATGACCGTGTCTGCCAGGAACCGGACCCTCTTATGAATTACGATCGCCACTCCCGGGCCCTACTATCACAGCCCGTATGAAACGCATGGATCACCCAAGCTTTACGGAGGCTAATCTGATGTACGTTCCCCCCCAATCAGTGAGCCAATTCTTGGCTCACTCCAGGACGTGCTCCTTCCTCTGAAAACTGTGAAATCGGACAATCACCGCCCGTGGAGGCTCATTCAGCCCCTTCACATCTTTGGCCATCTTGTCCAGCTGCTCTTGGATCAAACCCAACGCCTCCTCGATGGTGGCTTTAAACGACTCTTTAATCTCCTTTCATTGCCGCTCAAATTGCCCATCCATCTGCCTTCTAAACTTCTCCTCCACCATCATCCCGCCAGCATCTCTAATGTGATGGCTGTGGCCGCCTCCGCCATCTTTTCTCCCCCAGATTCCTTTGCCGACTACCAGCCGGGGGTTTGAGGGTTTTAACATTCCTCTGTCGACTATCTCTTCTCCACACCAACCTGCTGGGTTGTACCTAAAATCTCCCGCAAAACCGGGCAAAAGGGACCAAAATACAAGGACGCTGGCAAGAGGCACCTTTCGTGGGACTCTTACATGTTGTCACTGGATATCTTGCCACTGTCTCCTTAATCTATATTAAATGATATGATAACAAGACACTTGGAAAATAATGGTAGAATTGGGCAGATTCAAGGCAATTTGGAGAGGCTAAGTGAGTGCACAAAAATTTGGCAGATGGAATACAATGTAAAGAATGTATTTCCTAAATGGTGGGAGACTGTGAAGTATTGAACTTTAAGGAGACTTATCAATCACTGAATGCTAACATGCAGGTACAATAAGCAAATAACAAGGCAGGTGATATGTCGGTCTTTATTACAAGAGTATTTGAGTATTGGAGTAAAGATGTCTTGCTACAATTATATAGAGCTCTGGTGAGACTACACCTGAAGTATTATGTGCAGTGTTCGTCTACTTACCTAAGGACAACAAAGAACAAAGAAATGTACAGCACAGGAACAGGCCCTTCGGCCCTCCAAGCCCGCGCCGACCATACTGCCCGACCAAACTACAATCTTCTACACTTCCTGGGTCCGTATCCTTCTATTCCCATCCTATTCATATATTTGTCAAGATGCCCCTTAAATGTCCCTATCGTCCCTGCCTCCACTACCTCCTCCGGTAGTGAGTTCCAGGCACCCACTACCCTCTGCGTAAAAAACTTGCCTCGTACATCTACTCTAAACTTTGCCCCTCTCACCTTAAACCTATGCCCCCTAGTAATTGACCCCTCTACCCTGGGGAAAAGCCTCTGACTATCCACTCTGTCTATGCCCCTCATAATTTTGTATACCTCTATCAGGTCGCCCCTCAACCTCCTTCGTTCCAGTGAGAACAAACTGAGTTTATTCAATCGCTCCTCATAGCTTATGCCCTCCATACCAGGCAACATTCTGGTAAATCTCTTCTGCACCTTCTCTAAAGCCTCCACATCCTTCTGGTAGTGTGGCGACCAGAATTGAACACTATACTCCAAGTGTGGCCTAACTAAGGTTCTATACAGCTGCAACATGACTTGCCAATTCTTATACTCAATGCCCCGGCCAATGAAGGCAAGCATGCCGTATGCCTTCTTGACTACCTTCTCCACCTGTGTAGCCCCTTTCAGTGATCTGTGGACCTGTACTCCGAGATCTCTTTGACTTTCAATACTCTTGAGGGTTCTACCATTCACTGTATATTCCCTACCTGCATTAGCCCTTCCAAAATGCATTACCTCACATTTGTCCAGGTTAAACTCCATCTGCCATCTCTCCACCCAAGTCTCCAGACAATCTAAATCCTGCTGTATCCTCAGACAGTCCTCATCGCTATCCGCAATTCCACCAACCTTTGTGTCGTCTGCAAACTTACTAATCAGACCAGTTACATTTTCCTCCAAATCATTTATATATACTACAAAGAGCAAAGGTCCCAGCACTGATCCCTGTGGAACACCACTGGTCACAGCCCTCCAATTAGAAAAGCATCCCTCCATTGCTACCCTCTGCCTTCTATGGCCTAGCCAGTTCTGTATCCACCTTGCCAGTTCACCCCTGATCCCGTGTGACTTCACCTTTTGTACTAGTCTACCATGAGGGACCTTGTCAAAGGCCTTACTGAAGTCCATATAGACAACATCTACTGCCCTACCTGCATCAATCATCTTAGTGACCTCCTCGACAGTAGCGATCCCAGGTGTTGTTAATACTGGACAAATCGGATCTCAGAATGGAACATGGCTTGATAGATCTTAACATTTTTTAGTAAGTGTGGAAGAAAGTTACAGAACAAATCCACAAAGAATAAAACATTTATTAAGAAAACCAGACAAAAAGGTTGGAAAGATACCAATGCAAACGCAAGCTGATTATTCAAATTCCCACTATTCCTTTACCCCAGCAATATTTTTGCAGACACAAAAACCATTGAAGATTTACCAAAGAAAAAATGCTGGAAATGCTGGGAGTTACCACTGGCTTGACACACAGACTTCTCACTTGGGACTGCCACAATTGGAAATGGTTTTCTTCTGGTAAATTCCTAGACATTCACTTGATACTTCTCTCCCACAAGTCCCGAAAGATGTGCTGTTCGGTGAATCGGATATTCTGAATTCTCCCTCTGTTACCCCAACAGACACCAGAATGTGGTGACTAGGGGCTTTTCACAGTAACTTCATTGCAGTCTGCTTTTGACAATAAATAGAGATTATTATTATTAACTCCTATCCCTCTCCAAGACACACACAAACCACACTTTTAAACTCTGTTTCTTCAACTATAGAGCAAACAAATTAGTTCCCCAAAATCAGTCTTCCAGTAGCACCACTAAATTAATACCTTTACTGAGTTCTTTAACTGATGATTCAGTTAACTACTGTCCCACTGACCTTGTTTATTTTCTCTCAGAGAGTTAATATTTGTGTCTCCTCTCTCTCTGACACAAACACCCCCTCTGTCAACTCCTGTCTTTCTGTGTCTGTGCCCCTGGATCACTGTTGCTAGACAACAGTAAAACTTTTCTCCTCCTGTTTCCCCCCAGAATCACTGAACCTTTAATCCATCTCTTTAACTTCAGCGGTCATGAGACCTAATTAAAAATGTGCTTACACAAACAAACCCAAAAGACCTGAAACCTTTCAGTCACAGATAAAATTCTTAAAGGGCTAGACAGGGTAAATGCAGGAAGGATGCTTTCCTTGGCTGGGACATCTAGAACCTGGGGACACAGTATCGTAAGAAGGGCAGGACATTTAGGACTGAGGTGATTTGTTCACTCAGAGGGTGATGAATCTTTGGAAATCTCTGCCCCAGAGGACTGTTGGGTATGTTAAAGACTGAGGTCAATAGATTGCTTCAAATCAAAAATGCCAAGGGATATGGGGAAAGTTCAGAAAATTGGTTGGAATAGAACATCAACCATGATCTCATTGAATGATGGAGTGGCCCAAAGGGCTGAGTAGCCTACTCCTTCTCCTATTTCATATGTTTTTATTACACCGTTTAAAAAGATGCAATACTGAAACAGGAACGACTCAGTCCTATTTCTTTCAGATGAGTTTAGTATATATTCATTGGTTTAGTATAGACCTTTAATTGTGGCATCCCACTCTCTGTGGAATGCCACAACTTTTCGAGGAGCCAGGGTATCTTGGATGGTAATCTTATGTCTGCATTTCATTGCAGTTTCCAGAAGTTTCCATTCTGTTTCCAATTAAGCAATAATGAGCACTGTTAGCCTCACCGTTAATTCTCTTGCAAAATTAGTCTCATTATTTTGCGATCATTTCAACAAACCCAAAGTTCCCTGAAGTTTGTTTTCATCAATAAATAATATTTTAACAATTATAGGGAGAGAGAAAATTATTCATGAGATTGTTGCTCAGATGATCAAGTGGATGTCATCTCCCAAATACAATTTGGAATGTCTTCCCTCAAGCGCAATGCAAGCTTTGGCCTCTCATCACCATTACTTAGCAGAGTAATTTGGAAAAAAACATCTGTCTCCCAGGTTTGTAGCAATACCACTGTAAATAGTTATAAAAGTGTACACAGTGGCTTGAAATCTCTTGCCCTCTGATCATCTCTTCCTGTGGTCTGAAATTAAATCTCCAATCACTACCGTCTGCTTCCACAGTGTAACTCTGATTGATGTCCAGCTGTTCAAAGAATTCCACCATAATCTACAGAATAACACTTTTTGAAAAAACTGATCATTTGAAAAGCATCATCTTTCTATTATGGTGTCAGATCAGAATGGCCCTTATAAGTAAATAAAGCCTGATCTTCAGGATACTTTATTGCAGTGTAATGCTCCTGATAGCATGAGGTACGTTTCTTGTTATTTCCCCAGAAGTACTGCCTTCAGTTCAGCGGAAAGTTTTCACCGGAGACATTTTAATTAAACATGCACAGATGAGGATTAGGACCAGTGAGATTCATTTTCAAAAAGATTGATTATTTTTTGTCATTTTGTTGTCCGATGGTAATACAAAATGGGTGGATTAAACACCAAGCCATTGACTACAAGAATAATGTTAATTTTGTTTCATTAACTTCATGCTCCATTTGGTTTAATATTGTTTTTTTACCATGATTCCAAAGGTCTCCAAGCCTTTAATGATACCACATGAATTTAATGATTAATTTCTGACGTATATGGCTTAAACGCCCTAAGGTCATGAAAAATGTTGTACAAATGCAAATTATTTATTTTCTTTAATATTGAAATAATATGATTCAGAAGTGGATATGAGCTGTCCAATTGGGATATCCCTTTAACATTATGATTTAAAAATTGTGAGCAATGTTCTATACTTAAAATAGGGTTCAAATTGGTTACTGATTGTTAAGGCACGAGGGAATATGACCAATTTGGATGGCATTTGTTTTAATGTAAGGAGTATTACAGATAAGGTGTATTAAGGGCGTTGATTAACACATGGGAGTATGATATTATTGTTATCACAGAGACATGTTTGAAGGAGGAGCAGGACTGACAGCTCAGTCTTCCGGGGTATATTCAGGCAAGACAGGGTGGATAGAAAAGAGGAGGTGGTGTCACAATATTGATGAACGGCTCAATTACTACAGTGAGGAAGGTTGATATCTCAGCAGGCTCCTCGATTGAGTATTGGTAGAACGTAAAAACAAAAATGGGGAAATCACATTGCTTGGACTGTACTCTGCACTGACAAAATTACACTAAATCTACACGAATGCCACTTTTCAGTACTTGAATGTTATGACATTTCATGTGCTTTTTAAAAGTTATGAGGTTTCCCACTTCTACCATCCTCCCAGGTGTTAGACGTTTTAGTTACCGTTGTATGAAGAGTTAAAAGTCCTGTTCCTTTTCACCAAACACCATTTATTTCACTTCCACAGCCTCTGCACAAAACTCTAACAACACATCACCTGACCCAAGGGCCACCTGAAGCCCCTTTACATATCAGTGTCAATCATTGGATACTTAACATAAATGAGACAACTAATTGCAATGTCTCTTAACGCATTACTTTACTCTTAACCCATTACTTAACACCAGGCAGTGCATTCCAGACTCCCACCACCCCCGCGTAAAAAATATTTTCCTCAAGTTCCCTCTAAACCTCCTGCCCCTCACCTTAAAGTTACCTCATTAGTGACCCTTCAACTAAGGGGAACAGCTACTTCCAATCCACCTTGTCCATACCCCTCATAGTCTTCTACTCCTCTATGAGGTCCTGTTAACTCAATCAGCCTTCTCTGCTCTAAGGAAAACAACCCGAGCTTATCCAGCCTCCCTTTGTAGCTCAAAATACTCCATCCTAGGAAACACCTGGGTAATTCTCCTCTGCACCCTCTCCAGTGCAATCCCATCCTCCCTATAGTGAGGGGACCAGATGCACAGTACTCCAGCTGTGACTTAATTAAAGTTTTGTACAGCTCCATCATAACCTCCCGACTCTTATAATCTCTGCCACAACTGATAAAGGAAAGTGCCCCGTATGCATTCTTAATCACCTTACCTGCCGCCTTCAGTCATTTGTGGATCAGCACCCCAAGATTCCTCTGTTCCTTTGAGGTTCCTAGGGTCCTGCCATGCATTGAGTACTCCCTTGTCTGAAATACAGAGAGTACAGGGCCAACATGTTTCCGTAAAGGTAAAGGGTGGACCAAAAAGTCCACAGAACCCTAGATGTCAGGGGATATGCAGGATTGGATAAAGGAAAATGGATGGCTTATAGCAGATATGGGGTGCTCAAAACAGTGATGCCCTGGAGGTGTATAAAAAGTACAGGTGGCTACTTAAAAACGTAAACTAGGAGAGTAAAGAGGGAGAATGAAAAAACACAATCAGGCAAAATAAAGGAAAATCCCAAGGTGTTTTTTGAGTATATATATATTTTAAAAATATTTTTATTCAAATTTTTTACATATTTTCAACAGCCTTATTACAGAAATAAGAAAAAACAAAGAACACATAAATAAACATCTTATAGCTATGTCATGTATTCCCCCAATATACAAGCCCCCCATTAAACGATAATAAACACAGTAGTAAACACAAAGTACCCCCCTGGGTTGCTGCTGCTGCTGACCACCTCCTAACGCTCCGCTAGAAAGTCTCGGAACGGCAGCCACTGCCTGAAGAACCCTTGCAGAGATCCTCTTAAAGCAAATTTTACCCTCTCCAATTTAATGAACCCTGCCAGGTCGCTGATCCAGGCTTCCACGCTTAGGGGCCTCGCATCCTTCCACTGTAGCAGAATCCTCTTTCGCCTCCTGCACTCCCGGCTCGTCCGATACCCCAAATAGTGCGAGCCCCTGGCTCGGCTTAACCCGGGTGTTTACCACCTTAGACACCGTCCTCGCAACGCCCCTCCAGAATCCATCCAGCGCTGGGCACGCCCAGAACATGTGGGCATGATTTGCTGGGCTCCCCGAACACCTCACACACCTGTCCTCCACTCCAAAAAACCGACTCAGCCTTGCCCCAGTCATGTGCGCCCTGTGCAGAACCTTAAATTGTATGAGGCTAAGCCTGGCGCAAGAGGGGGAAGAATTACTTAACTCTAACGCCCACGTACCCTCGTCGATCTCCTCCCCCAGCTCCTCCTCCCATTTACCTTTCAGCTCCTCCACCGAGGCCTCCTCCTCCTCCTGCATCTCCTGGTAGATCGCCGAGACCTTGCCTTCTCCAACCCACACCCCCGAGAGCACCCTATCCTGGATCCTACGTGCTGGCAGCAGCGGAAATTCCCTCACTTGCTGTCTTACAAACGCCCTTACCTGCATGTACCTGAAGGCATTTCCAGGGGGTAGCCCAAATTTTTCCTCCAACGCCCCAAGCTCACAAACGTCCCATCTATAAACAGGTCCCCCATCCTTCTAATACCTGCCCTGTGCCAGCTCAGGAACGCCCCATCCATTCTCCCCGGGACAAACCGATGGTTCTCTCGGATCGGGGACTACACCGAAGCCTCTGCCTCCCCCTGTGGCGTCTCCACTGCCCCAAAACTTTGAGGGTCGCCGCCACCACTGAACCCGTGGTGCACCTTGTCGGCAGGAGCGGCAGCGATGCCGTCACCAGCGCTCTTAGGCTCGTGCCCACACAGGACGCCATATCCAGCCTCTTACACGCTGCCCCCTCCTCCTCCATTACCCACTTGCGTATCATCGCCACATTGGCAGCCCAATAGTACCCACACAGATTAGGCAACATTAGCCCTCCTCTGTCCCTGCTCCGTTCCAGAAACACCCTTCTCACCCTCGGGGTCTTTTTCGCCCACACGAATCCCATGATGCTCCTGCTGACCCGCTTAAAAAAGACCTTGGGGATCAGGATAAGGAGGCACTGGAATATAAAAAGGAACCTCGGGAGCACCGTCATCTTCACCGACTGTACCCTACCCTCCAGGTAGAGTGGCAGCATATCCCACATATCCCACCTTTTAAGCTCCCCCTCCATCTGCTCCACCAGCCTCGTCAAGTTGAGCTTGTGTAGGACCCCCCAGTTTCTGGCCACCTGGATCCCTAGGTACCGAAAACTCCTTTCCGCCCTCTTCAGTGGAAGTTTGTCTATCCCTTTCTCTGGTCCCCTGGGTGTATCACGAATAGCTCACTCATCCCCATGTTGAGCTTATACCCGGAAAAGTCTCCAAAATCCCTGAGGATCCACATCACCTCCGGCATCCCCCCCACCGGGTCCGCCACATACAATAACAGGTCATCTGCATACAGCGATACCCACAGTCCTCAATTCTGGTAGCCAACACCTTCGCTAACAGCTTCGCATCCATGTTGAGGAGCGAGATTGGCCTATATGACCCACACTGTAAAGGGTCCTTGTCCCGCTTCAAGATCAGCGCCCTGGACATCGTCGGGGGTAGGCCCCCCCTCCCTCGCCTCATTGAAAGTCCTCACTAGTAGTGGGCGCAACTCCATATACTTTCTATAAAATTCCACCGGGATCCCATCTGGCCACGGTGCCTTCCCCGCTTGCATACTCCCCAGCCCCTTAGTCAGCTCCTCCAGCCCTACCGGTACCCCAAGCCCCGCCACCTGCCCCTCCTCTACCCTCGGGAACCTCAGCCAGTCCAGAAAATGACGCATCCCCCCCTCCTCCGTCGGGGGCTCAGACCTATACAGCCCCTCATAGAAGTCTCTAAATATCCCATTTATTCCCATCGCACTCTGCACCGTGCTCCCCCCTTTATCCCTAACTCCCCCAATCTCCCTCGCTGCCTCCCGCTTCCGAAGCTGGTGTGGCAGCATCCGGCTAGCCTTCTCCCCGTATTCATACACCGCCCCTTGCGCCTTCCTCCACTGCACCTCCGCCATCTTGGTAGTCAACAGGTCGATCTCGGCCTGGAGGCTTCGTCGCTCCTTGAGTAGTCCCACCTCGGGGACCTCCGCATACTTCCTATCTACCCTTAAAATCTCCCCCACCAACCTCTCCCTCTCCTTCCCCTCCTTGTGGGCCCTAGTGGAGATTAGCTCTCCCCTAACCACCGCCTTCAGCGCCTCCCAGACCACCCCTACCTGCACCTCCCCATTATCCTTCACCTCTATGTATCTTTCAATGCACCCCCGGATCTGCCCGCTCACCACCTCATCCGCCAACAAACCCACCTCCAGGCGCCACAGCGGGCGCTGGTCCCTCTCCTCCCCTAGCTCGAGCTCCACCCAGTGCGGGGCATGGTCTGAGATGGCTATGGCCGAATACTCCGTGTCCTCCACCCTCGGGATCAGCGCCCTGCCCAAAACGAAGAAGTCAGTCCGGGAGTAGGCTTTATGGACGTAGGAAAAGAAAGAGAATTCCCTGGCCCCCGGCCTAACAAACCTCCATGGGTCCACTCTTCCCATCTGGTCCATAAACCCCCTCAACACCTTGGCCGCCGCTGGCCTCTTACCCATCCTGAATCTAGAGCGGTCCAATGCTGGATCCAATACCGTATTAAAGTGCCCCCCCCATTATCAAGCTCCCTGCCTCCAGGTCCGGAATCCGGCCCAACATGCGCCGCATAAATCTGGCATCGTCCCAATTCGGGGCATATACATTCACCAAGACCACCCCCATCCCCTGCAGCTTACCGCTCACCATCACGTACCTACCTCCATTGTCTGCCACGATGCTCAGCGCCTCAAACTTCCCCACCAAAATCGCCACCCCTCGATTCTTTGCGTCCAACCCCAAGTGGAAAACCTGCCCTACCCACTCCTTTCTCAGCCTAACCTGGTCTGCTACCCTCAAATGCGCCTCCTGGAGCATGACCTCATCTGCCTTCAGTCCCTTCAGGTGCACGGACACACGGGCCCTCTTGACCGGCCTGTTCAGGCCTCTCACATTCCAAGTTTTCAGCCGGATCAGGGGGCTGCCGCACCCCCCCCTGCCGATTAGCCATCTCCCTTTCTAGGCCAGTCGCGTGCCCGCGCCTCCCGCACTCTCCGTTCCCCCCAGCGGCAGACGCCTGCTCCCCTTTGGCCAATGCAGCAGCAACCCAGTCCCCTCCCCCCCCCCCCCCCCCCCCTCACCACAGCAAAGTCTCCCCTAGCTGCGTTGCTCCCCCCATAGCACTCCCGTAAGTCAGCTGACTCCTGCTGACCCCAGCCGCACCCGCCACTCCATCGATGCCCCCAGTGTGAGAATCCCCCCCCCCCTCCTGTCCATCAGCGGGCGCTACTCTCCAGCACCACCCCTCCCCCTGACCATGCCCCCTTCCTTCCCTAGCGCGGGAGTAAAAACCCGTGCTTTCCACCAAGCCGGCTCCACCCCCTCAGGCGCAGCACCCTTTCGCGGCCTGATCCCCCCCCACAATGGGGCCCCCTCTTCCAACCACCGATGCCCACGCTCGCACCAAAACCCGACTACGAACCATTTCACCCTACCCCACCCAGCACCTAAACAGAAAACAGTACCAAACAGAACACCCCCCAACCCCAAAACACAACAATCACATCAATCCCCTCTCGACATCCCCTCGCAACTGACCCTCAATCCGAGTCCAACTTTTCGGCCTGGATAAAGGTCCACGCCTCCTCCGGCGTCTCGAAGTAGTGGTGGCGGTCCTTAAAAGTGATCCACAGTCGCGCCGGCTGCAATATTCCAAATGTCACCTCCTTCCGATGCAGAGCCGCCTTAGCTCAATTGTACTAAGCCCTCTTCTTGGCCACCTCCGCACTCCAGTCCTGGTATATCCGGATCTCTCTATTCTCCCACCTGCTGCTCCGCTCCTTCTTTGCCCACCTTAGGACACACTTCCTGTCCACGAAGCGGTGGAACCGCACCAGCACCGCCCATGGCAGCTCGTTGGGCTTGGTCCTCCTCGCCAGGACTCGGTGGGCCCCCCCCAGCTCCAGGGGCCCCGGGAAGGCCCCCGCACCCATCAACGTGTTCAGCATCGTGACCACGTATGCTCCAATATCCGACCCCTCCACTCCCTCCTGGAGACCCAGAATCAGCAGGTTCTTCCTCCTCGACCAGTTTTCCATGTCCTCGAACTTCTCCTGCCATTTCTTATGCATCCCCTTGTGCGCCTCTACCTTCACCGCGAGGCCCAAGATCTCGTCCTCATTCTCCGAGGCCTTTTGCCCCACCTCCCGGATCGCCGCCCCTTGGGACCTCTGGGTCTCGAGCAGCTTGTCTACCGAAGCCTTCATCGGCTCCAACAGCTCTGCCTTCAATTCCATGAAGCAGCGCTGGAGAAACTCCTGCTGTTCCTGCGACCACTGCGCCCACGCTGCCTGGTCCCCACCCGCCGCCATCTTGATTTTCCTCCCTCGCACCTTTCGCTGCTCCAAAACTACTTTTTAGACCGCTCCACTCCTGGTCCAATCCATACAGTGCCGGGGAAATGTTACTATCACCTTCCCACACTGGGAACCGTCGAACAAATGCCGCTGGGGGCCCTAAAAAGAGCCCAAAAGTTTGTTTCTGTCGGGAGCTGCCGAACGTGGGACTTAGCTCCGCATAGCCGCAACCGGAAGCCGTTTTTTAAGTATATTAAGGGCAAGAGGGTAACCAGGCAAGAGGAACAGCCATTAGGGACCAAAGTGGCATAGGTGAATTATTAAATGAGTATTTTGCATCTGTATTCACTATGGAGAAAGTCAACGTAGGTATAGAAAGAGGGGTGGGGGGGCTTTGATATAATTGACAGATGAGCATTGAGAGGGAGGAGGTGCGAGCAGTTTTAGTCGGCTAAAAAGTCAAAGATCCCCAGCCCAGATGAAATGTAGCCTCGGCTGCTGTGCGAGGTGTCATGTTATGCAGATAATGATATACAGACAGGCAGCTAATGAACACAGAGAACAGGACATGACCAATGAGCAGGCAGGACACTTGGGGGTGGTATCTCACTATAAAAGGCACGAGGCACTCGCACTCAGCCTCTTTCCACTGATGAACATCTACAGAGTGAGCCAGGGTGTATGTACAGTATCACACCTCCAGCACGTGGCTAAGAGCTAGTCTGGTTCAGTCAGACAGAGTAACCACACTTAGGTTAGCAGAGAGCCGAACTCATAGAGAACTGTGCTACTGGTTCAATAAATCAGATTGAACTAACTTCAAGGTCTGATGTATCTTTCGGTCAAAGCTGTATCCAGTTGCAGCCTGTGTTATCCCAGAGTACATAACACATCACGAGGTAGGGGAGGAGATTGCAGAGACTCTGATGCAAATTTTCATATCCTTCCTCGCCACAGGAGAGGTGCGGAGGACTCGAGACAGCTAATGTCAAGGAAGGAAGTCGGGGAAAAAACAGTTAATTATAGGCCAGTGAGTCTCACTTCAGTGACAGGGTCAAAATTAATCTCCACGTAGAGAGGTAAGGATTAATCAGGGATAATCATCATGACTTCATCAGGGGGAGATGAAGGACGCCATTCTCCCAAAAAATTTCTAAGTTCATTTGTGGCAGCTTTTACAGGGAGTTTCCCGCCGGCTCTGCTGGCGAGTTCCCGCCACTATTCAATGACACTTAGTCACTTTTTTGGACCCTGGGGAGTTTCTCACCAGTTTAGCCCACACTTGGAATTTTTATTTTTTAGCACTGGGGAGCTGAACTCCTGAGATTGGACCGCCATTTTCAAAGGATTCCCAGATCTCTAAGTGAGCTTGTGGGTCCCCCAGACCCATGGGCAATGTCACCCCCACACACATGGACACTACCCCACCCCCCCCAAGTGAGGACAACCCACTATGGGGTCCCTGGGTGTCCCTCCTCTCCAGGCCTTCCCAAGCCTCCTTACAGCAGCACCCCCCCCCCCAAACCTCCCAGAGGCCCCTACCTACATGCCCTGCACACTCCGACCATTCAAACTCCCTCTCCACCCTCATTTCATGGGCATGGCCCTCCTTGACCCATTACTCTTGGCAGTCCAACTCTGACACTTGGGCACCCTTGCACTGGCACCCAGGCAGTACTCCTTCTGGCTTGGCAGTGCCATCTGTGCACCTTGGCAGTGGCGGGGTGGAAGTGCCAAGGTACCAGCTGGACAGTGCCCTCATTCCAGGAGGAGGGCCAGGGGGCAACCCTGCACTTACCCTGACCACCCAGGGGTCTCCAGTGGCTCGGGGGATCCCCCCGGGTGCCGTTCTGCCTTGTCCACATTTGTATGAACGAGCACTGATTAACGCCCGGTTGCAGCCTCCCTAGGGAGGCCGAAGAATCGAGGGAGGCCATGGAGCCCGCGGAGCTTGGTCGTAAGCAGGTTTAAGACCCACTTCCGCGAGCGCGATTCGGTCCCGCCCATTTGGGGGCAGAGTTCTGACTCCGGCGTCTCGCGGTCTCTGGAGAATCTCGCGAGGCGTGGAGGCATTTGGGAGGCTTGCTGGAGAGCTTTCCTGATATTCTACGGCCGGGATGTGCTCTCGCCCCATGTCTAACAAATGTGATTGAATTTTTTGAAGAGGTTTACTAGGTGTGTAGTTAAGGACAGTGCAGCTGATGTAGCTTTCATGGACTTCAGTAAGACTGTTGACAAGGTTCCGCATTGGTGACTAATCAAGAAGGTAAGAGCCCATGGGATCTAGACCAATGTTGCAAATTGGTTCCAAAATTGGCGCAGTGGCATGAGGCAAAGGGTGATGATTGAAGGTTGTTTTTGTGACTGGAAACCTGTGTCAAGTGGTGTTCCGCAGGGATCAGTGCTCTGTCCCTTGCTGTGAGTGGTCTACATCTGGATGTGAATGTGGGAGGTACGATCAGTAAGTTTGCTGATGACATGAAAATTGGTGGTATGGTAAGTAGCGTTAAATTACAGAACGATATAGATGGCTTGATATTTGTGAATCTCCTTTGCACCCTTTCTAGTACAATCCCATCTTTTCGCCAGTGAGGTAAATTACAGAACGATATAGATGGTGTGATATTTATCCTTAGATTACAGAACGAGATTGATGGGCTGGTCCGATGGGCAGAACAGTGGCAAATGTAATTTTAAAATGTTTTTAAAATTTTTTTTATTGTTTATAAATTTCAAGTACCCAATTCTTTTTTTCTAATTAAGGGACAATTTAGCGTGACCACTCGACCTACCCTGAACATCTTTGAGTTGTAGGGCTGAGACTGACGCACATACGGGGCGAATGTGCAAACGCCACACGGACAGTGACCCAGAGCCAGGATCGAACCTGGGACCTCGGCGCTGTGAGGCAGCAATGCTAACCATTGCGCCACCCATTGCAAATTTAATTTCACCCTGAAAAGTGTGAAGTGATGTATTTTAGGCAGACTAACAAGGCAAGGGAATACACAATGAATTTGAGGACACTAGGAACTACAGAGGACAAAAGAGGAGCCTTGGTGTGCATGTCCAAAGATCCCTGTAGGCAGAAGACATGTTGATAAGGTGGTTAAGAAGACATGTGGGATACTAGAACAAAGAACATGGAACATAGAAAAATACAGCACAGAACAGACCCTTCGGCCCACGATGTTGTGCCGAACCTTTGTCCTAGATTAATCATAGATTATCATAGAATTTACAGTGCAGAAGGAGGCCATTCGGCCCATCGAGTTTGCACCGTCTCTTGGAAAGAGCACCCTACCCAAGGTCAACACCTCCACCCTATCCCCGTAACCCAGTAACCCAACCCAACACTAAGGGCAATTTTGGACACTAAGGGTAATTTATCATGGCCAATCCACCTAACCTGCACATCTTTGGACTGTGGGAGGAAACCGGAGCACCCGGAGGAAACCCACGCGCACACGGGGAGGATGTGCAGACTCCGCACAGACAGTGACCCAAGCCGGAATCGAACCTGGGACCCTGGCGCTGTGAAGCAATTGTGCTATCCACAATGCTACCGTGCGTGGAGGATACTTTCCTTTATTAGCTGAGGAATAGAATATTGGAGCAGGGAGATTATGATGGAGCTGTATAAAATGTTCATTAAGCCACAGCTAGAGTACTGTGTGCAGTTCTGGTCACCTCACTAGGAAAGATGTGATTAAACTAGAAAGGGCGCAAAAGAGATTCACCAGGATTTTGCCTGGGCTGGAGCATGTCAACCATGAAGAGAGGCTGGTTTGGCTCGGGTTAAAGCAGAAAAGGCCGAGGGGCCTCTTTCTGTGCTGTAAAACTGAGGGAACTTGACAGGCTAGATACCAGGAGGCTGTTTCCACTCATGAGGAAGAAATAGTTGAAGAACACGGTTAAAAGTTTCCCTTTTAAGACTGAGATGAGATTTCTTTCTGTGAGAGTTTTGAGTATGTGGAGTTCTCTTCCCGAGAGAACAGTGGAGACAGAGTCATGGAATTTGTTGAAGGCAGAGTTAGACACATTTTTGATTTACAGGAAACGGGGTTTATGGGAGCAGACCGGAAAGTTGATACCGCAACCAGACCAGCCATGATCCTATTGAATGACAGAACAGTCTTGGCCTACTCCTGCTTCTAAGTCTTATGTCTTCTGTTCCTACTTTCCTCAACAAAACTATAACACATTTTTTACAGAATCGGTTTGTTGCCTCGGCCTGAACATTTGCGAATATACCAGTGAATGGAGCTTGAATAAAATTTGGTGCAGCACTGCAATAGAAAAGTGTTTTCCAGTGTATAATAAAGCTGTTAACTGTGCCGCTCTGGTTGTGCAAGTAAATGTTTTTTATATGCCATCTCCAATGAATCTGAAACCTATAACAAGCTGCTTCAATATAGAGTGACCTTGGTAGTAATTTAATTAATATTCAATATGAAAGGAATAAATTGTGCCACAAAGTTTCAAAGCTTATAAATGTAAGGGAACAATAGTGTGTATCCTCGCTAATATGTCTGAAGTAGCGGTGCAATATATAAATATAGCATATGCAATATTAATGAGTAGTTCAAATTGTTTGCTGACAGCTCTGCTTAAAGTCCATTAACACGAGTACTGAAGATTTGTTGAATTAACTTTAATAACTAATGATAGTGTTATGAGTGTTATGGGCCAGGGTTTAGAGAACCCCAAAGTGTATCATGGAGTTCACCTGACCCACAACTTTTAATAGATTGTGGTATGGGGAGTACACGGCCCATTCTACAGGTGTGGTAGAGCAGAAATGGAAAAGTATTTTTTAAAGCAAAACAATGTTTATTCTATGAACTCAGGTTAACCTTTTTAAAACATGCAGTGAACATCTTAGCAACCATCAATTCAAATACAACCCCCAAAGAATACAACACTAAGTAATCCTTAATAACTTCCCAAACAACATCCAGAAGACAAAAGAAACACCTTTTAACAGAAGCACATTAGGTTTACATTTACTACTGAGAACATTTATAATTCTGAATTCACCAAATGATCAAGAGATAGTCTTTTGATGGCAGAGAGAACAGCAATACATCTGCTTGATCTGGCTTCAGCTCCAACACTAAACACGAAACTAAAACACACCCTGCCTAAAACGAAAGTAAAAAGCTGACATCCCAGCTCCACCGACACTCCAACATCACTGCAGTAATATGAGCAGCCAAACATTTCTTAAAGCGACATTCTCATGACACCTCCCCCCACCCCCCAAGAAAAAAAACCCCATCAACTTCAAGATGGTTTTATTTTTCACCTTTTCACTATCCTTTAAGAAATGCACACAGTAAATATACTTTTCGTTTCAAAAAACAACCCTTGCAAAGAGGTACAACAATATAGTCCATTTTTTTGTTTTTCCTCCAACTGGAATCCTTCTTGATTGACAGTCTCTTTGAACAAGAAGGTCTCTGCATGAACCGTCCATTTCTCTACGCCTCGGCATTTCTCTTTAAAGTCAGATACTTTAGTTCAATCTGATCACAGAGTCCCTTGTAATTCTCCAACACGAGCATTGGTGAGCACAGCTTTCAGGCCGTCAAATGCCTGTTGAAAGTCCGCTGTCCACTGAGGTTTTTGACGTTTCTTCAGCAAGTCCATCAGTGGAGCAGCCACGTTACAAATATTTTTCACCAATGTTCGATCAAATCCACTCACGCCAAGAAATCGCATTATTTCCCGTCGTGTCGAGGGTATCGCAAACTCCTCAAGGAAAGTGACTTGGGCTTTCCCAAATTCACTTTTGGCTAGGTTTATCATCAAACCCGCCTCCTGAAGTCGATCAAATAACTCCCATCAGATGTTTTAAATGTTCTTCCCATGTCTGGCTGAAAAGTACCAGATCGTCGATGTACACCGCACAATTGGGTAATCCTAAAACGACTTTGTTACTTAACCGTTGAAATGTGGCTGGGGTGTTTTTCATACCAAATGGCATAACTTTGGATCGGTATATACCATCTGGAGTCACAAAAGCTGAAATCTCCTTCGCCCTTTCAGATAAAAGTACCTGCTAGTAACCTTTAAGTAAATCTAGTTTAGAAATAAAAGCGGATTGTCCCACTTTCTCAATGCAATCCTCCAAACGTGGAATTGGATAAGAGTCCGTTCTTGTAACTGCATTAACCTTTCTATAGTCCACACGCAACCGTTGCGTACTGTCTGGTTTTGGTACCATCACTATGGGTGAGCTCCATTGGCTGCAACCCACTTCAATTATGCCATTTTTAAGCATACTTTCAATCTCTTTGTTAACCTGTGCCAATTTTAAAGGGTTAAGTCTGTATGAATGTTGTTTGATTGGAACAGCATTTCCCACACCAACATCATGTATAGCCATTTTAGTACTTCCCAATTTATCGCTACAAACTTGCCCATGTGACATCAATAACTCTTTCAGGTCAGTTTGTTTTTCCTCTGGAAGGTAACTTAACAATTCATGCCAATTTTTAAGAACATCCTCATTTTCCAATTTAATTTGAACTATGTCAAATTCACAGTCATCTGGATTTGGTTCGTCACTTTGAGTTAAAATCATTAAAACCTCCTCCTTTTCCTCGCCTTCCCTTTCCAAGTACCTTTTAACCATATTTACATGGCACATTTGGTGAGTCTTCCTTCTATCTGGCGTTTTTACCACATAATTCACCTCACTTAATTTCCTTGCAATCTTATAAGGTCCACAAAACCTAGCTTATAAAGGCTCACCTACCACTGGTAACAACACTAAAACTTTATCTCCACTGGCAAAACTACGAACTTTGGATTTCTTGTCCGCTACCCATTTCATCACATTTTGTGCAACTTTTAACTGTTGTCTTGCCAATTCACCTGCTCTATTTCATCGTTCCCTAAAATTTGACACGTTATCCAATAAGGTAATTTCCGATTTCTCACTCACCAATTTTTCCTTCATCAATTTAAGTGGTCCTCTTACCTCATGACCAAAAATTAATTCAAAGGGACTACACTTGGTTGACTCATTAGGTGCATCCCTAATTGCAAACAGTACGAATGGAATTCCTTTATCCCAATCCTCTGGATAATCTTGACAATAAGCCCTCAACATTGTCTTTAATGTCTGATGCCACCTTTCTAATGCTCCCTGCGATTCTGGATGGTACGCAGTTGATTTAAATTGTTTTATTCCGAAGCTATCCATAACTTCTTTGAATAACCTTGAGGTAAAATTTGATCCTTGATCCTTGATCCGATTGTATTTCTGTGGGTAGTCCATATCTAGTAAAGAATTTAAGTAACTCCTCCACAATCTTTTTAGCTGTAACATTACCTACTGTAATGGCCCCTGGAAACCTAGTAGACACATCCATTATAGTCAAAAGATATTGATTCCCACTTTTCGTTGAAGGAAGCGGTCCTATGCAATCAATTAGGGCCCTTGCAAAAGGTTCCTCAAATGCTGGAATGGGTATTAAGGGCACTGGTTTTATCACTGCTTGAGGTTTCCCTATCACTTGACGTGTGACATGATTGACAAAATTTAACTGCATCTTTATGTCGTCCAGGCCAATAAAAATGTTTTTGGCTTTTGGCTTGAGTTTTCCTTATTCCCAAATGACCTCGCACTGGTACCTCGTGTGCAACTCGCTACACCTCCTTTCTATACCCTACCGGCAATACTACTTGATGAACTTCTGCCCACTTTTCATCTGCCTGCATATGTAAAAGTCTCCATTTTCTCATCAAGACATTACCTTTACGGTAATAACACTCTGGTATACACGCAGATTCCTCTTCCGTGCATGCTTTCTGATACATCCGTTTTATTTCTACATCTTTTTGTTGTAACTCCGCCAATTTTCCTGAACTAAAAATATCCGCCTCATCCTCCACCTGTTCTTGTTCTTTTTCAACCATGTAATCAAAAATTGTTTCTGAGGACTTCCGGTTGCGGTGAGGATGAGCTAGCCGCACGTTCCGGCGGCTCCAGCTCCGACAGACCTTCGGGCTCTTTTAAGAGCCCCAACGGGGATTTTTTCGGCCGAGTAACCCGGTGTGGGGTGTGTGGGAAGGGAATCCACCCCTGAACGACGGAAGAAAAAAACGGCGGCGGCGGCTGCAGCCTGAAGAATCTTCGACTATAAGGTCAGAGGGAGAGGAAAACAAAATGGCGGCGGAGAAATCGCAGGCGACATGGGGGCCTGAGCAGGACGAGGTCGTGAGACGGTGCGTGGACCTGCTGAAGAAGGAGGTACTGACCCCGATGCTACAGGCAATTGAGGGGCTGAAGGAGACTTTAAAGACCCAGGAGACTGAGCTCCGCGTGGTGGAGCAGAAGGTGCCAGGTATTGAGGACGAGGTCCTGGGCCTGGCGGTTCAGACTCAGACGCACGAGACACTTCATAAAAAGTGTGCTGAAAGGATCGAGGCCCTTGAAAACGGAGCGCGAAGGAAGAACCTTAGGATACTAGGTCTCCCTGAGGGTGTGGAAGGAGTGGACTGTGGAGCGTACGCAAGTAAGATGCTGAGCTCACTGATGGGTGCTGAGGCCCCTGTGGGCCCCATGGAGGTGGAGTGGGCAGGTCGGATCCCGGCGAGAAGACCAAAAGCGGGAGAACCACCGAGGGCGATAATCGTGCGATTCTACCGCCTTAAGGACAGAGAAGAGGTCCTGAGATGGGCTAAAAAGGTGCGGAGTAGCAGATGGGAGAATGCGGTGGTACGGATATACCAGGATTGGAGTGCGGAGGTGGCGAGAAGGAGGGCGAGCTTCAACCGAGCCAAAGAGGTTTTGCACAAAAAGAAGGTGAAGTTTGGGATGCTGCAGCCGGCAAGACTATGGGTCACGTATCAGGAGAGACACTATTACTTCGAGACGGCGGAGGAAGCATGGACCTTTATGAAAGAAGAGAAACTGCACTGGAACTGAGGGACTGATGCTGCAGGGAATTGTTATTGTTATTGTTTTTGTTAATGTTATGGTGAAAGTTAATCGAGAAGTAAACAGGGAAGGGGGGAGACACTGGGGAAATGTGGGCGCCGGTGAGGGGGAAAGATGGGACATAGTCGGAGAATGGGGAGGGGGAGGGGAAAGGGAGCTGCGCCATAAGAGGCGGGTCAGGTAAAGGGATGTTCCCGCGCCAGAAAGAATAAGACGGGAAAACAGGCGCAAGGCGGATGGGAGTTCCCTCACACCGGGGGGGTCGAGGAGTGAGCAGGAGTAGCCGGGGTCAGTTGAAGTCAGCTGACTTACGGAAGTGATATGGGGGGAGCAATCAAGCTAGATAGGGATCTAGGGGGGGGGGGGGGGGGAGGGGACAACTGGGTTGCTGCTGCGGAAATCCAAAAGGGAATGGCTAAAGAGTGGGTGGTCGGGGACGGTGTGCGACGCTGGGGGAGCGAGCGGGAGAACGGAGGCGGGATATGGGACTGGCCTCGAGAAGGTAATGGCTAGTCGACACGGGAGGGGGGCAGGTAGCCCCCTAGTGAGGCTGATCACGTGGAACGTGAGAGGCCTGAATGGACCGATAAAAAGGGCCCGAGCGCTCGCACATTTGAAAGGACTAAGGGCAGACGTGGCTATGCTCCAAGAGACGCACCTAAAGGTGGCGGACCAAGTTAGGCTAAGGAAAGGATGGGTGGGACAGGTGTTCCACTCAGGACTGGACGCAAAGAACAGAGGGGTGGCCATTTTGGTGGGGAAACGAGTAGCATTTGAAGCAAAGAACATCGTAGCATAGCGGAGGTAGATATGTAATGGTGAGTGGTAGACTGGAGGGAATGGAGGCATTGTTGGTTAATGTGTATGCCCCAAATTGGGACGATGCGGGATTCATGAGACGGATGCTGGGGCATATACCGGACCTGGAGGCAGGAAATTTGATTTTAGGAGGGGACCCGGGGCTAGATAGATCCAGCTCAAGGACCGGAAGAAGGCCGGCAGCGGCCAAGGTACTTAAGGGGTTTGTGGACCAAATGGGGGGAGTGGATCCATGGCGATTTCTTAGACCTAGGGCTAGGGAGTATTCCTTCTTCTCCCATGTCCATAAAGTGTACTCCCGGATAGATTTTTTTGTTTTAGGAAGGTCGTTGATCTCTTGGGTGGAAGAAGCTGAATACTCGGCCATAGCGGTTTCGGATCATGCCCCACATTGGGTGGACCTGGAAGTAGGAGAGGACAGGGAGCAGAGAACACTCTGGCGATTAGATGTGGGACTGATGGCGGATGAGGGAGTGTGTGCAAGAGTGAGGGGGTGTATTGAGAGATACCTGGAGGTCAATAACGACGGCGAGGTCCCTGTGGCAGTGGTCTGGGAAGCACTAAAAGCGGTGGTCAGAGGAGAGCTGATCTCTATTGGGGCCCACAAAAGGAAAACAGAGGCCAAGGAAAGGGATAGATTACTGGGGGAAATTTTAAGGGTGGACAGGGAATTTGCAGAGACCCCGGAGGAGGAGCTGTACAGGGAGAGGAGACGACTCCAGACCGAGTTTGACCTTCTGACCACCAGAAAGGCAGAGGTACTGTGGAGGAAGGCACAGGGGAGGAGGTACGAATATGGGGAAAAGGCTAGTCGCCTGTTGGCGCACCTACTGCGAAAGAGTGCAGCAGCGAGGGAGATAGGAGGCATTAGGGATGAAAGGGGAGACACTGTGCGAAGGCCAGGAAATGTAAATGAGGTGTTTAAGACCTTTTATGAGGAACTGTATAGGTCTCAACCCCCAGAGGGAGAGGAGGGGATGCGGCAGTTCCTGGACCAATTGAGGTTCCCGAAAGTGGAGGAGCCTGGGGGCGCCGATTGAGGTGGACGAGGTTATTAAGGGACTGGGAAGCATGCAAGCAGGGAAGGCTCCGGGGCCGGACGGGTTCCCGGTGGAATACTACAGAAAATATGTGGACTTGTTGGCCCCGTTGATGGCGAGGACGTTCAATGAGGCCAGGGAAGGGGGGACTCTACCCCCGACGATGTCGGAGGCGACAATATCGCTAATTTTGAAGAGAGACAAAGATCCGTTGCAGTGCGGGTCCTATAGACCTATTTCACTATTGAACGTGGACGCCAAGTTGCTGGCAAAGGTACTGGCATCGAGGATAGAGGACTGTGTCCCGGGGGTGGTGCACGAAGACCAGACAGGGTTCGTAAAAGGGAGACAACTGAATGTTAACGTGCTACGACTATTAGGGGTGATAATGATGCCCCCAGTGGAGGGGGAGGCAGAGATAGTGGCTGCAATGGACGCAGAGAAGGCATTTGATAGGGTGGAGTGGGAGTATTTATGGGAGGTGTTAAGGAGGTTTGGGTTTGGGAACGGGTTTATTCGCTGGGTTAGACTTCTTTATGGGTCACCAACAGCAAGCGTAGTTACAGGTCGACATAGATCGGAGTATTTCCGATTATATAGGGGAACAAGACAGGGAAGCCCGCTGTCTCCAATGTTGTTTGCGTTGGCAATTGAACCTCTGGCCATGGCGTTGAGAGACTCCAGGAAATGGAGAGCGGTGATTAGAGGGGGAGAAGAACATCGAGTCTCGTTATACGCGGATGACCTATTATTATATGTGTCGGACCCAGCGGGGGGGATGATAGAGGTTATGCGAATTTTGAGGAGGTTCGGGGAATTCTCGGGGTATAGGCTAAACATGGGGAAGAGTGAATTATTTGTGATACATCCAGGGGACCAGAGTAGAGAGATAGAAGGCTTACCGCTAAGGAAAGTGGCAAGAAACTTTCGATACCTGGGGATTCAGATCGCTAGGAGCTGGGGAACCTTGCACAGACTTAATTTGACACGGCTGGTAGAACAAATGGAGGAGGACTTCAAGAGGTGGGACATGCAGCCTTTATCGCTGGCGGGCAGGGTGCAAGCAATTAAGATGATGGTCCTCCCGAGGTTCTTATTTGTATTTCAATGTCTCCCTATATTAATCACCAGGACCTTTTTTAATAAAATAGATAGGAGCATCACGAGCTTTGTGTGGGCAGGGAAAGTTCCGAGAGTAAGGAGGGGGTTCCTTCAGCGTAGTAGGGATAGAGGAGGACTGGCACTACCGAACTTGGGAGATTATTATTGGGCCGCCAATGTGGCAATGATACGTAGATGGATGATGGAGGGTGAGGGAGCGGCGTGGAAAAGACTGGAGAGAAAGTCCTGTAAAGGGACGAGTTTAGAGGCGCTGGTGACGGCACCGCTACCGCTCTCACCTAAAAAGTATACCACGAACCCGGTGGTGGCGGCAACACTGAACATATGGGGACAGTGGAGGCGACAGAGAGGGGTGCGGGGAGCCCTGGTGGGGTCCTCTATCAGGAACAACCATAGGTTCGCCCCAGGAAGAATGGATGGAGGATTTCAGAGCTGGTACCAGTTGGGAATTAGGAAGGTGGGAGATTTATTTATCGATGGGACTTCTGCGAGCTTGGGAGCACTGGAGGAAAAGTATAAGTTGCCCCGGGGAAATTTCTTGAGATATATGCAGGTGAGGGCGTTTACTAGACAACAGGTGAGGGAATTTCCGTTGCTCCCGACACAGGGGATACAGGACAGGGTGCTTTCAGGGGTGTGGGTCGGAGAGGGCAAGGTGTCAGAGATTTACAGAGAGATGAGGGGAGAGGGGGAGGAGTCGGTGGGAGAACTAAAGGGAAAGTGGGAAGAAGAATTAGGGGAGGAGATAGAAGAGGGTATGTGGGCTGATGCCCTAAGCAGGGTAAACTCCTTTTCCTCATGCGTCAGGCTTAGCCTGATTCAATTTAAGGTGCTACATAGAGCACACATAACGGGGGCAAGATTGAGCAGGTTCTTTGGAGTGGAGAACAGATGTGGGAGGTGTGGCGGGAGCCCGGCAAACCACGCACATATGTTTTGGGCGTGCCCGGCACTGGAAGGATATTGGAAGGGAGTGACTGGAGTGATCTCGCAGGTGGTGAATGCCCGGGTCAAACCAAGCTGGGGGTTAGCTCTATTTGGAGTTGCGGAAGAGTGCAGGAGGCGAAAGAGGCCGATGTCGTGGCCTTTGCGTCCCTAGTAGCCCGGCGCAGGATCCCACTTATGTGGAAGGAGGCGAAACCCCCCCGGACTGGAGGCCTGGGTAAACGATATGGCGGGGTTTATTAAACTGGAGCAGATAAAGTTTGCCCTGAGAGGATCGGCTCAAGGGTTCACCAGGCGGTGGCAGCCATTTCTCGACTACCTAAGGGAACGTTAGAGGGAAGACAGATGACCAGCAGCAGCAACCGAAGGGGTGAGGGGGGGGGGGGTTTAGTTTAATATAGGTCAATAGATAATGAGGTTTTGTTACTTGTGTATTGTTAAAAATTTCTATTTTGTTATCGTTCCGTTTGTTTTGTAAGAGGGAAAAATGTTGTTTAGAAAACATTTTCAATAAAATATATTATTAAAAAATTGTTTCTGATAATTGCACTTCACCGTCATCTTCACTCTTTGATTTCTCCTCCTGTCTTAACCTGTGACTCTGCGACCTTGTTACTACACAATCCGGAAAAATCCCAGGATATTCGTCCTTCACCACTTCAGTTGTTTGAATTTCACTGGCTTATCAACCACAGTAGGCATCACTCCCACCTGCGATCCATCTACATCATTACCCAAGATAAACAGTATTCCTGGACAAGATAGCTTCTCTATTACTCCTACTACCACTTCACCACTCTTCACTGGACTTTTCAACCTTACCTTAGATAATGGAACACTACTCCTCTCACCCTGAATTCCACATATTACCACCTTTTCTGCAATATTCTTCCCAGACTACGTAACTCCTCATCTCTTACTAGCTCCTGTATCTCTTAAAATTGTGACTTCTTTACCTGCTCCTCCTGATAAACATGAGTAAACTTTACCCACACAAGTAAATGCTTGAATGGGATCTGGCTCCTTCTTATCAATCACTTCTTGATCAGACTGTATAATCTTTTGAACCTCCTTCGCTTCATTTGGGCTTTCCTTTACCACTTTAACAAATCCCACTGTCTTATCCTGTTTTACCACATCAGCCTTCCCAGTGCTTTTCTTCAACTACGAAGACTGTGACTTTACATGGCCTAGTTTATTACAGTGAAAACATTTGAAATTTTTCATTTCTTTTCCACCCTCCTGGATTTCTTTTTTAATCTGAGGTACACTCTCCTTATTATCTCCCATCAGATCACCTTTACCTTAACCGCTTGAGTATTTATCATGTCTCCAGTTTCTATCCCTCACAGGCTGAAACTGATGTCGGAAACCAAGCTTTGATTTATGAACTAATTCATAATGTCATGAGAAAGTCGCTTTAAGAAATGTTTGGCTGCTCATGTTACTGCAGTGATGTCAGAGTGTGGGTGGAGCTGAGCTCTGGTTCTGCATTTTAGTTTCACTTTGAGATAAGCTTGGGTGTGTCTGTCTTTTTGGTTTCGGTTTTCAGTGTGTTGCTGCTGAAGTCGGGAAAAGCAGCTGTATTGTTGAGCTCTCCGCCATGAAGGACTATCTCTTAATCATTTGGTGAATTCAGAATTATAAATGTTTTCAGTATTGAATGTAAACCCTGATCTTTTGGATTTCGGCGGCAGCGGTGCGCAGGGGCCTTCTGGGAGGTGAGTAGTGAATTTAAAAGCACTTACCTTTGCAGGAGCAGCCCTTTGGATTTCGGCGGCAGCGGTGCGCAGGGGCCTTCTGGGAGGTGAGTAGTGAATTTAAAAGCACTTACCTTTGCAGGAGCAGCCCTTTGGATTTCGGCGGCAGCGGTGCGCAGGGGCCTTCTGGGAGGTGAGTAGTGAATTTAAAAGCACTTACCTTTGCAGGAGCAGCCCTTTGGATTTCGGCGGCAGCGGTGCGCAGGGGCCTTCTGGGAGGTGAGTAGTGAATTTAAAAGCACTTACCTTTGCAGGAGCAGCCCTTTGGATTTCGGCGGCAGCGGTGCGCAGGGGCCTTCTGGGAGGTGAGTAGTTAGTTTAAAAGCACTTACCTTTACAGGAGCAGCCCTTTGGATTTCGGCGGCAGCGGTGCGCAGGGGCCTTCTTGGAGGTGAGTAGTGAATTTAAAAGCACTTACCTTTGCAGGAGCAGCCCTTTGGATTTCGGCGGCAGCGGTGCGCAGGGGCCTTCTGGGAGGTGAGTAGTGAATTTAAAAGCACTTACCTTTGCAGGAGCAGCCCTTTGGATTTCGGCGGCAGCGGTGCGCAGGGGCCTTCTGGGAGGTGAGTAGTGAATTTAAAAGCACTTACCTTTGCAGGAGCAGCCCTTTGGATTTCGGCGGCAGCGGTGCGCAGGGGCCTTCTGGGAGGTGAGTAGTGAATTTAAAAGCACTTACCTTTGCAGGAGCAGCCCTTTGGATTTCGGCGGCAGCGGTGCGCAGGGGCCTTCTGGGAGGTGAGTAGTTAGTTTAAAAGCACTTACCTTTACAGGAGCAGCCCTTTGGATTTCGGCGGCAGCGGTGCGCAGGGGCCTTCTTGGAGGTGAGTAGTGAATTTAAAAGCACTTACCTTTGCAGGAGCAGCCCTTTGGATTTCGGCGGCAGCGGTGCGCAGGGGCCTTCTGGGAGGTGAGTAGTGAATTTAAAAGCACTTACCTTTGCAGGAGCAGCCCTTTGGATTTCGGCGGCAGCGGTGCGCAGGGGCCTTCTGGGAGGTGAGTAGTGAATTTAAAAGCACTTACCTTTGCAGGAGCAGCCCTTTGGATTTCGGCGGCAGCGGTGCGCAGGGGCCTTCTGGGAGGTGAGTAGTGAATTTAAAAGCACTTACCTTTGCAGGAGCAGCCCTTTGGATTTCGGCGGCAGCGGTGCGCAGGGGCCTTCTGGGAGGTGAGTAGTTAGTTTAAAAGCACTTACCTTTACAGGAACAGCCCTTTGGATTTCGGCGGGAACCGGAAGTTCGACCTCTGGCAAGTGCCCCCCCCCCCCAATAAATTCTGGTGGAGAGGAAACCCGAGACACTACACGTGTAGTGTCTCCCACCCGCCCTCCTCCTCTAACCTAATAATAAGACCCATTGGTGTAAGGTAAGTGCCATATTATATTATTAGCATTGTGCAGGTCAAGGATTGGAGGTGGAGGAGCAGTCTCTGTCAGCGAGGGAACCTGAGAACATCTCAGAAGGTAAGCAAGTGATTTTTACTTTTATACCTGTTTTTCAAATTGTGTGTGTCGGGGGGAAACTGAAGTGACATCACAGAAAAGCTGTGACCTGAGTGGCTGGTTGGGATTCTAACCTAAATTTTTTTGAGTATTTGGGATCTAATTAAACATAATAACTTAATTATAATTTAGAGGATATCTAAGCCAGAGATCGGAGAATATTATAGTTAGCTATCGCATTTCTATTAGAAATCTAGTGCTAGGAAACAGATAGTTGACAGTAACTTTGAAATTTAAAAAAAGTATTTAAAAAAAAAAAGACAAATTTTAATTTTAATTAATTGACGCAATGTCAGTTAGAGGGGTGCTGTGCTCTGACTGTGAGATGTGGCAGGTCCGGGAGGCTTCCAGTGTCCCGGATGGCTTCATCTGCAGAAAGTGCACCCAACTGCAGCTCCTCACAGACCGCATGGTTCGGTTGGAGCAGCAATTGGATGCACTTAGGAGCATGCAGGTGGCGGAAAGCGTCATAGATCGCAGTTATGTAAGTGTGGTCACACCCAAGGTGCAGGCAGAGAAATGGGTGACCACCAGAAAGGGCAGGCAGGCAGTGCAGGAATCCCCTGTGGTTGTCCCCCTCTCGAACAGATATACCCCTTTGGATACTGTCGGGGGGGATAGCCTATCAGGGGAAAACAGCAGCAGCCAGAGCAGTGGCACCACGGCTGGCTCTGATGTTCAGAAGGGAGGGTCAAAGCGCAGAAGAGTAATAGTTATAGGGGACTCTATAGTCAGGGGCACAGATAGGCGCTTCTGTGGACGTGAAAGAGACTCCAGGATGGTATGTTGCCTCCCTGGTGCCAGGGTCCAGGATGTCTCCGAACGGGTAGAGGGAATCCTGAAGGGGGAGGGCAAACAGGCAGAGGTCGTTGTACATATTGGTACTAACGACATAGGCAGGAAGGGGCATGAGGTCCTGCAGCAGGAGTTCAGGGAGCTAGGCAGAAAGTTAAAAGACAGGACCTCGAGGGTTGTAATCTCGGGATTACTCCCTGTGCCACGTGCCAGTGAGGCTAGAAATAGGAAGATAGAGCAGACAAACACGTGGCTAAACAGCTGGTGTAGGAGGGAGGGTTTCTGTTATCTGGACCACTGGGAGCTCTTCCGGGGCAGGTGTGACCTGTATAAGATGGACGGGTTGCATCTAAACCGGAGAGGCATAAATATCCTGGCCGCGAGGTTTGCTAGTGTCACACGGGAG
This sequence comes from Scyliorhinus torazame, assembly GCF_047496885.1. Taxonomy (NCBI): domain Eukaryota; kingdom Metazoa; phylum Chordata; class Chondrichthyes; order Carcharhiniformes; family Scyliorhinidae; genus Scyliorhinus; species Scyliorhinus torazame. The sequence goes on along the minus strand of NC_092717.1, from coordinate 148,680,382 downwards.
GGTTTAAACTAGTATGGCAGGGGGGTGGGCACGGGAGCAATAGGTCAGAAGGTGAGAGCATTGAGGGAGAACTAGGGAATAGGGACAGTGTGGCTCTGAGGCAGCGCAGACGGGGAGAAGTTGCTGAACACAGCGGGTCTGGTGGCCTGAAGTGCATATGTTTTAATGCAAGGAGCATTACGGGTAAGGCAGATGAACTTAGAGCTTGGATTACTACTTGGAACTATGATGTTGTTGCCATTACAGAGACCTGGTTGAGGGAAGGGCAGGATTGGCAGCTAAACGTTCCAGGATTTAGATGTTTCAGGCGGGATAGAGGGGGATGTAAAAGGGGAGGCGGAGTTGCGCTACTTGTTCAGGAGAGTATCACAGCTATACAGCGAGAGGACACCTCAGAGGGCAGTGAGGCTATATGGGTAGAGATCAGGAATAAGAAGGGTGCAGTCACAATGTTGGGGGTATACTACAGGCCTCCCAACAGCCAGCGGGAGATAGAGGAGCAGATAGGTAGACAGATTTTGGAAAAGAGTAAAAACAACAGGGTTGTGGTGATGGGAGACTTCAACTTCCCCAATATTGACTGGGACTCACTTAGTGCCAGGGGCTTAGACGGGGCAGAGTTTGTAAGGAGCATCCAGGAGGGCTTCTTAAAACAATATGTAAACAGTCCAACTAGGGAAGGGGCGGTACTGGACCTGGTATTGGGGAATGAGCCCGGCCAGGTGGTAGATGTTTCAGTAGGGGAGCATTTCGGTAACAGTGACCACAATTCAGTAAGTTTTAAAGTACTGGTGGACAAGGATAAGAGTGGTCCGAGGATGAATGTGTTAAATTGGGGGAAGGCTAATTATAACAATATTAGGCGGGAACTGAAGAACATAGATTGGGGGCGGATGTTTGAGGGCAAATCAACATCTGACATGTGGGAGGCTTTCAAGTGTCAGTTGAAAGGAATACAGGACAGGCATGTTCCTGTGAGGAAGAAAGATAAATACGGCAATTTTCGGGAACCTTGGATGACGAGTGATATTGTAGGCCTCGTCAAAAAGAAAAAGGAGGCATTTGTCAGGGCTAAAAGGCTGGGAACAGACGAAGCCTGTGTGGCATATAAGGAAAGTAGGAAGGAACTTAAGCAAGGAGTCAGGAGGGCTAGAAGGGGTCATGAAAAGGCATTGGCAAATAGGGTTAAGGAAAATCCCAAGGCTTTTTACACTTACATAAAAAGTAAGAGGGTAGCCAGGGAAAGGGTTGGCCCACTGAAGGATAGGCAAGGGAATCTATGTGTGGAGCCAGAGGAAATGGGCGAGGTACTAAATGAATACTTTGCATCAGTATTCACCAAAGAGAAGGAATTGGTAGATGTTGAGTCTGGAGAAGGGGGTGTAGATAGCCTGGGTCACATTGTGATCCAAAAAGACGAGGTGTTGGGTGTCTTAAAAAATATTAAGGTAGATAAGTCCCCAGGGCCGGATGGGATCTACCCCAGAATACTGAAGGAGGCTGGAGAGGAAATTGCTGAGGCCTTGACAGAAATCTTTGGATCCTCGCTGTCTTCAGGGGATGTCCCGGAGGACTGGAGAATAGCCAATGTTGTTCCTCTGTTTAAGAAGGGTGGCAGGGATAATCCCGGGAACTACAGGCCGGTGAGCCTTACTTCAGTGGTAGGGAAATTACTGGAGAGAATTCTTCGAGACAGGATCTACTCCCATTTGGAAGCAAATGGACGTATTAGTGAGAGGCAGCACGGTTTTGTGAAGGGGAGGTCGTGTCTCACTAACTTGATAGAGTTTTTCGAGGAGGTCACTAAGATGATTGATGCAGGTAGGGCAGTAGATGTTGTCTATATGGACTTCAGTAAGGCCTTTGACAAGGTCCCTCATGGTAGACTAGTACAAAAGGTGAAGTCACACGGGATCAGGGGTGAACTGGCAAGGTGGATACAGAACTGGCTAGGCCATAGAAGGCAGAGGGTAGCAATGGAGGGATGCTTTTCTAATTGGAGGGCTGTGACCAGTGGTGTTCCACAGGGATCAGTGCTGGGACCTTTGCTCTTTGTAGTATATATAAATGATTTGGAGGAAAATGTAACTGGTCTGATTAGTAAGTTTGCAGACGACACAAAGGTTGGTGGAATTGCGGATAGCGATGAGGACTGTCTGAGGATACAGCAGGATTTAGATTGTCTGGAGACTTGGGCGGAGAGATGGCAGATGGAGTTTAACCTGGACAAATGTGAGGTAATGCATTTTGGAAGGGCTAATGCAGGTAGGGAATATACAGTGAATGGTAGAACCCTCAAGAGTATTGAAAGTCAAAGAGATCTAGGAGTACAGGTCCACAGATCACTGAAAGGGGCTACACAGGTGGAGAAGGTAGTCAAGAAGGCATACGGCATGCTTGCCTTCATTGGCCGGGGCATTGAGTATAAGAATTGGCAAGTCATGTTGCAGCTGTATAGAACCTTAGTTAGGCCACACTTGGAGTATAGTGTTCAATTCTGGTCGCCACACTACCAGAAGGATGTGGAGGCTTTAGAGAGGGTGCAGAAGAGATTTACCAGAATGTTGCCTGGTATGGAGGGCATAAGCTATGAGGAGCGATTGAATAAACTCGGTTTGTTCTCACTGGAACGAAGGAGGTTGAGGGGAGACCTGATAGAGGTATACAAAATTATGAGGGGCATAGACAGAGTGGATAGTCAGAGGCTTTTCCCCAGGGTAGAGGGGTCAATTACTAGGGGGCATAGGTTTAAGGTGAGAGGGGCAAAGTTTAGAGTAGATGTACGAGGCAAGTTTTTTACGCAGAGGGTAGTGGGTGCCTGGAACTCACTACCGGAGGAGGTAGTGGAGGCAGGGACGATAGGGACATTTAAGGGGCATCTTGACAAATATATGAATAGGATGGGAATAGAAGGATACGGACCCAGGAAGTGTAGAAGATTGTAGTTTAGTCGGGCAGTATGGTCGGCACGGGCTTGGAGGGCCGAAGGGCCTGTTCCTGTGCTGTACATTTCTTTGTTCTTTGTTCTTTGTTCTTTGCTTCTTTTTAGAGGTTTCTTAAGTCTTCTGGGTGTTAAAAGGACAGCATACAGATTACTTAGTGTTGTATTCTTTGAGGAGTGTATTTGAATTAATGGTTGCTAAGATATTCACTTTGTTTTAAAAAAGTTAACTTGAGTTCATAGAATAAACATTGTTTTGCTTTAAAAATAACTTTTCCATTTCTGAAGTACCAGACTTGTAGAGTGGGCCGTGTGCTCCCCATACCACAATCTATTAAAAGTTGTGGGTCAGGTGAACTCCATGATACACTTTAGGGTTCTCTAAACCCTGACCCTTAACAATAATCATCTGCCATTTTTGCTGCTAATCTTGCAGTTTTAACCCTCTGTTCTTCCACATGAGTTCTCACCACATCAGGAATTGAATTTTTAAACTCCTCCAAAAGCATACTTTCTCTGAAAGCTTCATATGTTTGGTCTATTTTCAAAGCCTCTATCCACCTATCAAAATTACTCCGTTTGATCCTTTCAAACTCCATGTATGTTTGACCAAATTATTTTCTTAAATTTCTAAACCTTTGTGAGCTTCAGGCACCAGTTCATATGAACCCAAGATGGATTTTTTCACCTCCTCATACGTCCCAGATACCTCCTCCGGTAGTGATGCAAACACTTCACTAGCCCTACCTACCAGCTTTGTTTGAATCAGTAATACCCACATGTCCTGTGGCAATTTCATTTGTTTAGCCACCTTCTCAAATGAAATGAAAAAGGCTTCTACCTTCTCGTCAAACCTTGGCAATACTTGGACATATTTAAATAGATTCCCACCAAGCCTTCGACTTTGACGCTCTTTCTCACAATCCTCATCACTATCAACCAACTGTATGTTTCCCTTTACGTCTGCCAATTTTAACTGATTGTCATGTTTCATGGCCATTTTCTGAAGTTCAAACTCTCTCTCTTCATCTTTTTCCCTGATCTGTATCTCCCTCTGTCTTTCTTTTTGTTCTGCTAGTGCTATTCTTTCTTATCTCCTTTCTTCGCTCACCTTTTCTTTGTCCTCTCTATCTCTCTCTCTTTTTTTCCACCCTCTCTCTTTGTCTTTCCTCTCTCTCTCTTTCGTATTCAAGCTGCTTTAATTCTTTCTCATGTTCCATTTGTTTAATTTGTAACTGAATTTTTGCCATTTCTGATGAGTCAAACTGTATCTCAGGCAACTTTAAATGCTTAGCCACCACCATAATTACCTCATCTTTTTGCATTTTGTCGGGTCATGTTAACCGCAATGTTTTTGCCAAATCTAACAGTCTGCTTTTAGTCTCTGTCCGTAAGGTACTGCGTGTGACCGTCTCCACCCCCAAAAACGTCTGAGCCTCTGAAAGAGCCATTGTCCACAACACACTCCCTACTTAAACTGAAATACCACACCTGAAAAGCAACCTCAATGTGCTCACACCTCACAGTCTTTACGTTCACTAAGCCAATTCAATAGATAGACTTGTCTCCCCCTCGAGCCCCCAATTTGTTATGGGTCAGGGTTTAGAGAACCCCAAAGTGTATCATGGAGTTCACCTGACCAACAACGTTTACTAGATTGTGGTATGGGGAGCACACGGCCCAATCTACAGGTGTGGTAGAGCAGAAATGGATGAGTATTTTTTTAAAGCAAAACAATGTTTATTCTATGAACTCAAGTTAACCTTTTTAAAACATACAGTGAACATCTGAGCAACCATCAATTCAAATACAACCCCCAAAGAATACAACACTAACTAATCCTTAATAACTTCCCAAACAACATCCAGAAGACAAAAGAAACATCTTTTAACAGAAGCACATTAGGTTTACATTCACTACTGAGAACATTTATCATTCTGAATTGACCAAATGATCAAGAGATAGTCTTTTGATGGCAGAGAGAACAGCAGTACACCTGCATGGTCTGGCTTCAGCTCCAACACTGAAAATGAAACTAAAAAACACCCTGCAACAAACAGCCTAAAACGAAAGTAAAAAAGCTGACAGACAGCCCAGCTCCACCTACACTCTGACATCACTGCAGTAATATGAGCAGCCAAACATTTCTTAAAGCGACATTCTCATGCCATGAGAAAATACGATTTGCAGGTGTTGCAAGCAGAGGTGTGTTGCCTTATTTGTTTATTTGACATATTGAGGAGTTTGTAGCGTTGCATTCAATTCATTTTTTAATTGCCTTTCCAGTCATCACACCAGATGTGTAATATCATGCAGAGAATATTATTCATCAAATTTAGTAATGAAATTGACCTGCCAAAAATGCTGTATTGCATTTTTGCTGCATTAATTTCCTAGCACCTCTCCTGCCCAGATTGCAACTTTGAGCAAATTAATTCAACAGGAATGAATGAAACGTACGATTCAGATTTATCGAATTTACTAATCCCAACTAACAATAGTGCTACCGCTGAGTACATGTTATGCTAGACATACTTTGTCAGATGTTTCATTGTAAATGTGAGAGAGTTCTAATGATATTAGGCGGTGGTGGGGGATGGACGGTATGAGAAGGCTTAACAAAAAGCAATCGGTGTGTTTAGATTGAGTGCCGGGGTTAAAGTCGTAGAAATCAAAACTAAGACCCAAACACCATTCAGCCAGCCTACCTCTGACTTTAACTGAGCTGGAATGGTGGGAGAGGGACCATTCCACATCAAGGAGGCAGGATGGCACTTGAAATATGGTAATGAGGCTGTAATACTCATTTTATTCAGCTTTTCACCTTTAATAATGATTTGCTGGGGTTCCTGGGATTCCAGGTGAGGGCTGTTGGATCTGAGAAGTGAATGTGTTTAACCTACCTGTTGGACCCAGCATGCCTGCTTGGGCAGCTCTCGTGATCGGACAGCCATGACCAAATCCCCACCGCAACGACCACCACAGTGTCCTTCCCATGTTCCCCCAGCCTCCAATCGGCTGCTCCCGGGTTGATATCCTATCTCCTCTCTGCCCACCAAACTCTGTTTTACCCTCTTTCCCAATCGTTGCCCCACCCAGGTCTCTGATCCCCACCTGCCAAGACTCTTATCCACCCTTCCGCAATGTTCCAAGACTCCGATCCCTTGACTCCTTCCAGGCCTCCAAATCCTCTCTCAGGCCTCTTGAGTCATCCCTCGGATGCCACCTGCCAGCCCAGGCGTTGAATCCCCAAGTCTTCTGATCCCACCACCCCTCCGCCTGACCCAGGTCTCTGCTTCCCCCAGGCCTCTGCCTACCCCCACTTCCCACAGGCCTGTGAACCCCCCCTCACCCCCCACACCTCTCCCAGGCCTCTGACCCATCCACCTCCCCTGGACCTCTGAATGAATATGTTTATATTTGAATGTTTTTGGATTGAATCAGCAAAATGGGCCTGCATGAATAAATAAGCAATAATTGAAATGAACTTTTAAAAGCATATCTGCAAAATGCAATATGAAAATAATTGATTCAGCTGCATCCTCAGTGCTCTTCCAGCATAGAACTTTGAGCAACTGATGGTACATTCTATTAGTAATGCTATAACCAGTATGGCGAGAAGGTGAAATGATTCTGGTAACAAGCAGGTGCATGGGTAGGATTGTAGAAAACAAACCTTGCCATTCTGTGTTTTATACGTTAGTTTGAGAAGTAGCTGCAGGTTGAGCATCCGAAAACTGAAAAATTCTGAAATCCATACTTTTGTTCGAGTGCTGACGGGACGCCACAAGTGTGAAATCCCAAAAGGCTCTGGGAAGGTTCCCAGGCGATGTGCAGGTCCCAACACCCCTCAAATTATATTCCAAAGTGTGAAAATTCTGTAATCTGATACACGTCAGTCCCAAGCATTTTGGATAAGGGATGCTCAACCTGTATTGGGATTAAGTCTAAATTCAGAAGATTTGACAATGAGCTGCATCCTACATTGGAAATCATCTCTGAAGCACAGGGCATCTCATCTCATGAATTTTGCCATCTTTAAAATACAGAATTGATCCAGTTATTTTAATATGGTTGCCCCGTAGACATTTTTTGGTACTTGATTGGTCATTGTATTTCAATATTAACTTACTCTCAATCACTGCAGGTAAAATCACTCCGGTTATTTTACTTTTCTTGAAAGCTAATTCAAATAATTAACTCATGGATCTCACCATTCTTGAAAAGAGCATAATTTTTAAATAAGTCAAGATTTAAAACCACAGTGTGTTGGCATATTAAAGCTTATTTATTCACTTGCTCCATGCTCCCAAGAATTTCTTTTTAGTGATATGATGTTGGATGTTGTAACAATGAGTGTCAATATATTTAATCAATTTTGAAGACTTTATGATTGGACATTTCAACATTTCTTTTCCCTAATCCGAAAATAAAATCAATAATTGAATTCATTTTTCAATGCATCAAATTTTCAACAAAGCAATTGATCTTATATTTAAACTGATAATAGAAATGTAACTTATTTTCAGCTTTTATTCTATGTGTAGATATTTTATGTCCTGGGTTAAATGGAATAAATATGGCCTCACGTTCCTTTCTGAGATAACAATATGCTGTCAAGGTCTATAATTACCAGTTTATTGCAAAAATTATAGAAATTACATTTGGAAGAACTTAACAATTGTCTTAATGGCTGTAGTTTGGTTGAGTCCTTGTGGAATTGGGGCTAGGGATGTAGTGGCACTGTTGAGCTGCCGTTATGGCTGCACTGGTGTTCATTATTATCGTAAAAAGTGAGCAAAACTGTAGTGAAAAGCCATTATCTGGATAAAACAAACCAAATGATCTTTTTGGGATCTTACTGATGTTGTCAGGTTTGGCCAGCTCTAATTTTATCGCTCGGCAGCTTGGTGAATGTCAGGGGGGTAGGGGGTGGGGGAGTTGCTGAATAAATTAATTTGGATCTCAAAACAGATGCAAGACTAGGATTGCATATGCCAGCTCTCTATTCCAAGCAGTCAAATATGATAACTATGATGAAAGATTTCTGTGTAGGTGTGTAAGTGTACATTTTATTTTAAATGCAGATGATACTAGGTTATATAGTGATGGATTTAATTCTTAATTTCAGTGGAATTCAGATGTTTGAGAAATATACATTTGGAGTACATAAACCATTGAGTAGAGTTTAATTTTTAACAGCAAGAACTCCCAAAATAACAAAAGCTAAATACAGTGGATGCTAACAATCTGAAATGAAAACTGAAACCGCTGGAAATGCTCAACACGTCTGGCTGCATCTGTGAAGGGAGAAACAGAGTTGATGTTTTAGATAGATGATCTTTCAACAGAACTGTTCCGATGAAAGGTCACTAAGCATTCTGATGTTGATTTGGTAGAAGTGGCCTCTATACTGACTGCTGGCTGATTGGGATTATAAAATGAAGATGTGCGAAAACAAGGTTTTTTAGTTGGGCAAGGAAGTATTTTTCTTGAAGAAATGAAAATGAAATGAAATGAAAATCGCTTATTGTCACAAGTAGGCTTCAATGAAGTTACAGTGAAAAGCCCCTAGTTGCCACATTCCAGCGCCTGTTCGGGGAGGCTGGTACGGGAATTGAACCGTGCTGCTGGCCTGCCTTGGTCTGTTTTAAAAGGCAGCTATTTAGCCCAGTGTGATAAACCAGCCCCTTAAAAGAATTGGGACTGGCAGAGTAGGGCTGAGGTTGAAAATTTACAGCACATATTTCTTAGTGAAAGCTGGAGTTGTGCAGGAATTGGCTACTGTGTAAAATTGTGGCATCTTGTAACTAACAATAAATACCAAAAGTGGCAATACAAATCTTGCATTGTTTAGATTGTGATTAGCTTGGCCTGCAGCTCATTCGGCAGGCTTTGTACATATGCCTCCTATGCAAGTTCAGTGTAACACAGGGTAGCAATTATGAATCTTGAGAGGTAAATAGTAATGGGTTGTGGGGAAATGGAAAGCATATTATGGATAGCTTATGTGAGCACAATTGAAGATGAAATTGTGAAGAGCATGGGAAGGTTTGGGATGCAGCTACAGTACATGTATTGAGCAGGAAGAGAATGGTACAGATTATGATATTGCGGCGTGATGGCCTGTTGCTGCAGCTTCATCAGAATAGATATGTGCCCTTTGTGAAGATACTATTTGGGGAACCTGGAAATAAGATAGAAGCTACAAAACCTTGGAGCATTAATTCCTGTGGCAAACAGAACAAAGAGATATGTTAGGATCCCAGATGAGAAACCCAATGATTTTCAATTTGTAAAACTGTGAGGAAAGGGTACTTTGCCCCAGGAGTGATAACACTGACCAATAGGTATCCTTTATGTTAAAACTAACTTTACTTTAAATTAAACAATCCATCACAAAGTAATAGCTTTACTATTAACAGTTCAAGCAGTTCTTAAATAGAATGAAAAAACCTTAACTTACACCTGCATCTATATATAGATATATTCCAATTCAGCAAACTAATATAGTTCAAAAAACACTTCAAATAAAGTTAACCATCAGGTTTACTTGCATTTCTATGTACCAAGACTTTGGAGCGTACCTTCCAGGAACTAGCCGAAGCCCTATCTTGTCAGACTAAAATCTTATGGCAAACTGTAAAACTACAGATAGACCTGGCTTCAGCCCTTAATTACATCAGAAGGCATTTTCTGATCTCTTGCCCCAAGATGTCCCATGACCTGTTTATCCAGGACTAAGCACTATCCCGTATAAATTATCTTCACACCAGGGATCCTCCAAAATCAAATCAATTTTCCATTAGCCATTTATCTATAAGCAAGAAAATGGCTAAAACCAATGATTACCTCACTTTTACTACCCCTTAATCACAGCTTTAGTAGACATATTGTGTGTGTTTATCTTAAACCAGGGGTTTTAATAATATTACTGCAACAAATATAATATATAACAATTTCCTACATTCATCACAGATACCAAAATAATTAAGTCTGGGAACTAGGAAAAAATTTTAGAAAAGGATTGATATGTTACTTCTAATATGGATGTACGGGTGCATGTTTGGAATGAGGAACTTAAGGATAGGAGTGGTTAGCACTGCTGCCTCACAGCACCAGAAACCTGGTTCTATTCCGACCTCAGAGTCTGTGTGGAGTTTAGACATGATCCCCATATCTGCATGGGTTTCCTACGGGTGCTCCGTTTTCCTCCCACAGACCAAAGATGTGCAGGTTAGGTAGATTGGCCATGCTAAATTGCCCCAGATGGGGTTATGGGGATGGCGGCCAGGTAGCGTGCTCTTTCAGAGGACTGGTGCAGACTTGATGGGCCAAATGGCCTCCTGCATCACTGTAGGGATTCTATTCTATGAGTGATTCAGGAAAACCTGGGAACTGTTTTCAACGGGAAGCTGGTACAATGCAGATAGATTTCAGTTAAACAAAGAGGAACTATGATACTACACATAGGATAGATAAACTTTTAAACTTAATATCTTTGGCATTACAAGTATAGGGGGTCAGTTAGCTCAGTTGGCTGGACGGCTGGTTCATGATGCGGAGCTACGCCAACCGGGTGGGTTCAATTCCCGTACCGGTGGAAATTATTCAAGAAAGCCCCGCCTTCTCAACTTTGCCCCTCACCTGAGGTGAGGCGACCCTCAAGTTAAATCAACTCCAATCATCGCTCTCCCAAAAGGCGAGAGAAGCCTATGATCCTCTGGGACTGTGGCAATATTTACATTTCAGACAAGTATCCCAAGATAACCAACAATTGGATTGGAGGCTCAGTAAGCAGGAGAATACTATAGCACAGGAATCTATCCAAAATCAGAAATAAATCATAAAGATGAAAAGTAATAAAGAACAGTGAAGTAATTCATCCATGAATGAAGGAACCAAAGTGCTAGAACTTTAGCTGCATATACGGCATGGACAGATGGGTTAGTGTGCCAAAAATGTGTATAGACAAATGGCTACATAAGATAAAAGTATGAAAAAGGTAGGGTAAAAAGGATGAGTTGTGGGAATGTTGCTCTCTTTATTCGCTTCTCAATATGGCGGTCAGTATGGTCGCCTTCCTTAATCCTAATTATGTTTGCTTTAGAGTCGCCAGGTATCTTTCGATACCGTCACAAGGTTCAAACCCGAATACTGATCAAAGAGACGATACACCAGTTAGTTAGTTCAAAGTCAATACTATTTATTTACACACACAGTAATATCTACTCATGCACAAAATACTACAAACTAAACTACCTCTGACGCTAACGCCTATACTTAGCTTCGGCTGCCCACTCAGTCGGAGGAACAATGGCCGTTGTTCGGATCTGAGGCTGCTGGGTCGAAGTGGTACAAGAGAACAGCTAAGGTCGTCCGTCTGGTAGCGAGCGTTGACCTTGGACTTATTTGCTTCGGGTGTAGCTGGTGGCAGGGTCTCTCCACTTTGACAGCCGATTCCAAGAGAGCGATTCTCTCCCGGGGATGCCGCCTTATATCCGAAGGGACTTCGCGCGCTTTTGGGCGGGCCTTGAACTTGGCCCCAATCAATTGGCCCGTATCTTGATCACTCGTATTGATCTTGACCAATAAAGGGGTGGGTGCCCTGATGGCTGGGTGGGTCCTATGTGGCCGTTGGCCTTGCTTTGTTTACGCTTTTGGTTTGGGGAACTGGCGTTGCGAGGTCTGGAGCGAAATCAGTTGCTTGAGTGTCTTTCCTTTGTTCACGGAGATGGGCCATCAACATGCTAATAGACCTACAGTGTCAGTCTTGTCTGGGAGCTGCGGTTCCAATATGCATACAGGTTCTGTGCCTGCTCGCTTTCTTAGCATTGTCCATAGTTCCCTACAGTCTTGCAAACATCCATTTTGTATTGTGGAAGTGGCCATCCCAGATGGCTACAGGAGTGACTGAATCATTCTGGAAACAGTTAAATAAAACAAGGAAAATTGACATCAACAATCAACATCAATCAGGTATTTTACAGAGACATATGTGAGCATCTAGCTAGGATCATGTTTTAATAATGTACATTCTAACTAATCCGATACAGTATGGACATTGTGTAGTGTTAATAGGGTCAAAATGATAAATCATAGGATATTTATTGAATGTATAATTAGGATTTGTAGAAGAAATGCTCAAGCCAATGTGCATGTTAGGAGATAACAAAAGTTATTGAAGGACTGGCATGTACATTTTTGGGTCAAAGTGTATTGAGCGCAAGTATAAAGAAAACAATCAGAATGTTAAAAAGATTTAGATAGAATCATAGAATTTACAGCACTGAAGGAGGCCATAGAATTTACAGCACTGAAGGAGGCCATTCGGCCCATCGAGTCTGCACCGGCCCTAGGAAAGAGAACCCTCCTCAAGCCCACGCCGCCACCCTATCCACGTAACCCAGTAACCCCACTTAACCATTTTTGGACACCAAGGGTAATTTAGCATGGTCAATCCACCTAACCTGCACATCTTTGGACTGTGGGAGGAAACTGGAGCACGCAGAGGAAACCCACGCACACACGGGGAGAACGTGTAGACTCCGCACAGACAGTGATCCAAGCCGGGAATCGAACCTGGGACCCTGAAGCTGTGAAGCAACTGTGCTAACCACTGTGCTACTGTGATGATCAAAGCAAGCATGCAAAATTAGAATTGTTGAGGATGTTAAAATGTATATTTAAAAATAAATTGCTGAGGGGAAAATGGAATTAATATATTCAAGGGACGGCTAGATATAGTACTTGGGGAGAATGGGATAAAAGGCTATGGGGAGAAAGCAGGACTGGGCTATTGAGCTGGATGATCAGCCATGATCGTGATAAATGCGGAGCAGGCTCAAAGGGCCAAAAGACCTCCACGTGCTCCTATGTTTGATGTATCTAAACCGGTTGTCCGCCATATCCTCTCAAATCTGTTCTCCTTGGACTTGAGGGAGTGGAGATGAGGGCAGGAGCATTGGGAACAGCCAGGCTGAGAGAGGGCAAAGGTTTTATTGGAGACCAGGGCATCAAAGATGCAAGTGAGAAAATTAATTGCTGCAGAAATGTTGCGACAAATGGAGGGCCAAAAGCTAGCCAGCTAGGATTTTGGAAGTGCAGTTGTAGGAAGGTAGGGTTGGGTCATGGGAAGGGGATATGGGTGGAGAGGAATTAATCAGAGATGGCCTTAATTGTGATTTAAACTATGGGAGTAACGAGACCATATGAGATTGCAAGGTCGAGAAGGTGGCTGTTAATATGGGTTTGGAGAGTTAACACGGAGTGAGAGATTTCAGGACCATAAGAGGGCAGTGAACTCAGGAGAGAAACCATGAGTTTAGATTGTTGAGGGTGAAATCATCAAGGATGAGAAGTCATTCGGGGCTGAGTGAGGAAAGCAGTGAAGATATTTCGGCAAGAATTTTTATGGCACTTTGGAGGTGGGAGAGAATGATAATTTTGAATGAAAGGTGAGAGGGGTGGTAAAGGTGAGGTCCTCAAAGGAGAAAAAAGTGCCGGGGGGTCAGACCAAGGTGTGAGTTTGTGGTAAGTGCCACAACATTACCACAAGAATCATTAAGTGGAAAGGTGTCATGGACAGCAAGGACAGCCAGTGTAGTTCAGAGCTGAAGTGTTTTCCTGATGTTGAGAAGCTAAGTAGCAAGAGGCAGCACGGTAGCATGGTGATTAGCACAATTGCTTCACAGCTCCAGGGTCCCAGGTTCGATTCCCGGCTTGGGTCACTGTCTGTGTGGAGTCTGCACGTTCTTCCCGTGTGTGCGTGGGTTTCCTCCGGGTGCTCCGGTTTCCTCCCACAGTCCAAAGATGTGCAGGTTAGGTGGATTGGCCATGATAAATTGCCCTTAGTGTTAGGTGGGGTTACTGCATTATGGGAATAGGGTGGAGGTGTGGGTTGGGTAGGGTGCTCTTTCAAAGAGCTGGTGCAGACCCGATGGGCTGAATGGCCTCCTTCTGCACTGTAAATTCTATGATTACTATGAAGTTTGAGAGAGGATCTAGATCTAGATTATTCAAGCTATTTTGTACAGTTTGCAAACAGAAGAAGAGCAACCAATCACAGAGCCTTACAGTTTATTTGAATGTAGGCCAATGCAGAAACATTGAATTCATATCTACAGAAGTCCAAGAATTTTAATCCGGATTTGAGAGAAAATCAGATGTCGGAATTTGCAACAACTTTACGAGTGATTACAAGGTAACTTTGGGGCTTAAGATTTGAACTAACAAATGGTGACCGTTGAACTTGAAGTTTAGAATCAGGTGAACTTTTGTTTTGTAAATATTTTTATTAAGGCATTCATAAATAAACATTAAATACAGCCAAGACCAAAAAGAGAATAAACAGGAGATCACATCGTAAATAAATAAGTAACCAACAACCCCCCTCCCCCATCTCCGGGCTACCAGAGAGGCAAAGGCCAGAACATCGGCCCCTCGCGCCCCCTGGGCTCCTGGGTCTTCGGACACTCCAAACACTGCCAATTCTGGACTCAGGACCACCTTCACCCTCAGTACCTCCAACATCACGTCAGCGAACCTCTGCCAAAATCCCTCCAGCTTCAGACAGGCCCAAAACATGTGAACATGACTTGCAGGACACTGCCCACACCTAACCTCTCCCCCTCAGAGCGTCTACTCATTCTAGCCACCGCCATATGTACCCTGTAGGCTACTTTAAATTGAATGAGGCTCAGCCTGGTGGAACGAAGAGGACGCATCCACCCCCCTCAGATCCTCCTCCCATAACCCAGCATATCTCTTCCCCCCCCCCCTCCCCCAAGCTCCTCCTCCCACTTCCGCTTAACTACTCCTATCGGGGCACCCTCCCAATCCATTAATTCCATTGATTCTTTATAAATATCTGACACCCTTCCCTCACCAATCTCTGTTTTTGACAGCACTTTATCCTGCAATCCCGGCGGCAGCAGATCAGAAAGGACGGCACCTGTTTTCTCACATAGTTTTGTACCTGTAAGTACCGGAACCTGTCTCCGCTGGGCAACTCGTACTCCTCTACCAGTCCCTCCAAGCTCGGAAAGCTGCCCCCAACAATTAGATCCCCAAACCACTCAGTCCCCCCCCCGCTGCCAACCCTGGAACCCCGCGTCCACCCCCCCCCCCGGAACAAACCTGTGATTCCCACAGATTGAGGCTCAAATCGATGCCCCATCCAGCCTCAGGTGCTGTCGCCACTATCCCCACACCCACCACCTCCCTATGGACTTGTGGAGTACCTGGCCGCCGAGAACGGCAAAGGCGCCATCAACAGTGCCCCCAGGCTAGTGCCCTTACACAGGGCTGCCTCCATCCGCTCCCATACCAACACCTCCCCCACAGCCCACTTCCTTACCATGGCTATATTTGTTGCCCAGTACTAATTCTTTAAATTTTACAAGGTCAGCTCCCCCAAAAACCCTTCGAGGCGTCCAGTTTTGTGAAGATTTTAGCCCGGGCCATTTCGCTTGTGATCTCTCCCCGTTTGGGTATGGGGTAGTGTTCCCTCATTATGTTGTTGTTGAGGCCTTTTGGATCAATGCAGATCCGGAGCTCGCCGGAGGGCGTCTTAACACACACCATGGAGCTGACCCATGGCGTGGGCTCTGTGACCCGGGATAGCACCCCTTGGTCCTGGAGATCCTGCAGCTGCTGCTTGAGGCGGTCTTTGAGTGGCGCTGGGACCCTGCGAGGTGCGTGAATGACCGGTGGCATCCGGTTTGAGCCGAATCCTGTAGCTGTAGGGCAGTGTTCCCATGCCCTCGAATGCCTCCTAGTTGTGTGCGAGGAGCGATTGGAGCTGTGCCCTGAATTCTGCATCCGGGAAGTCAGATGTGCCTTCTGGAGACAGAGCGTGGACTCGTTGCACGAGGTGGAGAACCTTGCAAGCCTGTGCACCTAGCAGGGAGTCCTTTGATGATCCGACTATTTCGAATGAGAGCATGGCCGTGTGTGTTTTGTGTGTCACCTGGAGCTGGCAGGATCCCATAGCCGGGATAACGTTCCCATTGTAGTCGACCATCTTGCAACGGGATGGCCGAATTGGTGGTCTGACCTTCATGGCGTAGAAGGCTGACCATGCTATGAGGTTGGCGGAGGCGCCAGTGTCCAGACAGAATGTTATCGGTGATCGGTTGACCGTTGGGGTGGCACACCATTCATCACCCAGATTGACAGTGTTCACTTGCAACGGCTGGTGGGTCCTGGCTGGAGACATCCGGTTCCCATCAATGACCGCAACGTGGAAGGCGTCCCGGTCGTCTGTGTCACTGGTCTGGATATCGTCTGGGCACGACTCGTAGTAAGGAGTCTGAATGGTCCGCACGTCCCTGCGAGGTTGTCGGAATTGGGGAACATTGGCAGGTTGAGCTTCTCGACAGCAGGCAGCGTAGTGGCCCATCTTGCCACAGCGGAGGCATTGTTGGTTTCTTGCGGGACATTGCCGCTTTAAATGTGCGGCTCCGCAGTTGCCACATGTCGTGACGTCATGGCGTTCGTTGCGCTACCGCGCATGCGTAGTCTGGTCTTGCGTCGAGCGCGCCTGCGCATCACGTCCCTCAGTGTCAACGCCGTTTTTGGCGCGCACAAACGCGGGAGGCCTCGAAAAGCGCGCAAAATGGCTGCCCTCGTCCGGGCCGCGCACCGGGAGGAGCTCAATCGCCTGGACCCGTTCGGCCTCGTAGGACGCCTGCCTCGCCGATCCGGCCACGTAGGACCCCTGCCGCGCCGATTCGGCCGCCTGAAATTGGGAGTAGCGGCTAGTCGCGTTTTCATGCAGGACACAGGCTTCGATTGCGGAGGCTAGGGTGAGGCCTTTAATTTTTAAGAGCAGCTGGCGTAGGGTGCCCGAGGTGACCCCAAAAATGACCTGGTCCCGAATCATAGAATCCGAGGTGGTGTCATAACCACAGGACTGCGCGAGGATATGGAGGTGTGTAAGGAAGGATTGAAAGGGCTCATCCTTACCCTGCAGGCGCTGCTGGAAGAGATACCTCTCGAAACTCTCGTTGACCTAGACGTTGAAGTGTTGGTCGAGTTTGAGAAGGACTGTCTTGTACTTGGTCTTGTCCTCACCTTCCGCGAACACCAGGGAGTTGTAGACATGGATGGCATGGTGACCTGCCGTGGAGAGGAGGATGGCGATCTTTCTGGTGTCCGAAGCGCGCTCCTTTTTGTTGGCTTCCAGGAAGAGCTGGAAGCGCTGTTTGAACAGCTTCCAATTAACGCCGAGGTTTCCAGCGACTTGTAACGGCTGTGGTGTGCTGACGGTGTCCATGGCGCAGGATGGCAAATTCCGGAGGATTCGTAGGTAGGTCCCACAGTGACTCCTGGTACTATGATGTGTTGGGTACACTGCTACACAGACGAACCAACATGGTTGCGAATGGTCCAACTCAGTTTTATTACTAACATTTATTTACAGTGGTAAACTGGTTACTGAGGTTCGATCATAACCCTAGAATCCGTGGACCTATTCCTAATACTATCTTGTAGTGGCACTCAGCACATGGTGGATGTCTGAGTGGCTTGCTATGAGCTCTGTGCCCTGAGCTGTCTCCTGCTGGAATGCTCAGGAAGTGTCGTGTTCCCTGTTTTGTACTGTGTCTGCTCTTGCCTGTGATTGGCTGTGGTGTTTGTGTGTTGATTGGTCCGTTGATCTGTCCATCAGTGTGTATGTATGTTTGTGCTATGATGTTTACCTGAATATCATGACATCCCCGGCACACTGTCCTCTATCTGAAAGGCCAAAATCTTAGCCAACACCTTACATCTGCATTCAATAGTGATATTCGGCAGTAGGGGACAGAATGCTCCAGTACCTTATCTTACTTAAGGATCAGAGATATTGAGGCCTGCGCTAACGTGGGTGGGAAGCTCACCCTCCTCCCTCCACTCATTAAATGCCCTTACTAACAGTGACCCCAGGTTTCCTCAAAACTTGTTATAAAATTCTACTGGGACTTCCGGTGACGGCGGGCGGGAGGCAGCCGCACAATGGAGAGCTGCCTTTCGGGAACGGCATTTTCGGGACTTTAATTCCCAGGGTCCACGGAGGCGGCAAAAGCAGGAAGAAACAGTGAAGGCACAGTGAAGAAAAATGTCGAGGGTAAGCAAAAAATCGTCCGTAAAGAAAACAGCTGAAGGTCTGTCGGGGAGTGGAAAGGTCACCTCGGGGTCACCCAAAAAAATGGAGGCTGGAGCACCAGGGGAGGCCGCATTGCTTACGGCTGAAGAAATAACTAAGATGATGGCTGCAGAAATCGAAAGGCAGTTTACAAGATACATGGAGACAATGAGGAAGGAGATGAGCGAGGTTTTGAGTGCGCTGGTGGAGGAGGCGATTTCCCCGGTGATGACGGCGGTGGCGAACGCAGTGGCGAAGGTGCGAGAGCAAGGAGAGGCGCTGAATGAAGTGGAAGAGACATTATTGCAGCACGGTGATCAACTTGCCTCGATAGGGAAGGAGATGCGGAAGGTGATGGACATTAACAAGGATCTGCGAGGAAAAATGGAAGACCTGGAAAACAGATTCAGGCGACAGAATTTGAGGATTGTGGGGCTGCCCGAAGGAGTTGAAGGACCGTTGGGGAAGGGGGAGGATCCCTCCCGATATGAACTGGATCGGGCTCGTCGGTCGTGGAGGCCTGTACCAATGACGAGTGAGCCGCCTAGGGTAGTGACTCTGTGCTTCCGTAGGTACAGTGTGAAGGAGAAGGTCCTGAGTTGGGCCAAGCAGAAGCGGGTGGTGCAGTGGGCTTGAGCTGGTATACGTGTATACCAGGACTTTACGTTGGAGCTGGCGAGGAGGCGGGCTGCCTTCAACCGGGTGAAGAGGGCACTGTACATTAGCAAGGTGCAGTGCAGCATTGTATATCCAGCGAAGCTGAGCGTGACTTACAAGCTCAGGGACTTTTATTTTGGAGCGGCGGAAGCAGCGGAGGAGTTTGCGAAGGCAGAAGGACTGTGGCAGAACTGAGAAATTGAGAAATGGCCATGTGCCGATGTGACCTCCTGACTAACTGTATTTTCTTATTTTTTTTTGTTTCACTGCGTGCGGGGGTGTATGGGCTAAAGGAGCCAATATTGTATATATTTGGACAAGGGAAGTGATGGGATTTTCACTCGAAATGAGGGCTCTTTGGGGTGTAGGTGGATATGCGGGGTTTGTGTGCTAAAATGGGATTTCTGGACTTTCCTAGGGCCGGGCAAGGGGGAAAGGGACCTGGGCGGGGGCCTCCATGCTGGCCGGTTTAAGCCGGCCAGTGAACGGGAGTGAGGTGGGGGGAGGGGCTGCGGCCATCGGAGCCTGGCAGAACAGGGTCCGAGTGGTCTAGCCGGGGTGGAAAGTTGGGGGGGGGAAGGAACCGAGGTTGGGGGGAGGAGTTTTACATAAGGCAGTGGACGGGAGGAGTTGGAGACTGGACGGGGGGGGGGGGCTACAACACTTAGGTATCACGTACAGTACTCTTTCAGAGGTTGGATGGTGTTGAGTGTGGCGGGGGGAAGGGGAGTGGACTCGATAGGTCAATGGTAACCATGGGCGGTCCTGGACTCCTTTTTCTTTTTCTCTTTTGTTTTTTGTTTCCACCGTGGGAGGGTTTGTTTTATTGGATGCATATATTGACAGGTGGGCCGTTGTTTGAGGTGGTGGGAGGATGGGATCGTTGGTATTGTTAAGGGGATTGATTTCGTATTTGTTACCGTTTACTGTTTGTGGGTGGGGTGTAAATTTTTCAGGAAAATGTGAAAATGGAGAATAAAAACATTTGAAATAAAATTCTACTGGGAAGCCGTCTGGGTCTGGGGCCTTCCCTGACTGCATTGCCCCCATGTCCTCCATCACCTCCACCAGTCCAATGGGTGCACCCAGCCCTCTACCAGGCCCTGCTCCACCCTGGGGAATTCCATCCCGTCCAGAAAATACTGCATCCCCCGGTCAGGCGCTCCAATTTATAAAGCCTCCTGTAAAACTCCTCAATTACCCCATTCACCCCCACCGGGTCCAATACCACGCCACTCTTTCCAACCTTCACCCTACCAATCTCCCTCGCCGCCTCTTGCTTCATGAGCTGGTGGGCCTGGACCCTACTAGCCTTCTCCCCGTACTCATTCACTGCGCCCCTGGCCCTCCGCAACTGCCCCACTGCCTTCCTTGTGGACACCAGCCCAACATCCATCTGGAGCTTCTGCCTCTCCTTCAACAATCCTGCCTCCAGGGCCTCCGAGTACCTTCTCTCCACCTGCAAAATCTTGTCCACCAACTTTGATATCTCTGCTCGCTCCTCCTTCTCCCTGTGCACCTGAATTGATATAAACTCCCCCCTAATCACTGCCTTCAGTGCCTCCCACAGCATGGCAGCCAAGACCTCACCTGTGTCGTTCAGTTCTATGTACTCCTGGATGGCGGCCCTCACCCACTCGCACACCTCCTTCGCCCTCGGCCTCCCAAACCTCCACTCCCCCCATGCGCTCCATATTCTCCTTCACCACCGCCGATACTCTCCCCGACCTTGGGCTCAACCGGTCCAACCTGGACCAATGACCATGTTAAAGTCCCCACCCATAATCAGCCGGTTGGTGAGTCCAGGTCCGGGACCTTCCCCAATACTTGCCTCATGAACTCCACATCATCCCAGTTTGGGGCATAAACATAAACAGGTCCACTGGCACCCCCTCCCAAATCCCACTTACCATCAAACCCCCCCCACCCCAAATCCGCTACGATATTCCCCACTTCAAACGCCACACGCTTATTGACCAGCAGTGCAGCCCCACGCGTTTTCATATCGAACCCCGAATGGAAAACTTGCCCTACCCATCCTTTCCTTTGCCTTGTCTGGTCCCCAGTCTTTGAATCATAGAATTTACAGTGCAGAAGGCACTTCAAATGTATTTTTTGTGAAAAGGTCGCATCCGCCTTCAAACTCTTCAGATGCGTGAAAACACGCGACTGTTTGACTGGTCCATTCAGCCACCTCACTTTCCATGTGACCAGCCTGGTTGGAGGGCAAACCCTCCCCCCCCCCCCCCCCCCCCCTCCTATCAACCAGACCCCTTCCCAAGCACCCACCAATGCCACGCGACCCTCCAGGCCCATCCCCGGATGTCCACCGTCACCAGTCCCTCCCATATAACACCACAGCAACACCACATTTGTGAGCAGCACTCCCTCCCCCCACTTCCTCTTCCCCTAAACAAAACAACAACCCCATCCCTCTCTACTTCACTAACCACCTGCTCCCCCCCCCCACTGCGCTCCCATTAATTAGCCTACCCAGCTAGCCCGGCAGCCCTTGTCCAAGGCATCTAAACCTCCTACCCCCCAGCCCCCTGCTCGCACACCTCGCAACCAACAGTGCAACAAGAAAAAACAAAATAGAAAGAAAGCACAAAATGTGCACTCACTGACCATCGCATCGAAACATTTCGCAGGAGAAATATTCCCCAACCACCAACAGAACAAAAGATACAAGATGACCAAAAAACGGGGGAAAAAACAATTGTCTCCACACCCCCTCCTCCACAGTTCAATGTCTTCCTTCACCTGCTAGTCCATTGTCTCTCAAAAACTCCATCGCTTCCTCTGGCGCCCCAAAGTAGTGCTCTCTGTTGTTAAAGGTAACCCAGAGGTGAGCCGGGTACAACATCCCAAGCTTCACCCCCTTTTTAAAGAGGGCAGCCTTCACCCGGTTAAACCCTCTTCGCCAGATCCACACCTAGGTCTTGATACACTCGCAGCTCACTCCCTCCCAGGTTCTTCTCCTCGCCTGCCTCGCCATCTCAAAATCTTTTCCTTGTCCAGGAATTGGTGGAGACGCATCACCATTGCCCTCGGCGGCTCGTTCGCCTATGGCCTCCTCATCAGTGCCCTGTGCGCTTGGCCGATCTCCAGGGGCCAGTCAAAGGCCCCTTTTCCCATCAGCTTCGCCAGCATTCTGGCCACATACCTGGCAGCGTCCACTCCCTCGATGCCTTCAGGCATCCCTCCAATTCTCAAGTTCTGCCTCCCCGGGAGTGGTTCCCAAGGTCCTCTACCTTCTCCTGTAGCCGCTTCTGGGTCTCCCGCATTACTCCTACCTTGGCCGCCAACAAGGCCAACTGCTCTTCATGCTCCCCCACCACCACCTCCACTTTCCCGATAGCTTGGCCCTGAGACTCCAGCCTCTGCTCCACTCGATCGATACCTGACTTCAAGAGGTTTACAGCCTTGGCTACGTCCTCCTGGGCTTCTCTCCTCTGCTGGCTGAACTTCTCATTTAAGAAGTCAACCAGTTGATCCATCGACCATTGGGTAGGCTCTGCAGGCCCTTTACCTTCCACCATCTTGAGCTGTGGCGCACAAAGATTCTCCTGCTCCAGCTGCGCCCTTCTTCACGATCCACTTCTGGTTCGTGGATCCATCCATCAGTCCCACCAATGGATTCAGACTTCCCTCTGCCAACCTTCACATTCTTCAGCCACACACCCACCCTCCAAATGGGAAAAAGGTCTCAAAAGAACAGCCTCAAGCTGGAGCTATCAAATGTGCGAACGCTCACACCATGGCCGCCATCGAAAGTCCGAATCAGGGGAACTTTAACATAAAATAAGAGTATTTTGAAAGAGAAAGAACAACAAATGTCAGCAGATGGCTAAGGATGCACATCCGTACTGAGGAGCTCCCACGGGGCCAACTACCCACCGCTACTGGCTGAAGATCGTTGCGAATGCCTCAGCCTTGTCTTTTGCACCTATATGCTGGGCTCCTCCATCATTGAGGATGGGGATATTTGTGGAGCCTCCTCCTCCAGTGAGTTGTTTAATTGTCCACCACCATTCACAACTGGATGTGGCAGGACCCCAGAGCTTAGATCTGATGTGTTGGTTGTGGAATCGCTGAGATCTGTCTATAACTTGCTGCTTATGCTGTTTAGCACACAAGTAACCCTGTGATGTAGCTCTGCTGCACTCTTCAGTTTTTTTAGGTTTCTCTGTGACACAGTTATTGATATGATACTTAAGTATTAAATAATAATTCAGTGCACCCCGAGGAGTAAGTTTCAGTTTTAAAACAGACTGTCTACACCATATTCAGAACCTAGGTGAAAATATGGTATCAATATTCCAAAATATTTTTCTGTTTTTCCAGTACCGATGCCTTAATGATAAGTGCTGCAACTGTTAATTTCTTGGATGCAAGGTTTTGCTATTTGAAACAGAAAATGGTGCTTGGGTATTTTTCAGTGCTTTATCTTTAAATCGCAGTACTTTTATAACATCTTTTTCTCAATCTCTTCTCCCTTGACTGTTTCCGGCACCTGGTTCTACAGTATGCTCGATACCCTCATGTACATTTCCCAAATGCATTCATCAGTATGTTTTGACCGGAAACACAGGTAGCATATTCAGCACCAAGACTAAGAGCAAGCCCAATCCTCACCTGACATTATGGTATAGTAATAATAACAGTCCTCTCCACTTTCCCTTACCTAACTCTGAATCGGGTTGTGGTACCCCGAATGCCATCTGAACTGAGTCAAGCTCAGCAGCTCATTCAACATCCATTTGGAACTTGAGTAAGCCATTTACCCCCACGAACCAGTTCCATCATTCAGTGAGATCATGGCTGATCTGCAACCAACTTCTAAGTACCCACATTTGCTACTGAGCCCAAAATATCTTTAGTTAACAGAAATCTATCAAGCTCAATAATCAAATTAACAATTGATCTAGCATCATTTGACTTCAGTTTTTCCACATCGCTAGGCAAATGCAAGTGTTTTATCTGTACTGAAACAGTTTGGCTAAGGGTGCAGCTAGTTCTGGAGAACAGGCCATCAATTCTAACTGCCGGGATGCTGTCGGGGCTCAAAATATTAGCAATATCCAGTGCCTTCAGCTTTTTTTTGGTAGAATTAATCAAATTAGCTGAAGTCTGGCACCTCTGATGCTTGGGACCTCAGGAGGAAATCTTTTGCACTGATGTGCTGAACTCCCCCAACATTGAGTATTTGAGTCCCCTCTTCCTCCAGTTAATTGTTGTCTACGGTTTTACAAATTCACTTCATCTGTTCATATCTCGTTGTAATTTTATGCTTCCATCTATGCCACTTGCAATGCTGCACATCTTTGTATCATCAGCAAACTTGAGTATGTGGCTTTCCAGCCCATCATCTGAGTCATTAATAAATGCCTTCGAGAAAGAATAGCAAGTACAGCTTAAATTAAACTGGAGGAAGAAAAGGAGCAGAAAGCATCAGCAAAATGGTAATATCACTCACCCGCAGAGTCATCCGATGCTACATCCTCAGAGAAGCAAGAAAAGATGGCTTTCATGAATTAAAAGCCAATGCCAGGTAGTGCACAAGATTTATGAAAAGGCACAATTTAGTATTCCATCAGAAAATGAAAATTTCAGTGTGTGCCCCTCAACCCGAAAATAAAATGATAGATTCCACCATTTTGACAACCGACATCAAGGGAAGAATGCATATCGATTGAATGTAAATGAACCACTAATGAATTTCAACATCCCAACAAGATCATTATCAAGATTGGTTTAAAAAAAAAAACAATTCTTCTAAAGACAACTGGCTGTGAGAAGATTACAGTTCATAGCGTCCTGTACGATGGATTACATCTTACAGATTGCACAAATTTAAAACCGGTAGTGACAGTTAAGTGAAAAACTCTTCCCAAAGAGAAATTTCAGGAAGATATTGCCATCTATGTTCACGGGAAGGGCTAAATGGATAGATCAAGATGATAGCAAGATTTGGATCGGTGTGTGAAATTTGGGACCAGGAGGACTGTGCAAAGAATAAGGCTGGTTTGTTTGGCACACATTCAAATCCCACCTCACCAACGAAATAGTCTGTGATTGAGATCAACCTACACCGAGGTGGCACGTTACAGCCTTCCCGACTTAACATTGAGTTCAGAAGCTTCATACTGTGCACTCTCTCCTCCACCTTCACTCCATTTTTATTTCTAACAATTTATTTTCATTTCTTCCATCGATCTGTTTTCCCCTCACCATTGTACCCCTCCCCCCCACTCCACTTGGGCCATCTGTTCCCTGTTCCTAACGAAAGAGAAAATGCTGGAAAATCTCAGCAGGTCTGGCAGCATCTGTAGGGAGAGAAAAGAGCTAACGTTTCGAGTCCGATGACTCTTAGTCAAAGCTAACAGACAGAGAAAGTGGGAAATATTTATACTGTGGAATGAGAATGAAAGATGAGTCATAGCCACAGAAACCCAGGGAAACCGGGTGCTAATAGCCACAGAAACCAAGGGGAAGGACTGCTAATGGCAGTACCCAGAGAGAACAAAAGATGTGAACGGTCAAACAGCAGGGAAACTAACATAAGAGGATGAACTGTAGATGTGGGGGGAGGGGTAGGGGGACGCAAAGAGGAGAAAGGTGAAGGAAAGGTGGATATGATTGAGGGGGGGGGGGGAAATTAAATATATATTAAGAAAGAAAGAAATGGTAAAAGACAGTTAAAATGAAATGGGGTGAAAACAAATGGGTCGAAGTGGGGTAGAGCTGATCATCTGAAGTTGTTGAATTTGATGTTGAGTGCCGAACTGGAAGATGAGATGTTGTTCCTCCAGTTTGCGTTGAGCTTCATTGGAACATTGCAGCAGGCCAAGAACAGACATGTGGGCATGGAAGCAGGGTCTTTTGTTAAAATGGCAAGCAACAGGAAGGTCAGGGTCCTGAATGCGCACAGACCGAAGATGCTCAGCAAAGCGATCACACAGTCTGCATTTGGTCTCTCCGATATAGAGGAGACTGTGGTGGTATGTATTAAGGGTCATGTGGGACTGTGAAGCCGTGATGCTATTGGCTGACAGATCCCGGGTCCTGGTTGGCTGTTGACTCCTGGTTCCGCCCTGAAGGCGGAGTATAAGAACCCGAGCTTCTCCACGCCGCTTCATTCTGTTGCTGAACTGCTGGGGACAAGTCTCGCTTAATAAAGCCTCATCGACTTCATCACTACTCGTCTCTCTCGTAAGTCATCGTGCGCTACAATTTTTTAAGCGAGCTTAAAGGACTATGGAGCTCCGATTGCCCCGGAATGCCTGCGGATCAGCCCCCACGCAGCGAACTCGGCAGCAGTATTTAAACACTGGCAAGCATGTTTTGAAGGCTACCTCCGAACGGCCCCCGGCCGGATCACAGAAGACCAGAAAATGCAGGTCCTGCATTCGAGGGTAAGCCCGGAAATTTACCCTCTCATAGAAGACGCGGAGGATTTCCCGACGGCGCTCGCATTACTGAAGAGCATCTACGTTCGCCCCGTGAACCAGGTCTACGTGCGCTACCAACTCGCAACGAGACGGCAAAGTCCCGGAGAATCGCTAGAAGAATTCTACGCCGCGCTGCTAATTTTGGGACGGGGCTGCAGCTGCCCGCCGGTGAACGCGATCGAACACACGGACATGCTAATTCGCGATGCGTTTGTGGCAGGTATGAACTCTCCCCAAATCCGCCAAAGACTTTTAGAAAGAGAGTCGTTAGGACTCTCAGAGGCACGGGCCCTTGCAGCTTCCCTAGATGTGGCCTCGCAAAACACCCGCGCCTATGGCCCCGACCACGCGGCAGCCCCTTGGGCTCCGTGGACCCCCGTCGCGACAAACCCCCCCCTCCTCCCTCACAGGCTTGCGCGGTTAAAGCGCCAGACCATCCCGGGGGGGGCCCGCTGCAATTTCTGCGGGCAAGCGAAACACCCCCGGAAGCGCTGCCCGGCCCGCGCAGCTATTTGTAAAAGCTGCGGCAAGAAGGGCCATTACGCGGCTGTGTGCCGGTCCCGGGGGGTCGCCGCAATCCCCGGAGAAGAACGAGCCCAGCATAGCCCAAACGCTCCCCAACCCCCCCAGCGCCCCATGAGCGACCCGCGGGCGCCGCCATTTTGGGTCCCGGGCACCACGAGGGGAGGATAGGCGCCGCCATCTTGTGACCCCCCAGCCACGTGTGATTCATGGGGGCGGCCATTTTGTCCACCCCCGACCACGCGAGATCCATGGGGGGCCATTTTGTCCACCCCTGGCCGCGTGCGATTCATGGACGCCGCCATCTTGGATGACAACAAAGGACCCCAGCATCGACGGCTCCACGGGGTCCGAAGAAAATGCCGCGACACTACGACCACGACTGGCTTCAGTGACTCTGGATCAATCACGGCCCCGGACGCTCCAGACGACGACAACAACGGTGCTGATCAACGGACACGGGACATCATGCTTGATCGACTCCGGGAGCACCGAAAGTTTCAATCACCCAGACACGGTAAGACGCTGTTTTCTGACCATCCATCCAAGTACGCAAAAGATTTCCCGAGCTGCAGGATCCCACTCCGTAGAGATCAAAGGGTTCTGCATTGCGAACCTAACGGTGCAAGGGAGGGAATTTAAAAACTACAGGCTCTACGTCCTTCCCCAACTCTGCGCGCCCACATTACTGGGATTAGATTTCCAGTGTAACCTGCAGAGCCTAACCTTTCAATTCGGCGGCCCAATACCCCCACTCACTATCTGCGGCCTCGCAACTCTCAAGGTTGAACCGCCGTCCTTGTTTGCAAACCTCACCCCGGATTGCAAACCCGTCGCCACTAGGAGCAGACGGTACAGCGCCCAGGACCGGATATTTATTCGGTCTGAAGTCCAGCGGTTGCTGAAGGAAGGCATAATCCAGGCCAGCAATAGTCCCTGGAGAGCCCAGGTGGTAGTAGTAAAGACCGGGGAGAAGCAAAGGATGGTCATAGACTATAGCCAGACCATCAACAGGTACACACAGCTAGATGCGTACCCTCTCCCCCACATATCCGGCATGGTAAATTGGATTGCCCAGTATAAGGTTTTCTCCACCGTGGACCTCAAGTCCGCCTACCACCAGCTCCCCATCCGCCCAGGTGACCGCAAGTACACAGCCTTCGAGGCAGACGGGCGTCTATACCACTTCCTAAGGGTCCCATTTGGTGTCACGAACGGGGTCTCGGTCTTCCAACGGGAGATGGACCGAATGGTTGACCAGCATGGGTTGCAGGCCACGTTCCCGTATCTCGACAACGTAACCATCTGCGGCCACGATCAGCAGGACCACGACGCCAACCTCCAAAAATTCCTCCAGACCGCTAAAGCCTTGAACCTCACATACAACGAGGAAAAGTGCGTTTTTAGCACAAACTGGTTGGCCATCCTGGGATACGTAGTGCGCAATGGGATAATAGGCCCCGACCCCGAACGCATGCGCCCCCTTATGGAATTTCCCCTCCCCCACTGCTCCAAAGCCCTGAAACGTTGCCTGGGGTTCTTTTCATATTATGCCCAGTGGGTCCCCCAGTATGCAGACAAGGCCCGCCCGCTAATACAGACCACTACCTTCCCCCTGTCGACAGAGGCTCGCCAGGCCTTCAGCCGCATCAAAGCGGATATCGCAAAGGCCACGATGCGCGCCATTGATGAGTCCCTCTCCTTCCAGGTCGAGAGCGACGCATCCGACGTAGCTCTGGCGGCCACCCTTAACCAAGCGGGCAGACCCGTGGCCTTTTTCTCCCGAACCCTCCACGCCTCAGAAATCCGCCACTCCTCAGTGGAAAAGGAAGCCCAAGCCATAGTGGAAGCTGTGCGACATTGGAGGCATTACCTGGCCGGCAGGAGATTCACTCTCCTCACCGACCAACGGTCGGTAGCCTTCATGTTCGATAATGCACAGCGGGGCAAAATTAAAAATGACAAGATCTTAAGGTGGAGGATCGAGCTCTCCACCTTCAACTACGAGATCTTGTGCCGTCCCGGAAAGCTGAATGAGCCGTCCGATGCCCTATCCCGCGGCACATGTGCCAACGCACAAATAGACCGTCTCCAAGCCCTCCACGAGGACCTCTGCCACCCGGGGGTCACTCGGTTCTACCATTTCATAAAGTCCCGCAACCTCCCCTACTCTGTGGAGGAGGTCCATACAGTCACCAGGAACTGCCACATCTGCGCGGTGTGCAAACCGCACTTTTTCAGGCCGGATAGAGCCCACCTGATCAAGGTTTCCCGCCCCTTTGAACGCCTCAGTCTGGATTTCAAAGGGCCCCTCCCCTCCACCGACCGCAACGCATACTTCCTGAACGTGGTGGACGAGTACTCTCGTTTCCCCTTCGCCATCCCCTGCCCCGACATGACAGCGGCCACAGTCATTAAAGCCCTTGGCACTATATTCACACTGTTCGGTTGCCCCGCATATATCCATAGCGACAGGGGGTCCTCCTTCATGAGTGACGAGCTGCGCCAGTTCCTGCTCAGCAAGGGCATAGCCTCGAGCAGGACGACCAGCTACAACCCCCGGGGGAACGGGCAAGTAGAGAGGGAGAATGGCACGGACTGGAAGACCGTCCTGCTGGCCCTACGGTCCAGGGATCTCCCAGTTTCCCGGTGGCAGGAGGTACTCCCGGATGCTCTCCACTCCATCCGGTCGCTGCTGTGTACCACCACTAACCAACCGCCTCATGAGCGCCTCCTTGTCTTCCCCAGG
This sequence comes from Scyliorhinus torazame, assembly GCF_047496885.1. Taxonomy (NCBI): domain Eukaryota; kingdom Metazoa; phylum Chordata; class Chondrichthyes; order Carcharhiniformes; family Scyliorhinidae; genus Scyliorhinus; species Scyliorhinus torazame. The sequence goes on along the minus strand of NC_092717.1, from coordinate 148,650,932 downwards.
AAGTCCTCCTCCGGAACGTCACTGCCAACCTGGCTGGCGGCCCCAGGACCCATCTTGCTCCGGAAACATGTGCGGGTGCACAAATCGGACCCGTTGGTCGAGAGGGTTCACCTTCTCCACGTGAACCCGCAGTACGCCTACGTCGCGTACCCCGACGGCCGACAGGACACGGTCTCCCTGCGGGACCTGGCGCCCGCCGGCAACACACACACCCCCCGACACCGATCATCCCCTCCCTACCACTGGCGCACCCCGCGACCGCCCCCTTCCCGGGAGGATCGGTGGTCCTCCCGTGCCCGCCCAGGAGTGAAACAGGAACGAACACCGAAACGCTCCCGGAGACGACAACGCCTGAACAAGCACCTGCACCACCACCGGGGCTGAGGCGATCGACGAGGAAGACCAGACCGCCCGCCCGACTCGTGGCATCGGCGTGACACCAAGAATGTTGTTGGATTGTAACAAAAATTATTTTTTCTCTTACTAATGTTGCAAATAGTTTCACAAACTTTGTATATAGCCCAGTGTAGGGCTAAAACTGTAGTAACATGCCTGAAATTTTCCTCCCAGGACCAGCCTTGTAAACCCCTACCACCATGCGAACCACCACCCCGCCGGGTTCCTTTTTAACAAGGGGTGAATGTGGTGGTATGTATTAGGGGTCATGTGGGACTGTGAAGCCGTGATGCTATTGGCTGACAGATCCCGGGTCCTGGTTGGCTGTTGACTCCTGGCTCCACCCTGAAGGCGGAGTATAAGAACCCGAGCTTCTCCCCGCCGCTTCATTCTGTTGCTGAACTGCTGGGGACAAGTCTCGCTTAATAAAGCCTCATCGACTTCATCACTACTCGTCTCTCTCGTAAGTCATTGTGCGCTACAGAGACCACATTGGGAACAGCGAATGCAGTAGACCAAATTGGAAGAGATGCAAGTGAAACACTGCTTAACCTGGAATGAGTGTTTTGGGCCTGGGATGTTAAGCATGGAAGAGATAAAGGGGCAGGTGTTACATCTTCTGCGATTGCATGGGAAGGTGCCATGGGTGATGGGAGAGGTACTGGGTATGGTGGAGGAGTGGACTAGATTGTCTCGGAGGGAACGGTCTCTGCGGAATGCTGACAGAGGGAGTGGAGGGAAGATGTGTTTGGTGGTGGCATCACGCTGGAGTTGGCGAAAATGGCGGAGGATTATGCTTTGCATACGGAGGCTGGTGGGATGAAATGTGAAAACGAGGGGGACTCTATCCTTTTTCTGGGAGGGAGTGAAGGGGGCGAGAGGAGTGGCGCGGGTTCCCTGTTCCTAGTTGTCCTTTGATACACTGCTTACCTTTGTTTTGCGATTTACACATTCAAATCTCTTTATGCGCAACTATCAGCACCCTACTCCGTCTTAATCACCCCCATTTACATTCTCTTTGTCTTTCCATGATATCTTTGTCAATCTCCATCTATCCCTGGCCTCTATCCAGACCCACTGCTCCACATCCCCTGCCGCAACAGTAAAAATCTGAATTTATTTTCCGTTCTCTCCAGCTTTGAAAAAGAGTCACCCAGGCTCGAAACGTTAGCTCTCTTCTCCACAGATGCTGAGATTGTCCAGTATTTTCTGTTTTTACTTCCGATTCCAGCATCTGCAGTAATTTGCTTTTCTCTGACAATTATTCCCTGTGGTTTTACGAATGTTATTCAGCCATTTGATGTGTGTGTAAGTAATCCTCTCAAGACTGGCGGTATCTGAAAGATGTGGAACAATTAGATGTTGGAAGATGAAAACAAACATTCACTAAGGGCAGAAATATGCAAACAATCTCGCTACGAACATTGTCAATAGATTGTAGATGCATGGAATGAACCTGATCCCAATGTTATCAAAAAAAAATTCTCAGTGTGTAATATCGAATGCGCTCAATAGTACTGAGGACAATTAGTTGTGGAATGTTGATGCTGAAGTTACTACCAACAATGAAGATGTGGAAAATCCATACGATTATGTTATACAATTAGGCATTTGTGGTCAATTGTTCAATGATTCGGCACGTGGTTCGCACTGCTGCCTCACAGCTCCAGGGTCCCAGGTTCAATTCCAGCCTCGGGTGACTGTGTGGAGTTTGCACTTTATCCCCGTGTCTACGTGGGTTTCTTCCGGATGCTCCGGTTTCCTCCCATAGTCCAAAGATGTGCAGGTTAGGTGGATTGGCCATGCTAAATTGCCCTTAGGGTCCAAAAGGTTAGGTTGGGTTACTGGGTTATGGGGATATGGTAGAAGCCTGGGCTTAGGTAGGATGCTCTTTCCAAGTGCTGGTGCAGACTTGATGGGCCGAATGGCCTCCTTCTGCATATAGAATCTATGATTCAGATGGTGATCAGTGAAATTTCAGAGGATGTTATAAATTAAAGTTAATAACCAATATGAATTATTTAGTATTGTTGGTTTTTACTTTATTCCATTTTGATGGCCTTTTCAGATTTCACTTGGGCCCAAACCAGCCTTGCATGTCAGTCCCTCAAACATTAGCTGAGTTTTGACCTAAATACTGCTCTTAAAAATTGACTTTTACACAAGTACATGTGCTTTTAAAACCTTGAATTGGAATGTTTATTTATATCATTTTGTGCTCAAATTTCATTTTAAAGGAGTTTGTTAGGAGTGTGCTAGATGTCTAAAATCGCTCATCTACTTGCAATTTGCACAAATGCAGCTCTTGAAAGAATAATTTATGAATTAGATTGCAATTTGGACCAGATTCAGAAATGTTGCACGATAAGAAGGATTTGCAGCAATTCTTGCAGACATAGTGTTTATCTGTGGAATAATTGTTGCCTATGCAATTCTGTTACTGTTGCCAAATTAACCTATTGATTGTTACTATTTTTACCTCATTTAATAGCTCTGCTTTCTGTTGATTAAGCCAGAGCTGTCCATGAACTGCAGAACTTGCAAGACAGCAGTGATAACTCTTTCTATTTCAGCCTATTTTTATACACTGATGTCAAAAACAAATGAATGTTCCATTGACATGTTGAAAATTCATTGAAATTATTCCTAAAATGGTTTCCCAGTAAATTAAGCCCCATTGAACTAAGCTCAGTGAAGTACTAAAGTAATTCCGACATCAAACCTTTCCCCTTTTTACTGCATTATTTTATTTAGAGATTGGATGTGACCACATGCAGTGTTGAGTGTTTTTCATTAGTGGATGGATTTTTAAATTAAAAATATGCAAATGTCCATTGAGTTAATCAAAGACCTTCCAGAATACACCCTCCAGAAAATTAGGATAATTTGATTGAGGGCTAAATCTTTTGGGGAGCGGGAGATATTTGGAGGATTTTGGACAAGCGTTTATCAGAGTGAAATAACGCTAACCAAAATAATTTCCTGGAGACCCTATGTGATTTTCCGCCTTGTAAATGAACAATGAAATTGGTGAAAGATGACATATTGGTGGGGGTGTTAATGCACGCATATATTGAGTATCTACAGGAAGTATGCAGAGCAGGCATATCGTGACCAGGACCAGTGCTGCCAGCAAACACCGTCTTTTAATTACAGGAGACTGAACACCTGTTCAGCAACAGGAAGGATGCCACACCCACCCACACCCAATGACCAGTGCTACTTAAGATGACCATCAACTACATTGTGGGAGCCGCATGCGTTCTCTGGGATGTACCACAAATGAAAGGGATTTGACTCCTTCAATATCCAGCTGATGTGTCACCATATGCATAAAACCATATCGGCCACCGCCCAGTAGCCTAGCAGTAGTCGTTATCCCTTCATTCTGCCATAATCCACCATGGCAGGTACAGTTGAGCCACTGAAACGAAGAGTAGCCATTGTGCTCTAAGGACCATTTGCTGACAATATGCTGATGGCTTTGGTGCGTAATCCATGCACATGTGGGAAGCATACATCCAATTAAGGCTATTCTGCCACATTGAGTGTCGTAGATCAGACCATTGACCGGGTGAATCAATGCCTCTGCTGCCTAGGCTCAGAAAACCTAGTACTCTATTGGATTACTGATTACTGGACTGCTGCGACACCCTGCAAAGTCCCTTTGAAAACCAGTATCCGCAGCCATGATGGCAGCCTTTATCTGCAACCTAATGCATTGAAGAGCTCATCTGAACTCCTGTGCTATCCTGCCATCTGGGGAAGTGGTGCCTGCACTACCCTTTCCCCCTGCCCTGGTTGAAAACCATTCATGCTTGTGTCTCACCATGTACATAGCCTGCCTCTTGTGCCAACTATGACTCAGTTAGACCTTGCCTCTGAATTCCAAGTTTGTGGCTTCAAATCTCACTTCTGGGCAAAAAAACAAGGCTGACACTCGAGTGTATTACTGAGAAATGTACTGTCTTTCCAATGAGACGTTAAACTGAAACCTTGCTTCCTTTCTCAGGTGAACACACAAAATATTTCATGGCATTACTTGAAAGAGGAGCAAAGGAGCTAGCCCCAGTGTCCTGGGCAATATTTATCCTTTAATAAACAGAAAAAACAGATGCCATTATCACATTTCTATTCTTGGGAGCTTGCTGTTCACAAATTGGCTGCTACATTCCCTGTAACTGACTACTCTTCAAAAGCACATCATTAGGAGTGAAGGGCACTATACAAATGCAACTTTTTTCCAGTGTCTGATGATGGCAGGAAGGGTGAGATTGAGTGACAGTATATCTTATTCAGTATTGTTTTGCTTTTCCTCCATTTGGCCAAGTTGTTCTTGGGTATCTGTACAGAGAGAGCTACAGGAATAGGGTAGTTCTTGTTGTAGGGAAAAATCCCTTGTACCAGTGCATTCAAGAGGCCGAGTCTCAAGGCAAGGTTCAAAGCGTTGTTCTTTATTGTACAATTACTGAAGCCTTCAGGGAGACCCACGCAGCCAGCTCAAACAGTGGCTTGGCCCACGTTGATCTCAACAATTACACATTCGCTCTGGATTTTTATAGGAATCCAAATTCGAGCGGGAACATTTGCTCATACATAATAGTCAAAGGGTAGTTTTGATTTAGATCTCTCAGACAGGTTTAAACTGAGAATATGCATCTTTTGTCAATTTGCATCTGTATGGTGTGTGTCTGTGTTGATGAGATTATCTGTGCTTGCTCCGAGTGTCCCTCCCTTGTCAATTTGCATCTGTATGGAGTGTGTTCGTGTTGTTGAGATTATCTGTGCTTGCTCCGAGTGTCCTTCCCTTCTTTAATGTGTTTCCCATTATCCCCCTGATGTGTCTCCTTAACTAAATCGACCTCCGATGTCTGTGGCTGTGCTATGCGTTTATTTCTGTGTTTGCTAGATGAGGTGTTAATGTCATCTTTGTCCTGCTGTGTGTGTGGGGGACGCTAATCTAATTTATACATTTCTTTTATTCCTCCTATTCTGGTTTCTTTGCCTGCCTTGGCCATTTTATTAATATATTATTTCATTCTTTCATAAGTCTTTGCAATACAGTTGTGCCATATATCCCACTGCCAGGGTCTTGACTCGCAGATATCCCGATCACCTGGCCAGGGGGCCGTTTTAAGATGCAGCCTTGTGCTGTTGCTGGGCAGAACAAGGGTCTTCCATCAATTTCGAATTAAAGGCCTCTCAGCTGTGCAGAAGGGGATTTAAACGAATGTCCATCCGGGTGTCCCCTTCTGCATTGTGGGCACATTATAAATGGTGCCAATCGGTCCAATAAAACAGTCCAATGAATGAAGAATGTTTGATGAGATGAGATAAAAATATGATCTTGGAAAATGGCCTACTTCATTCTGATGGGGAAATAAGATGTACGTGCTTTCACCATCTTCACCTTCTAAATCAGATTATGGGATGTGGGGAAGTGGGATGTGAGAAGGAGAATTAAAATATTGTTGTCACCTATCATTTCAGTCCCGCTGCTAGCCATAGCCTCAGTGAATACCACTCCAATGCTGGCAAGCATCTCCGCCATGGAGGTAAGGACTTGCAGACTTTTTGCCTGTCCCCCACCAGGTTGCACCTGCTACCGCCAGTTGTGCACTCGTCCTGTAGGGGAGAGGAAGGTATATCAGTGAGTGTGGTGCAAAGTGCTTGGATGTTGTGCTGTCCCTGTTGAGCAGCTGGCAGTATATGCAAGCTTTGAGATATGGGTATGAAGCTTGCAGCAGTGCTAAGCGTCTAAGGGCAGGTTGAAGTTATGAATTATGTATGGATCCCGATTGATAGATATTATTTGTAGGTGGGTGAAGTGCACCTAATGTGGCTCCCAATGAGTTACCAATCTCAATTAGGTTATCATATCACCATATAAAGAGCTGAATGGGAGCGAACAGCTTCCCTGTGGAGAGACAGATTGATTACTCTGGTGTTCTCTTATCCATGTCGTGCCACAAAGCAGCATTGTTGGATGGTGTTTGGGCAAGTTACTGGCCAAATCGTGATTTGCTGAATAAATTATGGCAAGGAACTTGAAAGATATTTTTTTTTCTGCCAGGTAAAAATGTTCTTGTTCCTAAGTTTCATAGCTGCATTGTCAAGTAGTTCTTGGGATTCAATATCCATGTGCCCCAATCGTTTCATCACCCCATTGCTCAATTTGTTTTTGCTGAATGGGTGTGCAGCCTGATTGATCTATGTCTGTTGAAATCACCAGCATTGATGAGTGAGCCTTGGTCACTTTCCAGTATGTGTTTGGTCTGTTTTTACCATTGTTTGTTGGAAACGTATTGGCCATACAGGACATCTTCACTTCTCTCCCTCTCTGTCTGTCTGTTTCCTGCGCACACTTTCTTGAGCACACTTTCATATACTCTGTCTGTCTCATGCCCTTTTTCTCCACACTCTGTCTCTGAAGACTGTTTCTGGGCGCAGAGTACACAAATAAGTTCATGTTCTATATGCCAAAAAGTGTTTATATTTCAAGAGAATTTGAGAACAACCAAACCATAAGCAAATTCTATGAGATGCATAAGGGTTAAAAATTGTGAAATGAACAAATCAAACTGATTTGAATAACAAGTGTTAAAACAGTGTTGTAGTCTGTGAAGTTAATTAGCTTTCTTGTAACATGGTCCTTCAGTGCTGCTTCTGATTCCAATGCTGATGTGACAAGTGCATTCTTGGAAACATAGCTGAATACAGAATATATTGGTTTTGAATGCCTTCTGCAGCAACTACCATTAAACATAGTTGTTAGAGATTGAAAGAAATCTGCATTGTCCCCACAGCTAGTTAGCAAAATCAGATGTTTTGACATTCAACACTAGAGATACTGTATTGGAAGTGGCAATCCCTAGTAAAGTACATGAAGCATAGTTTCTTTGTTTTTTTACACACGTTTTGTTTATACATCTTTGGTTATTATTTGATACTAAAATCGGGGAAAATCAAATGATAGCAGTACTGATACCTCTGCTAAGAATGCCATTTCAGTTGCTTTTGTTCTTTAAAGACCTTTGACATTTCTTCAGGCAGATGAGCAATTGTAGAATGTTTTTCATTTAATGATATTCCAAAATTTGTGTCCATTTTAATATTTATCTTCAACTGAAAGTAATTATGCATTCATCTATTTTGGCTGTTGTTGAATCCAATTCATGGTCCCCACAAGAGAGACATACCAAGAGAGGAACCAAAGGCTCAATCTACATTACACTTGATCTTAGCCAAAAGACCGAGAAGCGATAAAATAAAGCAATTTCAAGGAAACCATAGCACTATTTTCCCCTACAGTGTTCAATACAGTGAAGTTCAGCAGTCATTTTTCAAATACTCTGTATTGACTTCAGGTCAGTTTCATCAATTCAGAGTCGATTAACCAGTGATCATTCTGTAAGCAGGCAAATCGGAGCATGAGAACTATAAATACAAAGATTGCTCTTAATTTAATTTAATCGATAAATGACATGCATATTGCTTGAAAGAGATAGCTTTTAGTTTTGCATTCATCAGGACAAACACAAGACGGAGAAGTCTGATGTGCTCCCTTTCCTCAGCGTGCCACTTGAGAAATTTGCGAATCGATTCTCCGTACGGACAACCACAAGCCAGCTTTCACTGATCAGTGTGCACATTGGATTTTGTGTAGTTTCATGCGCTATAAGATTGACCTTATCTGCAATCTTGTAAGTAGAGCACTAGCCATTTTCTCAACTTGCAGATTAATGCAGAAATAGAGTACATCAAAGCATATCAGGTGGGACAAAGGCTATCCTGATCAGATCATTGTGCGCTGTGTATCATGCAAACTTGCTAATGGGCTAATGGCCACCACTTTTTGACCTGAGGAGTACCCGGTTTACCCCAAATTACCCTGGTATCTCAAAAATTTGAACTACTGATTAAATAAGTAATTTTGTGCTGCAGCTGTGCAATGGCTACATGGTAGTGTATTCCATTAAAGGATATTACTGTCAGCCCAAAAAGACATTTTGGCCACCACACAATCGAGCAACGCCATGTAAGAGTTTCAAGACCAATCCAATACCAGATACATGGAACGGACGTTTCAACAATTTGCTGAATGAATCAAACAACATGTTCCATTGGTTGTTCATAATAGGATGATTACAGACTACTGAACAAACCCATGTTTGCAAATCCAAAAACAAAAAATCTACTGTTGGATATGGTTTCACAATTGGGCAGCATTCTCTGAACAATCTGAGTGCACTCACAGCTCCAATAACAAGCAATTTAAGATAATCGATGAAGCTCATAACGTGGCTCATTTATGGTCACCAGAAGTGATGTACATACATACAGAGGGATCTATCACTGTAAACAAAAGGAATATGTTCAAGCATATTGGGCTGGATACCTGATTGGAGGGTTTCAAACAGAGAATTGGGAAAAATATAGACTTGGATTTGGGATGTGATTTGACATTCAAGGACGTTGGAGGGGAAAGAGAGCTTGGAGATGGGATAATAATTTGCATGAAAAGCGGGTTGGCTTTGCTTTCAAAAGTCATTGAAAGTTTGGCAGGTGCGAGTACAAAATCAAAACTACTACATGTTCCCCACACTGCAATGATACACTGAAAAAAAACAATGTTTGTAAGGGAAATGTCAATAGACTGGCAAGCTTAATTCAGACCCATCTGGCTGCAATGTTCACAGAATTTACAGTGCAGACAGGGGTCATTTGGCCCATCGAACCTGCACCGGCCCTTGAAAAGAACACCCTACTTAAGACCACGCCTCCACCCTATCCCCGTAACCCGACCTAACCTTGTGGACACTAAGGGGAAATGTAGCATAGCCAATCCACCTAATCTGCTCATCTTTGGACTGTGGGAGGAAACCGGAACACCTGGAGAAAACCCACACAGACACGAGGAGAAAGTACAAATTCCACACAATCACCCGAGGCCAGAATTGAACCCGGGCTCCTGGCGCTGTGAGTCAGCAGTGCTAGCGACTGTGCCACCACAAATGATGAACAGCTTTTGTTACTAATTTTCAGAGGAGAAGTTTCAGATTTTGAAAAAGAGGTGGGTGAAAAATCCTTTTGAGTTTGAAACCTTGGAGTCAAGTATTATCTGACAGCTGACTCCAAATGAAGAGACTGGACTTCTGCACCTCACCTGTGACAGCACGTTAAAATCACGCCACAAGTCCATGAGGCTGTCGGCATTCTGGAGTAGTGTCCCCGAGGAGTGTACAGTGCTAAGCAAAACAAGCATTTTGTTGCTATTGCCCTTCACAACGACCTACATGTGTGAGGTTGGATTTTCCGTCCTCGCCTGGATGAAGAACATAGAACATACAGTGCAGAAGGAGGCCATTCGGCCCATCGAGACTGCACCGACCTACTTCAGCCCTTATTTCCACCCTATCCCCGTAACCCAATAACCGCTCCTAACCTTTTTTGGACACTGGGAAATATAGCATGGCCAATCCACCTAACCTGCACATCTTTCGACTGTGGGAGGAAACCGGAACACCCGGAGAAAACCCATGCATACCCGGGGAGAACGTGCAGATTCCGCACAGACAGTGACCCAACGGGGAATCGAACCTGGGACTCTGGCACTGTGAAGTCACAGTGCTAGCCAATTGTGCGACCGTGCTGCCCAAGACCGCACAAAGGAACCGGCTGAACTCTGCACCTGATATGTGTATTGCCCTCTTCTCCTGTGAATCTGATTGGAGTGAGATCGTGAGGACCAAGCAGGCTCACCTGTCGCATTAAAGGTAAGCGAAAATGCTGTATTGCGCAGGCGGTCAGCGTGGATCGCAGAGGTCGGCCGGCATGGGTGGTGAAGGTCGTCCGAAGTGGATCACGAAGGTCGCCCGACGTGGGTATTGAAGGTTGGCCAGTTGGGTAAAGGGGATCCTGGGAAAAAGGTTTGAAAAAAACTGCTCTACATCATACTTGGGCGGTACTGTTCTCCAGTCCCACATTGCTCCTTGCTATGCCAAATACCCTTCTACTACTTTAATAAGGACATGGGGAGTCCACACCGAGTAAAGTAAAGAAACATAGTTTTATTGACACACAATATATTTACTGCCCGGTAGATCCCTTCGGGGTCGGTGCCTTACTGGCGGGTCTTTTACACAGAGGTTAATAGCGATCATACTCCACGAGGGCAAAAGGGACGGTAATCATTCCCACCCGTAGGCCCTGTTCAGGTTATTACAATTACATTAACCAATTTCCCAATCTGCCCTACTGCCTTCAACATTTGTGCACATACAGCCCCAGGTTCTTTTTCTCCTGCACCCTTTTTAGAATTGTATCCTTTATTTTATCCGATAACAGAAAACTTCATGATGTTTATTTGCATGAACTTTGCGTTGCCTGATCCTCTTCAGATGCAGGCACCAGAAAAGCTACAGAAGGAATTTGTATGCACTGCTGTTCAGAAGCAGAAAAGGACAAAAGTAGTTATGCCCATTTTCCTCTGTGTTGCACCCAATTTTAGCATATTTTAGGTGGCAGAGAAAAATTAGCCCTATGAAATTGTTCAAATTGCAAAAAAAACCCTCAATATTTTATATGATTCCAGAAAATAACTCCAAATTGAATGGTGTTAAATTTGACATATTGTCTGCTGCACAATTACTGAGGTAATTATGCCACAACTTTGTGAAGAAAAGAAACTGGGTGGCTAAAATAATTTGGATGAGTTGGAATTATTTGGCATTATTCTCCTTTCCTGTTCTTTTTATTGCCACAGTTTCTTAGTTGCTGCATTATTCACACAGCAATTGCTAATTGTCCAATCTAATCACACTAACATTAATTAGCAACAGCAGGTGGGTTAATAACAGTACATTCAGTGGCATTCATACAGTGCAACTGTCATACAGGGAAAACCAGCTTCTGATGATAGGAGCCAGGAATACTGATCTCAATATAGCAGAGGCCTGGATGCAAATGCTAAGTTAGGGTTGGTTCTAGAAATATGGTGTGGTCACTCTGCTTTCCAAGGAACAGCTTTCCCAATCCTCAAGTACTTACTGTAATGCCAGACCTTATCTGCAGGAAAAACTTTGGAAGGTGTTCGAGCTGAAATATTGACAACAAATGATCGGGAGTATTGAAAAATAGAGATTTCAGTATTTTAATATTAGGTAGGATGAATCTGATATGAAAATAGGTTTTGGCCAACTATATTTGTAAGCTATGCCTATTGCTCCACTGAGTCTCACCAGCAAGTTCTTACTCGGCCTATTAGCATATTGGATGCCAGGAATTGGCTGATCAATTGGACTCCCTTTTGTTTGTTTGCAATTAAGCCAAAAATCTAAATTGTCAGATGGCTTACAGCATTTGAAGTGGAATGTTAATCTATGAAGACTGACTGACCATGTAACAGCTACATTTATTTGATTGCTAAACTGAAAGGAAGATGTTTTGAGAAAAACAATAACACAGACAATAACAGTCTACTTCACAATATGGATGAGACTTCAAAAGTTAAGTTGTAATATAAAGTAATTCATATGGTATATGCCAGCACACATCTCTTTAGCCATGACTGCAGATCTAAAACCCATGGAAATCATGTCACCGATGTACAACTTTTCCTTCTTGTAAGTATATTACATGAAGAAATACTATTGATTATTAAATTATGTAAGAAACATACAAAATTATATTTAAAACCACAGTGGACTGATTGTAACTTAATTGTTTAATATTGCATGTTCAAGTCTTTTAGTGATTCGTGTATATTCTACCTGCAAACACATGTAGGCAGCACGGCAGCACAGTGGTTAGCACAGTTGATTCACAGCTCCTGGGTCCCAGGTTCGATTCCCGGCTTGGGTCACTGTCTGTGCGGAGTCTGCACGTTCTCCCTGTGTCTGCATGGGTTTCCTCCCACAGTCCAAAGATGTGCAGGTTAGGTGGATTGGCCATACTAAATGTCATTCGTGTCCAAAAACGTTGGGTGGAGTTACTGAGTTACGGGATAGGGTGGAGGTGTGGGTTTAGGTAGTGTGCTCTTAAGAAGGGCCGGTGCAGACTCGATGGGCCGAATGACCTCCTTCTGCACTGTAAATTCTATGATTCAATGAAATCTGATTTTAACTTCAGTGTGCATACTTCACAGTTTGGTACTTTTAAAATGGGTCAGGAAATGTGGTGGGCATCTAATGAAATCTAATTGCGCTACAATATTTAAACCTGGGCCTGTTACTCTAAACGTATATACAAATGATTTGGAGGAAAGTATATATAAATGATTTGGAGGAAAATGTAACTGGTCTGATTGGTAAGTTTGCGGACGACACAAAGATTGGTGGAATTGCGGATAGCAATGAGGACTGTCAGAGGATACAGCAGGATTTAGATTGTTTGGAGACTTGGGCGGAGAGATGGCAGATGGAGTTTAATCCGGACAAATGTGAGGTAATGCATTTTGGAAGATCTAACGCAGGTAGGGAATATACAGTGAATGGTAGAACCCTCAAGAGTATTGAAAGTCAGAGAGATCTAGGTGTACAGGTCCACAGGTCACTGAAAGGGGCAACACAGGTGGAGAAGGTAGTCAAGAAGGCATACGGGATGCTTGCCTTCATTGGCTGGGGCATTGAGTGTACGAATTGGCAAGTCATGTTGCAGCTGTATAGAACCTAAATTAGGCCACACTTGGAGTATAGTGTTCAATTCTGGTCACCACACTACCAGAAGGATGGCTTTGGAGAGCGTGCAGAAGAGATTTACCAGGGTGTCGCCTGGTATGGAGGGCATTAGATATGAGGAATAAACTTGGTTTGTTCTCACTGGAACGACGGAGATTGAAGGGCGACCTGATAGAGGTCTACAAAATTATGAGGGGCACAGACAGAGTGGATAGTCAGAGGCTTCTTCCCAGGGTAGAGGGGTCAATTACTAGTGAGCATAGGTCTAAGGTGCGAGGGGCAAGGTTTAGAGGAGATGTACGAGGTAAGTTTTTTACACAGGGTAGTGGGTGCCTGGAACTCGCTGCCAGAGGAGGTTGTGGAAGCAGGGACAATAGTGATGTTTAAGGGGCAACTTGACAAATACATGAATAGAGGGATACGGATCCCAGAAGTGTAGAAGATTTTAGTTTAGGCGGGCAGCTTGGAGGGCCGAAGGGCCTGTTCCTGTGCTGTACTTTTGTTCTTTGTTTGCTCTACATACAGGTTTTGGTTCATGGGACATTCAGCCTGTTTAAGATAACCATTGTTTTGCCATGCATATACTGCAAAGGTATTAAGAAAAAACGGAAAGTGTAATAGGGAGATTCAATTTTTATGAAGTTAGTTTTCCAAAAGAAAGGCTAATTCTACATGTCTCTATTTCTGGTTACATTCAAAGCTTGTTTTATTGATCATGCCTCTCGTGTCTCTGACAGTAAGATTAGATGTCGATTTATTGCCACCATCTGCAAGTTATTGCACTCTGTTGTTCTACAATTTCAAAAGCTAGGAAGATAATTGTGCTCACTACTTGCTGTGAATGTGTTTTTGTGTTTGGTGAAAGAACTGAGAGTTTGAAGTTCTAATTAGTTTGTATGAATAGAAAGCATTCAGCATTATTCTTTTTCTCAGTTTTCTTTTTAATAGTGGACTTTGCTGCTTTGTCGTTCGCCCAGCGGTTCCTAATTGTCCAATCTAATCATGCCAGCATTAATTAGCAACAACAGGAGAGTTAATGGCACCAGAACATTCAATTGCATTAATGAGGTCTTATTCAATAGCTCTTCCTTCCCTGCTTTGTACCTCTGGCCCGCATTGTGAATGATCTTAGTTAGAGTATCGCAGTGTTTCGGATTTGTTGTTTAGAATTCTGACCCATATTTAGATTATATATGCATATATATTTATATATATTTGTGTGTGTATGTATATATATATACATGTATGATTTTATTTATTGCTGTCTTGATTCTGGTTATACTTCGAGTTCAACTAATATAGTGTTATGGGGAAACAATAACCTGTATTTAAACTTTGCCAAGTTGTTTTTGTTTTATTTTTAGCTCTTTCAGAACTACAGGAGCATTATTGTACCAACTGTGAATAAACAAAACCCTAGACTGAGTTGAGGTTGTGTGGAAGTGCTGAATTCTAACATCATCACTACTGTAACTTGTTGAACCTGATTTATTTTTAGGCTCCCCACCACATCGTGAACGTCTCCCACCAGCCTGAAAATTGAGGCCGGACAGGAAACTGTCAATAATTGGCCACTTAAGGGCCTCAATTGGGGCAAGGTTGGGTGACCTGTCCAAGTCCTTGCATGCCCTAGCCTAAAGTTTCAGAGGTCAGAGCAGGCGGGAACCTAGTGGGACAAAATTAATTTTGTGTGGTGCGGTGGCACAGTGGTTAGCACTGCTGCCTCACGGCTCCAGGGACCCGGGTTAAATTTCAGCCTCTGATGTGTCTGCGGAGTTTGCACGTTCTCTTTGTGTCTGCTTGGCTTTCCTCTGGGTGCTCCAGTTTCCTCCCACAGTCCAAAGATGTGCAGGTTAGGTGGATTGGCCATGCAAAATTGCTCCTTCGTGTCCAAAAGGTTAGGTGGGTTTGCTGGGTTACAGGGATACTGTGGAGGCGTGGACTTTAGTGTGGTGCTCTTGCCAAGGGGCGGTGCAGATGATGGACCAAATGGCCGCTTTTTGCACTGTAAATTCTGTGATTCTATGAACTTCAATGTGGCTGGGTCAGTTGACAAATTCATCATCCAGTATGGAGTTATACCTTACAAATTGAAAGGTCACCGGGGTATGCTGAATTGATTGATGTCATCCAGAGTGACAAAATGAGACATACAATTGACTTTGGGGATCCTGGCTAAAAATTACATATATCACATTAAATGATAATATCTGTGAGAAATTCATGGGTAAGGTCCAGAAAGAGTTAAACTTTGTTTAAAAGATTTTTAAATCTCAAATTTTTGAGATACCCTACACTTGCGGACAATCTGAGGAGAGGAGGCACTGTTCAAGACCAAAAGTGGCGGCCATTAGCCCATTTCTGAGTTTACGCGATATACTGTGAACAATGATCTGATCAGGGTAGTCAGCATCTTGCAGGTTGACTTTGATGAGCACTATTTCAGCATCCAGCTTGCATGGTGAGCATGGCATGTAATTCTCTGCTTTTTCCCAACCTACCTCTCAGCAAATCTGAGGGACCTAACCTTCCACCACCAACACTGTGACTGTACATGGCCTAGTTTATTACAGTGAAAACATTTTAAACTTTTCATTTCTTTTCCACCCTCCTGGATTTCTTTTTTAATCTGAGGTACTCTCCTTATTATCTCCCATCAGATCACCTTTGCCTCTACCACTTGCATATGTCTCATATCCCCAGTTTCTATCCCTCACAGGCTGAAACTGATGTCGGAAACCAAGCTTTGATTTATGAACTAATTCATAATCATCTGCCATTTCTGCTGCTAACCTCGCAGTTTTAACCCTCTGCTCTTTCACATAGGTATCCACCTATCAAAATTACTCTGTTTAATCCTTTCAAACTCTATGTATGTTTGACCAAATTCTTTCCTTTACTTTCTAAACAATTGTCTGTAGGCTTCAGGCACTGGTTCATATGCACCTAAGGTGGATTTTTTCACCTCCTCGTACGTCCCAGATACCACCTCCTGATAATGATGCAAACACTTCACTAGCTCTACCTACCAACTTTGTTTGAATCAGTAATACCCATATGTCCTGTGGCCATTTCATTTGTGTAGCTACCTTCTCAAATGAAATGAAAAGGGCTTCTGCCTCCTTCTCATCAAACCTTGGCACTGCGTGGACATATTTAAATAGATCCCCACCAAGCCTTCAACTATGACACACTTTCTCACTATCCTCATCACTATCCTCCAACTGTACGTTTCCCTTTACGTCCGCCAATTTTAACTGACTGTCATGTTTCATGCCCATTTTCTGAAGTTCAAACTCTCTCTTTATCTTTTTCCCTGATCTGTATCTCCCTTTCCCTTTCTTTTTGTTCTGCTAGGGCTACTCATTCTGTTTTCCTTTCTTCTCTTTTTCTTTTTCCCCTCTATCTCTTTCTTTTTTCTGTCTCTCTCTTTCATATTCAAGCTGCTTTAATTCTTTCTCATGTTGCATTTGTTTAATTTGTAACTGAATTTTTGCCATTTCCAATGAGTCAAACTGTATCTCGGGCAATTTTAAATGCTTAGCCACCGCCATAATTATCTCATCTTTTCTCATTTTGTCAGGTAATGTTAACTGCAATGTTTTTGCCAGCTCTAAAAGCCTATTTTTAGCCTCTGTCCGTAAGATACTGCGTGTGACCGTCTCCACCTCCAAAAACTTCAGAGCCTCTGAAAGAGCCATTGTCCACAACACACTCCCTACTTAAACTGAAATACCACACCTGAAAAGCAACCACAATGTGCTCACCCCTTACTGTCTTTAAGTTAACTAAGCCCCTGTTATGGGCCAGGGTTTAGAGAACCCTAATGTGTATCATGGAGTTCACCTGACCCACGACTTTTACTACATTGTGATATGGGCAGCACACGGCCCACTCTACAGGTGTGGTGCAGCAGACATTTAAAAGTAATTTTTAAAGCATAACAGTATTTATTCTATGAACTCAGTTAATCTTTTTAAAACATACACTGAACATCTTATCAACCATCAATTCAAATACACCCCCCAAAGAATACAACACTCTAAGTAATCCCTAAACTTTCCTTTTAACATCCATAAGACAAAAATCCTTTTTACAGAAGCACATCAGGTTTAAATTCTCTACTGAGAGCAGTTATCATTCTGAATTCACCAAATGATCTAGAGATTGTCTTTAGATGGCAGAGAGATCAAAATTACGCCTTCTTTGGCTGGCTTCAGCTCCAACACACTAAAACAAAACCAAAACACGCAGACACACCCAAGCTTTTCCTCAAAGCGAAACTAAAAAGCAGAGCCAGAGCGCAGCTCCACCCACACTCTGACATCACTGGGCTAATCCTGGACTAGGACTCCCAAGTCCCTTTGCACTTCAGCATTATGAATTTTGTCACCATTTAGAAAATAGTCCACGTCTCTATTTTTTTTTTTCAAAAGTGCAAGACCTCGCACTTGCCCACGTTGAATTTCATCAGCCATTTCTTGGACCACTCTCCTAAACTGTCTAAATCTTTCTGCAGCCTCCCCACCTCCTCCATACTACCTGCCCCTCCACCTATCTTTGTATCATCGGCAAACTTAGCCAGAATGCCCCCAGTCCCGTCATCTAGATCGTTAATATATAAAGAGAACATCTGTGGCCTCAACACTGAACCCTGCGGGACACCACTCGTCACCGGTTGCCATTCTGAAAAAGAACCTTTTATCCCAACTCTCTGCCTTCTGCCTGACAGCCAATCGTCAATCCATGTTAGTACCTTGCCTCGAATACCATGGGCCCTTATTTTACTCAACAGTCTCCCGTGAGGCACCTTATCAAAGGCCTTTTGGAAGTCAAGATAGATAACATCCATTGGCTCTCCTTGGTCTAACCTATTTGTTATCTCTTCAAAGAACTCTTAACAGGTTTGGCAGGACCTCCCCTTACTAAATCCATGCTGACTTGTCCTAATCCGACCCTGCACTTCCAAGAATTTAGAAATCTCATCCTTAACATTGGATTCTAGAACCTTGCCAACAACCGAGGTTAGGCTAATTGGCCTATAATTTTCCATCTTTTTCCTTGTTCCCTTCCTGAACAGGGGGGTTACAACAGCGATTTTCCAATCCTCTGGGACTTTCCCTGACTCCAGTGACTTTTGAAAGATCATAACTAATGCCTCCACTATTTCTTCACCTAGCTCCTTTAGAACTCTGGGATGTAGCCCATCTGGGCCAGGAGATTTATCAATTTTTAGACCTCTTAGTTTCTCTAGCACTTTCTCCTATGTGATTGCTACCATATTCAACTCTGCCCCCTGACTCTCCTGAATTGTTGGGATATTACTCATGTCTTCTACTGTGAAGACTGACGCGAAGTACTTATTTAGTTCCTCAGCTATTTCCTTGTCTCCCATCACTAGATTACCAGCGTCATTTTGGAGCGGCCCAATGTCAACTTTTGCCTCCCGTTTGTTTTTAATGTATTTAACGAAACTTTTACCATCATTCCTAATGTTACTGGCTAGTCTACCTTCATAATTGATCCTCTCTTTCCTTATTTCTCTCTTTGTTATCCTCTGTTTGTTTTTGTAGCCTTCCCAATCTTCTGACTTCCCACTACTCTTTGCCACATTATAGGCTTTCTCTTTTGCTTTGATGCATTCCCTAACTTCCTTTGTCAGTCATGGCTGCCTAATCCCCCCTCTGATAACCTTTCTTTTCTTTGGGATGAACCTCTATACTGTGTCCTCAATTACCAATAGAAACTCCTGCCATTGCTGTTCTACTGTCTTTCCCACTAGGCTCCGCTCCCAGTCGATTTTCGTCAGTTCCTCCCTCATGCCCCTGTAGTTACCTTTATTTAACTGTAACACCTTTACATCAGATTCTTCCTTCTTTCTTTCAAATTGGAGATTGAATTCTACCATATTATGAGCACTGCCTCCTAAGTGCTCCCTTACTTTAAGATCTTTAATCAAGACTGGCTCATTACATAACACTAAGTCCAGAATGGCCTGTTCCCTCGTGGGCACCATCACAAGCTGTTTCAAAAAGCCCTCCTGTAAACATTCAATGAATTTCTTTTCCTTGGGTCCACTGGCAGCATTATTTACCCAGTCCACCTGCAAGACCATGGGTCTTGACACCCCATCCATCAATTTAAACATTTATTTCTTCTATTAACAATGCACAATAGGTCACAATTCCCTTCTTGAGGGCAATTAAGGATGGGAAACAAATGCTGGTTTTGCCAGTGACATCCAGATCCCATGAAAGAATAAATGTCATCAAGTAATAAGAAGAGTATCAAATTGCTCAGACAGTTGCTTCAACTCAGAGTAAGTCGCGAATACGGCAGCTCCCACCCCGAACAAACTTACGGGCCCTTTTTAGGAGCTTTAGCGGCTCTTCCTCGGTGAAATTCGGCGGGGCAAGCAACGCTGGAAAGGGTCCCCGCATCGGTTTATGGAGGGGACCAGAAGTAGGGCTGCGATGCAAGTGAGTGCCGAGAAGCGGGTGGAACGGGCGCGAGAACACAAAATGGCAGCCGGCTCGGATCAGGCAGCGTGGGCCCAGTGGTCGCGGGAACAGCAGGACTTCCTTAGAAGCTGCTTTGCAGAGCTAAAAACGTAGATGATGGATCCGATGAAGGCCTCAATGGAGAAGATGGTTGAGACCTGGAAGATGCAGGAAAAGGTGATTAAGGAGGTCGAGAAAAAGGTCTCTGATAACGAAGATGAGATACTTGGTCTGGCCGTCAGGGTGGAGGTGCATGATGCCTTCCATATGAGATGGCAGGAGAGATTGGAAGACCTTGAAAACAGGTCCAGGAGACACAACCTGCGAATTCTGGGCCTCCCTGAGGGTGTCGTGGGGTCGGATGCGAGTGCATTTGTTACCACGTTGCTGGGTACTCTGATGGGGAAGGGGGCATTCCCTCGGCCTCTGGAACTGGACAGAGTCCTTGCAAGGAGCCCAAGACTAACGAACCACCGAGGGCTATGGTGGTACGATTTCACCGCTTCTCAGACAAGGAACGTGTCTTGCGGTGGGCCAAAAAGGAGCGGAGCAGCAAATGGGAGAACAGTGTAATCCGCTTATACCAGGACCTGGGAGCAGAACTGGCCAAGAGGCGCGCTGGATTCAACCGTGCTAAGAAGGCTCTCCACAACAAAGGGGTGAAGTTCGGGCTGCTGCATCCGCGAGGCATCACTACTTCGATACACCGGACGAGGCGTGGACATTTATCAAACAGGAAAAGTTGGACTCGAGCTAAAGGACAGCTACACTTTGATGAAACGCTCTGGTGGGGATGTGTAATGTGATGCTGTCCTAACATCATATTGGGAGTAATGTTAAATGCTTGAGGGGGCTGGGGTGGTGGGTGGAGGGAGCTATGTCATCTTGTTTCCCTTTTTGTTCCCTGTTTTTCTGGCCATGCTCTCTGCTTTTGCGGAGTTCAGACACAGAGGGGTGGGAGGGGCCCTATACTTAGGGCTGCTCTTCAGGCATCTGGAGCCGTTTCTTTTATGGGGCCGGGTTAGCGCCCGGGGTTTGGTTCTTGTTTCACTGGGGGGGGGCGGGGGGGGGGGGGGGGGGATATTCTTTGGGGGCTGTAAAGGCAGTTAAATTGGGCTTTCCATGGGAAGAGAGGGGCCCGAATAACGAGTCAACAGGATGATCGGAGACAGGCGGGAGCGTCCGGGGTCAGCATGGGTCAGTTGACTCATGGAAGCATGGTGGGGGGAGAGTTAGTGTTGAGCTGGTGCTTGACTTGGGGGGATTGGGATCGTGGGGCTGCTGGGGGAGGGGGGGTAGGATGCTGCTTTGCTGACAGAAGAGGAGCCAACTTTGGGGAACAAATGGAGAGTCGGGGGGGGGGGGGGGGGGCTCCAGTGGGAGGGCTCGAGTAAGCGGGGGCCGCGGACTCGTGGCTGGCCGAAAAAGGGGATGGCTAGTCGACAGGGAAGGGGGGGGGGGAGGTTAACCCCCCGTCCAGGCTGATCACGTGGAATGTGAGGGGTCTGAATAGGCCGGTCAAGAGTGCCCGCATGTTCTCGCACCTAAAGGGGTTAAAGGCAGACGGAGCCATGCTACAGGAGACGCATTTAAAACTTGCAGATCAAACAAGGTTGAGAAAGTGGTGGGTGGGCCAGTTGTTCCATTCGGGGCTGGATTCAAAGACCAGAGGGGTAGCAATTCCGGTCAGTAAACGGGTGGCATTCGAGGCAGGGAGTATTGTGGCTGATAAAGGGGGCAGATACATAATGGTGAGTCGAAAGCTGCAAGGGACCCGGGTGGTGATAGTGAACGTCTACGCCCCGAACTGGGATGACGTGGAATTCATGAGACGCATGCTGGGTAAAATCCCAGACTTAGACTAACATAATTTGATCAAGGGGGGTGACTTTAACACAGTCATTGACTCTGTATTGGACCGGTCAAAGTCCAGGTCAGGAAAGCGGCCGGCAGCGGCTAAGGAACTGAGGGGTTTCATGCAACAGGTGGGCGGCGTAGACCCATGGAAGTTCGCTCGGCCGAGGGCGAAGGAATTCTCTTTTTTCTCCCACGTTCACAAAGTTTATTCTCGTGTAAATGTTTTTGTTGTGAGCAGGGCATTAATCCCAAGGGTGGAGGGGACGGAATACTCGGCCATTGCCGTCTCTGACCATACTCCGCACTGGGTGGACTTGCGACTTGGTGACGAGGGAGGGCAGCGCCGACTCTGGAGGCTAGATGTGGGACTGCTAGCGGATGACGAGGTTTGTGGGCAGATAAATAGGAACATCCAAAACTACTTGGAAACAAACGACATGGGAGAGATAACGGCGACTACGGTTTGGGAGGCTCTGAAGGCAGTTATTAGAGGGGAGTTAATTTCTATCAGATCCCAGAGGGAGAAGAAAGAAAGAGCGGAGAGAGAGAGGCTAGTAGAGGAGATACTCAGAGTACACAGGAGTTACACGGAGACCCCCGAGACGGGGCTACTGAAGGAGCGCCGGAGACTGCAGGTGGAGTTTGATCTGCTGACCACCGGGAAAGCGGTAGCACAGCTGAGAAAGGTAAAAGGGACAGTCTATGGGTATGGGGAGAAAGCGAGTCGAATGCTGGCCCCCCAGCTTCGTAGGAGAGAGGTGGCCAAGGATATTGGGGGAGTTAGGGATAAGGAAGGTAACACGGTCTTAGACCCAGAGGAGGTGAACAAAGTCTTTAAGGAGTTTTATGGTACACTGTACGAGTCAGAACCCTCGGCGGGAGGGAAAGGGATGAAGCAATTCATGGACCAATTGAGGTTTCCAAAGGTGGAAGAGGATCCGGTGGAGGGACTGGGGGCCCCGATAGAGTTGGAGGAGATTGTTAAGGGCCTAGAGAGTATGCAGTCGGGCAAGGCCCCGGGGCCTATCGGCTATCCTGTAGAATTCTACGAGAAATTTTTGGAACTGTTGAATCCACTCCTGCTAAGGACCTTTAACAAGGCTAAAGAGAGAGGGACCCTCCACCCAACAATGTCACAGGCCTCGATCTCACTCATTCTCAAACGGGGGAAAGATCCGCTACAATGTGGGTCCTACAGACCGATATCGCCCTTGAACGTAGGTGCCAAATTGCTGCCCAAGATTTTGGCCGCTGGAATAGAGGACTGTGTCCCAGGGGTGATAGGGGAGGATCAGACAGGCTTTGTTAAGGGAAGGCAACTGAACTCCAATGTACGGAGGCTCCTAAACATTATTAAGATGCCCTCAGAAGGAGGGGAGGCAGAAGTAATGGCTGCGATGGATGCAGAGAAAGCCTTTGACCGGGTGGAATGGGAGGACCTGTGGGAAACGCTAAGAAGGTTTGGATTCGGTGAGGGATTCATAGGGTGGGTCAAACTACTTTATCAGGCCCCTGTAGCAAGTGTATGCACGAACAGGGTGAGGTTGGAGTATTTTAGGCTTCACCGAGGGACGAGGCTGGGGTGCCCCCTCTCCCCGTTACTATTAGCCCTTGCAATAGAGCTGTTGGCCACAGCGCTGCGGGCTTCAAAGAACTGGCAGGGGTTGGTTCGGGGGGGGGGAGGGTAGAGGAGCATCGCGTCTCGCTCTATGCGGATGATCAGCTCCTGTATATTTCGGACCCACTAGAGGGGATGGGGGAGGTCATGCAGATTCTGAGGGACTTCGGTAAATTTTCGGGGTACAAATTAAACAAGAGGAAAAGGGAGATGTTTGTGATCCAAGCTAAAGGGCAGGAGAAGAGACTGGGAGAGCTTCCGCTTAAGATGGTGGAGAAGAGCTTTCGGTACCTAGGCATACAGGTGGCTCGAAACTGGGATGCCCTCCACAAGCTTAACTTATCCCGGCTGGTAGAGCAGATGGAGGGAGACTTTAAAAGGTGGGACATGTTCCCGCTTTCTCTAGCAGGGAGGGTGCAGACCGTTAAGATGACGGTCCTCCCCAGATTTTTGTTTGTCTTCCAGTGCCTTCCCATCTTCATCCCTAAGTCCTTCTTTAAGCGGGTGAACAAGATCATTTCGGGATTTGTATGGGCAAATAAGACCCTGCGAGTAAAGAGACTGCATCTAGAGCGCAGTCCGGGGGGGGCTAGCGCTGCCGAATATTTGCAGCTACTACTGGGCGGCTAATATAGCCATGATTAGGAGATGGGTATTGGGGGAGGGGTCGACATGGGAGCAGTTAGAGGCGGCCTCATGCAAAGGCACCAGCTGAGGGGCACCCGTAACGGCACCTCTGCCGTTCTCGCCGGCGCACTACTCCTCAAGTCCGGTGGTGGTGGCGGCACTAAGGATCTGGGGTCAGTGGAGAAGGCACAGGGAGGTGGAAGGAGCCTCAGTGTGATACTCGATATGCAACAATCACAGATTTGTCCCGGGCAAGATAGACGGAGGGTTTCAAAGCTGGCATAGGACAGGTATTAAGAGGATGGGGGACCTGTTCATAGACGGGACTTTTACCAGCTTGAAGGCGTTGGAGGAGAAATTTAATATGCCCCTGGAAATGCCTTCAGGTACGCGCCTTTCTAAAAAAAACAGTTGGTGACATTTCCGTTGATATCCCCACGTAGGATACAGGATAGGGTGGTCTCTGGTACCTAGGTAGGGGAGGGGAAGGTGTCGGACATCTACCAAGAACTGCAGGAGGCGGAGAAAGCCCCAGTGGTGGAACTTAAGGGCAAGTGGGAGGAGGAGCTACGTGGGGAGCTGAATGCGGGCCTGTGGGCTGATGCCCTAAGCAGGGTTAATTCCTCCTCATCATGTGCCAGGCTTAGCTTAATCAGTTTAAGGTGGTCCATCTGGCACACATGACGGCAGCGAGAATGAGCAAGTTCTTTGGGGTTGAGGATAGATGTGCGAGATGTGCGGGAAGCCCAGCGAACCATGTCCATATGTTCTGGGCATGTCCAGCTCTCAAAGGATTCTGGCAGGGATTCACTAAAGCAATGTCCATGATCCTGGGCACGCGGGTGGTGCCGAGTCCAGAGATTGCGATCTTTGGTGTAGCGGACGATCAGGGAGCGAAAGAGGCCAAGGTTTTGGCCTTTGCCTCCCTGGTAGCCGGAGACGGATCCTTTTAATGTGGGGAGACTCGAAACCCCCGAGAGTGGAGACCTCGGTTGGTGACATGGCTGGGTTTCTCAGTCTTGAGAAAGTAAAGTTTGCCTTGAGAGGGTCCATGATGGGGTTTTCTGGGAGGTGGCAGCCGTTCCTCGACTTTCTCGGAGAACATTAAAATGTCAGCAGCAGCAGCAATCCGGGCCCGGAGGGGGAGGGGGGGGGGAAATGTTCATTCACTGCATATTCTTGTTTTTTTCTTTAAATAATGTTAACGTTCACCTTGTTTTGTTAAATGTTGTTGATGGTTATGTAAAAAATTTTGTTTCGATTAAAAATCTGAATAAAAATAATTTATTCTCCTCATTTTCCACATTTTCATCAAATACGCAACAACAAAAAAAAACAATAACAAATACCGTACCAAGCCCCCAAACAGCATCCCCTTCAATATACAAACCCAACCATGACCTGTACATTCCAAGTAAAAAAACCAAAAAATGAACAATCATCCCGTAAACAATGTGTTCAAAACCAACAATAACCCTGACCCTCCCCCAACCCTAATGTTCGATGGCAACCAATTCTTGAAAGTGCATGATAAACAATCCCAATGCATTGTAGAACCCTTCCATCCTCCCCCTCAACTCAAACTTAACCTTCTCGAGAGTCAAAAATTCCAATAGATCTCCCCGCCAAACCGAGATACTGTGCAGAGAAACTGAACTCCCCCAACAAAACCGCCTCCGGGCAATCAGCGACGCGAAGGCTGAAACATCTAATAATAATAATAATCGCTTATTGTCACAAGTAGGCTTCAATGAAGTTACCGTGAAAAGCCCCTAGTCGCCACATTCCGGCGCCTGTTCGGGGAGGCCGGTACGGGAATTGAACCCATGCTGCTGGCCTTGTTCTGCATTTTCAGCCAGCTGTTTAGCACACCTGCCTGCAGCTCTGGCCGGTACAGAAGGACACAGTGGTTAGTACTACTGCCTCACCGCTCCAGGGTCCCAGGTTCAATTCCGTGCTCGAGTGACTGTGTGGAGTTTGCACTTTCTCCCCATGTCTGCTAGGGTTTCCTCCGGGTGCTCCGTTTTCCTCCCACTGTCCAAAGATGTGCAGGTTAGGTGGATTTGCCACGCTTAATTGCCCCTTAGTGACCACAAGATTAGGTGGTGTTACTGGGTTACGGAGATAGGGTGGACACATGGGCTTAAGTAGGGTGCTCTTTCCAAGGGCCGGTGTGGACTCAATGGGCCGAATGACCTCCTTCTGCACTGTAAATTATATGACTTTATGACACCCCGAAAATGACTTCTAGGGGCCCTGGCTCCAAACTCTGTTTTCTACTCCCAAGATGACCCTGAAAACCTCCCTCCAATACTTCTCCAGTTTCTGGCAGGACCAAATCATGTGAACCTGGTTTGCGGGGCTCCTCCCACAGTGCTCAAATGCATCCCCCACCTCCTCAAACAGTCGGCTCATCCTCTCCCTCGTGAGGTGTGCCCTTCCCTCGACCTTCAGCTTTATCAGCCCCAAACCTGTGTACGAAGTTGAGGCGATCACCCTCTGGAGCACCTCACACCACAGACCATCTTCCAGATCTTCCCCCAACTCCTCCTCCCATTTGGCTTTAATCCCTTCCAAGGATACCCATCCCCCCAGGATCCTCCCGTAGATTGCTGACACCCCCCCTCTCCTTCCATCTCCAAAACATGGTCCCTACAACTACTATAATGTTTCTTTACTGTAATGCTCTAATCTATTTGTAAGGGACTCAAACATATTATTTGCTTTCCATTATTTCCTGTACTTTCAAAAGAATTTCCTGTGATTTGGGCACCCAAATCCTTCGGAAGGAAATGGACAACTTCATACTTCTCCATATTGTATTTTATTTTATTTTTTCATGGAATGTTGGAGTCGCTGGTTAGGCCAACATTTATTGCCTATCCCTAGTTGCCTTTGAAATAAGTGACTTTCTAGGTCATTTCAGAAGATACTTTAAGAGTCAACCATATTGCTGTGGATCTGGAGTCACATGTAGGCCAGACTGGGTAAGGGTGGCAGATTTCCTTCCCGAAAGCACATTAGTGAACCAGATGGCACAACACACTTAACCTGCCTGTACCTTTTTGCAGCCTCTTTTGTGTCCTCCTTATGGCTTACTTTTTCATCTAAGTTTGTCTCGTCAACAGACTTGGATACATTGCACATTGCACTCGGCCCTCTCATCTAAGTCATTCATATTGATTGTAAATAGCTGGTGCATAAGCACTGATCCTTGTACTGCACAGCCTGCCAGCCAGAAAGTGACTGATTTATTTTTACAATTTTCTGTCTGCTAACTCATCTTTGCTGATAATTTATGCCCAATCTCAGGAGCCCTAATTTTGTATAATCTCTTTTGTAGCATCCGATTGACTATTTTGAAAACCAAAATGCACGTCTGGCCCCACCTTACAGTTGTAATCTTTAAAATCTCTGACAGATTTGCCAAACATTTCATAAATTTTCACAGTAACTTCATTGCAGTGTTAATGTAAGCCTACTTGTGACACTAATAAAGATTATTATTATGAGGTTATTATTTTCACCTAAAGTCTCTGCAGTTTCTTATTCCCCATTATAATTTATTCTATCCCTGCCTCATGAGTGATTGGAGGAAGAGATAGAAAGGGAGCTACTGAAGGCCACATTTATCTCTGAAGCTCAAATGTAGCTTGCCATTTGTGGATCTTTAGTGGATGCTGTATGACCTACCACCACCTCCAGCAAAATGAGAATATTAGACTGAGATCAGCAGAAAGGGGACCGAGAAGCAAAGAGTTGAGGAACAGATACAACAGACACGTGGAAAGAGGCAAAAACAGCAGAGGAGAGACAGAATGTGCAAAGGACAGAGAATCATCAGAGTGTAATGACTATATTTTCTTAGTATGTGCACTGTCTCCTTTTGTGATTGTATGTTTATCAGAAGTACTGTTTGTGTTTCTGTATGGTCTCATACAGGTTCTCATTGATCCATTGTATTC
This sequence comes from Scyliorhinus torazame, assembly GCF_047496885.1. Classification (NCBI taxonomy): domain Eukaryota; kingdom Metazoa; phylum Chordata; class Chondrichthyes; order Carcharhiniformes; family Scyliorhinidae; genus Scyliorhinus; species Scyliorhinus torazame. The sequence goes on along the minus strand of NC_092717.1, from coordinate 148,623,292 downwards.
AGACATAATTATTCAAATGTCCAGCCACATCGTCTGGTACATTCCTTTTACCTGCAATAAAACCAATTGGTAAAACTACTGTATGTAAACAGATGATCTGATCATAAGCAGGTACAAGGCACATTTAGGATTATAATTCCCAAGTGGTTTCACCAAGGTGCCAAAACCTATCAGGGGGTACATTTGTTCTGTGTTATGTCCCTCAGACCTTGAAATAATTAACATAGTCCAAAAGTTTGAGGACATAACAATTGCTAGTTTTACAGGTCCTTGTGTAAAGAGGTACATTTCTTCAGAAATGCTATTAATAGAAATGAATTCCACATTGTTCATTATTTGTTCTGCACTGCAGTGTTTTTTTTTAGTTAGTATAGTTTTCTGCTAGATATATGTTTTGTTTGCAGCAAAATGTGTCATTAAGTCACTTCTTAAATGATATAGAAGGAATAATTCTCAACAAGACAACTATTGCAATTCTTGAGCTACTCGGCACATCTATAATTACTGTTTTAGTTACATCATTAAATGTAACTAGCTAAGACTGACATGCTAATCACCATATGGTTAAATAGAGAAAGCAGCAATAAGTTGGCAGTAACTCTGGCTCATTTGGAGCAAGTTGACTGTTGCTTTATCAGATAATGATTTTAAGAGTTACTGATTGTAATACTGCAATGGACAATAAAACCAGGCCAACATTTAGTCTAAATTTATACTCTGAGAAGAGAAAACACTCCTTGATCAGTTATATTTTTTGGGGGGGGGCGGGGGGGGGGGGGATAATTGTCCATACCACATTGTTCTAAGATTCTGTATTTAGGTATTTTTGAAAAGTTGCATTTCTGTTGTGATGGTGCTCCCACAATGGCATTAGGTAGGAAATTCCTCTATATAACCGATTCACATCTTTCGGAGCAGAACCCCCCATAATAGTTTCAATTTCATGTTCCCTTACCACACCAATGACCTTCTGGAAAGCAAGTACAACTTCAGGATGTCGCCCTTAAATTTGAGTTGGGGGAAAAACGTTTTATGTTTGGTCAGTTTCCTCAGTCGCAGCCACATGAAGTTCCGAGATGTCACCTGTACATCATGTGACCACATCGGCCATGTCCAGTTCTGTATTCTGTTACAGGTGGCACACAAACTCCAAGGGAGATTGAATCCTGATTGTTCAGATGTTGTGTTGGAGATGGTGTATTTACTTGGGAGGGTGTTTTCTGCCCAAGCTTTCCTTCCAGATCTCATCAGTGTTATGGAGTTGGAGAAGTTGTTCAATTCCTGTCCAGAGGAGGTTTCGAACAGCCATAATGCAAGTAAACTTTAAAGTACATCCTGTGAATCACTCATATTTAAACAACCGTTTATCAGTAGTCAAAGAGTCGATGACAGTGTTACAGCAATCTAACAAAATGTTGTCGGAGAATAGTGCAGATTTCTTGAGGCAAGTAGTGAGTATTTCAAATGACTCCTACCTTAGACTTTGTAGATGCTGGGGAGGCTTTTGAGGTGCCTGGTCTACTTTTGTAACCATAATATTGATGTAGCTCATCTGTTTAAGCTTCTGCATGTTATTAACCTCCCAAGATATTGGTGGTGGTAGACTCAATAATCATGATGGTGTTGAGGTGTGTTTCCCAGGGAAGAAGCACCTGCAATAAATATTAGATAAACCACATGTATTTTTAAAAGCACAGTATACTATATACCAAAAATCTAATTGGAACTAGCAGGCATCATGGGACTTAGCTAACTAACTTGGCCACATTCCTTGTAAGGACTGTCTCACACAGATTCACACAAAAAAGGTGCATTCGGCAGGATGTTCCTAATCAGCAACCGCTGGGCAGATGCTCTTGTGGGATGCTGACAATAGTACCAGCCTGTAACGCGATTAAGATAAGGGAGCCATGTATACACAAAACCCAAGGACAGTCGATAAGGGGAAGACGTCATGAGACCACGAGAAACCCCCAAGTTGTCCATGAGGTGATCACGCAGTTCCTAGCTGCCTAGAAGCCAATTTCATTGGTTCCAAAAACCAATAATAATAATATTTATTAGTGTCACAAGTAGCCTTACATTAACACTGCAGTTGAGTTAATGTGAAAATCCCCTAGTCGCCACACTACGGCGCCTGTTCAGGTACACAGAGAGAATTCAGCATGTCCAATTCACCTAACAAGCACGCCTATCAGGACTTGTGGGAGGGAACCGGAGCACCCGGAGAAAACCCACACAGACACGGGAAGAATTTGCAGACTCCACACAGACAGTGACCAAAGCCAGGAATCCAACCCGCATCTCTGATGCTGTGAAGCAACAGTGCTAACTGCTGTGCAACCGTGCCGCCCATTAATGTATGTAACATATGATCATTATGATTGGATTGTGTCCAACTGAGCTGGGCCAACTATCTATTTGTAATTGTATAAATGATGATGATTTTTCTTTGTTCAGTGGAGAGGTATCTGGATTGTCCAGAAGCCTGATCTCCACCAGTGTAATACAATAAACTGTTTGATATTTGGAGCAGACCCCAGTGTCAAGTGATTCTTTTGGATTCATTCCCGCTCACAATGGTATTGAAGGTCAGGGTGAGCTGAGATCACCGAACTTTCTCTTGTTTGAGATGATCATTACTTGAATGTTTATCAAGCATTACTTGCTATTTGTCAGCGCAAGCTTGGATTTTATCCAAGTTCTGTGGAAAAAAGGCTGTTTTATTGTCTGAGGAGTTGTCACATGAGCTGAACACTTCATAAGCACCAATGAACAGCCCAGCTTCCAACCTTATGATAAAGAGAAAGTCATTAATAAAGTAGCAAAACTGGTTGGCCTGAAGTTTCTTTCTTAAGAAGTTCCTGGAGTCTTAATGAGTGGCCTCTGACAAGCACCGGGATCTTTATTTGTGTCAAATATGACTCCAGGCATCCGAAGGATTTCTTTTTTGGCTCCTATTGACAATAATTTTGCTACAGCTTCTTGGTAATGTACTTGGTCGATTGTTGCTTTTTAATGTTGAGGATAGTGACTCTCGCTGCATCTCTGGCATTCTGCTTTGACACCCATGTCTGGATGAATGCCTTCATGACATATGGAGTCAAGAGCTTCTGGTAGAACCCAATTTTGGTGAGCTGGTTATTGAAGAATAAATCTTGCTTGATATCACTATTGATAATTCTTTTGATCTACATCAGGTGATCCCTTTCATTTCCTGATGATTGTGAGTAGGCTCATAAGGAGGTAACTGGTCAGGTTAGATGTATACCGCATCTTATCACAAAATATGCCTGGATGATTTTCCACATTGTCTAATAGTTTCCAGTGTCACAGCTGTAATAAAACAGATTGGCTGTGGGTCTGGTTATCTCTGTCACACGGTTCTAAAGCACTGTAGCTGGGTTATTACCTTTGCTGTGTACAATGCACTCAGCCATTTCCTTATATCCTGTGGAGTACATTGAATTGGGTAGACACTGGTATCAGTGGAGATTTTAGGGACACTGAATAGGATTATTGACTTGGTATTTTTGGCTGAAGTTACTTTTCTGTCTTGTCTCTTAGATTCACTTGTAGGAGTCCACCAAGATTCAGGTTGGGATCTTCATGGGATCTTCTTCTAAGATTTGCCAAGTTTCCCACCACCACTCTCTTCTGAAAATACCATGGTTCTAGGGCTTTTCTCTGATTCATTAGCATAGGATCACTTAGTTCTCTGACTGCTGCTTTTACAGTATTTAGTATACAAGGAGCAACATAATAGCCTGCCTAGATTTGTATCTCTTTATTTAATATACCAAGTGGTGTTCCTTGCAAGCCTTTCCATAACCTTGTGGACTGGGATTGGTTTTTTGTTTTGACTGTATATCAAACAGTGAAAGGTGTGTTAGGTTCTACATTTGTGGTACACAATTTTAGTCCTGATGGTGGCCTATGTGGATAACTAAATTGCTCGACCTGTTATTACTTTGCCTCATTCAAATGGTAGTAGAGCTACATTGGTTGATAGAGAATGCTTTCATGGTGAAGATAATAATTTGTCTTTTTGGGGACTATACATTGGTCACTTCTACTAATGTTATTGTTGTCAGAAGTATCTGTGACATTTAGGTTGCTGAGGGCAAAATCAACATGGGTTACTTGCTCAGGTTTATTCCCTTAGCAGCTGAAGCCAGCTTAATCTAGCAGCCATGTCCTTCAGGTTTGAGCCATCTCAGTCAGTAGTGGTATTACAGAGCCACGCTTGGTGGCCATTGAAGTCATCCACCTGATTACATTCTGAGGTTGTTCTAAACTTCTTCTAAATGATATTCTTCACATTAATATGAGGAACAATGACTGTATACTCATGAAATGCTGAGATGGATGTGTTGAAAAGGATAGAAAGGTCAAAATCAGCAACCAGCATATCAAGGGGGCGAGTGAAGATTGTGGGAGCATTGAAGAAGTAGCTTGGAAGAGATTGAAATTGTATCAAGGTCTTTTGAGAAGAGAAAGAGGAGATGTGGCGAGGCAAGTGCTGGAGATAGGTCTGCTTGGAAGAAATGGAAGAGGAAGGCTGCATATCAGAAGGAAGTCTTACAACACCAGGTTAAAGTCCAACAGGTTTGTTTCGATGTCACTAGCTTTCGGAGCGCTGCTCCTTCCTCAGGTGAATGAAGAGGTATGAGAGGATTCACCTGAGGAAGAAGCAGCGCTCCGAAAGCGAGTGACATCGAAACAAACCTGTTGGACTTTAACCTGGTGTTGTAAAACTTCTTACTGTGCTCACCCCAGTCCAACGCCGGCATCTCCACATCATATCAGAAGGAAAGGTACTGTCATAAGAGACTTCAACAGAGTGGATTCAGAATCGTAGAATCCATACAGTGCAGAACGAGGCCATTCGGCACATGGAGTCTGCACTGACTCTCCAAAAAAGCACCCCACCCAGGCCCACAACCCCACCTGACCTACACATCATTGGACTGTGGGAGTAAACTGGAGGACTCAGTGGAATCCCACACAGAGATGGGGAGAAGGTAAACTCCACAGAGAATACCCAAGGCTGGAATTGTACCAAGGTCCCTGCAGCAGCGCTAACCACTGTGTCGCGTCACCCAAATCCTGCAAAAATCTATTGCGCTTAGGGAGGAAGACCGCTCCAGATATTTTCATGAATGGGAAAACATACTTCTTGATTTCCACCCCCCCCACTCCCCAAATGGACCAGTTCTCATTTTAAGATTATGCACTCCCATTCTTGATTTACTCACCAGAGATGTTTCTGTGTCTACCCATTCGAGTGCTTTTATCTTGATTAGATCATCCCTCAACTCGGTGCTGCCAATGGGGATATTTTCCTCCACTTTATATTCTTTATAAGATTTGTGAGCTGATGGCCTGCACTCAAATTGTCGTTTTGTGAACTTGTAACATTGCATTAGCTTTCAGACACCCCACAGCGATAGCGGGCAACCTGCAGCTCGGGGGCCACATGCGGCCCATCTGGGTTCTGAGTGCGGCCCACAAAACATTTTGTTGACCATTGCCCACACACAGGGTTGCCATATTCCGCCGATTTCTGTTCCTCAGAATGGACACCACTATCAAACTCAAGGTAAATTTTGAAGAGGAATGGGTGACTGAGCGAAGGAAATGGAGACGGGGTATTAACCAGCATTGTGATAACCCCAGTTGAAATGGGAGAAGCCAGAAGAAGGCGTATAAATTTTTCAGTTCAGGAGCATGGTATTAGGAGGTTAGCAAATTTCTTTGATTTTTTTATAATTTAAAGTACCCAATTCTTTTTATTTCCAAGTAAGGGGCAATTTAGTGTGGCCAATCCACCTACCCTGCACATCTTTTGGTTGTGGGTGGGGTGAGACCCACGCAGACACGGGGAGAATGTGCAATCTCCATATGGACAGTGACTCAGGGCCAGGATCAAACCCAGGTCCTCGGCGCCGTGAGGCAGCAGTGCCAACCACTGCACCATCGTGCTGCTGCTCCTTTGATCTTTTCTAACCTCGAGACTTCATGGAGTCCCCAGTCAATGTTGAGGCCTTACAAGCCTCTATCATGATGCTCAATCTAGGTGAGGTTATCCAATTAGTTAGATGGTGATGGAGGAGTCTGGGAATTTGGCTGATTGGTTACATTGAATTGGACTAATTGGATTTTTCATTTTTTTCCCTCAAGAAAGGTAGATGTTTCATGATTTAATAAATGAAGGTAGGGGTCTTAACCTTATAATAATCAGCAAGCTTGTTTTTCTAAGTATTTCAATCATCTAAAGTAACCACGTTTTGTTGGTTAGGTTTCCTTATGCCTGCAATTTTGAGGTCTAGTTATGAATCTGTGATTGAATTGCTGCTTTTCTGATGGTCTGGTCATATTGAAGGAGAAGTATTCTACTCCGTTGTGTCAGGAGGAGATGTGTCCGTGAAAAGATTCCAGCCGCAAAATGTATTGATGAATGAATTAACTTGTCTTTTTATCAAATAATGGGACCAAATTATGTTACTAGCTTTAGCTATTATATTCAACAAGAACTGTTAACTACTGCAATAATAACAGTCGAGGGTAAAACATTTTTTTTAAATAAGAAAAAGAAAAGTAAAAAAAAATGTTAAGTGCGAGTTGTTAAAATGCAAGTTTAAAACCAATAAATAAAACAAAAATACTAAGCCGGCCAGGTTGATAAGGCAGTTCAAAAACACAAATCGGATCTTTGTCTTTATCAACAGATGACTAGAGTACAAAAAAACAAAGAAGTTATGCTGAGCCTTTATACATCACTGGTTAGGTCTCAACAGGCATATTATTCACAATTTTAAAAGATGTTAACCTGAGAAAGGAGATTCACCCAGAATAATACTATGAATGAGGGATTGCAGTTAAATGCAGGGATTGGGGAATCTGGGATTTAAAAAAAAATAAAGCAGAGAGATATGAGTAAAAATGTAATAGAGGTATTCAAAATCATGATATGTTTTGTTCGAGTAAATAAGTAGAAATTGCTTTCCCTGGCAGAAGGGGCATCTAGAGGTCAGAAATTGAAGATAATTGGCAGAAGATCCAAAGTGGAGGTGAGAATTGATTTTACGCAGTAAATCTTTATGATCTGGAATGCACTGCCTGAAAAAGTAGTGGAAGCAGATTCAATAGCAACTCTCGAAACATAATTGAATATATAATTGAGAATGAAATATTTGCAAGGTTGTGAAGAGTGGGGAGTGGGACAAATTGGACAGCTTTTACAAAGAACTGGTACAGACATTGCCCCCACCTGTATTACAGAGTTCTACAATAACAACAGTATCACAAAGGCAACAAATGTACAGTATAGATTTTAATACGTAAAAATATAATTATGTCAAATAGGTTGATGGCTTTTTGAAAATTATTGTAATGTTCCAAAATGATAGTGACTACTTTTATGGATAAGAATTCTATTTAAAGTTTTATAGGTTAGCAAAGTGCATAATAATGTCATTTTCCCTGAAATGCATGGCATGATAGGAACATTGGCATTTTTTAATGATAAATTTCAGCAATGTGGTATGTATTCTTAACTCCTGCCCCCACAATTGCAAGCATCTGCTGAATCTGTTTTGCGATTGCCAGAAACACACAAAGAGGGAGGTCAAAAGTGAGAGTACACAAATCATCCATCAATCTGTTTCTGAAGGTAAAATATTTCGCAAACAGATGGCAAAAGAAGCATAGTTTTTTTTATTATGGAGCTGGCCTCTTCACTTTCTATTTTATATAGGGAAATATTATCAGGCACTACCACCTCAATAAAAGATTTGCCAACACTAAGCGACTTGTGAAGAAATAGATCGAGAGCCTATTTTCACCGCTGCACAAAGCAATATTGCACTCATTTATTTCTTTGTATTTTAATGAATGGTATTTGAAACAAGAAACTAATGGAAGTATATGGATTTCATCACTATTCATGAAACATCTTCATTCTGAACAAAAGCCTTTCTCAGAAGGCTGACTGAGCAGCCAGTGTGTGAAAGGTTCCATTTAAATAATCAAATTGCTTAGATTGGCATAGACATAGACAATGTATGTTTGATGTATGCAGATTTTTTACTGTCTTTCGATTTTTTTCCACCTGATCATCCCAAAAGTTTTTAAACTACGAACATGCGTTAAAAATTACTATAGCAATTTTACAATGCAACGGTTTCAGTGATCCAACATTAGCTCCGAAATACTTCACTAAAATAAAATTATGAATATTTTTAAGTTGCTGATAGGTCCTTAAAATAACTGTCAATGTGCTAATGTTTTTATTTTTTAAGTATCGGGTAAGCGTGATACATTTGTATGTTATGTGAACTAAGACTGAATGGGTTAAACTGAACTGTGAAGGTTCAGGCGTCTAAAATTAGCTAAAAGCTTTCAACGTTTTCATGACGAGAGGTAGTTGCAGAACATGGCGAAGCGTTTGCTGTCATTTGCGCCTTAAAATTTTCCATGTCTGGATAAGAATCAAAAATTCTAATTGATAAGATAACTATTCTGTGCTTTGGAGAGAAACGTCTTTTGAGATTCAATCAGATTTTCTTTTTTAAAAGCATTAGTGGAAGAAATCAGGTATAATGTTTTAACTGCAGGAAAGTAATCTTTTAAAATTATTTAAAATGGGAGTTTTCAGCATGGATTGGTTGATAATTTTTCCTATCTCTAATTCTGCTCCTCAGCTTAAGCTTTATCTTGCACTGCATATGGTAATTCTTATTCTGAGTGAATTTCTGTGCACCTTGGTGAAATTATGTTTGATATCAGGCTGTGTGACAGTTAACAATTCTGACAAGCTGGTCTATTTTTGGAAAACATTCCTTATTCTCACCCTGTTGGAAAAGGAAAAGCAACTTGTCATTAAAAATTAATCCATCTGGAAAGAGGAAGACTGTGCAGTGAAAGTGCCAGGAGGCACTTGCTGCTTTGCCTGCCACCATTATTACCCTGTGCTTCGCAGTTCCATGTTATTTGTTCTGCTTACTTCAGGCTGGCAGGGGAGCAGCTTTGCATACTGAATGTTGCCATTGTTTATACACAGGAACCCCAAGCAAACCCTTTCCATTTTAGCTGCAAGTGTCTTTCTGAATGTTTCTTTTTTTTCTAAATGAAAATGTTCAAAAACTTCAATTTCCCCCAAATCTTCAAATTTCCCATTTTAAAAATAACTTAATAGTACTTGTTGAAATATTGACCCCCTAAACAGAAAACCATATTTTATCCTTAAAGGTTTTTCATATAGTTTAACATAACATGTTTATATTTTATTTATGATTCAGTCTCTCTTCTTTAATTTAGCTGAATACAAATATTTCCAGACTTTTAGAATCAATGTGACCATATGGAGCCAGTAGAGGTGGAAGTGTGTAAATGATCAAGTGCTCTTTTTCAGCATGTAAACATTTCAACTTTTAAACATGACCCATTATCCTTATGTTTTGCCCAAAGTAATGTTTTCATGCATTCAGCTAGAATGGGGGAAATAGCAGCCATTCTTTAAGTAAAACGATTAAGCAATTCCTTGATAGTTTTTGTTTTAAATTGTAACTAATAAAGGGTTAGTAAAGATTAAAAGGGGCATTGAAAAAAGCTCTCAAATGCCAATGTTCCATTTTCTCTATTGGCCAGTGAGTGAACTTTATGTAAGGCAGGTTACTTGATAGCAACCCTATTATAAAATAGACATTTTCAAGTTATTTGTTACAAACTGCTATAAATAAATGTTGCACCAAATAAGTTTGATTTTTTTGTTTTTTTTTGTTGCATAAACCTGCATTTAGTCCTTTATTTTTAGAAGTTGGAAACCTGCTAGGTTTTTAGTCTCCAAATTTTAATGACAGTTTCATCCTGAAGAAATTACACGTGCCTATAAAATATTTGTCTCTGTACTCGTTGCTAAACAATCATTAGCTGGGAAAAAGCACAACATTTTCATGAATTAATAATGAGTATGGAGCTGTGTATCTTAGCAGTAGGCTACTTTTCTTGCTGTAGGCATAGCAGTCCCAGCCTGGTATTGCTGATTTGTCTCTCATTCCCAACTGTGGACCCCACCCCCTGCTATTTTCATACTGATATCTTGATTATTCACTAATTATTAGGAACTTGCACATAATGAATGCACTTACCAGAATTAACAGAATTATTCAATGTTTTTTGTCGGCTTTTGAGCAATTAACAGGTTATTTAATTAACCTGTGCTGACCATACATGATAAAGGTGGTCAACCAAATATTCGCTTCATTTAGAATGAGATGATCAACCAAAACCTTTGTTTGCGATGTAGTCAATACACCAAGTTATTTGCTCAATAATATTTCTGTGTCTGATTGTTTCATTATAATGTACCATCACAGTTCCACTATAAACTTCTAAGTAGCTGTGTTTATCTTTCATTCCTTCCTGAAATCTTGATAACCTCGACAAATGTTTCAGCATCCTATGTCAAATGCCTAGAGCACCATCTTCTCAAAAATGTGTTTACAGACCCCTGTGCATAAACATATGAACAGTGCTGTAAATCATGTGGATTGGATTTGTTTATTGTTACGTGTACCGAGGTACAGTGAGAAGTATTTTTCTGCAAGCAGCTCAACAGATCATTAAGTACATGAAAAGAAAAGGAAATAAAAGAAAATACATAATTGGGCAACACAAGGTACACAATGTAACTGCATAACACCAGCATTGGGTGAAGCATATGTGGAAAAATAGCATCACATTATTTGCATGCAATGTCATCAGGAAAGTTATGTGCTTCTTTTCTCTTTAAAAAAAAGAAACCAGATTTGTCAAATGTATTTTCCTGAAAACAGTGCATCCTCTAAAGGGTCAGGAATTTAATGTCAGCCACAGGATGATACCTTTTTAAAAAAACCTTTTTGGTATCAGTGAAATAGAAAACCAGTTCTTCCAATCACTTATGGTAACACTGCCCACACTAAAGTTAACATTTCTTTTTATGTTTATAATGCTTTAACATTTTTAGGTGATGAATTTCTGCCCTCACCATGTCAATGCTAAGGAAACTAACACTTTGCTAGAATAATCACCAGCATCACGCACTGTCTGTTCAAATGGCAGCGGAAGCAGATCACCCCCCTCCTTTCCCTGTAGCTTGAATCTCAGAATAGAACACTGGAACTGCCACTCAGTTGTGGAATTAAGCACCTAGGGATTGGCATTAACATGAACAATAGAATTTTGTTCAAAAAACAGTTTTATATCTGGAGAGTGGATAGAGGAATATGATGAATCTGTGGGGTTCGTCAATGAAGAAGATTCATTGTGTAATTTCAAGAAGGAATTAGATATAGCTCTTGGGGCTAAAGGGATCAAAGATATGGGTTGGAAGGTGGGATCAGGGTATTGAACTTGACGATTAGCCATGATAATGAATGGCGGAGCAGGCTCGAAGGGACGAATGGCCTCCTCCTGCTTCTGTTTTCTATGTATGCTTATCAGACAGTAGCCATTTCCAATCCTTAAAAAAATCAGTGTTTTCAATGTTCTTATTGCTTGGTCTCTCTTGAGTGTGATATCTGCTGTGCTAGACTTGCGTACACTCGGAATTAGATTGAGACTGCCTAAACTAATTTCATATAGGAACCTTGCATTGGTGATTGAGAAGATATTTCAATCCAGAAAGATTTATGTTGCATCAATCCAGTTCCTGGAAGTGGAAGTACAATGTGCTACACCATTGTTCAATGCAGTTCCCTTGCCAATCTTTTTGTTTGTGTTCGGGTCAGTGTTGTGAATATATTTTCCATCACAAGATTATACTGTTAGAATTATCGGAGGTTGGAAATGGGTAATAAGATTGTAATTTAGTTCAGAGTCCACCATTCATTAAGCAAAGTAAAGCAAGAATGTATTATGAATGATCCTTGAATATTAAAATTCCAGCCAATGCTCTTGTTTTTCTCAATATCTTTTTCCAAAATATATACATATGCATGCCTATTATATGCCAAGGCTTCAAATAAGTAACAACAGCACTAATAATTAAAATGCTAGCTAGAATTGCATCAATTGAAAACAGAGGCTCTTGTGATATCATCAGTTGCTGAGCAATTACATAATCACATGGTTCAATAAGGAAATTATTTTGCAGTTTCTCAGCAGAGCTGTGAGACTTTAAAAAAAAAAATGTTTATTCAGAATTTTTAAACACAAATTTTCAACCATTCAAACCCCCCCCCCGTAACAGAAAAAGAAAAGAAAAGTAACAGAACAAGACATAAACATATCAATCCAACATAATACAGAACTTGTACAATGGGTTCCTCCCGCACATATTGACTTTCCCATATGTTTATGTTTTTCCTTTTTCAAGTTCCCCTAGGAAAACACCTTTCCCCGCCCACCCATATACCTCCCCCTGAAAGAGACACCCCCCTCCCTCTCCCCTCCACCCCCCTGCCCTCCCTGGGTTGCTGCTGCTGCTGACCGACCTTCATCTAACGCTCCACGAGATAGTCTAGGAACGGTTGCCACCGCCTGAAGAACCCCTGCGCAGACCCTCTACAAGGCAAACTTTATCCTCTCCAGCTTGATGAACCCTGCCATGTCATTTATCCAGGCTTCCACACTGGGGGGCTTTGCGTCTTTCCACAATAGCAAGATCCTCCGCCGGGCTACCAGGGACGCAAAGGCCAGGATACCGGCCTCTTTCGCCTCCTGCACTCCCGGCTCGTCCGTCACTCCAAATAGTGCTAGCCCCCAACTTGGTTTGACCTGGACTTTCACCATCTTAGACATAGTCCTCGCAACACCCCTCCAGAACCCATCCAGTGACGGGCACGACCAGAACATATGGGTGTGATTCGCCGGGCTTCCTGAGCACCTCCCACATCTGTCCTCCACCCCTCTGTGAATCACCTTAAACTGTATCAGGCTAAGCCTGGCACACGAGGAAGAGGAATTGACCCTACTTAGGGCATCAGCCCACAGACCCTCTTCAATCTCCTCCCCCAACTCCTCCTCCCATTTGCCCTTCAGCTCCTCAACCAAAGCCGCCTCCTCTTCCTTCATCTCCTGATATATCGCCGACACCTTGCCCTCTCCGACCCATACTCCCGAAATCATCCTGTCCTGAATCCCCTGTGCCGAGAGCAATGGGAATTCCCTCACCTGTCGCCTCACAAACGCCCTCACTTGCATGTACCTGAAAGCGTTTCCCAGGGGTAGCCCAAACTTCTCCTCCAGCGCCCCTAGGCTCGCAAACGTCCCATCGATAAACAGGTCCCCCATTCTTCTAATCCCTGCCCGATACCAGCTCTGAAACCCCCCGTCCATCCTTCCTGGGACAAACCGATGGTTACCTCTGATCGGGGACCACACCGAGGCTCCCATCGCACCCCTGTGTCGTCTCCACTGGATCTTTAGCGTTGCCGCCACCACTGGACTAGTCGTGTACCTTGTCGGCAAGAGCGGCAGCGGTGCCGTCACCAGCCCCCCCAGGCTCGTTCCTTTGCAGGACGCCATCTCCAACCTCTTCCATGCCGCTCCCTCTCCCTCCATCACCCACTTACGGATCATCGCCACGTTGGCTGCCCAATAGTAGCCACCCAGATTCGGCAACGCCAGCCCTCCTCTGTCCCCACTACGCTCCAGAAACCCCCTCCTTACCCTCGGAGTCTTGTTTACCTACACAATACCCATGATGCTCCTGCCTACCCTCTTAAAAAAGGCCTTGGTGATCATAATAAGAAAGCACTGGAACACAAAAAGAAACCTCAGGAGGACCATCATTTTAATCGACTGTACCCTGCCCGCTAGCGAGAGTGGCAACATATCCCACCGTTTGAAGTCGTCCTCCATCTGTTCCACTAGCCGCGCCAAATTAAGTTTATGCAGGGACCCCCAACTCCTAGCTACTTGGATCCCCAAGTACCGAAAGCTCCTTTCCGCCCTCCTCAACGGTAGGTCGTCTATCCCTCTTCCCTGGTCCCCTGGATGCACCACGAAGAGCTCACTTTTCCCTACATTGAGCTTATAGCCCGAGACGTCCCCAAACTCCCTTAAGATCTGCATAACCTCCACCATCCCCTCCACTGGATCCGCCACATAGAGCAACAGGTCACCTGCATACAGCGACACTCGATGCTCCTCTCCCCCTCGGACCACCCCCCTCCATTTCCTGGACTCCCTTAATGCCATGGCCAAAGGTTCAATTTCCTGGACTCCCTTAATGCCATGGCCAAAGGTTCAATTGCTAATGCAAACAACAGGGGGGACAGGGGGCACCCCTGCCTCATCCCTCGATACAGCCAAAAATATCCGCCCTCCGCCGATTCGTAACCACACTCACCATCGGGGCTCTATATAGGAGCTTAACCCAACTGATAAACCCCTCCCCCAAACCCAAACCTCTGCAACACTTCCCAGAGATACTCCCACTCTACTCGGTCAAAGGCCTTCTCCGCGTCCATAGCTGCCACTATCTCCGCCTCTCCCTCCACCGATGACATCATAATCACGTTTAGGAGCCTCCGCACATTGGTGTTTAGCTGCCTGCCCTTTACAAATCCCGTCTGGTCCTCGTGAATCACCCCCGGGACACAGTCCTCAATCCTCGTAGCCAGCACATTTGCCAGCAACTTAGCGTCCACATTAAGGAGCGAAATCGACCTATACGACCCACATTGCAGTGGGTCCTTATCCCGCTTCAGAATCAAAGAGATCATTGCCCCGGACATTGTCGGGGGCAGGGTCCCCCCCCTCCCTTGCCTCATTGAAAGTCCTCACCAGCAACGGGGCTAACAGGCCCGCGTATTTCCTGTAAAACTCAATCGGGAACCCATCTGGACCCGGGGCCTTCCCTGCCTGCATGCTCCCCAGTCCTTTAATCAGCTCCTCCAACCCAATTGGCGCCACCAAACCAGCCACCTCCTGCTCCTCCACCCTCGGGAACCTCAGTTGGTCCAGAAATCGTCGCAACCCCTCTTCCCCCGCTGGTGGCTGAGGTCTGTACAGCTCCTCATAGAAGGCCTTAAATGCCTCATTTACTTTCACCGCACTCCGCACCGTAGTTCCCCTGCCATCCCCCACCTATCTCCCTCGCTGCCATCCTCTTAGGGAGCTGATGTGCCAGCATCCGGCTCGCCTTCTCCCCATACTCATACGTCACCCCCTGTGCTTTCCTCCACTGTGCCTCTGCCTTCCCTGTGGTCAACAGGTCGAATTCCGTCTGGAGACTTCGCCTCTCCCTGAGTAGTCCCTCTTCAGGGGCCTCTGCATATCTCCTGTCCACCCGTAAAATCTCCCCCACTAACCTCTCCCTTTCCCTGCCCTCTTTCTTCTCCCTGTGAGCCCTGATGGAGATTAACTCTCCCCTGACCACCGCCTTCAGTGCCTCCCATACTACCCGCACCTGCACCTACCCGCTGTCGTTGGCCTCCAAATACCTTTCAATGCACCCCCCCCGTACCCTCCCGCACACCTCCTCATCTGCCAGTAATCCCACATCCAAATGCCACAGCGGGCGTTGGTCCCACTCCTCTCCCAACTCCAGTTCCACCCAGTGCGGGGCGTGGTCTGAGATGGCTATGGCCGAATACTCTGTTCCCTCCACCTTCGGGATCAGCGCCCTGCTCAGAACAAAAAAATCTATCCGGGAGTATGCTTTGTGTACGTGGGAGAAAAAAGAAAATTCCCTGGCCAGGGGCCTGGCAAATCTCCATGGATCCACTCCCCCCATCTGGTCCATAAACCTCCTAAGCACCATGGCCGCAGCCGGCCTCTTCCCGGTCCTAGATCTGGAACGATCTAATGCTGGGTCCAACACCGTGTTAAAATCCCCCCCATTATCAAGCTTCCTACCTCCAGGCCTGGAATGCACTCCAACATACGCTTCATAAATCCAGCATCGTCCCAGTTTGGGGGGTATACGTTTACCAATACCACCCACGCCCCCTGCAGCCTACCGCTCACCATCACATATCGACCTCCATTGTCCACTACTATATTCTTGGCCTCAAACGACACCCGCTTCGCCACCAGTATTGTCACCCCTCTATTCTTCGCATCCAGCCCCGAATGGAATACCTGTCCTACCCATCCCTTTCTTAACCTGACCTGGTCAGCCACCTTCAAATGTGTCTCCTGAAACATGACCACATCTGCCTTTAGTCCCTTTAAGTGCGCGCAAGACAAATAAATCCTAAAGGGGTTGGTGTGAAATTCTGGACTGGATTCGCTGTTGAAAGAAGAGCGAAGGGAGGTCACATGGTTTGAGCACGTGAGCATTTGCATTTCCGCGAGCTCCTGCTCTGCTCATCTTTTAATCTATTGTTTCACCCTGATGTGCAGTTGGTACTTGTTTTTTTTCTTGGGCTGCATGGTTTGTGCCATGTCCCAGGAAGTTCCTGATTGGTCTTTTTGTAAGAAAGAGCCGACAAATGCTTAAATTTTTTTTTTGTGGGGATCGGAAGGAGCTGGGGAGAGGCCTGGCTGTTGCAGCACGGTTGCTGCTGAGCAGGCTCTTTCCTTGGTGGTGCTGTGTACATTGGATGTTGGCCACCTTCGAAGATATTGTCTTCATGGAGAATTTTGGTTCTGTGGTGCAGGTTGTCAAAGCTCACTTCAAGGGATTGCGGGGTACCTTTAGAAGAGCAGCGGAGGTACATGAGAAGGTTCTTGCACTCAAAAGAGCGCAGTCCCTGGTTAGGGGCAATCTTCGTGTCATTGAAATCCTGCTGCATTGTGTGTCAGGTATCCTGACATGTTTGGGAGATGAAGGCCGGATGGGATGTCCATCTGAGCCCGGTCCTTGGCGAGAGACGGGGGTTGAATTCCTGATTGAGTTCGAGAATTAGCTGACATGCTTTGGTAATCTTGCCTTGGAGGCTGGATGCATCAGATTCGATAGAGCACATCGTATCCTGTCTGTGAGGCCAGGGATCGGGAGGGCCCACTGATCAGTGGCTCTATATTGTCCTATTCACGAAGGTTTGGAGGTGGCCAAGCGGGTCGAGTTGTTCTTCCTGGCTGGGGCTTAGACTGTGAACCACCTGGGCATCGGTGGGACAACATGGTGGAAGTAATGGTGTCTTATGTTTCAATTGATGGAATCCTAAAGAAATCTTGGAGATTGCCTTGCACCACCCAGTCCTTCATACCCCCCTCATCCTTCCTTTCATGGGCCCCTTCAGGCCTTGACCCTTGTCGGTGTGAGGATGGCAGTGCCAAGGTGCCAGCCTGGCAATGCCAAAGTGCTCGCATGCCAAGGGGAGAGCCAGGGGGGCCACCCTGACCTGTCTTTGACCACCCAAGGGCCCCCAATGACCTGTGAGACCCCGGGGTGCCATTGTATTAATCAACACCCACTGCAGTCTCCCTGGGGAGGCCTATAGATGCCAGAAGCCAGTTAGATTTGGCATTTGCACGGTTAAGTGGGTTCCTAGCCTTGTGACATCTGCGGGCGGGATCCAATTCGCGACACCTTATCTCACGAGGCGCAACGCCGATAAGGAAGCGGTGGTATTGTGGCTGAAGTAGTACTACAGAGACCCAGGATAATGATCTGGGGACCCAGGTTCGAAATCTACCACAGCAGGTGATGGAATTTAAACTCAAAAAAATATCTGGAATTAAAAGTCTAATGATGACCATGAAACCATTGTCGATTGTTGTGAAAAACCCATCTGGTTTACTAATGTCCTTTAGGGAAGGAAATCTGCCATCCTGGTGTTGCCTACATGTGACTCCAGACCCACAGCAATGTGGTTGACTCTTAACTGCCCTCTGAAACAGCTAGCAAGCCACTCAGTTGTATTCAACCGCTACAAAAACATATAAAAGGGATGAAATCAAATGCACAACCTGGCATCACCCCAGGCACCGGAAATAACAACAGCAAACCCCACCCTGCCGACGTTGCAAAGTCCTCCTTACTAACATCTGGGAGCTTGTACCAAAGTTGGGAGAGCTATCTCACAGACTAGTTAAGCAGCAACCTGACATAGTCATACTCACAGAATCATATCTTACAATGTCCCAGACATAACGATTACCATTCTTGGGTATGTCCTGTCTCACCGGCAGGACAGACCCAGCAGAGGTGGTGGCACAGTGGTACGTAGTCGGGAGGGAGTTGCCCTGGGTGTTCTCAAACATTGACTCTGGACCCCATGATCTCTCATGGTTTCAGGTTAAACATGGGCAAGGAAACCTCCTGCTGATTACCATGTACCGGCCACCTTCAGCTGATGAATCAGTCCTCTTCCATATTGAACACCACTTGGAGGAAGCACTGAGGGTGGCAAGGGTGCAGAATATGCTCTGGGTGAGGGGCTTCAATGTCCATCACCAAGAGTGGCATGGTAGTACCACAGACAGTGCTAACCAGGTCCTAAAGGGCATAGCTTCTAGACTGGGACTGCTAGAGGAAAAAACATACTTGACCTCATCCTCACCAATCTGCCTGCTGCAGATGCATCTGCCCATGACCGTATCGGTAGAAGTGACCCATCGCACAGTCCTTGTGGAGATAAAGTCCCGTCTTCACATTGAGGATACCCTCCATTGCATTGTGTGGCACTATTACCGTGCTAAATAGATAGACTTCGAACAGATCTAGCAACTCCAGACTGTGGGCCATCAGCAGCAGCAGAATTGTATTCAACCACAATCTGCAACCTCAGGACCCGGCATATCCCCCACTCTACCATTATCACCAAGCCAGGGATCAACCCTGGTTCAATTAATAGTGCAAGAGAGCATGCCAGGAGCAACATCAGGCATACCGAAAAATGAGGTGCCAACCTGGTGAAGCTACAACACAGGACTACTTGTGTGCCAAACAGCATAAGCAGCAAGTAATAAACAGAGCTAAGTGATTCCTCAAGAAACACATCAGATCTAAGCTCTGCAGTCCTGCCACATCCAGCTGTGAATGGTGGTGGGCAATTAAAAAACGCACTGGAGGAGGAGGCTCCACAAATATCCCCATCCTCAATGATTGAGGAGCCCAGCACGTATGTGCAAAATACAAGGCTGAGGCATTCTCAACAATCTTCAGCCTGAAGTGCCAAATGAATGATCAATCTCGGTCTCCTCCGGAGGTCCCCAGCATCACAGATGCCAGTCTTCAGCCTCGTAATATCAAGAAATGGCTGAAGGCACTGGATACGGCAAAGGCTATGGGCCCTGACAATATCCTGCAATCGTACTGAAGACATGCTCCAGACTTTGACGCACCCCTAGCCAAGCTGTTCCAGTACAACTACAACACTGACATCTACCCGGCAATGTGGAAAGTTGCCCAGATGTGTCCTGTGTACAAGAAACAGGACAAATCCAACCCAACCAATTACTGCACTATCAGTCTACTCTCCATCATCATCAAAATGATGGAAGGCGTCATCGATAGCGCTACCAAGCGGCACTTAATCAGCAATAACCTGCTCACGTACGGTCAGTTTGGGTTCTGCCAGGGTCATTCAGCTCCTGATCTCATTACAGCCTTGGTTCAAACATGGTCAAAAGAGCTGAATGCCAGAGGTGAGGTGAGAGGGCTGCCCTTGACATCAGGGCAGTATTCGACCGAGTATGGCATCAAGGAACCCTAGCTAAACTGGAGGCATTGTGAATCGAGGGGAAAGCTCTCCGCTGGTTGGAGTCATACCTGGCACAAAGGAAGATGGTTGTGGTGAGTGGAGGTCAATCATCTCAACTCCAGAGTACCTCAGGGTTAGTGTCCTATGCCCAACCATCTTCAGCTGCTTCATTAGTGACCTCCCATCCATCGTAAGGTCAGAAGTGGGGATGTTTACAGATGACTGCACATTGTTGAGGACCATTTGCAACTCCTCAGGTAATGAAGCAGTCCATATCCAAATACTGCAAGACCTGGACAATATCCAAGCTTGGGCTGACAAGCGATAAGTTACATTCAGACAAGTGGCAGGCAATGATCATCTCCTGCAAGATAGGATCTAACCACCGCCCATGACATTCAACAATGGCATTACCATCGCTCAATCCCACACAATCGACATCCTTGGGGGTTACCATTGATTAGAAACTGAACTGGACTAGCCACATTAATACTGTGGCGACCAGGGATGTCAAAGGCTAGGAAACTTATGACAAGTAACTCACCTCCTGCCGGACATGTCCATCATCTACAAGGCACAAGTCAGGAATGTAATGAAATGCTCTCCACTTACCTGGGTGAGTGCAGCTCCAACAACACTCGAGAAGCTCGACACCATCCAGGACAAAGCAGCCCTCTTGATTGCTCCCTTTCTACAAGCATTCAAACCCTCCACCACCGATGAACAGTGTCAGCCGTGTGCACCATCTACAAGATGTACTGCAGTAACTCACCAAGGTGCCTTAGACTGCACCTTCCAAATTCATGACCACTACCAACTTGAAAGACAAGAGCAGCAGATACCTGGAAACCCCACCACCTGGAGATACCCTCCAAATCACTCACACCCTGACCTGAAAATATATCGCTGCTCCTTCACTGCCGCTGAGGCAACATCCTGGAACACCCTCCCTAACAGCACAGTGGGTGTACCTACACCTCAAGGACTGCAGCGGTTCAAGAAGGCAACTCACCACCACCTTCTGAAGGGCAACTAGGGATGGGCAATAAATGCTGGCCTAATCAGCGATGCCCTCCTCCCGTAAATGAATTTTTAAAAAGCACAGGGAGGCCTTTACCGGCCTCATCCCACTAGAATTCTGGCGGGAAGCGGTCGGTAGATCGCACCCATTATCCTGCAATCTGCCCTACGGTTCTTCGAGAATCCAGATTACGACTCCCATCGATCATAATCTTAATTTTTAATTGTTATTTTTATGAAGGGAGTTCAAAATGTGAACATTATGGCCTGGACCGTTAATTATGCTTACTCTGTTATTCTGTGTTAGTAAGACCATTTTGAGTCAATTATGGGAAGTGTGATTTGGGCATGGTTCTACTCCTTATGGTAGTTGTGTCTATCCATGTGGTTGGGGGAGGGGAGTGACTTTTGTCACCCTCTGTCTCCTTTATGAAGAAGACGATTGGAGCTGGGGTCGGTGACGGACGGATGCATATGGTTGGTAGGGTTAGGTCGATCCTCATGGAGATTGAGGAATACGTCCACCCCCACCTCACTCCCTCCCCCAGTTAGAGCTAATCCATTTCTGTATTTTCTTTTGGATTTGTACATTATTTGAATTAAGAAACTGTACGTTCAGCCTTCTTTGGTCTGAGCAGAGTTTTTATCCTGGTGAGGACTGGGTTCCTTCTGCCTCCTTCTTTTCCTTCTTCTGTTTGGGTCGGGCGGTTGAGGTGGGTGGTTGCTCAGGATATCTTTTCTGGTGGCCACCTTGAACAAGGTTGGGTGACCCCTCTCTAGGCGTTTTCTTCGCTTCTTGTCATGTCTTCATTCAGGTGAGGATGGTGTTGGTTTTTTACCCTGATCTGGCCCGGTTGTTGGGGAGAGGGGGGGTCACTATGTTTGTGCCAGGGAAGAGGGAATTGGCTCTCCCTCCCAGGGCATCTAATTTCTTGGGTATCTTGATGACTCCTCTCCTCTGCCCCCTCTTGGCCAGAGATGGAATAATCATCTTTTGGTGCATTGCCCTGAATAGGGCTGGAAAAGTATAGGTGTGACTGGGTGTGCTGGAGGCCCTGAGGTATAGGTTTTATTTATTTATTCATCAGTTGGTGCTGGGCTATGCAAGGTGCTGTGACTTATCTTCTTACCCCTAGGGCTCAGGATGTCCCTCTCCAAGGGTGTGCGGAGGAGCTCCCTGGGGAGCTGGGTTTTCTTGTCTGGTGCACAGTGGCCGCGGGCTGGGTTCAGTTCTGTGCCTTGGGTATTATCCTGTGTTTCCCCCGAGGGATGTAGGTGGCCCTTTTGTTGATTATGTGACCTGTTCTTCTCTACGCTGGTGAGGGTTATCATAGAATTTGCAGTGCTGAAGGAGACCATTCGGCCCATCGGTTATTCATCGGCCCTTGGAAAGAGCACCCTAATCCACCTAACCTGCACATCATAAGACATAGGATTAGGCCACTTGGCCCATCGAGTCTGCTCCGCCATTCAATCATGGCTGATATTTTCTCATCCCCATTCTCCTGCCTTCTCCCCATAATCCCTGATTCCCTTATTAATCAAGAACCTATCTATCTCTGTCTTAAAGACACTCAGTGAATTGGCCTCCACAGCGGCAAAGAGTTCCACAGATTCACCACCCTCTGGCTGAAGAAATTACTCCTCATCTCTTTTTTAAAGAATCATCCCTTTAATCTGAGATTGTGTCCTCTGGTTCTAGTTTTTCCTTCAAGTGGAAACATCCTCTTCACGTCCACTCTATCCAGGCCTCGCAGTATCTTGTAAGTTTCAAGAAGATCCCCTCTCATCCTTCTAAACTCCAACGACCCAGAGTCCTCAAACGTTCCTCATACGACAAGTTCTTCATTCCAGGGATCATTCTTGTGAACCTCCTCTGGACCCTTTCCAAGGCTAGCACATCCTTCCTTAGATATGAGGCCCAAAACGGCTCACAATACTCCAAATGGGGTCTGACCAGAGCCTTATACAGCCTCAGAAGTACATCCCTGGCCTTGTATTCTAGCCCTCTTGACATGAATGCTAACATTGCATTTGCCTTCCTAACTGCCGACTGAACCTGCACATTAACCTTAAGAGAATCATGAACAAGGACTCCCAAGTCCCTTTGTGCTCTGCTTTCCAAAGCATTTCCCCAGTTAGAAAATAGTCTATGCCTAGATTCCTCCTTCCAAACTGTATAACCTCACACTTTTCCACATTGGATTTCATTTGCCACTTCATTGCCGACTCTCCCAGCTTGTCCAAGTCCTTCTGCAGCCCCCTTGCTTCCTCAATACTACCTGTCCCTCTACAGGTCTTTGTATCATCTGCAAACTTAGCAACAGTTTCTTCAGTACCTTCTTCCAGATCATTAATGTATATTGTGAAAAGTTGTGGTCCCAGTACCGACCCCTGAGGCACACCACTAGTCACCGGCTGCCATCCTGAAAAAGACCCCTTTATCCCCACTCTTTGCCTTCTGGCAGTCAGCCAATCCTCTGTCCATGCCAGGATGTTAACCTTAACGCCCTGGGCTTTTAACTTATTTAACAGTCTCCTATGCGGCACCTTGTCAATGGTCTTCTGGAAATCTAAATAAATCACGTCCACTGATTCTCCTCTGTCCAACTTGCTTGTTACCTCCTCAAAAACCCTAACAGATTTATTAGACACGGCCTCCCTTTGACAAAGACATGCTGACTCAGTCCTATTTTACCATGCACTTGCAAGTGCTTCGCGATCTCATCTTTAATAACAGACTCTAAAATCTTACCAATGACCGAAGTCAGGCTAACAGGCCTATGATTTCCCATCTTCTGCCTTTCTCCCTTCTTAAACAGCAGTGTTACATTAGCCACCTTCCAGTCCTCTGGGACCCTTCCCGCCTCCAGTGATTCCTGAAAGATCATCACTAATGCCTCCACAATTTCCTCAGCCATCTCTTTTAGGACCCTGGGGTGTAGTCCAGCTGGTCCAGGTGACTTATCCGCCTTCAGACCTTTCAGTTTCCCCAGAACCTTCTTAGTAATGGTTACTACACTCATCTCTGCCTCCTGAAGCTCTCGCATCCCACTGGTGTCTTCCACCGTGAAGACTGATGCAAAGTAACTATTCAGTTCGTCTGCCATTTCTTTTGTTTCCTATTATTACTTCTCCAGCCACATTTTCCAATGGTCCAATGTCTATTTTTGCCTCTCTCCTACCTTTTATATATTGAAAAAATCTCTTCCCGTCTTACTTTATATTCTAGCTAGCTTGCACTCGTACTTCATCTTCTCCCCCCTTATTGCTTTTTTAGTTGTCCTCTGCTCGCTTTTAAAGGCTTCCCAATCCTCTGGTTTCCCACTAATCCTCACCACTTTGTATGCTTTTTCCTTAGCCTTTATACTGTCCTTGACATCCCTCGTCAGCCATGGATGCCTTGTCCTCCCCTTAGCAGTTTCCTCCTTCTTGGGATGAATTTCTGTTGTGCCTCCCTAATAACCCCCAAAAACACCTGCCACTGTCTTCCCTGCTAGGCTCCTTCTCCAATCAACTCTGGCCAGCTCCTCCCTCATGTCTTTGTAGTTACCCTTATTTAATTGTAATACTGTTTCATCTGATTGCAGCCTCTCCCTCTCAAACTGCAGGGTAGATTCTATCACATTATGGTCACTGCTCCCTAAGGGTTCCTTCACCTTAAGTTCCCTAATCAAGTCTGCCTCATTACACATCACCAAATCCAGAATTGCCTGTTCCCTAGTAGGCTCTGTCACAAGCTGCTCCAAAAAAACATCTCTTAGACATTCCACAAATTCCATTTCTTGGTATCCACTACCAACCTGATTTTCCCAGTTCACCTGCATATTAAAGTCCCCCATGATTATTGTAAAATTGCCTTTTTTACATGCCTTTTCTATCTCCTGATTTATTTTCTGCCCCACATCCTCACTACTGCTAGGGGGCATGTACATAACTCCCATCAGGGTCTTTTTACCTTTGTGATTCCTCATCTCTACCCACCGAGATTCTATGCCTTCTGGTCCGATATCGCTGCTTGCTATCGATTTAACTTCATTCCTTACTAACAATGCAACCCTGCCCCCTTTGCCCATCTTTGGACTGTGGGAGGAAACCGGAGCGCCCGAAAGAAACCCATGCAGACATCTGGTGGGAAAGCTGAGTGAGTCCGTTTCTTTGGTCTTCTTTCCTTTCTTTTCTGCCTTGGGAGCCGATGGGCTTGACCATAATCTAAACATCGTGTTACGGTTGCCGGTCCTGTCTTTTCATTATAATTGCGGTTCTGCCTTGGACTAAGATTTAGGGTTTTGTTGCATTCCGCAGTATGCCTGTAACTCGTAGACCTGGGTTTCTGTGTTTTTTCTTTTGCTTTTGCAAGGGTGGGTATGACAAATCTATTCCTTGCTCCCAGATAGGTGCAGGTGGCCCGAAATCTAGAAAGAGAAGGCTGTGCTGGACCATTGAATGATGGTATTAAGTCAATTGTGATGTTGTTCTCCTGTTTCATACTGTGCTCATGTGGGTTAGCTGAATCTTTTTTTGCCCTTCCTTGCTTTGGGTGCTTTGTTGCGTTATTTTGTTCAAAAAAATGTAAAATCTCAATTATATAATTATTTTAAAAAGTGGAGCAGAAGCTGTGTTTGAAAGTATCATTTGTAAAACCGGGACTGGATTTCGGAATACAAACCACCAAGGGAAGGCATTATTATGAGAGAAGAATTTAAAGCGGGTATATGGGAGTGGAGTTTGGAAATTGCTCACATGACAATCATCTGGGGGGGTTCTGAGTAGAAAACCACAGGCACTTACTTGGCTGAAGAGCAGTGTCTGTATTCAACCGCAGCTAATCTGTGTCCTTAAAAGGGACTTTATGTTAATGAGTCCATTGTCACTTAAGATGTACATTGTCATTCCTGATTATCTTACAATCTGTGTGTATTTAAGTTAAGGGGTAAATAAAGACGTGTTGTATCACAATCCAATTTTTCCTTGCTTAATAATGTTTTTCTTGTTAAAACAAATTAGCAGTATGGTGACTCTGTTCCTCCACATTTTGTAAAAACAGTAAAAGTTGCAGTCTTTTGAGTCAGGGTTCCATTTTGGAATCTTCCCATCCAGTTATAACATCAATTGGGAGCATAACTCATCATTCTGAAGATCAAGGTGTAGAATCAGTTTTGGTGGAAATTAAACCTGACAAAGGAAATAAGTCACCAGTGGGAGTAATTTGTAGGCTCCCTCAGTGGCTACACTGTAGGTAAAGAATAAATCTGAAATAATGAGGGATTGCAAGAAAGGTACTTAAATATTATGGGGAGATTTCAAACTTAGTATAGATTGGCAAAATAAGTTGGCAAAGGTAGCCTCGATGATATATTCATAGATATAACCGGGGAACAGACTATTTTAAACCTGATAATATGCAATGAGGCCAGATGAGTTAATGAACTCGTGGGCGGCACAGTGGTTAGCACTGCTGCCTGACAGTGCCAGGGGCCTGGGTTCAGTTCTGGCTTCGGGTGACTGTCTGGTGTGGAGTTTGCACTTTCTCCCC
The DNA here is from genome assembly GCF_047496885.1 of Scyliorhinus torazame. Lineage (NCBI taxonomy): Eukaryota > Metazoa > Chordata > Chondrichthyes > Carcharhiniformes > Scyliorhinidae > Scyliorhinus > Scyliorhinus torazame. Next base: position 148,597,150 of record NC_092717.1, on the reverse strand, counting down.
GTGTCTGCGTGGGTTTCCTCCCACATTACAAAGATGTGCAGGTTCGGTGGATTGGCCATGCTAAATTGCCCCTTAGTGTCCAAAGGATTAGGTGGGGTTACGGGGATCGATTTAGGGCATGGGCCCCGGTAGGGTGCTCTTTCCAAGAGTTGGTGCAGACTTGATGGGCCGAATGGCCTCCTGCACTGTAGATTCTAAAGGATACTCTGAGTGATCATAATATGATGGAATCTGACAATCAGTTTGAGGGTGAGAAATGTGGGTCTATAGCTAGTACCTTAAATAAATAAAGACTGTAAAGGCATAACGACTGTGTTGGATGAAGGGAAAATAGGAAAATAACTGAAAAAATAGGTTTAAATATAAGATAATAAAGAGACAGTGGCAAATGTTTACGGAGATAATTCATAACTCTGAGCAAGGATGTATTCAATTGAAAAAAAAGACAATGAGAAGGATGAATCATTTATGGAAGTTAGCGATTGTATGAATTTGAAAGAAAAGTTAGGGATTATGTGCAGCAGGCATGGAATAGGAGCATTTCCGCAGGCTCCGTCACTCTTCATCTTTCAATCCTTCATGTAATCCTGTTCACACAGCACCTACTTAACAATCTGGGAGTTAATACTTCATAGTATGTCCCTAGAAGATTTTTGCCTGAGCGCTGGAGAAAGAAATGTAGAGGAATCCTAAGAAAGCTAACGCTAAAAAGGAGCAGTCGGATGAAATGGGGGTGGTCGACCCCTCAATACGGCGACTTGAGCCCCAAGTGTGCTATGACCCGGCACTCTTGAAGGCACTGCAGATGATGACTGCCAACAACAGGGCAGCACGGTAGCATGGAGGGCAGCACGGTAGCATGGTGGTTAGCACAATTGCTTCACAGCTCCAGGGTCCCAGGTTCGATTCCCGGCTTGGGTCACTGTCTGTGCGGAGTCTGCACGTTCTCCCCATGTGTGCGTGGGTTTCCTCCGGGTGCTCCAGTTTCCTCCCACAGTCCAAAGATGTGCAGGTTAGGTGGATTGGCCATGCTAAATTGCCTTTAGTGTTGGGTGGGGTTACTGGAATATGGGGATAGGGTGGAGGTGTGGGCTTGGGTAGGGTGCTCTTTCAAAAGAGCCGGTGCAGACTCGATGGGTCGAATGGCCTCCTTCTGCGCTGTAAATTCTATGATTCTATGTTCAGTCGCATTTTAGATGGGAAACCCGGCGTGCTGACATAGAATATTCGTGCTCATGAGACCAAGCTGTAGAATGCTAATAAAAGACTCGATGAAACGGAGGAAAGGCTTGATGAAACAGAGGAAAGAATCTTGAACTTCAAAAATGTTACTTCCTCAGCTGAGGCCCAAATTCAATCCTTAGGAAACCATCTTCGTGGTATGTCACAAATCCCAGAGGATTTGGCAAACCAAAACCAGAGGGAATATGTCCGGGTTATTGGTTTGCCAGAAGAAGTGGAGGGTAAAATGAAGTTTTAAGTTTTTTGATACCTGGCAACCATGTTTTCTTAAGCTGGATACGAAGGCTGGGCATATCCAGTTAGAAAGGGCACATTGTATCTTGTCTTTGAAGTCTAGGGACAATCAATTTCCCCAGCCTGTAGTTACTCGCTTTCACAATTTCATAGGTCGCCAGAAAGTTCTGGAGGAGGCATGGTAAGTCCTGGCTCCATGAGGGACGAGGGTCTCATTTTTCCAGGATTTCTCGGCGGCTAAACAGCATAATCCCATAGGTGATGTTGGAGAAGTTCAAGGCTGCTGAAGTGAATTATTCCCTGCTTTAACCTGCAACACTGAGGGTGATATCTGACAATTCTGTAAAAACATTTGATAATCTGGCTCGTGCCTTGGCTTTTGTGAAGTCCACAGAAGGCAATAATTTGGAGGTCCAGTTGGCAGCTCGTTGAAATATCTAGATTCTCTCCTGTGTGCGGTCAAAATACAGCAGGGGCATTTGGCTCCAATTCTCTTTTTGGCTTATCTTTTCTCTTTTTCAAGGAGTATATCTCCTCATGGTAACGATGATATGGCTGTGTGGTTAACCTTCTAGGTCCTCGCCTATTGTGGAATGCCCCTTAGAATTATTGTCATTGTGATTTTTTGATATTTTGTTTGTGTTGGGGTTACAGAATTGTTGACTGGGTCAGGCAATAATACAGACAGGTTTCTTATCCGGGTAAAAAGTGCCATATGGAGTATATGATGCCTCTGGAAGACTGAGATGGGGGATATGTGTTTTGCTGCATTCCTGAACGTGCAGCAAAATGCTGTGCTATATTTCTTCTAGTTAATTGAGCAATGATGGTGGCTAATTTCAGACTATGCCCCTGGAATGTGCAGGGAGTACATCATTCTATTAAAAGAGAAAAGATCCTGGCTTTCCTTAAAAAGGATAAAGTGAACATAGCCTTTTTGCAGGAAACTCATGTAGATGACAAGGAGCACTTAAAGTTGAAGCGGGACTGGGTGCGGCAGGTTTTCATTTGCCTTGTCCTCTACCAGAGGTAGTGGTGTCGCAATTTTAGTCAACAATAATGTTCCTTTCAAGGTAGAGAATTGTGTGAAGGGCAAGTGAGGTAGATATGTGATTGTTAGGGGACTTGAATATGGAGAATCTGTTTCGATGATGAATATGTAAGACCCGCTTAATCATTCCCCAGAGTTTATTAAAGTCTTCATGGATTTTGTGGAGTTGGGGTCAGCTAATTCCTTTGTTAGTGGCAATTTCAATTGTCCCCTGAATCCCTTGGTGGATAAACTCCCAGTGACGGGAAGTCCTGCTGGCCAACAGGCAAGGGCCTCAGCGTTGGTTTGTGAGGAGGTGGGTTATTTGGACGTGTGGCAAACCCTGCATCATGAAGATAAAGAATTTACTTTTTTTTTCTGTTCCTCATCAATGTCATACTAGAATTGACTGCTTCTCTATGCCAAGAAGATTCTTACATTTGATGGCCTCCTGCATTTATAGGTAGTATTGTGATCCCTGACCATGCCCCTCTTTTCCTTGAGTTACTATTTGAGAGTAAAACGTTAATTGGTTCACTTAACAAGCCTCCATGGGCTTCACGCCGCAAATCATGGTAGTGCCGGCTTATTCACCGGGACCGCGCGCACCAGTCCCCTACTAACAAGGGAGAGCAGCACTTCAATCGCTCCTGCAGAGCGAACCTTTCACAGCTCGCAGCCATGCCACGGTGGAGACCAGCCGGGATTCAAGTATGCCATGCATGGCCAGACTGTTGGATGCGGTCAAAATCAGATGGGATGCCCTGTTCCTCGGAGGGTCAGCCACAGGGCAGCCAGGGCCGCCTGTGAGGAAGTGGCAACGGACGTCAGATCGGGGAGGATCACCAGGAGGACTGGATTTAACATTTTCTCCAGTTATGAGATCAATTTTATAAAGTCTGAGGCTGTCCTAGTAGATTGTCTCAGAGGAAGACTTTTGTTAACTTCCCATTCAGGTGGTCCCCCTGGGGGTTTACTTTCCTGGGTGTTGTAGTTACCTCTTTAATCAATTGTACGAGGCAAATTTCCCCCAGTTGATTGCATCTAATAGGTGGGACCAGTCCCGCTGGTCCTCCCTCCAGTTTTCATGACTGAGCAGGATTATATTAATTAAGATGAATGTGCTACCTAGGTTAATGTATCCTTTGCAGATGCTGCCTATGTTGTTGTCTGCTGGGGTCTTAAAGGAGATTAATGGGATGATTAGTTTGTTTATATGGAACAAAATGAAACCTCATTAGAAGTTGGCTAAATTGAAGCTCCCAGGTTCCAAGTGGGGGATTTGATGGCTGAACATTAAAATGTATCAATTAGCCTCTCATTTTAGATTTATAAGAGATTGGATTAGAGAGGACCCCTCCTCCATTTGCCACAACGTTGAAGCAGGCCAGTAAGCATATCCTTTACAAATCCTGTTAGTCTACAAAGTCTTCAAGACTGGATCTGTTAAGTAAGAGTATCCTACAATTATGAACACACTCAGAGCGTGGAGGATGGCCCGTTAATTGGAAGGAAGATTTAAATTGACTTCCGCTCTCTTTCCCATTCAGGGAAACCCAGATTTCCCAACAGGTCTTATGGACCATGGATTCAGAGCAGAGCGTGGAGGATGGCCCGTTAATTGGAAGGAAGATTTAAATTGACTTCCGCTCTCTCTCCCATTCAGGGAAACCCAGATTTCCCAACAGGTCTTATGGACCATGGATTCAGAGCATATGTAGGCCAGGAGATATCTTGATTCGTGCTTCCTTGTCATTTGTCATATTTTGAACAGCCACGCCAGCAGTTTGATATCCAAAGACACTCCTTTTTAAGATATCTGCAGCTTAGAGATATCTGCAGCTTAGAGATATATGAGAGCCTTTTTCCTCGGATGGTGATGTCTAGCACGAGGGGACATAGCTTTAAATTGAGGGAGATTGATATAAGACAGACGTCAGAGGTAGGTTCTTTAATAGAGAGTAGTAAGGGCGTGGAATGCCCTGCCTGCAACAGTAGTGGACTCGCCAACACTAAGGGTATTCAAATGGTCATTGGATAGACATATGTACGATAAGGGAATAGTGTAAATGGGCTTTAGAGTGGTTTCACAGGTCGGCGCAACATCGAGGGCTGAAGGCCTGTACTGCGCTGTAATGTTCTATGTTCTAGAGACTTCATCCTTAATAAGACAACTATGCTTTTTGATGCTTCAATTTCCCTGATGCAAAAGATCCTGATTTCTGCGGACCATGAACAGTTAATTAGCAGGTTTTTAGACATTTTATGTTCTTGATCCTGTGTGAGTGTATTGGGAACCCGGTGGTCTTGGGAGAAACACCTGACACTGAATATAGATTAGGAGACCTGGGGCAGTATATGGGAGTATGCCAATAAAATGTTGGTATGTAATACAATGAAGGAGACTCAGTTCAAAATATTGCAATGTTTGCACATCATATTGAGTTTGAGACACCGGTTATATCCTGTTATATTCTTGTTATGCTGAAAATGCCAGATAATTAAGGGTGACTCCATACGCTGTGTATGGTCCTGTGTCAAAATTCAATCCTATTTGTTTTGTGTAGTTAACGAGTGGATATCTGGCATTTATTTAATTAAATTTATTAAAACTTGATCATTTATTCCTAACTCTGGGTCTTCCAGATGGGAGGATTATTGGCATTCATGAAAAAAGGCTGTATAATATCCTAACTTTTGCAACATGGAAGAATATCCTTTTCTCCTGGATTAGCAACAAGTATTCTTCGATTCAAAATTTCCCTGAAATAATTATTAAATATATTCCTATAGGGTTCCTGATGTCCATACTCCATTATAAATCCAATACATTCCAAAAAGTGTGGGGCCCCTATCTCAAATATATAGGTTCCGCCATGTCTGACCTGCTCCTGCAAGGTTTTCTGTAAATCATGCAACATGGTCTTGAATTTGTTGTATGTGAAGCTGTGTGGCTTGTCACTTAATTTTATCCTCTTTCCCCCTATTCTCCAGGAGATCTGTTCTATAGATAGTGGCACTAAGTTTAAGAACCTTTGTTCTGTCTTTTACTGTTTTTATGTATGCAGAAACAATTGTTCTGTATTGTACCCATTTGTTTTTGGAAGTTTGATATGTTATTTGTAAAAATTTATAAAAATATGTCAAAAAATTGAAAGAAAAGGCATACAATGCTATGAAAATTAATTAGCAATGGATGACTAAAATATATAGAGGGTGAAATTGAAGTATGAGAGAAAACTAGCAAGAAATATAAAAATGCATGCTAAAAGTTTCTTATGTAAAACAAGTCCTCGTTTAAAGCTGTATTGTTTAAAGTTGTATCAGTATACCCATTTAACATTGGTTGTTTCACTTTACCAACATATGCCACATTTCAACCCCCTCCCCCCCCCCCTTTGCTGACTCCTGGCCTTGCTGACTCCCACCACAACTTGGTAACTCCTCCTTTACCGTCTCCCTCTATGGAAGCGGTCCAGAGGAGCTTTACTCGATTGATACCTGGGATGAGCGGGTTGTCTTATGAGGATAGTTTTGACAGGCTGGGCTAGTTTCCACTGGAGTTTAGAAGAGTGAGGAGCGACTTGATTTAAGTATATAAGATCCTGAATGCTCCTAACAAGATGGATGTGGAAAGACTATTTCCTCTTGTGGGTGAATCCAGAACTAAGGGGCGGGATTCTCCACTCGCGCGCCGAAGTGGCCGCGCCGTCGTGAACGCCGTCGAGGTTCATGCCGGCGCGGAATGGCCCCGGTCCCGACCGATTCAGGCCCTGACAATGGGCCAGGATCGGGGCCGCGTCATCTACATGCGCCAGGCCTTGTCGCCCGCGTGAAGGCGGCGCCGCATAGATGACGTGGCTGGCGCCGCATAACAGGCGTCATCCGCGCATGCGCGGTTGCCGTCCTCTCTCAGTCCGCCCCGCAAGAAGATGGCGGACGGATCTTGCGGGGCCGCGGAAGGAAGGAGGTCCTCCTTCAGAGAGGACGGCCCGACGATTGGTGGGCACCGATCGCTGGCGACCCCACATTTAAGGTACCCCCCGGTGCAGGATCCCCCCTCGCCCCCCCGCAGGCCGCCCCCTCAGCGTTCATGCACCGCTCACGACGGCAGCGACCAGGTGTGGACGGCGCCGGGGGTAACCCACCGTTTTGGCCTGGCCACTCGGCCCATCCGGGCCTGAGAATAGCGGGGGTGCCGGAGAATCGCCATTTTCGGTGTCTCCGGCGATTCTCCGGCCTGCGAAACTCGACCGGGCCGTTCCCGCCGCTTGGGAGAATCGCGGGAGGGCGTCGGACCGGCGTCCCAGGAAATTTTGGCGGCCCAGGCGATTCTCCCAACCGGCGTGGGAGTGGAGAATCGTGCCCACGGGCTCTGTTTTAAAATTAGGGGTCATCCTTTTAGGGCAGAGATGAGGAGATTTTCTTTATCAGCTGGTTGTGCAACTTTGGAACTCCTTGCCTCAGAATTTGGGGAAACAAAGTCATTGAATCATCTTTTTAAGCTGGAGGTAGATAGATTCTTGTTCGACAAGGGAATCAGAGATTATTGGGGGTCGATAAGAATGTGAAATTTGAAACACAAACAGATCAGCCATTATCTTAATGAATGGCAGAGCAGGATCGATGGGCTGAATGGTTACTTCTGCTCCTATTTCATATATTTGTCTTGCCTCCCAGCCTCAGTGCTTATCTAAGTTCTTGGGGTCTGTTCTTCAGTGGCTTGCGACTTCTGGTTCCGCTCCTGCCTTTGTGCCTCAACCCGCACTAGTTCCTGAACCCGCACTATGTCCTGGGCTCCATCTAGTGGCAAATGTTGGTCAGTGTAGTTCTTCAGGACTTTAGCTGTTCACTGCAACAAACAACTTCAGCTACGAGTCTGAGTCTGGTCAATCTGTGTGCTGAGGTGAATACTGTAATTTTAAAAAATAATTTGATTTGTATGTTGTATTTCTTTTAAATTTCATGATTTATTTTATTTTGCACATTATTTCAACTAGGAATGCACAATACTACAACTTGTACATTGTTTTTTTCCGGGCCAGAAATGACTGAAGGAAGCTAACTCTGGCCTTAACATTGATCCCTATGGGAACCCATGCATCACTTAAAGTCATTTCACTTAAAGTCACAATATTCAGGCATGCAACCACAACTTTAAGTGAGGATTTAGTAAATACAAAAGGAAAAGTGAATATTGACCCCTCACAGGGTGTGATTGGGGAATGAGTAATGGGAAATGAGGACATTCGAGAAACTTTGAACCAACCATGATAACTCAAGAAACGTTACTGAGAAAATTAATTAGACTAAAGGCTGATAATTCTTTTAGATCTGAAGGCCCGCATCCTTAAAGCATAGCTGCAATAAAATTGGAGGCATTGGTTTTGATCTTCCAAAATTCTTGGACGATCCCAGCAGATTGCAAAACCACAAATATAACACCTCTTCAAGAAAGAAGGGAATCCTAAGCAAGAAATCATTGGCTAGTTAGCCTAACATCTGTAATTGGTAAAATGTTAGAATTCATTATGAAGGAGGCAGTAGCAAGAGATTTAGAAAATCATAACACAATCCAGCAGAGTCAATGTGCATTTATAAAAAGGTTATTGTGTTTGACAAATTCACTCAAGTTCTTTGAAGACATAACAAGCAGTCAGGATAAAGGAGATGCAGATTTAGTGTTTTTGCTATTTGAAAGGCATTTGATAAGGTGTTAGCAAAGGGTTACTGCACAAGACAAAAGCCTGTGGTGTTAAGGGGTATTATGTTTGCATGGAAAACAGATCGGCTAACTGAAACAAAGATAGGTAGGAAAAGAAGTTATGAGGAGGATACAAATAGTCTGCAAAGGGACATAAGAACGTAGAAAAGTAAAGCACAGGAACAGGCCCTTCCGCCCTCCAAGCCTGTGCCGATTATGATACCCTAAATTTAAAAAAAACCTTAAGACCATAAGACGTAGGAGCAGAATTAGGCTACTTGGCCCATCGAGTCTGTCCATCATTCAATCATGGCCTTACTCATCTGCCCTTACTCAGTCTGTATCCTGTTAGATGTCTCTTAAGTATTGCTAATGTGCCTGCTTACACCACATCCTCTGGCAGCGTGTTCCAAGCACCCACCACTCTCTGCGTGAAAAACGTACCCTGCACATCTCCCTTAAACTTTCCCCCTCCTTGAACCTCTGCTCCCTTGTAATTGACACTTGCACCCTTGTAAAAAGCCTCTGACTATCCACCCTGTCTATGCCTCTCATTATTTTGTAGACCTCTCTCAGGCCTCCCTCAGCCTCCGTCTTTCCAGTGAAAACAATCCTAGTTTATTCAACCTCTCCTGATAGCCAACACCCTCGAGACCAGGCTGGATTATCCCTGCTTCCTTTCTTAAACAAGGGAACAACATTAGTTATTCTCCAGTCCTCTGGAACCTCACCTGTGGTTAAACAGAATGTGAAGATATCTGTTAAGACCCCAGCTATTTCTCCTCTTGCCTCCCGTAGTAACCTGGGATAGATTCCATCCGGCCCCAGGGACCTGTCTACCTTAATGCAATTTACGATACTCAATATCTCCTCCTTTGATATATTGATGTTCTCAAGAGCATTCACATACCTATCCCTGACCTCAACATCCGTCATGTCCTTCTCCCTGGTGAATACCAGTACAAAGTACGCATTAAGGATTTCATCCACTTCCTGTGGTTCCACGCATAACTTCCCTCCATTGTCCTCAAGTGGGCCTACTCTTACTCTTGCTACCCTCTTGCTCCGAATACATGCATAAAAAATCTTGGGATTCTCCTTGACCATGTTTGCGAAAGACATTTCATGGCCCCTTTTAGCCCTCCTAATCTCACGTTTAAGTTCCTTCCTACTTTTACTGTATTCCTCAAGGGTTTCGTCAGTTTTTAGATGTCCAGACCTACCATATGCTTCCTTTTCACTAAGCTTACAATTTCCATTGTCATCCTTGGTTCCCAAATCCTGCCATTTCTATCCTTCAGTTTTGTGGGGACATGCCTGTCTTGCACTTCAATCAACTGGCCTTTAAAAGCCTCCCACATGTCATACATGGATTTGCCCTCAAATAGTCGTTCCCAATCTGCATTCCCCAGTTCCTGTCCAATTTAGATGTAATTGGCCCTCGCCCAATTAAGCACCCTCACCCGCGGGGCCACTCTAGTCCTTATCCATGACTACCCAAAATTTTATGGAATTATGGTCACTAAGCCACTGGAAAAATGCTCCCTCACTGAAACATCAATCACCTGGCCTGGCTCATTCCCCAATACCAAGTCTAGTATGGCCCCCTTCCTGGTTGGATTGTCAACATTATGTACCAAAAAGTGCTCTCCATCCGAGCCCCTGGCTGTAAGGGATCCCCAGTCAATGTGGGAGAAGTTCAAGTCACCCATCATAACTACCCTGTTTTTTCCACACCTTTTCCGTATCTGACGACACAAGTGCTCCTCTCTCCTGCGGGCTGTTGGGAGGTCTATAGTACACCCGCAACATTGTGATTTCACCCTTCTTATTCCTGAGCTCCACCCATAATGCCCCACTGCAAGATCCCTCCAATGTGTCCTCCCTCAACACAGCTGTGATCTGCTCCCTAATTAGCAAAGCAACTCTCCCACCTTTTTTGTTTCCCCTTCTGTTCCGTCGAAAACAACGATATCCCGGAATGTTAAGCTGCCAGTCCTGTCCCTCCTTTAACCATGCCTCTGTAATTGCAATGACATCATAGTTTCATGCACTAATCCAGGCCCTCAGTTCATGTTTTACCTGTTATACTTCTTGCATTGAAGCAAACGCACTCCAGACCTACAGTCCCGCTGAACACTGTGGTTTCCCTCTGTCTGCTCCTACTCTATGCTATGTTTATCTCAGGCTCACTTTTTTCATCAGTCTCTACAGCTTTTATGGGCGGCATGGTAGCACAGTGGTTAGCACTGTTGCTTCACAGTGTCAGAGACCCGGGTAGATTCCCAGCTTGGGTCACTGTGCGGAGTCTGCACGTTCTCCCTGTATCTGTGGGGTTCCTCCGGGTGCCCCGGTTTCCTCCCACAAATACCGAAAGACGTGCTTGTTAGGCGAATTGGACATTCTGAATTCTCCCTCAGTGTAGCCGAAGAGATGCTGTAGTGTGGTGACTAGGGGATTTTCACAGTAACTTCATTGCAGTGTTAATGTAAGCCTACTTGTGACATTAATAAAGATGATTATTATTTCAATTATTATTATTATTTACTGGCCTGCTGTTCTGGTTCCCACCCCCCTGCTGCACTAGTTTAAACAATCCTGAACAGCACTAGCAAACGTCCCATTGGTTAAGTGAGTGAGCAAAAAATTAGCAGATGGAGTCTATGTGGGGAAAATGTGAGATTATTCACTTGGGCAGCAAGACCAGAAATGCAGAATGATACCTAAATTGAGAATGGCAACAGAATGCTGTGCGGTCCAGAAAGATCTCGATGTCCTTGTACATGTATCAAAGAGATTAGCATGCAGGTGCAGATAATAATTCGGAAGATCTTTATAGTAAGGGGGATGGAATATAAAAGGCGAGATGTCTTGCAACAAATGTACAACACATTGATGAGATTCTCCTGGAGTACTGTGTGCAGTTTTAGTTTCCTTACTTAAGGAGGAATATACACAGTAGAAGCAGTTCAGAGAACGTTTGCTACGTTGATTCCTGGGATAAGGAAAGTTGAGTAGTTTGGGCTCCGATACTCATTGGAGTTAGAAGAATGAGTATCCCTGTGCCAACATGCCACCATTGTTCCTTTCAAAATAGCATTAGAACTCAATAATAAAGCAGCACCTTAAGATTTCCTGGTATGATATCTCTTTCAGAGAAATTAATAATAATTGGGCCAAATCTTCCAGTGTTCAAATCATTGGAGAACTGATGTCAAATTGAAGATGCATGTCAGGACCCCATGGAAGTCCTAATGCACGGACCAGGTGGGAATTAGCTACCAAGTTTCAACTTCTGATGGGCAATTACCCTGCTCTGCAGGAGCCTTTGTGAAAGTCTCTGACTATGAGCTTCATCCTAGACTGTGCCCCTCCCACCCTCCGACCTGGCCCAAATACCCCAACCTGAATATCCCTCCTGACTCCACTGAGCCTGACTATCCCACCCAAAAAAAAACATGCCGCCTGACTACCCCTCCCAACATGACCCAACTACCCACCAATTACCCTCCTAACCACCTGACTGTTCCAATCTGAATAGTCCCCTGACCTGATCAATCCCCGACCTGATCAATCCCCGACCTGACTACCCACTTTCCCACTTCATCCACTTACCTACTTAGCCACTCATTCAGCTGCCTCCCTACCAATTCACCCAGCCACGTTGATTCAAGGGAATTTTTATACACATTGACAATCCGCGAACATTGCTGCTCCTTGGCATATCCAAGCCATTGAGTTATTTCTGTTGCTGTCTTCAGTAACTTTTAAAAAGAAGATTCTGACATTTGACTCTTCAAAGGATTTGTTTACAGCACAATTTCATTAGGAAGAGAGCAGTTAGTCAATACTACTGTCTCACCTGGTATTTGGCTAAAAAGGAGCAGGGCATTAATTACATTGTCGGGTAAATATTCACTTGCATTCATTACCCCTTTTTGGCTAAGCATTTTGTTATTTTAAAGTCGACCGAGAAGCAAATAGAATGATTGCATAATCATTTTGAAACAAAGTAAATTTGGTATTTTCTGGAAGCATACATGGCCACATTTTAATGGGTAAAACAGCAAATTTTATTTTACTTTGTTGCTGTAGCAAAATAAATTACTTGGAGAATGGCTTGGGGCCACAGTGAAAACTTAATTTTTGGCAGTTTCCAAAAGCCAGCTGATGGCATAGGCAAACAAATAAATGCATTTTGCCTGCGCCGTATCAATTTTTAATTTGATGATTGTATTAAATGTTTTAATTTTATGGATGTTTATTTTTCCAGAAAACAGGCGACAGCAGACATCCTATTGATAACATAAACAAATAATTATTAATTCATATCAGTAGATGTCTGTTTTGTTTTGTATAGTCCTCATTACTTCTGCACAATCCTTGCAATCTCAGGCAGCCGCCTTACTGGAAAGTGGGTTTATTCATTTCCCATTGCCAGTGACGTCAATTATGAAGATGCTGCTTAAAATGTAATAAGCATTTTGATCCAGTCAGCACGTACTGATTTTTTAAAATGCCAATTTTTTATTTATTTATGGCTACATCCAATCAATTCACTTTGTATCACAAGCAGAGGTCTGGCCAGAATCACGGAGCCATAAATAGAACTGCAGAACAGTTAAGGAGGAGGCCATTTTGGCCCATTGTGTCTGCACCAGCTCTCCAAATGAGCAATTCCCCTCGTGCCATTTCCCTCTTATAATATCTCCTCCCAGCATGTCCTGCCACCTTCAATGACTTGTGCACATATGCGCCCAAATCTCTCTGCTCTTACACCTTTTTTTGAGTTGGATCCTCTATTTTATTCTGTCTCCATGTTCTTCCCACCAAAATGAATCACTTCACACTTCTCTGCATTGACCATCTGAAATTGTCTGCCCAACCACTTTGGATGTAAAAAAAGGGGAGAACAGGACCCTGTGGAGGACCAAAGAGGCATGAAGGTTCAAGAACATAGATCATTAAAATGTCATGAACAGATGTCGGAAATAATCATAAAAACAAATGGAATGCTGGCCTTTATTTCTGGTGGACTAGAACACAATGGGGTAGAAGTCATGTTTCAGCTATACAAAGCCCTGATTGGACCACACCTTGAAAACTGAGCATTTCTCGACACCATGCTTTTGGAAGGATATATTGGCCTTTGAAGGAGTGCAGTGTAATTAAAATAGAACAATACCTGGACTACAAGGGTTATTTTGAGGTACAGTTACACAAACTAGGATTGTATTTCATGACATTTAGAAGGTTATGGGGAATTTGATGGAGGTTTTCAAGCTATTATGGGGAAAAATCAAGAAAAACTATTTTCACTGGTTGGAGAGTCTGGGGCTTGGAGACATAATCTAGAAATCAGAGTCAGACTTTTCATAGATGGAATTAGGAAACACATGAAGAGTAACAGGAGTTTGGAAGTCTCTTTCACAAATGAGAATTGATGCGTTAATTGTAGAAAGAATTACTTCTGGAAATTATTTATTACACCGGCCACCGTAAGTAGCGAGCAAACCACTTGAAGACCAATGCATTTGCTACCAGCAATGGGGGCTGTATGTGACCAACTTTGTTCCAAATGTTACATTTGGCAAATCATTGGCTATTTCACGTGATATTCAAATGATGCTCCAAAAAGCTGGAAGTTTTACGTTGGTGGCATAGACTGGTGCAATGTAGATAAATTCAAGGGTCACGCTTAGCTCATATAGTGTGGTAAAAGAGTCCTGTTGCCCTGTTTTTTTATCATAGTCTATCAAGTAATTACAAAAAATCTGCTGATGGTTGGAAGTAATTGACAATATAAACTTTGTAGAATTGGAGAGGTTACCTGTCCCTAAGGAAGTTCTTAGGTAAGCATTGATATGACAAGGGAATTTTCAACGGATTGTTATGAACCAGTCTTGGATCTTACCTTGTTACCAATACGACCAGTAAGCAATCCCACATGTTCTTCGTATAAGCGATTAATTTTAATTTAGAGTACCTAATTTCTTTTTCCAATTAAGGGGCAATTTAGTATGGCCGATTCACCTAACTTGCACATCTTTGGGTTGTGGGGGTGAGACCCATGCAAACCCAGGGAGAATGTGCACATTACGTGGAAGCCATCAGATCTCTCGCATCTCAGACCACTAAGCTAACAGATGAGTTTGTGTGACAACAAAGTTTAATTTATGTTGATCATGAAAAGTTTTCAATACTTTTCTGCATTTAATTGCATTCTAGATTTAATTGGGAGAAAACTAAATTTTTACATATTGTTACATTTGATTTGTATGATGTTTTTCTTCTGCAACAAAAAGAATCTGCATTGTGAATTTGGTTTTACTTGCCTTCATGTCATTGATACGCTAAGTGTTGTGTGATGTTGAGAAATTCAAGTTTTGTAAATTAGAATCAACATTATTTTTGTAGATTTTGCTTTTCACAATTCTCTTGCATATAATAAATTTCATATGCAAACATAGGACATATCATCTTGGTCTCATCGCATCTTATTGTTGAAGACATCTACACTGAACTTTCTTGCTCAGGTTTTGTTTTTTAACATCTATCTTCTGTGATATAAATATTTTAATGGTGTTCTAACACTGTCTGATAAGTATATCGATGTGTATTTACTGACAATTCAAAGTCTTCCTGCTGTAGAGTGAACATAATCAATTTTGAAGCAAGGTTTGGCAAGTAAAACCAAATTCACAATGCAGATTCTTTTTGACTACCAAGGTGGGTTGCTCAAGTCGAGAAATTTCCAAACTTGCCAAATGCACTTGTTAAATAGCACACAATTCTCACTTGTGGTTGGGACAGGAGCGGGGAGGTGTGTGCATGGAATGAAGTCGGGCCTGAAGAACAAAGACAGCCTAATACAGGAATGTGCCAAGGCCGGCTGGTTGGAAGGCTTGGCTCATTTATCTGGTATCTTGTTGCAGTTGTTTTAGAAGTTCGGCCTGCTAGCCCCCACTCCTCACCCCTTCCATCACCCACCTCCATTGCCCCTTATATCCTTCATGCTAACTCATGTTCCCCAGCCAAACCCCATGGCCCCTCTTGGCTTTCATGACTTCCATAGCCACTCATCCAGTATCCACCATGGACAGCTCAGGAGCCAAATGGGGATGAAATAAAATAATGTATCTAATACAGTTCTCACTCCTACATACTTGATTGTGAAAACATTTTCACCCATAAAACCGCATCAAGGTAGCGCAGCGGTTAGCACAGTTGCTTCACAGCTCCAGAGTCCCAGGTTCGAATCCCGGCTTGGGCTCCCCATGTCTGCGTGGGTTTCCTCCGGGTGCTCTGGTTTCCTCCCACAGCCTAAAGATGTGCAGGGTAGGTGGATTGGCCATGCTACATTGCCCTTACTGTCCAAAAAGGTTAAGTGGGGTTACTGGGTTACAGGAATAGCGTGGAGGCATGGGCTTGAGTAGGGTTCTCTTTCCAAGGGTCGGTGCAGACTCGATGGGCCGAATGGCCTCCTTCAGCACTGTATTCTATGAACCCATTTAAAGCTTTTAAATCTCACCCAAGTGGTTAATCTCTTATAAAACCAGCTTCTCTTCAAACGCCACATCAAAGACATCTAATCTTTTATTAGATTATTTAATCTGTCAAGTAAACTGTGAACTCAGAATCTCCTCGTGGGATTGTTTCAATTTCTGAATTTCAACCAAGTATTCATAATGATAACCCTTGGTGAAATGTCAACAAAGAGTTCCATTGAAACTGTAGGACCAGGTGCCCTGCTTCTTTCAAAAAAGTACAGCAGGGTGCTCTTAAATTCTTACAAGTAGCTGCAGACTACATTTTATTGTTCAAACAGTGGTTCATATTAAAAAACCTCAGACCATGACATTTATGCAGACTTTACCAACTCTTCAAGAACCTTTACATCTACTCCATCAATTTGTGACTAACACTGCAGGTTAAGGCCCTTGCAACAGCCAAAATGGGGTCTGTTTGACCTCAGCATTGAAATCAAATGGATCTGCTTAGTTCTGGTTTCCCTCCTGTATGAATCATGCTCCTGCCCCCTTTCCCCTATGGGGAAAAATTGGATCAGTCATGAATGGGGACGGTACTTCCACATCCAGTTTCTGCCTGTTGTTTTGAAAGGGATGCAGAGCCTTCTGAACCTCACAAAAATCCAGTCTTTGGTCTGCTGTGCATGTAAATTGTGTCATGTGTCCAATATGAATCACTTCTGTCTTCGTTTAAGTTTGCAATTACTGTGCTGAGCTCTTTGAAACAAATGGTTTAATGTTTTGTGAAAATCTATTAGATGTCCATTCTTTTCCAACAAAACCTTCTGATGAAAATGAAATCAAAGAACAAGGTAAAAACTATGCATTCAACGATTCTTTATTCTGCAGACAGATAAAATGAAAAGAGACCAGGGGCGGGATTCTCCGACCCCCCCGATGGGTCGGAGAATCGCCGGGGGCTGGCGTGAATCCCGCCCCCGCTGTGTCCCGAAGTCTCCGCCACCAGAGATTCGGCGGGGGCGGATTCGCGCCGCGCCGGTCGGCGGGCCCACCCACGCCGATTCTCTGGCCCGCGATGGGCCGAAGTCCTGCTGCTGGAATGCCTGTCCCGCCAACGTGGATTAAACCACCTTTTGAACAGCGGGACAAGGCGGCGCGGGCAGGCTCCGGGGTCCTGGGAGGGGAGTGGGGCGATCTGGCCCCGGGGGGTGCCCCCACGGTGACCTGGCCCGCGATCGGGGCCCACCGATCTGTGGGGGCACTCTTTTTCTTCCGCCTTCGCCATGGTCTTCACTATGGCGGAGCCGGAAGAAACCCCCTCCCCTGTGCATGTGCTAGGATGACGTCGGCAGCCGCTGACGCTCCCGCACATGCGCGGACCCGCGTTGCCCGCCGAAGACCCTTCGGCCCCGGCTGGCATGGCGCCAAAGGCCTTTCCCGCCAGCCGGTGGAGCGGAAACCACTCCGGCGCGGGCCTAGTCCCTCAAAGTGAGGGTTTGGCCCCTAAAGGTGCGGAGACTTCCGCACCTTTGGGGCGGCCCGACGCCGGAGTGGTTCCCGCCACTCCATCACGCCAGGACCCCCCGCCCCGCTGGGTAGGGGAGAATCCCGCCCCAGATGTTTTATTCCAGCATGTTTCAACATATTAAATGAAAGTACTTAATTTTTTTAAGAACTGATTATCCTGAGAATAAACAGGACCATTCTTTCAGAATTTAAATCTCATCTTGAATTAATGAGAAGTTTGAAATGACCATTTGAGGTAAAAGGGAAGGCAGTATTTAAGATTAGTTTTGACTATCACATACAAAATTCTATTTCATTAGCATAGGCATGAGCAACAATTGAAGAGCGATCTTTTCGCTTTTAGTTTGTATTTTTTATTCTGTTTATTATATTTAAGAAGTACAGAGCTATGGCAAGGCTTTCTCAGGAATTGGTTCTGGTGAGCCTTCTTTCAGTATGTATCGTACAACTGAGTAGCTCAGTCAATGTAATGATGCTCGTTCACAGACTTCATTAGAAACACAAAAAGTAAGAAGAAAAACTAGAAAGAGGTCAACAGCTCTCACAGCTGCCCTACATTTCATTTGCCTCCCTGGGGTGATTTCCCTCCCTTAGTCACAATGAGTCCTCCAAGACAGGTGACCCTCTTCTATTGTGTTGCCCATCAAGGGACAATCACCACAAATCACCACAGTCAGCCACTTAGGTGACACTTAAGGTCAGCCATGAGTTGTGGGAATTGGTAGGGGTAATAAGTTCCCTTTGCCAAATAACATTAGTGAAACCTTTGGATCTCTATGATAATCTGGAAAATAGTATGGTTATTTTTCGAGTGCTATCCACAAGTTAGCAGATTTATTGAATCCAATTTCGTAATTTGTGTTACAACACCATGGGCTATTGTGCTGTCAATTGCAGCCCCACAGGCCCCGGAGTCCCAACAGAAGTGAATTAACCAATAATTTGTATATAAGTTCTGAGATATTTAATCCTTGACTGTTTCAATGACTTGCAAGCACCAGTTTGTAAGTGAAACACAAGAACTGTTTATTTATAACAACAATAGAGATAAGGCATGCAACAATTGTACTAGGATAATGGCCAGATAATCTACTACTCCACCCTCCCTTTTCCTGTCCCACCCTCTACCCAAACACACTGAAAATGGTCACATTCACAGGGAAGGGGAAGGTAAAAATCATAGAAGATTATTGTGAGATGGATGATGAGTGTCCTTGCTTCGGATGTTATTCAGCTGACTGTCCTTCCAAGACGCAAAATGATTGAGAACCACCGGTTGGATGGTTAATGAGGGTCTTCTGTCCGGAGCCTTCAGGCAGAGCTCTCAGGCTGTGTAATCCCCACAGGGGAGTCACTTTAACTTGTATTAATCTGGGCTTTCACTCAGACCATCCACCTCAGGTCTGTTTAATTCTGACTTGCTTCCAACTCCACCAGAATAACTATTAGTGTCACTGAGGTACGACTAGGCATCTCCACACGAGATTGCAAGAATTATTTTTTAAAACCACTGACTCTGTTCAGCTAGTGGTTGGATTGGATCCTTAAGATTACTTGTCTCCACTCAAACTCAACTTGGATTTTTAACCTTACTTAGTGTCCAATTTCCCCAGAACGTCTACCAGCTCGGGTGAGGAGAAAACAGAGACTCCAACTGGAGCGTTTGATAGTTTTACCCTTTGAGAGAGATTCCAAAAGAGCTTTCTTCAGCTCTGTGTTCAAAACTAAAACTCCTGAGAACCTGCCTGCCTTGCCCAACATTCTGGAACGGCCAGCACCAATCAGCATCAAGTGTTAATTAAGAACCGAGAATTTAAAACAGCTTATTGGTTGCCAGCCAAGTCAATCAAGATGAGTCATCACCAATGTCAGCACACCTGGCTGGATTCCTTTTTTTTAATTAAAGGGGGAGTCCATTTTAAAGACATAGGCAAATTTTTGTCCAGGTACAAAAATAACAGGGAATACACAGAGAAAACAAGGTTAAATCTAGGTTAAAACAGGAGGATTGTTACATTTGTCATAATATAATCGAAGCGTGCAATTTGCCCCAACCTCAATACTGCTGTTCCTGTAATTTCTGAACATTTTTTATTGTTTTGCTGGGTACAATCGGATATGAAATAAAATTATATTGGAAGGTGGAATTGAAAAGTAAAATACAAAAACTCCACAACAAGATTGTAAGTATTTGAAAGGAGCGATTAACCTTTTAAGCAGAGACACTTTGTCAGAATGGGAAAAACAAGACAGTCAAATTTCTCTAACTAGCTAACCAAAAGTAGTTCAGCAAAGAAGCACCAGAGAGATTTCACATCATGTAACTGTATTTTATTAATCAAGCTGAAGAGAGGCTTAAAAATGTTCAGTGACATATCATCACAGAATTATTACAATATAGAGTGGCTGTTTGTCTTCTCGAAGCCACATCAGCATTCTACAAGAGCCACTCAGTTAGTCTCACTACCCTGCCCTTTCCCCATAACCCAGCAATTTAAAAAAAAATTTCAGTTGCTTACCAAATTTGCTTTTGAAAACCACAATTGAACCTGCCTCGCCCACTCTCACAGGCTATGTATAACAGATCAGAACTACTCGCTGCATTAAAAAAAATGCTCATGTCACCTCTGGTTCTTTTGTAATCCCCTTAAACCTGTCTCCCCCCCCCTCCCCCCTTTGATATGGGTTGAGTACCTGTTTCTCTCTAACTACTCTGTCTGGATCATTCATGATTTTGAACATCTCTACAAAATCTCTTCTCAACTTTCTCTGCTTTTTACTGAAGTCCTTAATCCCCAGAACCAGGCTCGTAAATCTTTTCTGCACCCTCTCCAAAGCCTTCAAATCCTCCCTAAAGTGTGATGGCCAGAATTGGACACAATACTGCAGTTGAGGCTGACAGTCCAAATGGCCAATCTCTTACATAAAGCTGGGGGTGGACTAATATGAAGTTTTGGACTTCATTTGCAGCAGAAATAGCCTGCAGAAATTTGAAGTGGAAAGCAGATTTGCTGATCCTGAAAGTTCTACAAAAGGCAGAATGTCATGTTTTAACATGACCTGTGTAACATAGAGCATTATGAAATAGTTTAAAATTTATTTCAAATGATATTCTGTTAATATATTGCATATAAAATAAATTAGTTTACAATTAACCTCATCTCACTTGACTGTATATCACTGCCCCTCCAGAAGATATAATGTGGTGGGGTGGGCACAGTAAGAAGTCTTACAACACCAGGTTAAAGTCCAACAGGTTTGTTTCGAATCACTAGCTTTCGGAGCGCAGCCTGAGGAAGGAGCTCTAGAAGATAGGTGAATTGAACATGCCAGTACGTGCGAGATTACACTACATAAAACATAAAACATACACTGCAATTCTCCGGTCATAATATTTTACTGCATGTTGGCAGCAAATGTAAAGTCCTGATCATAAGCGATCCAGGTCTACTTACTTGAGTCTTGTGTAACACTATATTGTGCCATTCCGCTCCCCCCCCCCCCCCCCCCCCCCCAAACCATGCTGTCCCCTCCTCCCATATTGTTGCGGAGGAAGTATAGCTGTTGGATTGTAATGTACTTCACTTACCCACTTATGAGAAACCAGACAAAGATTCTTGGAGTAAAGCATCCAGTTTATTCAAGCTATAACGAGGGCCTCTGACATTCCAAGTGGGACACCAGAGAAGCCCAGATTTAATGATAGCACAGACATTTGTACTTCAAGGTTCGATCAAGGTCCCTCTGTCCCATGATATCCCTGCTGTGCTGGCTCTGTCCTCCAGTGGTCCCATGCAGCCCCTTATGTGGTCCCATACCCCCATTCTGCCTATCCCTCTCCCATACCTCTACCAGACTCAGCCCACAAATCAAAGCACAAAAAAAATCAGAATGCGGACAGACAAAAACTATTTTCGATTCCAATATAAAATATACCAATATGGTAATATTAGATTTGGAGGGCATCAGGGATTTCACTGCAGTATTTAAATTTAACCTTAGCAATGATGTGAAAGCAGTGATCATGAAATAAAAATAGGAAGTGTTAGAAATGCTCAGCTGGTCTGGGAGCATCTGTGGATAGAGACCGAAACGTGATCAACGTTTCAGGTCGAATGTGATTCTTCTTTGGAACATGAATCATGAGTTGGGGCATGTGGAAAAGTTCATGGAGTTATGTTTGAAAGCCACAACTCAGAAAGTTAAAGGGCATGCTGATATTGTACTTCACAATGCTATAAGTTGAATTGTCAATCATCCCATTTCCTTGAACCCTGTATGAATACAATAATAAAATAAATTGAATTTCAAAGTTCATAATGCGGGTGACAGTTATAACCTCACAGAACTGGATCTCATTTGATACCATATTAACTTCACTTCTGGGATGCCAAACAACCACGATGTTTGGTCTATTGCATTCTTTATATTTATTGTATTGATTTTTTTAACAAGTTTTTTTCATCTTGTCCAGTTGCATCCTGTACAGATCCAATATGAAAACACAAATATCTTGCAAGCTTTGAAATTCATCAGCTAGTATTTATAAATTTAGACTTTGAATGCATAGATGGTTCTTTCAAGAATGTAAATTTTAGACGATTTAAAATGAAAAAGACTATACACAGCAAAATGTTGATCATATAATTGTAGTTTTCGAGTAATCATGTTTACAGATGTAGGTTTCTTGGCACTTAAGGATTCAATTGTTCATTTGTGGGCTTATAAATATGTAAAATATTGATTGAAATTTAGTTATGAAATGTTAGTGACATATTTGACAAGTCATAAAGGAAACCAATTGATTTTAGTCTACTATTACACAAGTGTATGCCAAAAGGTGGATTGGCGCACTCTTAGATTACATAATAAATTATTCTAGTTATCTGCTGACACCAAGGACACGGGATGACATGGCACTTTGGTTAAATTAATTGATCCGTTATCGACACTTTTTTTGTTACCAGAATAAAGTTTGGACCATTAGCAGCGAATTGACGACTGATGACCCAGCAATGAACTTTAAAATATTCACTGCATAAAAAAGCAACTTTGAGTTCAATCATGAATATATTATTTTGCACAACTTACAGTACTAGATAATTTAAAGTATTTTCAACTTTGCCCCTGGCATCAAGGCTAAGGAATCTATCTTTTGGAATCATTTAGTTTGTGGCAACTTAATTCAGTGAACATCCTGCTTAGCCTAGCCTATATCAAGGCTATGACCATGCATACGCTACCCCAAATATCTCCATTCCTTCAGTTTTTCTTTTTATCCTCAAATTAAAATAATTTTTTCTTTCAAATAAGTTCCCCTTAATGTTTCCCCCTTTGCCATGAACTGTTATCAGAGGCATGCACACAGGCTATTCTGCCTTTCAAAAGCCACCAAGGGATCAGATTATTGGTGGAGATAATCAGTTTTCTCCTGCACCCCCTCACCCAAAAATATTGACAGAAATTGGAGGCTCCCTTCCCTGCCCTGGCCATGATTTAGTAACTCAATCCAGATTAATTATAGGTGAATCCACCCAAATGTTCTCACAAGTCCCCCAGTGCCTTGTCCCTCAAAAACCTATTTGCCTTCTCCGGCGTATCATAATAGTGCTCTTCACCCTCACGCATGACCCACAAACAAGCAGGGTACAACATCCCGAACCGCACTTTGTTCCTGTGACCTTTTGGCCCTATTGAACCTGGCCCATCGTTTGGCCAACTCCACACCCAAGTCCTGGTAAATGCGACCAGCGTGGCCTTCCCAGGTGCACTCTCTTGTCTCCTTTGTCCACTGCATGATATTCTCCTTATCCAGGTATCAGGGCAATCGCACAATGATCACCCTCAGCAACTCTCCCGCTTTAAGCTTCCTCCTCAGCAACCTGTATGCCCGATCCACTTCAGGAGGTTGGTTAAAGACCCCCTCCCCCACCAACTTCTCGAACACCCTCGCCATGTACTTTGTGACCTGTGGTCCCACCATCCCTTCAGGCAGCCCCATGATCCTGAGATTCTGTCTCCACGAGCATTTCTCCAGGTCATCCAACTTCTCTCTTAACTTCTTCTGGCCTTCTGCTATCAATAACATTTCTGCCTCCAACGAGGCCAACTGACTGACATGGTCAGCCATTTACTCCTCCACCTTCTGGAGCGATGCATTCTGTGCCTCCAGCCTTTGCTCCACTCCCTCTATGGCTACCCAAATCGGCTAGGCCACTCTGGCCAGGTCTTCTGAGGCTTCCTTCCTATGCTGCTGAAATTTAGCTGTCAGAAACTCCACCAATTTTTCCTTTGACCATTGTGCAGGCAACAGTGCCTCACAGGTCTCTACCATCTTTTCCTCTGTCGCACTTCGAGAGTCCATCTGGTCTGACTGTTGCCCCTTATTTGTTGCACTCATGGTTTGATAGATCCTACGCATTCCCTACCGAAGAAAAATTCTTAGTTCTCTGTACTCTTACATTTTCTACCTGTGTAAACACCTGCAAAAAGTGTAAAAGGACCACAACAATTCCACCTCAGATAGGATGTCGACCACTTACTCCATGGTCTCCACCGGAATTCTATTGGGTCGAATTTTAATTCATGGAGCAGTTAGGCAGTTCAGAGAGCTTAAGACTGGGTGCCATAGCAGTACCCCCATGCCCATCGCCTCCCAACACCACAAGTATTTCACCAATGAAGAGGAAGGCGCAGGCAGGCTGCTTGTGTGTAGGCCAATTGAGGCCTTTAAGTGGCAACCAATCTGGGTTATCACTCACTGACCCTTTCTGTGACAGTTTCTAGAGGATTGTGAAAATTGGGAAAAACGTTAAATCATAGGCATAAGACAAGATGCCAATGGATATCATGAATAGCATGTTTCTTCCAACTCTCAGAGACAAAGAAACATCATAGCCAGCAAGGACCTCCCTCATATGATCAGAAAGAAGTAAACTGGTTGTATAAATATATTTAATTATCGAGAGGAATGTCTATTCTGCAGTTTAATATATTTCAAAATAAATAATATTTTAAACCAGAATGAGTGAGTCTCATTAAAATAATTGAATCTTGAAAGGCTTGAATTATGTATTTAAGGCAAGGCATTTCTGTTTATATCACTGTGCTTGTACATGGAGAACATCCAAGATAAAAACAGAAATGCTGGAAGTATTCAGCTGGTTAGGTAGCATCTTTGGAGTGAGAAATAAAGTTAATGACCTGGACGTGGTAGTTGTATTGACAGGATGGCATAAATATTCCATGAAACTGATGGCAACTTTTGGAATTTGTGCAGACGCAATTAAATATGCAAACCCAGAGGTTGTAATGAGTTTTTCTATGCTTCTCCATGAGGCGCTTTGTTGACGTCCCCACAGTCTGCAATTAGTGGGAAATAATTGAACTGGTGAGAGCCTTCCCTTTGTTTATTTTAAATTCGCTGAGAGAAGACTTCCAACCCCCCCCACCCCACAAAAGTTATACCGAGTTAATGAGGCGTAACTTGGTTTTGAATGGAGTACAAAGTAATAACTACTGCCAACAATCTCTGTGAAACTAATTTTATATTGATGTAATTTCACTCCTTTGCGTTCTATAATATTTGAAGATTTTTAATATTTTCACATTTTTGTTTGATATTTCAGCACCTAATGTCCCAACATTTATTTCAATTTCTGTAAAGTGAAGGATAAGCAGAGAATTTTACTTCCTGCTTTGCTCGCTTCAGTGTAGTTGGTTGGATACTCTGCTTGATGACATCATTGCTACTGGGCACCCAGAGATCCTCTTGACTTGGCTGCGCGAAGATTGAAACTAACATTGGGATATGTAAACTCCACATCACTGAGACCGCTAGATATTCGTGGACAATTTTCTTGCAGATCAGTGCAAGTGTTGCAGCTTTGCCACTAACTGCAGAATTTGGGCCAAGGTTTCAAAGACATGACCTTCCACATCTTGATTCTCTTTCCATAGCTCCCTGACCTGCTAAACATTTCCAGGATTTTCTGTTTTTATTTCAGATTTCTAGAATCTAATATATCTTGGTATTATATGAGAGCATTGAATTCTTCACTCGTTGAATCAAACTTTAAAAGGTTGCAGGAAGTTCTTCCTACAACAAGAGCCTGCCTGCAACCCAAAACCGGACTAAAGACCTCCCAAAATGGCGGACACGCCACATTAGGACCTGAACGCGGCGAAAGGTAGACACGTATTTGCCGAACCCCGGGGCCCGACCGGAATGCGGACATGCCCCTCCCCCGGTGACCCCAAAATTGCAGGCAGCGCTTGGAACCCCACCAGACGCGACCCCAAAATCGAAAACAGCGCCCGGGATGCCACCTAAAACAACCACTTACCTTCGACAAGGCCAAATCTTCTCCCATCGGATCCCAGGACCATCCAGAAGTAGCTTCCAACCAAGGAAGTGAGGGAAACGCGGTGGTCTGCAGGTGAGACTAAAACAATGCGGTTTCAAGTCCCCTCTCCCCGGCATACTCTTGACAAACATCCAAGCGATCGAAAACATGCTGGACAAGATTAACGCTCGACTTACCTCTCAGAGGGAAGTAAGAGACTGCTTTATGCCTTGTTTCATGGAGACATGGCTCACTCCTGCCTCACCAGACTGTGCCATACAACCTGATGGCTTCTCAATACACTGGATGAACTGCACGGCATCATCGGGCAAAGTGAAGGGTGAAGGGGTTTGCTTCCTCATCAATTCCTGATGCTCGGACGTGGTGACCCTGGCTAACTACTGCTCCCAGGACCTGGAATACCTGACTGTGACGTGCCGTCCATAGCTCCTTCCACGGGACTTCACTTCTGCCATTATCACGGCGGTCTACATCCCACCCCAGGTGGAAGTGAAGAAGGCGTTTGATGAATTAACTTGATGAGATAACAATGAAACAGAATACCCAAAGGCCTTGTTCATCGTGGCCGGGGACTTCAACCAAGCTAACCTCAAGCGTCTACTGGCAAAATGTCAACAACACATCTCCTGTCCCAACAGGGGCATCAACATCCTCGACCACTGCTAGACAAATATCAAGGGGACCTACCGATCCATCCCCCAACCGCACTTCGGAAAATCAGACCATAAGAAGGTGCTCCTTCTCCCGGCATACAAGTAGAAACTTAAACAGGAGAATCCGGTAAGAAGGTCATGCAATGCTTGCCCAAGGCAACAAATGAGCTCCTACATGACTGCTTGGAGTCATTGGACTGGTCCATATTCAGGAACTCAGCGGCCAACCTAAGAGTATGCCACCACCGTCACAGACTTCATCAGTAAGTGTGTAGAAGATTGCATGCCGAAGAAGGTGGTACATACATTCCCCAACCTGAAACCATGCTTTAATCGGGAGAACCACTCCCTACTGAAAGCCAGTTCTGAGGCGTTCAAGACAGGCGACCATGACCGATACAAGAAATCCAGGTACGACATTCGCAAAGCCATCAGGGATGCCAAGAGACAATACCAGACTAAGATAGAGTCACAGACTAATGACATGGACTCTCATCGGTTATGGCAAAGCTTAAACAACATAATGTGTTATAAAACAAAGCCGAGTAGAATCTCCGGCAACAGCCCACCCCTCCCCAATGAACTCAATGCATTCTATGCTCGGTTCAAGCAGGAAACCATCAAACCGCTGTCAATTTCCCCAGCAGCCTCGGACACACCCATACCTACCATCAAGGCTTCCGAAGTCAGATTGACCTTCCTGAAAGAGAACCTTCGGAAAGCGACGGGTCCTGACTGAGTCCCTGGTCATACATTCAGATCCTGCGCAGACCAACTGGCGGTGCGTTTGTGGACAAATTCAACCTCTCCCTACTCCGTTCGGAAGTTCTCACCTGCTTCGAGACCACCATCAACGGTGCCAAAGAAGAACCAGGCAACGTGCCTCAACGAGTACCATCCGGTTGCCTTGACATCTATCATTATGAAGTGCTTCAAGAGGTTGGTCATGAAATACATCAACTCCATTCTCCTAGAATGCCTTGATACACTGCAATTCACATATCGCCACAACCGGTTCACAGCAGACGGCATCTCCCTGGCCCTACACTCATCCCTGGAGCATCTCAACAACAAGGACTCCTACATCAGATTCCGATTCATTGACTACAGCTCCGTCTTCAACACCATAATTCCAGCCAAGCTCATATCAAAACTCCAAAACCTAGGACTTGTCTCCTCCCTCTGCAACTGGATCCTCAATGTCCTGGCCCATAGACTACAATTAGTAAGGATAGACAACAACACCTCCTCCACGATAGTCCTGAAAACCGGGGCCCTGCAAGGCTGCGTACTTAGCCCTCGACTATACTCCCTATACACACACGACTGTGCAGCAAAATCTGGCTCCAAGTACAACTTTGCTGATGACCCAACCCTTAGTGGGTCAGATCTCCAACAACGATGAGTCGGAGTACAGGAAGGGGATAGAGAACCTAGTGGCGTGGTGTAACGACAACAACTTCTTCCTCAATATCAGCAAAACTGAAGAGCTGGCCATTGACTTCAGGAAGCAAAGTAGCTTACGCACCCCTGTCTACATCAATGGTGCCGAGGTGGAAAGCTTCAAATTCCTCTGTGTGCACATCACCAACAATCGCAGGTCCTGGTCAACCCATGTTGACGCTATGACCAAGAAAGCACAACAGTGCCTATACTTCCTCTGGAAACTAAGGAAATTCGGCATGTCCACATTGACTCTTACCAATTTTTACAGATGCACCATAGAAAGCACCCTATCTTGTTGCATTACAGCCTGGTATGGTAACTGCTCAGCCCAAGACCGTAAGAAACTACAGAGAGTCGTGAACACAGCCCAGTCCATCACGCGAACCCGCCTCCCATCCATTGACTCTGTCTGCACCTCCCACTGCCTTGGGAAAGCGGGCAGCATAATCAAAGGCCACCTGAGTTATTCACTCTTCCAACTTCTTCAATCGGGCAGGAGGTACAAAAGTCTGAGAACATGCACTAACAGATTCAAAAACAGCTTCTTCCCCGCTGTCACCAGACTCCTGAATGGCCCTCGTATAGACAGAACCGATCTCTTCACACATCTTTTTTACTTAGTACTACACTCCGTATGCTCACCCGATGCCTTGCTTATGTATTTACATTCTGTATTTAAGCATGTCCTATGTTTTTTTCATGTATGGAACGATCTGTCTGTACTGTACGCAGAACAATACTTTTCATTGTACCTCGGTACACGTGACAAATCAAATTCAAATTCTTCCAACCTCGCAATTTTTGGGAAGGTTTCAGGCAATTTGATCACAGTCGAATAGTGGTTGTGTATATTTTCCCCATTTCATAGCAGTAACTTAGAAGCCTAATATTTGATTCAAAATATTATTATTGCCAGTAATTTGCATTTAAAAGGGGCATTCTTGATGGATGGTTGGTAATCTTTAGGTTTGGCTTACTAAAACTGTTCTGTAACCCTTTAGCTAACTCTAACAATCTGTTAGTCCATATCCTGCATTTAATATTTAATGTTTTTTGTATTTCTTGTAATCTATCAATGTCCTTCCCCACTCATTGATCTGTTTTTTAAAAAAAATATCAAAATTATAAATTGTAGGGCAGCAGGGTGGCACAGTGGTTAGCACAGCTTCCTCACGGCGCTGTGGACCCGGGTTCAATCCCGGCCCCGGGTCACTGTCCATGTGGAGTTTGCACATTCTCCCCATGTCTGCATGGATCTCACACCCACAACCCAAATATGGGCAGGTTAGGTGGATTGGCCTTGCTAAATTGCCTCTTAATTGGAAAAGTATAATTAGATACTCTAAAATTTATAATTTTAAAAATTGTAAATTGTACCTTATTTAATGGAGATAAAGTAGAATGCAATTTCTACTATCTTTAGTGTGTGAGAGATCTGAGTTACTATTTATGATGCACAAGATTTGAATTTTAAAACTTCTCTACGTGACACCGACGCACTTTCATATCTAATCTTACAAATCTATAAAAGCTATGGGATTTATTTTCATTGCTGTAATATGATATACATCCTCAACAAATACAACACATCTTTTATTAACATAGATGCAAAAGTGTGGAGGTTGTTTCAAATAATGCTCCACACTCTATGCAGTCGCTTAATAAAACTGTACTTTAAGAACTGCCTTTAAAACCTTCCTGATGAATCCTCCGCTCTCATTTAGGGCTAAATTTTGCAAGCAGAAAAGTGAAAAATTAGGGGCAGTTTTATATATTTTACTTGTGTCCACTGGGAGATAGACTGAGAGTGGCTAAGCTAATTCTGATGATCGTTCATCATCTTCTAGAAAAAGATAATGGCTCGACAACAGTAGTGTGAGCTTCATATAATTATTGGTCTTCAGGGGCTTGAGGAAGTATGAGACACATGTCTTCGTCCATTGTCTGCCGAATTTGATTTTTCTTCGATATCAGGCGGGTTCTCTCTCTCTCTCTCTCTTTCCCCCACCCCCCCACCCCCAGCTGCATGTTTCTCGACAGAAGGAGGCGGAATGCCATTCGCTGGTGGCGGGATTCTCTGTTCCCGCCACTGTCAATGGGAATTCCCATTGAAGCCAACCCACACCGTCAGGAAGTCACCAGACAGGGGTGTGCTGCCTAAAAGACTCGAGAATCCCTCTGTAGCCATCATGTGCTAACACATCTAGATTTATTCAATTACCCAGAGCTACTGGTTCTTGCTGTACTATTGTTTTACTAAATAACTTTGACAATTCTCAAAGAACCATATATCCAATCTTTCCAAAAATACAGGTAGGTAACGTTTTAATAGTAAATGGAAACATGAAATTGCAAACAGTTATTAAATTAAATGGATTGATAAAACTGTGAAAAATAGAATTCAACAAAGACAACTGTAAGGTCCTCTTGGGACCTAAAAAGGACAGATCACAGTACTTTCTAAATAGTGAAAAGCTAGAAGTGGAGAGCCAAAGAAAATGGGTTTCTTGTGATTTCTGTTATTGAGGAATATGCGAGACAGCCAAGGAAAATGGAATTAAGCGACCAGCCATGATCTCACCGAGTAGTGGAACAGGCCTGTTGGCCTAAATTGCCTACTGCTGTTCATGAGCTTCCTTCAAGTTGTATGCAAGACAGATTATTATCTTTTTCCTGTTTAAACTGGGTTGAAAAAGATGAAAATCGTTCCCACATGTTGATTGCTGTAGATTTATGTAGTCGTCAGAAGACATGGCATGAATAATGGTGAAATAATTCAGGAAGCCATTTTAATTCATTCTATACCCATCAACTCGCAAAGAATTAGCATCAGAGCCTTCACTGTACATAATGTTATTCCGATTAAAATGGCACATGCTTGTTTGGAAAAAAAATGTCATTCATGGGATTTGGGCCTCGCCAGCTAGGCCGGCATTCATTACCCATTCCTAATGGCCCTTGAGAAGGTGGTGGTGGTGAACCGCATTCATGAACTGCTGCAGTCCAGAGGGTGTTGATAAAACCACAAGTCATGATATCCACATTAGCATATCATGGTGCAATCACACACACACACTGATGGACAGGTAGATGGACCAATCAACACACACACAACATCGCAGCCAATCACCAGTGAGAGCACACGCTCTATAAAACAGGGAACACCACAGTTCCCGCTCATTCTACCAGGAGATAGCTCAGAGCACAGAGCTCACAGCGCGCCACTCAGACATGCACCATGTGCTGAGTGCCTCACTAAGATAGTGCTAGGGCTGGGTCCACAGGTTAGCTGGTGAAGTACGAACCACAGCCAAAAGTTAATAGTTATAATTGTACAGAATAATAAAACAGAGTTGTACCATCTACAACCGTGTTGGTTCGTTTGTGTATCGGAACACCCAACACGACACCACAGTCCTGCTAGAAAGAGAATTCTAGGATTTTGACCCAGTGAGTGAAGCAAAGATTATGGGCGGAATTCTCCGCAGGCGGGATTCTCCGTTTTTCCGGCGCCCGGGGGTTTCCCGACGGCATGGGGCTGCCCCGCAATGGGAATCCCCATTGACCGGCCGGCATAACGGAGAATCCTGCCGGCGGATCGAGGCAGAAATGTGGCGCAGCGGGGTGGAGAATCCAGCCCTATATATTTCCAAGACAGAATGGCTTGGAGAGGGGTTTGCAGGTGCTGGTGGCTGTTCTCATGCATCTGCGGTCCTTGACCTTCGAGATGGTAGAGGTCAAGGGTTTGTCAAGAGGTCAAGGGATGGTAGAGGACAAGTGCTGTCAAAGATGCTTTGCTAAGTTACCGCAGTTTATCTTGTCGATGTGGAGGGAGTGAATGTGGTGGTGGATCGGATGCCAATCAATCGGGTTGCTTTATCCTGAATGGTATTGAGCATTTTGAGTGTTGCTGGAACTACAATCATCCAGGCAATGGAGAGTATTTCATTACATTCAATACCTTGTGTCTTGTAGATGGTGATCAGTACTTGGACAGGTGGAAGGCCAGTCACCTGCTGCAGAATTCCCAACCTCTGACTTGCTGTTGTACCCACAGTATTTATTTGGCTAGTCCAGTTCAGTTTCTGGCCAATGGTAATGCCCAGCATGTTTATCATGAGGACTTAAGTGATGGTAATGCCATTAAATGTCAAGTGGAGATGGTTACATTCAAACTTGATGGAGCTGGTAATTTCCTGGCACTTGTGTTGTGTGAATATACCTTGCCACTTATCAGCCAAAGCCTGAATGTTGTCCAGGTCTTGCCGCATGTGAGCAAGGACTGCTTCAGTATCTGAGGAGTCAAGCAATTGTCTGTGAATATCCCTACACCTGACCTTATGATGGAGTGGAGATCATTGATGTAGCAGCTAAGATGGTTGGCCCAGGGCTCTACTTTGAGGAACTCCTGAAGCAGTGTTCAGGCACTGAGATGATTGGCCTTCAATAACCATGACCATCTTCCTTTGTGCTTGGCATGACTCCAAACAGTGAAGAATTTCCCCTGAGTTGCATTGACTTCAGTTTTGCCAGAGCTTCTTAATGCCACACTTAATCAAATATTGCCTTGGTGTCAAATGAAGTCATGTTTGAATTACCTCTTGAATTTGTCTCCTTTTGTCCATGTTTGGTTAAGTCTGTGTTGAGGTCAGGAGCTTTGGCGCTGGCAAAACCCAAACTGAGTGTCAGTGAGCAGGTTTATTGCTAAATAAATACTGCTTGATAGCACTGTCAACCACCTCTTCCAGAACTTTGCTGATGATCGAGAGTAGACTGGTTAGGGCAGTGATTGGATGGGTTGGATTTGTCCTGCTTTTTCTCTTTCCCTAGACAAAGTTATGTGCTTCAATTGTGGTTTGATATATTCGTAGTTCTGCAAAAATAAACATTTTCTTCTTCCTGGTACTTCACCAGGAAGTGTGCAGGTGTATGCTTTCCAAGTAGCCAAAGGGTATGAAATAGTTCTAGCTAATAAATCCAGACTGAAGCTGAGATGCTACTTGTGTCAGTACTTGCTCTGTGAAAATACCCAGAGCCACAAGTGTATACAATTGTACCTTGCTAGTCCAGAATTTATCCAGTCAACTGGTCATTTATGTAATTGTGGGATCTTACTGCATGAAAATTTGCTGTTGCATTTGTCGACAAAACAATGGCTGCATTTCAGCATATAATTCATCGGTTGTAAAGCACTAAAGATATTCTAAGGTTCTTGTCATGATATTCAGGTAAACATCACAGCACATACATACTGATGGACAGATCAACGGACCAATCAACACACACCAACACCACAGCCAATCACAGGCAAGAGCATACACAGTACAAAACAGGGAACACAACACTTCCTGAGCATTCCAGCAGGAGACAGCTCGGGCACAGAGCTCATCGCAAGCCACTCAGACATCTACCATGTGCTGAGTGCCACTACAAGATAGTATTAGGGATAGGTCCACAGATTCTAGGGTTATGATCGAACCTCAGTAGCCAGTTTACCACTGTAAATAAATGTTAGCAATAAAACTGAGTTGTACCATTGGCAACCGTGTTGGTTCATCTGTGTAGCAGAGGACCCAACACATCAGTTCTGAAAACCGTTTTTTAAATGCGAGCACTTTCTTGTTACTTAGCTGCAATGCACTTTGGAATAATATGCTACATTGCAATTGAGTAATGCAAGCAGCAATAAGATGAGACAGATTTGATGGTACATTGTGGTGTAATGGAATCACAAATCTAAAAGGTTCCACTGCCCCATAAACAGAGTAGTAGGATTTTGATGGCATTTATAAAACTGCAGCTAATCTCACCTGGAGAGAGGTGAAATGCAACATTGGTATAATGTAGTACATATTTCTGCAATTGCAACACACTCCTGTAAAACAAATGATTTTTAAAAAAAAAACGTTTTAACTCCTCCTTCCGCTGTTTGTCATTTATAATCTAATACGAATTCTTCTCCTGTTCTGGATCTTTGTGTGGACTGTGGGAGGAAACCGGAGCACCCGGAGAAAACCCACGCACACACGGGGAGGATGTGCAGACTCCGCACAGACAGTGACCCAAGCCGGAATCGAACCTGGGACCTTGGAGCTGTGAAGCAATTGTGCTATCCGCAATGCTACCGTGCAGCCCTAAATGCACCTCCAAAACCTTACTCGGACAGTTTCAGTCTGCTCCCAGATATAATAGCAGAAGTGAACCCCTTGTTAATACCTGTCATCTGTCTACAACTAAACAAACAAATAATATACCATTAACAGATGTGGATAGTCTTGGATAAAACGGCTTAGAATCAAATAAGATGCCCAAGTTGCAAGCACTGTGTTTCAACCTAAGGCAGTGGCCAGAGAGAGGGAAGGAACCTATGGCTAGGGAATGGAATTCATGGCACTGTGCGAAGACAATGGTTTTGGCCTTCCAAATGCTAAGCTGGCGGAAACTGCAGGTTGGGGACTGGACCAGAGGTGTGACAAATCAGAGGCAGCGAAGGGTTCTGGAGAGGTGGTGCTGAGGTAAAGCTGTGTATCAGTTCAGAGGAATGAGGGGGGATCTCATAGAGACTTATAAAATTTTAACGGGACTAGACAGGGTAGATGCAGGGAAGATGTTACCAATGGTGGGTGTGTCCAGAACCAGGGGTCACAGTCTGAGGATTCAGGGTAAACGATTTCGGACAGATATAAGGAGACATTTCTTCACACAAAGAGTGGTGAGCCTGTGGAATTCATTACCACAGGACGTAGTTGATGCTAAAACTTTGAATATATTCAAGAGGAGGCTGGATATAGCACTTGGGGAGAATGGGATCAAAGGCTATGGGGAGAATTAGGCTATTGAGTTGGATGATCAGCCATGATCGTGATGAATGGCGGAGCAGGCTCATACGGCCAAAAGGCCGCCTCCTGTTCCTACCTTCTATGTATCATGAGTGAATGTGTGGAACCTTATGTTTTTTCAGATGATATTCGCTAAATGAAGCACGTAGTTTAAAATATGAAGAGACCTGGGGCGTCATTCTCCGACGCCCTGCCGGGTTGGAGAATGGCCGTTGGCCGCCGTAAATCCCGCCCCCGCTCCCGCCGAAGTCTCCGGTACCAGAGATTGGGCGGGGGCGGGAATCGGGCTGCGCCGGTTGGCGGGACCCCCGTTCAATTCTCCGGCTCGGATGGGCTGAAGTCCCGCCCAGAAATTGCCTGTCCCGCCGGCGTAAATCAAACCTGGTATTTACCGGCGGGACCAGGCAGCGTGGGCGGGCTCCGGGGTCCTAGGGGGGGGGCGCGGGGCGATCTGACCCCGGGGGGTGCCCCCACGGTGGCCTGGCCCGCGATCGGGGCCCACCGATCCGCGGGCGGGCCTGTGCCGTGGGGGCACTCTTTCCCTTCCGCCTCCGCTACGGCCTCCACCATGGCGGAGGCAGAAGAGACTCTCCCCACTGCGCATGCGCGGGAAACTTTCAGCGGCCGCTGACACTCCCGCGCATGCGCCGGGAAACTGTCAGCGGCCGCTGACGCTCCCGCGCATGCGCCGCATTTCCGCGCCAGCTGGCGGGGAAACAAACGCCATTTCCGCCAGCTGGCGGGGCGGAAATCCCTCCGGCGTCGGCCTAGCCCCAACATTGAGGGGCTAGGCTGCCAAAGATGCGGAGCATTCCGCACCTTTGGGCCGGCGCAATGCCCGTCTGATTGGCGCCGTCTTTGGCGCCAGTCGGCGGACATCGTGCCGTTGGGGGAGACTTTCGCCCCAGGAGTCAGTCCTAATGACTCTAGATGCAATGGTGCAGGGGTGAAATGAGATGCCATCACAAGATTTTTTCTGGCTACAATTGGGTAAGTTAGAGTAGAACAAGGTGAAGGCAGTCCCACTCAGCGGAATAATAGGAAAATGTTAGGCATATATAAAGCTTAAGAGGTCATTGTGTTTGGATGATATATTAGAATGGATGAAGGATTATCGAATGGAAAGGAAACTGTGTGTCGGGTAAAGGGGTCATTTTCAGATTGCTGATGATGCAAAGATAGGGAAGAAAGCAAGTTGTGAGGAGGATACAAAGAGTCTGCAAAGGGATATAAATAGGTCAAGTGAATGGGCAAACATTTGTCAG
Source organism: Scyliorhinus torazame (assembly GCF_047496885.1). NCBI lineage: Eukaryota > Metazoa > Chordata > Chondrichthyes > Carcharhiniformes > Scyliorhinidae > Scyliorhinus > Scyliorhinus torazame. The sequence continues at coordinate 148,561,354 of NC_092717.1, read as the reverse complement.
ATGGAGTATACAATGGGAAAATGTGAGGTTGTCTACTTTGGAATCAAGAATAGAAAAGCAAAATACTAGTTAAATGCAGAGAAACTGCAGAATTCTGTAGTACCGAATGATCTGTGTGTCCTTGTCCAGGAATCTTAAAGTTAGCATACACGTGCGGCATGTAATTAGGAAGACAAAAGAAATGTTGGTCTTCATTGCAAGTGGGATGGAGTATAAAAGTGAATGCACAGGCCATTAGTGAGACTGCATTGAGTGTATTATGTATAATGTTGGTCTACTTAAATTAAGGAGGGAAAGACTTGCATTAGAAGTAGTTCAGAGAAGATTCACTTAGCTAATTCCTGGGATGAACGGGATGGGGAAAGGTTGAGCAGATTGGGCCTATATTCATAGGAGTTAGCTAAATGAGTAATCTTATTGAAACATATGGGGCGGGATTCTCTCAGCCCGGGGCCGGGCCAGAGAATCGCCGCGACCGGTGCGAATTGCGCCACGCCGCCACAACGTGATTCTCCACAGAGCGGAGAATCGCCGGCATTGGCACCGGCGTGGTTGGCGCGACACCAGTCAGAGCGGCCCCCCGCCAATTCTCGGCCCAGGATGGGCCGAGCGGCCGTAACAAAAAAATACCGAGTCCCGCCAGCGCCGTTCTAATCTGGTCTTAGCTAGTGGGGCCTCGGTGTGAAAGGCTCCGAGGCAGCCTGTGGGGGGGAGGGGGGATTGACCCCGGGGTGGGGGGGGGGGGCCTCTGTTGTGGCCTGGCCGCAATCGGGGCCCATCGATCGGCGGGCCGGCCTCTTGGGCTGGGGGCCTCCTTTCTTCCAAGCCGACCCCTTTAGCCCTACGCCATGTTGCGTCTGGCCGGCGTGCAGAAGGGAGTCACTGCGCATGCGTGTGTTGGTGCCACTGCGCATGCGTGCATTGGCGCCGGTGCCACTGCGCTGCGCGGACCCCGCGGCACCCAGTTGATGCCGGGATCAGCAGCTGGAACGGCATGGGCCGCTCCAGTGCCGTGCTGGCCCGCTGTAGGGGCCAGAATTGCTGATCCGGAGGCCATGTTGACGCCGTCAAGAAATGGGACGGCGTTTCCAACGGCGTCAACACAGCCTCAGGATCAGAGAATCCCGCCCATGATTCTGAGGGGGCTTGACGGGGTAGGTCCCACGAGGATGTTTCCTCTCATGGGGAATGTAGAACCAGGGGGAACAGCTTAAATATAAAGGGTCTCCCATTTAAGATGGAGATGAGAAGGGGTCTCCTATTTAGGATAAGGAAGAATTTCTTCTGAGGCTCTTCAGCCTTTGGAATTCTCTTCCACAAAGAGCAGCAGAGGCTGCATCATTGACTATATTCAAGGCTGAGTTAAACATGTTTTTGAACTACAAAGGAGTCGAGGATTAGGGGGGATATCAAAAACCGAAGTAGTTTTTAGTGATCTATATTGCTGTTTTTTATAAATAAGGTATAGGTTCAACTGCATTTAAATTAGTGTTTCTGTGTATGAAAGGGTACAACTCTCGTTAGATTCATGTTAGATAAAGGTGTTTGCATATGTGTTTTTTTTGGTTTCAATTAAAACTGTATTTCTGTTGTGCTGCGAGAGAGTTTACAATGAGGAAAAGTAAACATAAGCTTGAAGAAAAAATGAGCTGTTGCTCAGCAACCAGGAGCCACCTATAAGAAAAAATATTTTTGCATGTGTTTGACTGAACTCACAAGGCAGTTGGAGCTTGGAAGCTAGAGAGTGAACAGCTCTCAGAACTCTGCTAGAAGCATGAAAGCCTTACAATGGAGGAATGTGCAAGAACACAGGTCCCAAAAACTAGAGAACGAAGAGAAGTTTCCAGGAAGATTGAAGTAAAAAGGAACAAAGAGAAATTGCATTCGGTACTGTTCGTTAAAGTTAAAGTCAGACTTGGGAAGAGGAGACCTGGATGAAGTTGTCTGGAGGAAAGCCACATATATGAAGTAATCATATGGTCTGGAATCCTTTTTTCCAGTCTATAAAACAATTGCATTCTGTTGGGGACAGAGTATCCGAGCGTTGTGTGGAATTTTGGACTCATGGCAATTCAAGACAAAGAAATACTGAAATGGGTGTTGAAGGTGGATCCTTGCTAAAGCAGCTGAGAGAAAGCCTCGTTTGAAATTAGATTTGGAAACCCTGGAGTTGGATCTTTGATGAAAAAGCTGAAGGAAACATTGTTTGAAAGAAGATTTTAAAGCGTGTCTTTTGAGAAGAGAGTTTGGAAACACTTGTGGTGAACTCATCTGGGGGGAATTTGAGGAAGAATCCACAGAAGATCAATTGAGTGGCATCTGCCACATTGTTTAAAAGTGGGATGCTGTCTGACCACAGTTAGCCTCTTGGATTACTGGGACTGTGTTTATTCAGAATATTATACCATAAGGTATGTCGTGTAACCTGTATTATCCTTGCAATCTGTGTACATTTGTGAAGATAAGTGGTGAGTGAAGGAGTATTGTATTATGGTCAAACTTTTCATGTTTCACAAATATTTTTTCTTGTTGTTAAAAGCTACTTGGCAGTCCTGTGACTCTGTTCCTCCACATATTCTAAAAGGAGTAAATGTTAGGGGGCGTGATTCTCCGAAACCCGGCGCCGAAATCGGGAACGGCGATCGGGCAGAGAATGCCTTCCGACGCCGGGATCTGGGCAGACATCGGTTTGACGCTGGTTCGTGACGTTCCGCCCCCTCCAAATCGGCGCACAGCTGCAACACTGTTGCCGGGTCATCAGCCGGCTCACCCATGATGCTCCACCTCCGATGGGCCGAGTTCCCGACAGCGCGGGCCACGTGTGGTCCCAGCGGTCGTGAGCCTGGCATACCAGCTGCGGGCAGTGTCCAATGCCGCCACACTCGGCTGAGGTCCATGCCGTTCCCTGGGGCGCTTCTGCTAGGGCTGGGGGGAGTGGTGGTGGGTGGCCAGTGGGTGGACTGTGGGGTCAGGGTGGGCGGTGATGCATGGCCGGAGCCATGTTTCCCGGCGCGACCGGTGGAGGTGTAGGTGTGCACGATTGCATCTTGCCAGCCCTGTGCTTGCGTGGCCCGGGACCCAGCGATTCCCCGCGCGATCCACGGGTGTTCCACATGGCACCAGTGCTAGCCCCTCATCTGTACCGGAATCCTGTACCAGAATTGGTGAGGGATTCGCGCCGATTTTCCCGTTGTGGAATACCACGGATTCTCCGTTGGCGCCAGCACGTAGCCTCAGAAACGGAGAATCCAGCCCATGGTCTTTTGAGCCAGGGTTCCATTCTTGGACCTTCCCAACTGGGAACATAATAAAAGCAGATAGGAATGTGGAGTTAAATCCACATTCAGATGAGCCATGATTTTATTAAATGTTGGAGCTGACTCAAGGGACTTTGGCCTACACCTGCTCCTATTTCTTATGATCTAGAGTTATAATATTTTTGTTATTACTTGTTATCACAATTCATGCCCATTCTTGGCAGATATTTGACTTTTCAAGATGCTGGTTAGGTTTTGTTAGCTTTCTAGGTGGTATATATTATTTGTTCATGTAACCACCTATGGCAGTTCAGGAAAATACTAGATGTTTCCATGAACCAATCCAAAAAACGTTAATTCACCATCTTGAGCATATTTCACAATCTCCTTTCCAATTTCTTTCAACAGTCATGTGCTACCTTGTTTTTTGCAAGATTACTGTGAACTCTGATTCTCTTGAACAATGAAAGATTTGTTCGTGTATGATTATTAAATTAAAATTCTCAAAAAGATGACTTATGATTGCTGTGGTATTACTTAATTTCAAATATCTCATGAGAGATCAGTAACAAGGTAATTATAATAAAAATGTGGACATCTCAATTGGATCAATTCTAATACTTCCCACATGAACCCATTGGGATTCAATGGATACTTCCAATCAACAGGATATAATTGAGTATTCCTGAATAAAACCATTGGGATTAAGTCAAATATTTGTGAAGCAACCTTCCTAGGTTTAATTCCAACATTTATGAATCAGCCCTAGTAAAAGCAAAAGCAAAGTCAGAAGCTGATTTTGAGGTGAGATTGAACATTTTTTAACAATACTGTAGTGAGGGAGAGCAAGACAAGAGGAACTGAAATTAGATACTTTGTGGTTGAAGTGTAGATGAAATAAACAATTAAAAACATCAGGAAATGCTTGCAACTATGGGCCTTAATGTTGGACGGCACGGTGGTATAGTGGTTAACACCGCTGCTTATGGCGCTGAGGACCCGGATTCGATTCCGTCCCCGGGTCACTGTCTGTGTGGAGTTTGCACATTCTCCCCGTGTCTGCATGGGTTTCACCCCCACAACCCAAAGATGTGCAGGTTAGGTGGATTGGTCACACTAAGTTGCCCCTTAATTGGAAATAAAAAGAATTGGGTACTCTAATTTTTTTTTAAAAATCTGCCTCAATGTTTTAAACGACCAATAAAGCAGATACAGTTCTGGTTTTCCACAATTAGTGACCTCGCCAATGAAAATGACATACAGCGGCTGTTCAAATTGAAGGGAACAGAAATGTTGAACTGGCAACTCAAATCAAAATGCCTTTGTCCAGTTGTAAAATCAAGCAAACAACGATACAGATGATGAAGCAAAATTCAAAATGCATGCCTTAGTGAGGGCGATTGCAAGAATTCAACAGATACACCATGTCATTGTCTGAGCAAGCAAAGAAGATGACGTGGTTGAGACACACAAATGAACTCAATAGAAACATAAGTGAAAAAGCAACTAAATTGTAATCCATTAAAACACCAGAATGAAAAAGCAATTATGCCATGCTGAGGCACTACAGATATATTGCAGTGGTTGGTTTAAGGTCTGTTGAATTGAGAGAATCAGATAATAGTGGTCTGAATTGTAATTTATTTATGGGTGAGAAAATTACCAGGCAAATTGAAAAGCTGATCAACTTATCAAGGGAAGCAAAGTTTCCAAGCATCCATACCTTCAGCAAAATAAATAAAGTATCATATAATTTGAAAAGTAGCAGTGATGGACTTTAAATTGACAAATATTATTTTGGGGAGCTGGGGATTGATATGAACCCCACACCCACATCTATACCCCAACTCCGCCGCCCCCCTATCCCGCAACCACAGCGGTTTGCGAAACCCGGCAGTGAAAGGGAGGCAAAAGCTGCTGACTTGGAAGGTAAGGGCTTTTGCAGCAGACTTTATAGGATAAGAGAAGCAGGAGCACTCCTTCTGATCCCTGAAGCAAACCTTGTCTCCAAACTACCAATCACAGTTTCTCTCAGAACTTCAAGATATAATGTATCTTGCAAGTCACATGGATAATATGGATAATATTTCAATTCTTGCCAGATCCTTGTTTTTAGTATTATGAAATACAAGCACCACAATAAACAAGTAGCCAAAATCAGCCTGAGGTATGATCAGTCCGAAGAAGATCACATTGATTTGCCCATAATTCAAAGCAATCTTCCTGTACTTCAAAAAATGCTCCCAGTTCTGTCCACTTCCCTGTGTCTTTCATTTTTTTAGCATGTCATCCCTCCCTTATTGCAACAGCAACATGCAAATCTAAGGGGACTGATGGCGACCTCTGTACACTTTTTGGGGAACATGTCTGTTCTCTGGCAGCTTCCAGTTCAATCTTAAAAAGGCTGCAATCTATGCTATTGATGCTGGGAGCTGCATTCAGAGTCTTCTTTACAACTAGATTCGACTATTCAAATACACTCTGTAGCGCACAAAGACTCACGAGAGACGAATAGAGATGAAGTCGATGAGGCTTTATTAAGCGTGACTTGTTCCCCGCAGTTCAACAACAGACTGGCCTGCGGGGGAGAACTCCTGGTTCTTATACTCCGCCTTCAGGGCGGAGCTAGAGATCAACAGCCAACCAGGACCCGGGATCTGTCAGCCAATGACATCACGGCTTCACAGTCCCACATGACCCCTAATGCATACTACCACACACCCCTAGCCAGTCTTTCACATTTTACCATCCATAAACTTTAGGTCATTCAAAACTGCCCATGTCTTCACTCCCAGCAAGTCCCATTACCTGATCACCCCTTTGCTCACTGGCCTACATTGCCTCTTGGTTAAGTAACATCTTGATTTTAAAATTCTTATACTTGTTTTCAAATCCTTCATGCCTTTGCTCCTCCCTATCTCTATCATTTCCTCCCACCTCACAATCCTCCAAGATATAGGTTCTGCTCTAATCCTGGCCTCTTGTACATTCCCAATTATAATTGCTCCATGATTGGTGTGTGCCTTCAGTTGAGTAGGCTCCAAACTCTGGAATTCCCTCCCTACACCTCTCTGTCTTTGTACCTTGCTTTCTTCTTTTAAAATGCTCCTTAAAACATACCTCTTTGACTTTTGGTCATTTGATTTGATATCTTTTTATGTAACTTGTTTTTGATTTATAATGTCACTGTGAAATGCCTCAGGAAATGTTATTACATTAAAGGTGCTAAACAAATATAGGTAGTAGTTGTTACAGCAATAAGGAAACGATCTCCATTGGCGGTAATTATGCTATGTAAGTAAATGAATTGTTTCACACACTCCACTGTCTTGATGGATTGTCATTGAATTTGAAGGTTGCAGACTCCAGTTGAGTTTTGCCTTTTTAAAGTGCTCAACTAGGCAGAGTATCGAATCATTGAAGCCTTTGAAACATCTACAAAATTATATTATTAATCAGATAGCTTTTATGCCTATTCAGGCTGTCACATCTGTGTTGCCAGAATGTTTTGCACGGGCACGGAGCAATAGGTCAGAAGATGAGAGCATTGAGGGAGAACTAGGGAATAGGGCCAGTATGGCTCTGAGGCAGAGCAGACAGGGAGAAGTTGCTGAACACAGCGGGTCTGGTGGCCTGCAGTGCATATGTTTTAATGCAAGAAATATTACGAGTAAGGCAGATGAACTTAGAGCTTGGATTAGTACTTGGAACTATGATGTTGTTGCCATTACAGAGACCTGGTTGAGGGAAGGGCAGGATTGGCAGCTAAAAGTTCCAGGATTTAGATGTTTCAGGCGGGATAGGGGGGGGATGTAAAAGGGGTGGCGGAGTTGCGCTACTGGTTAGGGAGAATATCACAGCTGTACTACGGGAGGACACCTCAGAGGGCAGTGAGGCTATATGGGTAGAGATCAGGAATAAGAAGGGTGTCGTCACAATGTTGGGGGTTTACTACAGGCCTCCCAACAGCCAGCGGGAGATAGAGGAGCAGATAGGTAGACAGATTTTGGAAAAGAGTAAAAACAACAGGGTTGTTCTGATGGGAGACTTCAACTTCCCCAATATTGACTGGGACTCACTTAGTGCTAGTGGCTTAGACGGGACAGAGTTTGAAAGGAGCATCCAGGAGGGCTTCTTAAAACAATATGTAGACAGTCCAACTAGGGAAGGGGCTGTACTGGACCTGGTATTGGGGAATGAGTCCGTCCAGGTGGTAGAAGTTTCAGTAGGGGAGCATTTCAGGAACAGTGACCACAATTCAGTAAGTTTTAAAGTGCTGCTGGACAAGGATAAGAGTGTCCTGGAGTGAATGTGCTAAATTGGGGGAAGGCTAATTATAACAATGTTAGGCGGGAACTGAAGAACCTAGATTGGGGGCAGATGTTTGAGGGTAAATCAACACCTGACATGTGGGAGGCTTTCAAGTGTCAGTTGAAAGGAATTCATGACCGGCATGTTTGGAAGCAAATGGACGTATTAGTGAGAGGCAGCATGATTTTGTGAAGGGGAGGTCGTGTCTCACTAACTTGATAGAGTTTTTCGAAGAGGTCACAACGATGATTGATACAGGTAGGGCAGTGGATGTTGTCTATATGGACTTCAGTAAGGCCCTTGACAAGGTCCCTCATGGTAGACAAGTACAAAAGGTGAAGTCACATGGGATCAGGGGTGAGCTGGCAAGGTGGATACAGAACTGGCTAGGTCATAGAAGGCAGAGTGTAGCAATGGAAGGATGCTTTTCTAATTGGAGGGCTGTGACTAGTGGTGTTCCGCAGGGATCAGTGCTGGGACCTTTGCTGTTTGTAGTATATATAAATGATTTGGAGGAAAATGTAACTGGTCTGATTAGTAAGTTTGCAGATGACACAAAGGTTAGTGGAATTGCGGATAGCGTTGAGGACTGTCCGAGGATACAGCAGGATTTAGATTGTTTGGAGACTTGGGCGGAGAGATGGCAGCTGGAGTTTAATCCGGACAAATGTGAGGTAATGCATTTTGGAAGGTCTAATGCAGGTAGGGAATATACAGTGCATATTAGAACCCTCAAGAGTATTGAAAGTCAGAGAGATCTAGGTGTACAGGTCCACAGGTCACTGAAAGGGGCAACACAGGTGGAGAAGGTAGTCAAGAAGGCATACGGCATGCTTGCCTTCATTGGCCGTGGCATTGAGTATAAGAATTGGCAAGTCAAGTTGCAGCTGTATAGAACCTTAGTTAGGCCTCACTTGGAGTATAGTGTTCAATTCTGTTCGCCACACTACCAGAAGGATGTGGAGGCTTCAGAGAGGGTGCAAAAGAGATTTACCAGAATGTTGCCTGGTATGGAGGGCATTAGCTATGAGGAGCGGTTGAATAAACCCGGTTTGTTCTCACTGGAACGACGGAGGTTGAGGGACGACCTGAAAGAGGTCTACAAAATTATGAGGGGCATAGACAGAGTGGATAGTCAGAGGCTTTTCCCCAGGGTAGAGGGGTCAATTACTAGGGGGCATAGGTTTAAGGTGAGAGGGGCAAGGTTTAGAGTAGATGTACGAGGCAAGTTTTTTACACAAGAGGGTAGTGGGTGCCTGGAACTCGCTACCGGAGGAGGTGGTGGAAGCAGGGACGATAGTGACATTTAAGGGGCATCTTGACAAATATATGAATAGGATGGGAATAGAGGGATACGGACCCAGGAAGATTGTAGTTTAGTCGGGCAGCATGGTCGGCACTGGCTTGGAGGGCCGAAGGGCCTGTTCCTGTGCTGTACTTTTCTTTGTTCTTTGTATATGGAATGGGAGCAGAAGTAGGCCATTTGGCCCTTAATGCCTGCTCTGCCTTTCTTAGACTTTTGAGTTTAATATCAGAATATGCAGGGGTATGTACTCATACCAACCTTGATCCTGCCAGATGTTGATAAACTCAACAAAAAAACAAAGTGGATTTGGCCCAGCCGAAGCTATAACTGTGTATGTACAGATCTGAGCGTTGCTGACAACTTAATAGCCTTGCTTGAAGTTGTGCCCATTGTCATTAAATCCCTATTGGTTTATGAACAAGTAGTATCTCTTATGCAGGTGGTTAAAATTGGGGTAAAGTTCTTACCTTCCTGTTCATCGCACACTCCCATCCTCTACCACTGTAATTCCCAAGTTCCAGGAGGCATGTGAACTGCTTATCACAGACATGTGAAGGCTTCATAAATATGAAATAATCACGATCCTGCGCAATTTAAACATGCAGTTGATTGACCTTGCAAAGAACGTTGGTGGCAAGAGGTAGGGCCAGAGCATAGGAATGTCATTTTTTTAATAGTTTATTTGTGGAAAGTGTGGTCTTTCGTATGTGCTAAGGAAATGCCCAGATTTTGATCAATTCTGCAAGACATGTGGCAGAAATGGCCATTGACAGCAGCTGTGCACTAGAGCAAAGGCTGATGAAACTACAACGGGTCATGCATTGATCCAAACAGACCGTTCACAACAGTGGCCTTCAAACAGTAAGAATTATCATCCTGTATCCAGTCAGAAACATATATGTGAGGTAATTGATAAACATGAAAATGACGATGAGGCGAAGAGCGGTGAACACTGTCAATCTGGTAGGAAATATAGATGCCATCACACCGCCTGAAAATGACAGAACCGGTGGGAAACTCCCCAAAAAACCTGCCACAAATGACCGTTCAAAATGTTTCTGTTATATTGCACCCTTAGATTTAACAGTTCTATGCACTTGTGCAATGGTAATTAAACATGAACGTATGAACATGTATTGTAAATAGTTACACTTTAACACTTAAAATAGTTATCTTTAAAAAGATATGCATTCTGCCTTTAAGGGATATCAGATTGACAGCACTGGAGGGAAATGTATCATGTGATCCAGTCTTAGCTTCACTTCTGCTTTGAACAGAGCACTCACACAAAGCTCTGATGTCTTCCAATGTATAATTGGTCTCATGTTAATAAATCATCTTAATAAATGAACCCACAACGTGTTTACCCAATCGATTAAGCGATTAGTGGCTGGAGTCGTGTACAGTAAATGAGCCCAAGGTTATTATTAGAAAACGTGGCAGTCACAACCAGAGATTCTAGTTTCTCTCTCTTAAGTATGCACCTAAGGAATTGCAGTTGTCTCTTTGTGTCCACTTTCTTTTTGTCTGCCAAGTTTCCTCAAAACTTACTCATTGGTTTGGGTTTTCCAGCAAATCCTTGTCATACGTCTTAGAAACCATCTCTGTTGCCTAAAATGTATCTTCTATGGTCTTGCTTATTGTTATGACGACCACAGAGGCCATGGGGGATCGTTGATCGATCTCCCTGTGGGGTTTGAGGAACATAAGTTCCCATATTGAGTGGATTGAGGCTCGCCCAATAGGAATAGTTCAATGGGAGTTTATAATCTGCAGGCCATACCCGGACCGGTATTCCCAAAGGTCCCTGAGCTGGGACGAAAGCATTGTACACCATGGCTACGACTCTTTGCATTATCCAAATAAACTAGAGTCTGCATGAATCCTGGCCTTGGTGGTGTTATTGCACTTGTATTCCAACTTTAGTAACATTATATAACGTTGACCAGATGAAGCATTTTAGTGATGTAGCATCTTCGTGGAGATGTTCTTATTTCAAAAGAGTGCTGACATCTTTGTGAAGGTTTGTTTTGCGGGACGATTTATATGCATCAATTGTGATTTTTAGTCTGAGCCTGACTTACTGCATCATGTTTCAGTGCAAAGATTAGATCCAGAGTTACTGCATTGTCTGTAATTGTGCTTTCCTCTGTGCTTTACTCTGTTGCGAATATACACATTAGGAGCAGTCCATTCAGCCCGTAAAACCTGCTCCGCCATTCAAAAAGATCATGGCTGATCAGATTATAACTTCAACCCCACATTCCTGCCTAACCCTAATAACTTTTCACCCCCTTGTTAATCAAGAATCTGATAGAACATTCTAGATTTAGGCTTGCAACAATATTCTTAGTTGACTGAGCCATGTGCATTGCTTTCAAGCATACACATATCATCAATATATTGGTTTTGTGAGTTGCAGTAAAGGTAATTTCTGTAGCCAGCAGAGAGATAATAACAGCAGAGAGTCAACTTTGGTGCATTATTCTTATGTTGCAAGAATACAACAGTACTTTACTTCTGAGAGTTTCATGCAGTTTCATTGTCTTCTCCCGCCATTCAAAAGTTACCACAAAATTGAAGTTGTTGAAGGCAGTATTTTTGCTTTGAGTACAGCAGTCTCGAGAACTCCGGGGAACAAGAGTGAACCTACTCCTGCATAAATATGACATGATTTTAAAAGCAAGCTCAATGTCTTTATTTTAACCCCTGTTTTCTGTCTCCTTTACTAACTCTCACATGAGCCCTTTATGTGGTGATAGTTCTCATTATGCGCCATTGAACTCCTCTGTTCTAAAGACTTTCACCATTTCAGTATTGATTTACCCTGTACATTACTGATTAAATTTCACTTAATAGCAACCACAACTTAACAACCGATCTTGCGTACAAGATTATGTATATCGGTAACAGGCTGCAGAGCATATATTGCAGCATAAGTTTTAAAAATCTGAAATATATTTTAGGCATTTTAGAATTCAGGTTTACCAGAATTTTGTTTTAATTTTAGAGAGCATTATAAAATGCAAAATAAATTCCCACCGCCAACTCCAAATTGAAAGAGAATCCTTTTGCACTGTGCAAACGTATTCACTTTTGTTTTACTAATTATTCTCCTGTTATGAACTTAGAATTCAAACTCTTTCTACTCCGGAAATATAGGACTGAAGAGAAACAAAGGCAATTAGTCAGAATATAAATTAGCTGCAAGGAAATAGAGAAAAATGATTTTTTAAATAATCAGTGTTTTGTGCAGAGGCAGAATTCCTAAATAAATAATGTTTCATTGTTTTTATACGGGCACTGCAAAGAAAATTGCAACTGAATAATGCAAGAATAAATGTCATGCATAAGAATGCCATGCCATGCAGAGGGCAGTAGAGCGGAGCTGCTGATTGGCTGTTGTGGGGGAAATTTGCATATGTCCGTGTGCTCATCCTAACTTGAAGGTGTACCTCAGCAATAGCCCCTAGCTGTTCAAGTGAAGACAAGCATCCAGCAGAGTGAAGTAGAGCAGAGCTGCTGATTGGCTGTTGCAGGGGAAATTTGCATACGTCCGTGTGCTCACCCTAACTTGAAGGTGGTTTGTGGAGGAGCTGTTGTCAAGTGGCACTTAAACCCGAAACACTTCTTCAGTGTTTCCCTCCCTACCCCCTCCTCTAACCAAAAAAAACCAACCGCCATTAAGATCAAGAGGAAGGCTCGCGGGCAGGTAGAAATCGAAAAAAGTTGAACTGTGATGTCACAGCCTGCAGGTAAGGAACTGGCTGGTGACTGGTAAGTAGTTTTTCTTTTATTTTCTCTCCGGTGTTATTGTGTGGGGCGCAGAGGTTGCTGAGTGAGTGCTTGCTGAGAAGGGGAGTGAATAATAGGTAAGCTCTTTTTGGTTTTTTATCTCGAGGGGATGGCAGTGAAGGTAGTGCAATGTTTGAGGTGAGAGATGCCGTCAGTGTCCCTTCTGATTTCATCTGTGGGAAGTGCACCCATCTCCAGCTCCTCAGAATCCACGTTAGGGAACTGGAGCTGGATGAACTTCGGATCATTTGGGAAGTAGAGGTGGTCATAGATAGAAGCTTCAGGGATGTAGTTACGCCAAAGAATAAGGATAGATGGGTGACAGTGAGAGGGGCTGGGAGGAAGCAGTCAGTACAGGGATCCCCTGGGTCGTTCCCCTGTGTAATAAGTATACCGCTTTGGATACTGTTGAGGGGGGGGCTTACCAGGGGTAAGCCATGGGTTACAGGTCTCTGGCACAGAGTCTGTCCCTGTTGCTCAGATGGGAAGGGGGGAGAGGAGTAGAGATTAGTCATTGGAGACTCCATAGTTAGGGGGATAGATAGGAGATTCTGTGGGAACGAGAGAGACTCGCGCTTGGTGTGTTGCTTCCCAAGTCCCAGGGTGCGTGATGTCTCGGATCGTGCTTTCGGGATCCTTAAGGGGGAGGGGGAGCAGCCCCAAGTCATGGTCCACATAGGTACCAGTGACATAGGTAGGAAAAGGGATAGGGATGTAAGGCAGGAATTCAGGGAGCTAGGGTGGAAACTTAGATCTAGGACAAACAGAGTTATTATCTCTGGGTTGTTACCCGTGCCACGTGATAACGAGACGAGGAATAGGGAGAGAGAGGAGTTGAACACGTGGCTCTAGGATGGTGCAGGAGGGAGAGTTTCAGATTTCTGGATAATTGGGGCTCATTCTGGGGTCGGTGGGACCTCTACAAACGGGATGGTCTACACCTGGACCAGAGGGGTACTAATATCCTGGGGGGGAATTTTGCTAATGATCTTCGGGAGGGTTTAAACTAGTTCAGCAGGGGCTTGGGAACCTGAATAGTAGCTCCAGTATACAGGAGGTTGAGAGTAGTGAGGTCATGAGTAAGGTTTCAAAGTTGCAGGAATGTACCGGCAATCAGGAAGATGGTTTAAAATGTGTCTTCTTCAATGCCAGGAGCATCCGGAATAAGGTGGGTGAACTTGCGGCATGGGTTGGTACCTGGGACTTCGATGTTGTGGCCATTTCGGAGACATGGATAGAGCAGGGACAAGAATGGTTGTTGCAGGTGCCGGGGTTTAGATATTTCAGTAAGCTCAGGGAACGTGGTAAAAGAGGGGGAGGGGTGGCATTGTTACTCAATGACCGTATTACGGTGGCAGAAAGGACGTTTGATGAGGACTCGTCTACTGAGGTAGTATGGGCTGAGGTTAGAAACAGGAAAGGAGAGGTCACCCTGTTGGGGGTTTTCTATAGGCCTCCGAAAAGTTCCAGAGATGTAGAGGAAAGAATTGCAAAGATGATTCTGGATAGGAGCGAAAGCAACAGGGTAGTTGTTATGGGGGACTTTACCTTTCCAAATATTGACTGGAAACGCTATAGTTAGAGTACTTTAGATGGGTCTGTTTTTGTCCAATGTGTGCAGGAGGGTTTCCTGACTCAGTATGTAGATAGGGCAACAAGATGCGAGGCCATATTGGATTTGGTACTGGGTAATGAACCAGGACAGATGTTAGATTTGGAGGTAGGTGAGCACTTTGGTGATAGTGACCACAATTCGATTAAGTTTACATTAGTGAAGGAAAGGGATAGGTATATACCGCAGGGCAAGAGTTATATCTGGGGGAAAGGCAATTATGATGCGATGAGGCAAGACTTAGGATTCATCGGATGGAGAGGAAAACTGCAGGGGGTGGGCACAATGGAAATGTGGAGCTTGTTCAAGGAACAGCTACTGCGTGTCCTTGATAAGTATGTACCTGTCAGGCAGGGAGGAAGTGGTCGAGCAAGGGAACCGTGGTTTACTAAAGCAGTCGAAACACTTGTCAAGAGGAAGAAGGAGGCATATGTGAAGATGAGACATGAAGGTTCAGTTAGGGCGCTCGAGAGTTACATGTTAGCTCGGAAGGACCTAAAGAGAGAGCTAAGAAGAGCCAGGAGGGGACATGAGAAGTCTTTGGCAGGTAGGATCAAGAATAACCCTAAAGCTTTCTATAGATATGTCAGGAGTAAACAAATGACTAGGGTAAGAGTAGGGCCAGTCAAGGACAGTAGCGGGAAGTTGTGCTTGGAGTCCGAGGAGATAGGAGAGGTGCTAAATGAATATTTTTTGTCAGTATTCACACAGGAAAAAGACAATGTTGTCGAGTAGAATACTGAGATTCAGGTTACCAGACTAGAAGGGCTTGAGGTTCATAAGGAGGAGGTTTAGCAATTCTGGAAAGTGTGAAAATAGATGAGTCCCCTGGGCCGGATGGGATTTATCCTAGGATTCTCTGGGAAGCTAGGGAGGAGATTGCTGAGCCTTTGGCTTTGATCTTTCAGTCATCTTTGTCTACAGGAATAGTGCCGGAAGACTGGAGGATAGCAAATGTTGTCCCCTTTGTTCAAGAAGGGGAGTAGAGACAACCCCGGTAACTATAGACCAGTGAGCCTTACTTCTGTAGTGGGCAAAATCTTGGAAAGGTTTATAAGAGATAGGATGTCTAATCATCTGGAAAGGAATAATTTGATTAGAGATAGTCAACGCGGTTTTGTGAAGGGTAGGTCGTGCCTCACAAACCTTATTGAGTTCTTTGGGAAGGTGACCAAACAGGTGGATGAGGGTAAAGCAGTTGATGTGGTGTATATGGATTTCAGTAAAGCGTTTGATAAGGTTCCCCACGGTAGGCTACTGCAGAAAATACGGAGGCATAGGATTCAGGGTGATTTAGCAGTTTGGATCAGAAATTGGCTAGCTGGAAGAAGGCAAAGGGCGATGGTTGATGGGAAATGTTCAGACTGGAGTCCAGTTACTAGTAGTGTACCACAAGGATCCGCTTTGGGGCCACTGCTGTTTGTCATTTTTATAAATGACCTGGAGGAGGGTGTAGAAGGATGGGTGAGTAAATTTGCAGATTACACTATAGTCGGTGGAGTTGTGGACAGTGCGGAAGGATGTTACAAGTTACAGAGGGACATAGATAAGCTGCAGCGCTGGGCTGAGAGGTGGCAAATTTAATGCAGAAAAGTGTGAGGTGATTCATTTTGGAAGGAATAACAGGAAGACAGAGTACTGGGCTAATGGTAAGATTCTTGGCAGTGTGGATGAGCAGAGAGATCTCGGTGTCCATGTACATAGATCGCTGAAAGTTGCCACCCAGGTTAAGAGAGTTGTTAAGAAGGCGTACGGTGTGTTAGCTTTTATTGGTAGAGGGATTGAGTTTCGGAGCCATGAGGTCATGTTGCAGCTGTACAAAACTCTGGTGCGGCTGCATTTGGAGTATTGCGTGCAATTCTGGTCGCCGCATTATAGGAAGGGTGTGGAAGCATTGGAAAGGGTGTGCAGAGGACATTGACCAGAACGTTGCCTGGTATGGAGGGAAGATCTTATGAGGAAAGGCTGAGGGACTTGAGGCTGTTTTCGTTAGAGAGAAGAAGGTTAAGAGGTGACTTAATTGAGACATACAAGATGATTAGAGGATTGGATGGGGTGGACAGTGAGAGCCTTTTTCCTCGGATGGTGATGTCTAGCACGAGGGGACATATATTTAAATTGAGGAGAGATAGATATAAGACAGATGTCAGAGGTAGGTTCTTTACTCAGAGAATAGTAAAGGCGTGGAATGCCCTGCCTGCAACAGTAGTGGACTCGCCAATACTAAGGGCATTCAAATGGTCATTGGATAGACATATGGACGATAAGGGAATAGTTTAGATGGGCTTTAGAGTGGTTTCCTGGTCGGCACAACATCGAGGGCCGAAGGGCCTGTACTGCGCTGTAATGTTCTATGTTCTATATGAGCACTTATCTCCAAATTGAGCTGTTAAACAGATAAAATCACACCAATGAGTAACTTTTTTTCTGAAATTAATAACCACTCCAAAATTCAAGTACAACTTGACAACACTCAGCCTTTTAAGTGTAATGTTGCAACAGTCTCTGTTGTATAATCTATAAGCTAAGTACAGTCAGTGTTCTTGATAAATTCCTGGGCAAACCAGAGTATCTGACCAATTTGTTTGCTTGTTTGCACAGGGGTCCAGTACTGCAAATAGGCACAATATTTGTATTTGTACGGTAGCATTGTGGATAGCACAATTGCTTCACAGCTCCAGGGTCCCAGGTTCGATTCCGGCTTGGGTCACTGTCTGTGCGGAGTCTGCACATCCTCCCCGTGTGTGCGTGGGTTTCCTCCGGGTGGTCCGGTTTCCTCCCACAGTCCAAAGATGTGCAGGTTAGGGAGTGTCCAAAATTGCCCTTAGTGTTGGGTGGGGTTACTGGGTTATGGGGATGGGGTGGAGATGTTGACCTTGGGTAAGGTGCTCTTTCCAAGAGCCGGTGCAGACTCGATGGGCCGAATGGCCTCCTTCTGCACTGTAAATTCTATGAAAATCTGTAAATTCTATGTTATGGTATCGTACTTGATGATGATGTCTATTCAGTGTGTACAGGTAGTTGGACATTTTGTGCCTCAATGATTGGATGTCCAGGGAAACTAAACTATTGATCATTTTTCTCCCAATGTGTTTGGGAGTATAATGAAATGCAAAATCTGACCTTTTTCCAGAAAAAATGTTTTTCTGTTAAGTCACAAAATTTACTGGAATGGAACATTATTAGATTTTCTGTTTTGACATTTCTAAAATTGCTTTTTGTGCTGAGCGCTGATTGAACCTTTTTGGGTGTAGTTCCACCTGGAATGATTTATGTTGCACATGACGTAAGAAAATGTAAAAAGCGAGACCATTCTACCCACTGAAGCACATCCCTTCAGTCGTGTAACTTTCCCATCTGAGTACTGAACTGCATCTTGAATTTCTGTGATATGGCATTTTGAATAGTTATATATACATGAGGTATAGTTCCTAAATCATATTGGAATAATATGATAACATTGACTTTATTTTATTATTCGTTCATGGGATATGCGTATCACTGACTAGATCAACATTTGTTGCCATCCTCAACTGTCCGAGCCGCCATTTTGAAGCACTGCAGCCCATTTGGTGTACATGCAGCCACAGTGCTGTTAGGAATTGAGTTCCAAGTTTTTAAGGCAGTGATAATGAAGAAACAGCTATATAATCCCCAGTCAAGATGGTGTGTGACTCGGAAGGGAACCTGCAGGTAGTGATGTTCTCCTGTATCTGCTGCCCTTGTTTTCTGGGTGGTAGAGGATACAAGCTTGCAAGATGCTGTAGAAGGAACATTGGCTGCAGTTCAACTGGGTGCAGTTCACCCTCTGATATGAACTGGACGGTTGGGATGCCGAATTGAGCTACATACTTTATTACGAAGAGATGGGTGGGCAAATTTTAAAATGAAATGAAAAAATGAAATGAAAATCGCTTATTGTCACAAGTAGGCTTCAATGAAGTTGCTGTGAAAAGCCCCTAGTCGCCACATTCCGGCGCCTGTTCGGGGAGGCTGTTAAAGGAATTGAACCGTGCTGCTGGCCTGCCTTGGTCTGCTTTCAAAGCCAGCAATTTAGCCCTGTGCTAAACAGCCCTGGTAATTGTATCTTCGTTTCTAAAATTTGTAGCTTTCAAGATCAGCAAATGATCGGTAACAGTAATGTTTGCAATTTTGCATATGATTTGAAGAATTCACTTTGAGGTTTTTGAATGTGGAAATGGTGCAGTAATTTGACCCAATATGTAAGCATTCTGAAAAAAAAGTAGCATCAATACCGATTGTTATACAAATGTAAAAAATTCAAGTACAATTCTCATGGCAGTATTGTGCATTTCACATTAGTTGGAGATTAATGTAGATTGAAGCAATGTTTTCAGGTTATGCCATGTATTTTTCTTAATTATTTGAAACCAGGCTTATCCAACCTTTCCTGGTGCAGGGACCACATTTCAAATTTTCTCTCATGGTGTCGGGGGGTTGGGGGGTGTACAGGCACTGGGAATGAGCAAATTTCAGAAAGAAGGTTTGGCACAACATTAAACAGGAATTTAAAACGTAAAGCTTGTCGTGTTATTCACCCTGGGTTATTCACACGGACTGCAACAGGATGCAGATGAACGGTAAAGCATACACCAAACGTAGGCGTTGGTTCAATACGATTTATTGAACTTCAGTAACAATGCACACAGCTGGCTGTGGGTTGACACTCTACTACTCTAAGTGTACTAACTCTAACTTACTAGACCAGGCTAGCTCTGATCCAGAAGGTGTAGAAGGTGCGAACTGATATATACACACTGACTGTCACTACAGTTGTCACCAGTGGAAAGAGGCGGAGTGCTGATGCCTCGTGTGTTTTATGGTTGGAAGCCCCCGTCTGGTGTTCTGTCTGGTGATTGGTTGTGTTCTTTCCTGTATGTTAATTGGCTAACCTGGGTGTCTGTCACTGCCTGTTATTACCTCATGATGTGCATGGGTGCATATTATGACAAAGCTGACATATAAAAGGAAAAGAACTTGCTGAGCAAAAAATATTGCAACAATAAATTGATAATTTTTAAAAAGTAATAAATAAAGAAAACATTTGAGTATCAAAGGGTCAGACTGTATGTCCAGCTCACTCACAGGTCAAACATTTCCTCCCCTTCCTGGTGGTGGGATCTTCCAATCCTACCGATGGTGACTCCCCCTGGGGCGTGATCCACGATGGCGGAGGATGCGGGGAACACAATGCTCCATGGAAATCGGTGGGACCTGAAGATCCTGCTGCTGGCCAATTTTGGACCACCTCTGCTGCCGGAAAATATGCCGCGATGGGTGGACCGAAAACCCCCACCCTCAGTCTCAGGATATTCACTCACTCAGCCACTGTGGGTGTGCCTGTTGATGTGTGGGGTCAAGGGTGAATAGGAATGCTGAGACTTTGAATGAGCCAGACACACTTTCCCCTCTCTCTCTTACACACACACCCACACATGCATCCACATGCGCTCACCCTCTCTCTCTTACACATGCCCTCACTCTCTCTTAAACATATCCACACTCACCTACCTTAGCTCAGTCGCCCACTCTCACTCACCCACCCTCACTCATCTTTCTTCACTCAGTCACCCACCCATCCTCCCTCACTCAATCAACCTTACTCTCACATTCCCACACTCACTCGCCCACCCTCACTCACTCGCCCACCCTCACTCACTCGCCCATTCTTTCACACACATTAGGGGCTGGTTTAGCACAGTGTGCTAAACAGCTGGCTTGTAATGCAGAACAAGGCCAGCAGCGCGGGTTGAATTCCCGTACCGGCCTCCTCGAACAGGCGCCGGAATGTGGCGACTAGGGGCTTTTCACAGTAACTTCATTGATGCCTACTTGTGACAATAAGCAATTATTATATTATTATACACCCTCACGAACTAACCCATCCTCACTCACCACTCTCTCTCCCATACTTACCCACCTTCCATTACTCATTCACCACCCTCACACAAATCCACTTTCACTCGCACATCCACCATTCACTCTCACACGCACTCACTCACACAATTCTCACTCTCACACATATCCACACTCTCACACAACCTCCCTCACTCACTCACCTACCCTCACACTTGTTTACTCACCATCTTCACTTTCACTCATTCACATGCTTTCATTTACCCACCCTCAAAGCAGATGGGGTGGGGAGGATGGGGACTGGTGGGAGCGATAAGAGCACAAGAGAGACCTGAAGCAAGGCCTGAGGCCTAGTAGTGCCTGAACGCGTGTGTCCGCCAAGTGAAAGGCCAAGGTCCAGGTGAACATAGCAAGAGCTGGGAGCGAGGGGAAATGCGGGAAGAACCTGGGCAGAACTGGGGGAAATAAGGTAGAACTGGGAGAGAGAAAGGCAATTGTGGCCAGAGCACAGTCAGCCAGGGAAAAGCAGTCGGAGCCATGGGTAAGTGTGGAGAGCAAAGGCTCCGAGTGTTCCAGAGTCTGTCTGTCTCTATCGTCAAATGCGCACAGATTCCAATGTTGACTGCTCCTACACTCACAGCCTGTTTCGTTACTATGTTTATTGCTGATAGGTTCACTATTGAGCCTAACAACAGCAAACTTGGGAGAGAAACAGTCCCCTCAAGAAATGTTAAATCTGACTGAGCCGTCTTGCCGGCATTTTCAAAATGGGGGCTACATGAATGCACTTTACAGGCCACGGGTTGGATAAGCCTGTTCTAAACTAAATATGATTATGGACTCACTGTTATGGCGTCAACATCTGCAAGCTGTATTTATTCAATTACACCATCTTTGGAACTTTGTGCAACAATGTACAGTAAATGACCTGAGAAAGATGTAACAAGGTTAATTACTGTTCAAGTAATTGCATTTTTAATTGTGTTTTACCTCGCAAGTAATGCAATTCTGTCACATAATGAAAAGTAAGTTTTGCAGCTTATTTTATAGCTTTCTAGCTCTATTGCTGGTTTCAGATTTATTTTTGTGATTATCCTACAATTTATTATATTGCCTGATTTGCCTTTTGAACTTAACTGGATGATGCCCGATTACTTCTTAGGTCTCTGTCATTGTAGCCTGTTTACAGATTTATGACGGACTCAAATTAAGTACACTTGAAATCAAACCAGCTGTAGAGCATTGAGTTTAGAGTAAAGCGCTAGCACCTTAAACTAGTTTCCAGCCCTGCAACATTTGCTACTCCACAATACTAACACAAACACAACACAAAGACATGTTATAGATTCAGACCTTGTTGGAAAAGCAAATTACTTATTACTTTTGTCATGTGACCTCAAAGTCTACAGCACAGCAACTGTCGATTCCTGGTTTTGGTTGTATGCTCCCAAGATGTGCTGAATAAAAATTCATCAACTCCAATTCGTCGCATACAAGATTTTTAAATGAGACATTTCACAAACTTCTCCGGTAAGTGCTTCCAAAACCCCGAGAGGCCTCAAATCTTGTGCAACAGGCATCTCTAACAATGATGTATAAAACACATGACTTCCCAGACATGTGTCCGAAAAGCCCATGGAGGTTGCTTTTTACCGAGCAAATGTGCAAATTTCCAGTGTTTTGCTCAGGGCTTCCTTGATTGATATTCTTGAGATCCCATGATTTGCCTTTGGGCTTCCGTAGTTGACACTTTTGGAACTCCATATTGTTCCTCCATCATTCCTTTTTGGATGCTCCACCAAGTGCAGATAATCGCTAAAGCATTCCCTGGGAATGTGGTTAATCCAAAAAGCCCTAGGTGATGGTTTTCCACTAGCAGTTAACATTAGACTTTGTACACCTTAGGAGAGTAATTACAGATTCTAAGATATTTGAAAAATAATTGCACCTTAGATTAAGGCCTGTCATGTAGTTCCTCGTATTGCTCTGAGTCCATTAAAATACAAAAGATACAAATTCATAGAAATTCATTCCAGTGCAATAGAAATCAATAAAAAGCATTGTCAAAGAGTACTCAAAGAATACATCTATACCTAATATTTGCTAACCCTTACTTTAGTTCCAAGCATAATACAATTTTGAAACAGAGACTGCAAAGTTGCAGATTGTTTTCCTTTAGATCTATCAGGTGTAGCTCAGTTAGTCGCACTCTCACCTCTGATTCGCGTGATTCCAGGTTCAAGTCCCACTCCAGGGCTTCAGATCAAAAATCAAGTTTGACAATATATACTGAAGGAGTACTTCATTGTTGGAGGTGCCATCTTTCAGATGAGATGTCAAACTGTGGCCCCATCTGTCTGATCGGGTGCATGTAAAAGATCCTGTGGTGCTATTTCAAGGATGAGCAGGGGAGTTAGCCCGCCGGTATCCTCACCAATATTTATCCTTGAATAAACAGATTATTTGGTCATTGTAATAGTGCTGCTTGTGGCAGTTTGCTGCGCACAAGGTGGCTGTCTTATGTCCTGCATCACAACAGTTACCACACTTCAAAAGTACTGCATTGGTTGTAAACCACTTTGGAATATCCAGTGGTCATGAAAAGCTATATATAAATGCAAGTCTAATTTAGTCAAGAAAATTGATAATGTAAAAAAAATTATCTTTTGATATTTTCTCAATTGGACATGTTAGACCCAACATGTGTTCAAACACTTCTGTACAACTTTTTGTACAGAAAGAGCATAATGCATATTGAATTCAATAAGATCTTGAAAACATTTATCATCAATGATAGTAGTGTCTCAAATCCGGCTGCCCAAAAACTAAAGTTGTCCAATAACAGGACATTTTTAGAATGTGCCATGTGTCATGACACACATTATTTATTCCTGCACTCTGAGAAACCATTGACTTCGCCCAACCCCACATCCAGCAAGATCTGAAATCGAGCACAGCCTCGGTTGCAAGATTGCCGGTTTTGAGATACTGTACCTGTATTTTTTTTTAAAAATATTTTATTGAAAATTTTTGGTCAACCAACACAGTACATTGTGCATCCTTTACACAATATTATAACAACACAAATAACAATGACCTATTTTGTAAACAGAAAATGAATAAATAATAAATAACAAAAATGAAAACTAACCCTAATTGGCAACTGCCTTATCACAAGTAACACTCTCCAAAAATATAATTTAACAGCCCAATATATAATTATCTGTAGCAACGACCTATACATATTATACAGTATATATTAACAACCCTGAGAGTCCTTCTGGTTCCTCCTCCCCCCCCCCCCCATCCCCCCCCCCCCCCCCCCCCCTGATCCTGGGCTGCTGCTGCTTTCTTTTTTCCATTCCATCTATCTTTCTGCGAGGTATTCGACGAACGGTTGCCATCGCCTGGTGAACCCTTGAGCCGACCCCCTTAGGACGAACTTAATCCGCTCTAGCTTTATAAACCCTGCCATGTCATTTATCCAGGTCTCCACCCCCGGGGGCTTGACTTCTTTCCACATTAGCAATATCCTATGCCGGGCTACTAGGGACGCAAAGGCCAAAACATTGGCCTCTCTCGCCTCCTGCACTCCCGGCTCTTGTGCAACCCCAAATATAGCCAACCCCCAGCTTGGTTCGACCCGGACCCCTACTACTTTTGAAAGCACCTTTGTCATCCCCATCCAAAACCCCTGTAGTGCCGGGCATGACCAAAACATATGGGTATGATTCGCTGGGCTTCTCGAGCACCTCGCACACCTATCCTCCACCCCAAAAAATTTACTGAGCCGTGCTCCAGTCATATGCGCCCTGTGTAATACCTTAAACTGAATCAGGCTTAGCCTGGCACACGAGGACGACGAGTTTACCCTGCTTAGGGCATCTGCCCACAGCCCCTCCTCGATCTCCTCTCCCAGCTCTTCTTCCCATTTCCCTTTTAGTTCATCTACCATAGTCTCCCCTTCGTCCCTCATTTCCCTATATATATCTGACACCTTACCATCCCCCACCCATGTCTTTGAGATCACTCTGTCCTGCACCTCTTGTGTCGGGAGCTGCGGGAATTCCCTCACCTGTTGCCTCGCAAAAGCCCTCAGTTGCATATACCTGAATGCATTCCCTTGGGGCAACCCATATTTCTCGGTCAGCGCTCCCAGACTCGCGAACTTCCCATCCACAAACAGATCTTTCAGTTGCGTTATTCCTGCTCTTTGCCACATTCCATATCCCCCATCCATTCCCCCCGGGGCAAACCTATGGTTGTTTCTTATCGGGGACCCCCCCAAGGCTCCAGTCTTTCCCCTATGCCGTCTCCACTGTCCCCAAATCTTCAGTGTAGCCACCACCACCGGGCTTGTGGTGTAGTTCCTCGGTGAGAACGGCAATGGGGCTGTCACCATAGCCTGTAGGCTAGTCCCCCTACAGGACGCCCTCTCTAATCTCTTACACGCCGCTCCCTCCTCCTCTCCCATCCACTTACTCACCATTGAAATATTAGCGGCCCAATAATACTCACTTAGGCTCGGTAATGCCAGCCACCCCCTATCCCTGCTACGCTGTAAGAATCCCTTCCTCACTCTCGGGGTCTTCCCGGCCCACACAAAACCCATGATGCTCTTTTCGATCCTTTTAAAAAAAGCCTTCGTGATCACCACCGGGAGGCACTGAAACACAAAGAGGAATCTCGGGAGGACCACCATCTTAACCGCCTGCACCCTCCCTGCCAGTGACAGGGATACCATATCGCATCTCTTGAAATCCTCCTCCATTTGTTCCACCAACCGCGTTAAATTTAACCTATGCAATGTGCCCCAATTCTTGGCTATCTGGATCCCCAGGTAACGAAAGTCCCTTGTTACCTTCTTCAACGGTAGGTCCTCTATTTCTCTACTCTGCTCCCCTGGATGCACCACAAACAACTCACTTTTCCCCATGTTCAGTTTATACCCTGAAAAATCCCCAAACTCCCCAAGTATCCGCATTATTTCTGGCATCCCCTCCGCCGGGTCTGCCACATATAGTAACAAATCGTCCGCATACAAAGATACCCGGTGTTCTTCTCCTCCTCTAAGTACTCCCCTCCACTTCTTGGAACCCCTCAACGCTATCGCCAGGGGCTCAATCGTCAGTGCAAACAATAATGGGGACAGAGGGCATCCCTGCCTTGTCCCTCTATGGAGCTGAAAATATGGAGATCCCCGTCCATTCGTGACCACGCTCGCCATCGGGGCCCTATACAACAGCTGCACCCATCTAACATACCCCTCTCCAAAACCAAATCTCCTCAACACCTCCCACAAATAATCCCACTCCACTCTATCAAATGCTTTCTCGGCATCCATCGCCACTACTATCTCCGTTTCCCCCTCTGGTGGGGCCATCATCATTACCCCTAACAGCCTCCGTATATTCGTGTTCAGCTGTCTCCCCTTCACAAACCCAGTTTGGTCCTCGTGGACCACCCCCGGGACACATTCCTCTATTCTCATTGCCATTACCTTGGCCAGGATCTTGGCATCTACATTTAGGAGGGAAATAGGTCTATAGGACCCGCATTGTAGCAGGTCCTTTTCCTTCTTTAAGAGAAGCGATATCGTTGCTTCAGACATAGTCGGGGGCAGTTGTCCCCTTTCCTTTGCCTCATTAAAGGTCCTCGTCAATACCGGGGCGAGCAAGTCCACATATTTTCTATAGAATTCGACTGGGAATCCATCCGGTCCCGGGGCCTTTCCCGCCTGCATGCTCCTAATTCCTTTCACCACTTCTTCTAGCTCGATCTGTGCTCCCAGTCCCGCCCTTTCCTGCTCTTCCACCTTGGGAAATTCCAGCCGATCCAAAAAGCCCATCATTCTCTCCCTCCCATCCGGGGGTTGAGCTTCATATAATTTTTTATAAAATGTCTTGAACACTCCATTCACTCTCTCCGCTCCCCGCTCCATCTCTCCTTCCTCATCCCTCACTCCCCCTATTTCCCTCGCTGCTCCCCTTTTCCTCAATTGGTGTGCCAGCAACCTGCTCGCCTCTGCAGTGCCGTAGTCAGCAAGTCAAATTCTACATGTAGCCTTTGCCTTTCCCTGTACAGTCCCTCCTCCGGTGCTTCCGCATATTGTCTGTCCACCCTCAAAAGTTCTTGCAGCAACCGCTCCCGTTCCTTACTCTCCTGCTTCCCTTTATGTACCCTTATTGATATCAGCTCCCCTCTAACCACCGCCTTCAGCGCCTCCCAGACCACTCCCACCTGGACCTCCCCATTATCATTGAGTTCCAAGTACTTTTCAATGCACCCCCTCACCCTTAGACACACCCCCTCATCTGCCATTAGTCCCATGTCCATTCTCCAGGGTGGGCGCCCTCCTGTTTCCTCCCCTATCTCCAAGTCTACCCAGTGTGGAGCGTGATCCGAAATGGCTATAGCCGTATACTCTGTTCCCCTCACCTTCGGGATCAACGCCCTTCCCAGCACAAAAAAGTCTATTCGCGAGTAGACTTTATGGACATAGGAGAAAAACGAGAACTCCTTACTCCTAGGTCTGCTAAATCTCCACGGGTCTACACCTCCCATCTGCTCCATAAAATCTTTAAGTACCTTGGCTGCTGCCGGCCTCCTTCCAGTCCTGGACTTCGACCTATCCAGCCCTGGTTCCAACACCGTATTAAAATCTCCCCCCATTATCAGCTTTCCCATCTCTAGGTCCAGAATGCGTCCTAGCATCCGCCTCATAAAATTGGCATCATCCCAGTTCGGGGCATACACGTTTACCAAAACCACCGTCTCCCCCTGTAGTTTGCCACTCACCATCACTTATCTGCCCCCGTTATCCGCCACTATAGTCTTTGCCTCGAACATTACCCGCTTCCCCACTAATATAGCCACCCCCCTGTTTTTCGCATCTAGCCCCGAATGGAACACCTGCCCCACCCATCCTTTGCGTAGCCTAACCTGGTCTATCAGTTTCAGGTACGTTTCCTGTAACATAACCACATCTGCCTTAAGTTTCTTAAGGTGTGCGAGTACCTGTGCCCTCTTTATCAGCCCGTTCAGCCCTCTCACGTTCCACGTGATCAGCCGGGTTGGGGGGCTTCCTACCCCCCCCCCTTGTCGAATAGCCATCCCCTTTTTCCAGCTCCTCACCCGGTTCCCACGTAGCTGTATCTCCCCCAGGCGGTGCCCCCCCCCCCACCCCCCCCCCGTCCATCCCCTCCCATACCAGCTCCCCCCTCTCCCCAGCAGCAGCAACCCAGTAATTCCCCCCTCCCACACCCCCCGCTAGATCCCCCGCTAGCGTAATTACTCCCCCCATGTTGCTCCCAGAAGTCAGCAAACTCTGGCCGACCTCGGCTTCCCCCCGTGATCTCGGCTCGCACCGTGCGATGCCCCCTCCTTCCTGCTTCTCTATTCCCGCCATGATTATCATAGCGCGGGAACCAAGCCCGCGCTTCACCCTCGGCCCCGCCCCCAATGGCCAACGCCCCATCTCCTCCACCTCCCCTCCTCCCCCCATCACCACCTGTGGAAGAGAGAAACGTTACCACATCGCAGGATTAGTACATAAAACTCCTCTTTCCCCCCTCTTCGCCCCCCACATTCGCCCCACCACTTTGTTCAAACGTTCTTTTTAATAACCCGCTCATTCCAGTTTTTCTTCCACAATAAAAGTCCACGCTTCACCCGCCGTCTCAAAGTAGTGGTGCCTTCCTCGATATGTGACCCACAGTCTTGCCGGTTGCAGCATTCCAAATTTTATCTTCTTTTTATGAAGCACCGCCTTGGCCCGATTAAAGCTCGCCCTCCTTCTCGCCACCTCCGCACTCCAGTCTTGATAAACGCGGATCACCGCGTTCTCCCATTTACTGCTCCGAGTTTTCTTTGCCCATCTAAGGATCATTTCTTTATCCTTAAAACGGAGGAATCTCACCACTATGGCTCTGGGAATTTCTCCTGCTCTCGGTCCTCGCGCCATCACTCGGTATGCTCCCTCCACCTCCAACGGACCCGCCGGGGCCTCCGCTCCCATTAACGAGTGCAGCATCATGCTCACATATGCCCCGACGTCCGCTCCCTCCACACCTTCAGGAAGACCAAGAATCCTCAGGTTGTTCCTCCTTGCATTGTTCTCCAGTGCCTCCAACCTTTCCACACATCGTTTCTGATGTGCCTCACGCATCTCCGTCTTCACCACCAGGCCCTGTATGTCGTCCTCATTCTCGGCTGCCTTTGCCTTCACGACCCGAAGCTCCCGCTCCTGGGTCTTTTGTTCCTCCTTTAGCCCTTCGATCGCCTGTAGTATCGGGGCCAACAGCTCTTTCTTCATTTCCTTTTTGAGCTCTTCCACACAGCATTTCAAGAGCTCTTGTTGTTCAGGGCCCCATGTTAAACTGCCACCTTCCGACGCCATCTTGGTTTTTGCTTGCCTTCCTTGCCGCTGTTCTAAAGGATCCACTGCAATCCGGCCACTTTCTCCTCCTTTTTTCATCCGTATCCAGGGGGGATTCCCTTCTGGTTTACCGCACAGTGTTTTTAGCCGTCAAAATTGCCGTTGGGGCTCCTATCAAGAGCCCAAAAGTCCGTTTCACCGGGAGCTGCCGAAACATGCGACTCAGCTGGTCATCGCCGCACCCGGAAGTCCATACTGTACCTGTATTACTACATATTCATATTTTATTTAGCAATGCTTTGAAATCTTATTTTGTTACCTTCACCAACAAATCAATTGAGTGAATTCAAGCAACAAAAGGGTAATCGACAATTGCAAGTTGTTGTCATGATAGTAACATGTTCATTTGACATTCCTCTAAATATTAGCTTGTTCTGTAACAAATTCCCGAATAAAGTTACATTGAACTCCTATTTTTATATTTAAAATATCTGTAACCTTCAAAACTGAATATCATGCCTTCAATATCCAAATTTCCGAATTTCCAATCTAAATTCACCTCTTTTGTGCATAGAAACAAAGTCTGCAAAATGTGATGGAATGTTAGGTATACCTGCAGCTTAAATTATGAGAGGCTTGCATATCACTTCAATTTCTATTTAATTCATTGTTTTTATGATTATTTGGCCAACGTTTTGGACAAGGTTTTTTGGGGGCACTATCATTTTACTTATTTTCTTGCTAGTTTTTTTTAGGCTTGCGTGCAGAATTTATTTGTGAGAACTAATCACGTCCAATAAACTTGAACTCTTTGAGGAGTGCTTCTTGATGATATTTTCCCTGCCATTTCTGAAAGCTCTGGAGATAGTGCTCAACCTCTAAATCATAATTTTTGTTTCATTTTTAGGCTGTTAAATTCACTGTCCCATACATAAGGCAAGATCCATGAAAAATTCAGCATTGACTAAATATTTCTTCGGACATTATCTAAAAGCACCTCAACACACTTCAAAAGGCTAATTATCCAAAAATGGACATATGAAGCATTATTTTTCTATTGTCACCAATAATAATTTCTGGTCTTTGTTGCTGTTTAATCCTGTTAATATTTAATTTCTTACTTGATATAACAATCATTGCACATAATCAATTAAAAAACAAAGTAATGAAAAGGTAATTAGCAAGTACAGGCTGAGTTAGTTACATTTTGTTGCTGTTTGGTGCATCCGGATGGCAGTCTTCAGTCAGGACTTCCCATTTCTTAGTGGGTGCTCAAATAAGTTTTGTGTGAGTTCTCTTCCCAGATTCTGCATGGTAAGAAAGGGATTGTGTTAAATGTACTTAAATAATCTTAAATCAGCTCTTAAAATTAAAGAATGTAACTAGGTACTGCACAAACCCTAAAGCATAGCAATGGTGTCTGTCAGAGATCCCAGAATAGAATTATCTTCAGGTATCATGCCCTAAAAGGTCATTGGGGACCATGGACCTCCATGTTAATCTTGCTCCAGAGGTGTGGATCATCTTCGTTGGTGGTGCATTCATCCAGTTTGTGAAGCTCTTTAAATAGATTGTTATTTGCCATCAATCTTTCCCATCAGACTTTCTCAATCATGATTTCTTACTACATGCCGAAGAAATTCCAACTGTCTTTTTGGGAACGTTATGGATATCTCAGTGTGACTTATCTTCAATCCAAATTTAATTCCTACCTTATTTGAAAACACAGACAATGATGCAATACTACAGTTTAATAAGACCACTTGTGCATTTTGTGCAATGTGCATGCACAAGGTCCTAAAACCAACTGCAATAAGCCTTGGATGTGACAACCGCTTGTATGCCCCATAGCCTATTTATTACATTTAACTTAGTTGGAGACAAACACTAAATAAATGCACCTATAACTGTGAACATTTCGTAAAACCTTTCCAGCTTACCCTTGTGCAAAATGAACAGCATCCAGATGTCTTGTTCCAACTGAGGTTTGAGGTGCTTTGTCTCAGAGTTCTTGAGCTGGAGGCAGAACTGCAGACCATGTGACATTTCAGAGAAGGCAAGAGTTCTCTGATGCATTGTATCAGGAGGTAGTCGCACCCCTTAAGATAAGGTCTTCTGGTTTGAAAAGTGGTCAGGGACAGCAGAGTGTGACCACATCTGAGGCAAGTAAGGGAACACCGAGTGCAGGAATGTTAGCTTCTGCAACTGTCCAACAGGTTTGAGGTTCTTTCAGCTTGTTTGAATGAGAGTGGGGGCAGCACGGTGGATGAGCGTACTGTCCATGGCACTGTGGTAGAGGCGGCCATTCAAAGGGGGGAGCACATAACAATGTAGTGATAGTCAGGGACAGTATAGTGAGGGGGATATAGCGAGAGTCCAGATGGCTGTGTTGCCTGCCCAGTGCCAGGGTTCAGGACAACTGCCCAGGGCTGGGGAGGAAATTACAATGGGAGTGGAAGGTTCCAGTGGTCATGGTCCATGCTGGTATCAACGACATTAGCAGGATGAGGAATGGGGTTCTGCATCATCAGTATGAGGAGCTACACACCAAATTCAGAAGCAGAACCTCAAAGGTAATAATTTCTGGATTATTACCTGAGCCATGTACAAATTGGCACATGACAAATAAAATTAGAGAAATGAATGTATGGCTCAAAGTACTGGTGTAGAAGAAGTAGGTTCTGGCTCACAGAACACTGACACCAGTACTGGGGAAAGTAGAATCTGTACTGTTGGGATCATAGAATCATAGGATTTACAGTACAGAAGGAGACCATTCCGCCCATCGAGTTTGCACCGGCCCTTGGAAAGAGCACCCAACTTAAGCCCTACTTAAGCCCACACCTCCAACCTATCCCCATAAAGTGTGACCCCACCTAACCCTTTTGGACACACAGGGCAATTTAGCATGGCCAATCCACCTAACCTGCACATTTTTGGACTGTGGGAGGAAACCTGAGCACCCGGAGGAAATCCACCCAGATGGTCTACACCTGAACTATGCTGAGGCTGATGTTTTAGTGAGCTGCATAATTAGAGAAGTACAGGGAGTTTTAAACTGAATAGTGGAGGAGGGATAACATTTGGGAAGATGTAGGGAGAAGGTAGGAGAGTAGAGAGAAGGCAGGAGAGAAAGGTACTAATATGGAAAATGAATAATAGACCATGACAGGAAGGGACCGAAAGTACAGCAGATGAGGCTAGATGCTACAACAATAATAAAAGACAAAATTAAAGGCTCTGTATCTAAAAACACATGGTATTCGAAACTAAAAAGATGAACTGGGAGGGCAAATAGAAAACGATCTGATGTCCATTACAGAGACATGGCTACTGGGTGACTTAGATCGGAACCTGAATATTGAAGGGTATGTGGCATTTAGGAAGGATAGGAAGTTAGGAAAAGTGGAGGAAAGGCTCTATTAATTAATGATGGTCATCGGAGAAGGATGACCCAAGTTCAGGATAAAAGCTCGCACTCATGTCGACTTAGTGCCCACGGCATCCCTGAAGTGCTCGTTACAGACATTGGGACTCAATTTACAGGTGAGGAGTTCTCTGGGTTCTTGAAGGTGACTGGGGTACGGCACATTCGTGCCACCTTGTACCACGCGGCTTCTAATGTTTTAGCAGAGTGGGTGGTAGAGACATTTAAAAGACGCCTCAAGAAACAGTCTTCTGGCTCGTTGGACACAAGCCTGGTTCATTTCTTATTTTGCTGCAGGACCACCCCATACGCAGTGACTGGGGTGGCCCCAGCTGAAATGCTGATGGACTGTAGGTTTTGAACCCACCTAAGTATGATTTTTCCTGATAGAGATGCAAAAGTGTGCCTCAACCAGGAGTTACAAGGGTGTTGCCCCTTTTGATGCCAACCACACAGATGCTTGGTACCAGGTGACACGGTGCATATTTAAAACTTTGCAGACTGCACCCAGTGGATCTCTGGGACTGTACTCCACCAGACAGGGCTGGTTTCCTGTCAAGTACAAGCCCAAGGTCAGATCATGCGAAAGCACCTTCGTCACATTCGGTCTAAGTGACCAATTCTTCGAAAATTGCCTTGTGAGCGTAAAGGTTTCCGCCAGCCGCTTCTGATGCCACAGCAGGCCGTCGTGCTGCCCCAAGGGGTTCAAGACACCAAGATGAGAGAGGTCATGAACTCAGATTCGGAAATGGGAACACAAGCACTAGAAATCTCCGATGGGGGTTAACAGTACGGCAGCCCACAGCAGAGCATCCGTCACGGCATTCGCGTGACGCCCAACCAGACGCAAATAGAGTCCAATACCTTTCTTCCCTGCAGATTTTGGAGGATTCTTTGGACTTTGTGCGGGAGGAATGATCTTGCGGGGTGGGAACAATTAACTTCTCCGTGAATCTTGCAGAATACGAGCTCCCGTTCAGGGGGTGGAGACCATTAAACAATGTATAGTTGTATAGTGTATAAAGCTGGAAAATGTGGCACTGGCAAGGCAGACCCAGTTGAGATTAGAGTGTGATATATATAATAGTTATTGTAAATAAACGTAAGTTTTTTTGAACTACTTGGTGTGGACTCCTTTGTGGCATTATAAAACCTGGCATCTTTTCTTCAATGCACTTTCTTAATGTTTTGACTAAATGTTTGCCTCAGGAAATATTGATCTTTATGTTCTAAGTCCAGTTCACTTAAGAACACAATGATAAATATATCTCTTCTGGGTGGTTAGGCTGTACTAATGGACTCACGATATATAACCTCTGTACGTATTTTCTTGTGATTGTTAACCTTACATTGTTTGCTTCATTAGTCGAGTCAATCTTGCCATTTGTGAAATCTATTATTTCCAGTTGTATTTTCACCTTGTTCAGACTTGTTATCAGTTCAGCCAGTAATTGGTTGACTTATAGTTACTAAAAATGGAACAGTAGTTTACATTCATCATTCCTTTATTGCAGTCTATTCCTTGCTGATTCAGTTTGTGATGTGTAGAAATGTAATTCTAAAATATAACATCTTTCTCGCTCTCAATCTCTCTTTACTGCTGGCTATTCATGCTCACAGTAGTCTGTGAGTAAATGACTTCCCGAGTGGGTTGTTTGATTGTTCAAGAACACCTGCTGCTTTTTAGCTTTGTCATTTGTCATTTAAGTTCTAATCTATCTGGTGTTCATGATGTCATATTACTTTTTATCGTGAAAAACCTTTACCAGTTCATCTCCAAGATGCACACACTTCTGCACTTCACTTTTGTCTCATTAGTCTGTGTTTCTATAAAGTAACTTTCTATGCCAGGGCCTCAGAAAAGTTTTAATGACGAGACTTGTGCAAAAACATTAAATGCAAAATTGAGTAATTAAAGTTTTGCTTTACACCTTTACCTGGGAAATAGATGTATAATAGAGAAATAAATCAGTGTTTCAAAGTGTTGAATACAGAAATGTATTGTTACACTGGTTGCTCCTTAATGCCATGAATAAATGAGCCTGGAGGCACTCACAAGGTGTACTTTTCAACTGCCTCAAACTGACAATTTTACCATGGTAACTGAAGTGGCCAGTTAGCTCAGTTAACCAGAAGGTTGGCATGTGGTTTCAATATAACGCCAGCAGCATGGGTTTGATTCCTGTTCCAGCGGAGGTGGATTTTGGGACTTGCCTTCTGTCCCTGTGAGTGGAAGACAATGGCAAACTGCCACTGGCAAAATTTGACCAGAAACTATCAGCAGACAAATGAGCCGAGGAATTGCCTTCAGGCTGGGCACACATGATTAAATGAATGAACAAAGCATAAGGATATTGAAAAAATACTGATATAAATTATGACGCATTTGGTTGGCATCAACCATGAAAATACACATTATTGACAATTGGCCACTTTTGCAGGATTTAACAGTCCATCTAACTAAATCAGCTATTAATTAGTCTTGCCCATTTAGGTTTTTAAAATTTCTACATGGCAAGTTGCTTAAAATACGAGGATGTCACAATGAGGGAAATAAGAGTATATTGGATCTCCGTTATCAGGGCAAACAACTGTATATCACCTATTGTTAGAAAGGTGAATTCAATGCCAGGTGTAAAAAGAGAAATAAATAGTGAGATTAGATTATGAAAGGGATTTTAAAAAAAACAAGGGGAAAGTAAAATGAAAATAAATTAAAAATGTTACATGCTTAATGCTCCAACAACAATCTGAACTTGTAATAGATCATTTTCAGTGCTAGACAACTTGATTGGCAGTAACAGTTACCACATCATTAAGTGTATGCAAATTGAAATGAACAAGTTTTAACTTGCTGTATTGCAATTGGTTGGCATCAACCATGAAAATACAGAACTTCTTGTCCTTCACTGCACTTTAATGGTGAGCCAGACAGCAAGGTACAAATCAACTTGGACAGTAACTTTTGAATATTTGAGTTTATTTGCTCTTCTGGCCCTAAGCTGAATTTGCTGTACCGTTTGTGCACAAATAATTGCACGGTAAAGGTGTAATGTGACAGGAAAATTTGGGCCATTATTTGGTTCAGTTTAAGTTGCATTAAATTTGATCCATTCATTGTTAAAAATGATATCAAAGCTTTGAGATTTATTTTTGGGGGTACAAAATTCAGAAGATATGTTAAATTTGGGGAAACTGCACTTGGAGAACTGTGCACAGATGAAAAGGATTAGAAGCATTGGAGAAAGTGCAATAAGATTTACAACAATGGTACCAACACCAAGAAAACAGGAAAGATCAAACAAGTTGTGTGTGAATTGATAGAGGTCTTTAAAATTATGAATGGATTGAACGATAGGTGCAGAGAAATTATTTTCACTTATGGGAGAATCCAGAACTAAAGGCCATATATACAAACTAGTTACTAATAAATCCAATAGAGAAATAAGGAGGAATTTTTTTTTTTACTCGAGAATGATTAGGAAGTGGTTGAGGCAAATGGCTCAGATGCTTTCAAGAGGAAATTAACAAGCTTGAGAGCAAAGGGAATAGGAAGATATGCTGAACGGTTGAGATGTGGTAGGTGGGATGGGAGGAAACTTGTCGAGTATAAATATCAGCATAGACTAGTTGAACTGAATGGTCTGCTTCTGTGCTGTATATTCTATGTAACTGGAACTAAATTGGGATTAATTTATCCTATACATGAACGTGCAATGCCTCACAGTTGTCACAAAAGTTTTCTTTCTGTGTTGGTAGGAGCTACGCACTGGGTTATCATACACATTTCATAAATATGAGTGTAAAATGTGTTTTCCCTGCATTTGAGTTTTGCACTATTATGCTCCATTTCATCAAATATTACCACACTTTGAAACACTAACAAGAATATTCTGTAATTATTTCTTATCAAAAATGACCATATATAGGTCTACAATGAGTACACCTTCACTAGTTACTACTCATGAGTATTCCTTTCCAAACCTGAAGGGGGAGATTTATTCCGATTATTTGTATGTGGCCAATTAATTGGTTAAAATGCTTTTTTAATCTTGGAATGATTGCACAGGCTGTATTCAGTTCATTGAGACTACACTCGTATTTTGTACATTTAAGTCCCTCTACTGTAACTTTGCTAATGTTATAACACAGAATTGATATGGGTGTTTGGGGATACCAACTTATAACTGCACTTTGGATAACCTTCAAGTACAAATCTCTTAATGTTTAACAAGATATGCTAACCAAATCATTTTGGATTATTGATTATGCTGAATGTTATATTGACCAAAATATTTTTAGTCACAAGTTAAAAGACAAACCAATGCAGAGCAGCCAATTCTTTAATGGTAGGTTTAAGAAGGCCTACTATTTTCCAGTTTGCAATATGTGTAAAATTCCAGCAACCAGAGACTTTTAGCACATTCAGCTTCATAATTTTAATCAAGTTTCAAGAAAATATTCAGCATTAAAGAACTTAATTTCAAATCCAACAAGGGGCTATGTGAGGTGCCATGATGAATGTTTGTGCATAGTTTAACATTCAATTTTGGATTGGGAACCCAGCTGCCAATTCAGTTCCAGGTCCTGATCGCGGATGACTTGTTCCAGATATGCCCGTCTGGATATTTAACTTGCCAGGCCAATTAATGGCAGGGAATAAGCTCGCCATTCAATCAGGGACTGGAGAGCCAATGGAAAGCCCTCCAGCATTGTGATTGTCAACCCCACTGACTGGGGTGGGAGCTGCCACGATGAATGTGGAGAACAGAAGAGGTTAAAGTTCCAGGAATGGTGGCCTGTAATTAAAAATAATTGGCCTTATTGAAAAATATTAAAGTCACCACAGTCCCAGTGGACCATCGGCTGCTCTCCTCTTTGAGAGAGAGCTGGCTGGTGGTGATTTAACCTGAGAGTCACCACACCTCAGACGACGGGTAAGGTTGAAAAGACAGGGCCTCCATTAAGAACCTCAGCCGGTACGGGAATCGAACCCGCACTATTGGCGGCACTCTATATCATCAACCAGTCATCTCAGCTCTGACTCATTGAACAATCTTGGCCCCTTTATTTTGAGGGGAGAAATACTCAAAATACCATTGCATAATGCAGATTTAGTTCCAGAGTCAATTTATTTTTAGTGGCTGCCTCTTAAAGAGAAAATTTGCAGAACTGGTTATTTGTCCAATGAGACTAGGAAACTCTGTGCCACCTTTACCACCTTAATTAAAGTTAGGTGTGACTGAGACCAATTCAATTCACTAACACCTGTCTTAGCCTATTTTCCATTCCAATCTTTCAGGGAATAGTCTCCATGTTCAGTTGCTTACCACCAAGTAATCTGTTCCCTGTTACTAATGATTTTATTTTCACTGAATAAACAGTAGTTACATTAAGAATTTCTTGTGTGCTCTGTGCATTATTTTGATCATTGACCTCGATAAGAAGTGAAACATGTTCATCATTTGTTTGGCTATGCCAGTGTTGTGGCATGTGGAAGCATGATGGACAGGGACAAGATTCAGAGCACCATTAAAGCAAGAAATTTAGGGCACAATCTAATGGAAAAGATTCTAAGTACCATTTGTGGCAGGTTTTGCTGGGAGTTTCCCGTTGGCTCTGTCGGCTAATTCCCCACCGCTATCTAACCACACTTCGTCACTTTTTTGGGCCCAGGGCAGTTTCTCCCCGGTCAAGCCCACACTTAGAATTATTTTCATCACTGGGGAGTATTATATTACTACTTCTGATAGTAATGTTCTATTGCTTGGTGCAATATATGTTACTCGTTTGCTTATTGTCAGGATGATCTTTAACTCGATGTTGATTCACACTCGTAGTCCAATTAGAGCAAATACTTTATTGAGTAGCGTTGACAAATTAACTGTGAGTTTATTCTCTCTCCAATGCTTAAACTAGATGTTACATGAACAAGATTAAATAAGAAAAAATTATAATTAGCTACACCTGCGCTGAGCTGTGTGTCTACCTGTGGTCACTAGTCTCTGTTCTTGTGAAGAGGCAGATCTTGGCTTGAGTCTGTCTATTTATACCTGTCTCTTGTACTGCCCTCTAGTGTTTACTTAGCTGTTATGTCTATCCATTAACCCCTTGTGTACATACTGATAAGCAGATCACTACAGGGAGCTGAACTCGCTGCGCATAGCGGTTCCTCTGAGATCGGGCCACAATTTTGAACGAGTGCCAAAATCTCTGAGAGGGCCTGTGGGTTCCCCCACACCCCCACCCATGGGGCAATGTCACCACCCACACATATGGGCATTACCCCCCCCCCCCCCCCGTGATGGCACCTGCTATGGGGTTGCTGAGGGGCCCCCCTTTTCAGGCCTTTCCACGCCCCTTGTTGGGTTCCCCCCATCCAGGACCCCTACCCTTCATTGCCCCCCATCCTTCCAGAGGCCGCTTCACACCTGCCTTACATGCCCCCACCCTTCATACCCCCCCACCACCTTCCTTTCATGGGCATGGCTCCCCCAGGCCCTGGCCCTTGGCAGTGCCACCCTGACCTGGGCCCCCTGGCAGCACTCGTGCCGGCTTTGCAGTGCCACCTGGGAACCTTGGCAATGCCACAGTGTCCATATTCACGGGGCACCCCTTCCTTTTTCCTGTCATCCATGGGCCTTCAATGGCCTGGGAGACCCCCTGGGCGGCGATCCGCCTGGTCCACATTTGTGTAGACCTGTACCAGTATTGAACACGCCTGGCTGGGGACTCCCTGGGGAGGCCATTAGATGCCGAGAGCCCTGTAGATCCCGGGTGAGCATGCCTAAGTGGGTTTAAAACCGACTTAGGCGCGCGAGATATTGCGAGGTCTACTGGCTGCTGGGAAGACTGACTGCATTGTGCTCCCGTTTGGGCACGACGCAGCCGGTAGATCACACCCTCAGTTCCTAATGGACCCCTAAACAATGTAAATAATTTGTCCATATTATAGTTGTTCTATGATTATGCTGCAGTCTCAAATCCCTCTGATTAATCTTTTGTTTGTGTCCAATTTTCATTCTGACTCACGGATGTTGTAAATGCTAAGTAACAAATCATCCTGAAAGCTGCTTCATGCCTTTTCGAGAAGCGACTGAGTATGTATGTACAGCCATTTGGAACCAAAGGCAGGATCATTTAATTGTTCGAAGAATATGATTGATTAATTTAGGGTGAGGTCCTGAGATTTCATTAGTTTGTGCAGAGTGTAAGTTGGATAAATGGACGCCTTCTGAGTCGCACAATAGATCTTTACTTTGTTCATGTACCTTGTTAGGTCAGGTTAGCTATCTTAGTTCATGCCGGCAAATTGTTAATTTTCTTAAAAATCTGAAAAAACAGTGCAGTAATCTTTTATAACTTGTCTTCACAATTTTAAAAATACTTTTTGTTGGATTTATGGTTCCAATTTACCACTGCCAACAATGCAGTTGATGCGATTTTACGTCATTGGTATACTTTCCATGTGCACATTGATGAATTAATTTGATGTTCCCATAGGCACAAAACACAAGGTAAATGTTTCTGTTCAAAACATTATTCTGTTAATTAGATTTGTTTTTTTGCTTTCTTGCCGTATTAGCACATTATAATGTTGCTTCTAATTAATTGAAAATTATGCAGTTATTTACATTAATTTTAAAATAATATTGAAGTCCCACTTACGATTTTGCACCCAAATTTTGCAGCAATAGTTCCCTTGGGTAAGAAGAAACTATAGGCTATAGCAGAATTAGGCATTCGGCCCATTTGAGTCTGCTGCACCATTCGATCATGGCTGATATGTTCCTCATCCCCATTCTCCTGACTTTTCCCCCTAACCCCTGATCCCCTGATTAATCAATAACACTAGATTTGTGCTTGAGTGCTGTTACCTACAGGGCTACCGATCAAGAGCTG
The DNA here is from genome assembly GCF_047496885.1 of Scyliorhinus torazame. Lineage (NCBI taxonomy): Eukaryota > Metazoa > Chordata > Chondrichthyes > Carcharhiniformes > Scyliorhinidae > Scyliorhinus > Scyliorhinus torazame. The sequence goes on along the minus strand of NC_092717.1, from coordinate 148,521,490 downwards.
GAAGGTGAAATTAGAATAGTTCTTTCTCAGAACATAAGAACTAGGAGCAGGCGTACGCAATTAGACTCTCGAGCCTGCTCCACTCTTAAATACAGTCATGGCTGATCTCATCGTGGCCTCATTGTCACCGTTCTGCCCGTTCTCTGTAACCCTTCAACCCATTACTACTTAAAAATCTGTCTAACTCATCCTTAAATTACTCACTGTCCCAGCATCCACCATACTCTGGAGTAGCGAATTCCACAGATTCATGACCCTTTGGAAGAAGTAGTTTCTCCTCATCTTTGTTTTAAATTTGCTACCCCTTATCCTGAGTCTATGACCTCTCATTCTAGAATTCCCCACAAGAGGACCTGAACCAAGTTGTAAGATAGTTTCAATACTGTTTTAATTCAATCTGAACCAAACCGTTGTTTCTGAATTTTTGTAATATCCTTTGGTTCTGATTTTCATAAAGTAGAAAGTACAGTTTACATTTAATGACATTTACCTCATTGTGATAAGCTCAGGGGAAGTTGTGAAATTAATTCCCAAATGAAAGAGCTACATTATAAATTCTGATAACTATTTGAGACTTTTGTTTGAATCGTAATGTTCGGAAGGAATTGGACAAGAAACTTTACTTTAATTCTTTTATTCTTTCATGGGCTATGAGCATTGGTAGCAATGCCAGCATTTGTTGCTAAATCTTTCCCTCAAAGGGGGATTTATTAGGTTGGGTAACCGAAGTGTTGGGTAATTCCAGTAATGTCAGTAACAGAAAGTAGCTCAATTAAAGGTCCTTGCTCCATGTTCTTGAACCAAACCAAGATCTAACCTATGCCTCCCTGCTGGCATGCTTTCCTGGAGCTGGGCAGCTTTAGATGAAACCAAAATTATTCACCACAGATATTTCTTTCTCATTTAAATGTGTTACAGTGAGGATTTCAATCGAAGTATTAATGTTAGCAATTCACACTTTTCATTACAAAATGATATAAAAGCTTACATGAAGCTGAACATAAAGCATCAATGAAACTGAGACAGCTCATATATTTGAGATTATTGTTATTACCTTACCTAATTCAAGAATTCTATTTGTCTCCTATTGCTGTTACTATCAGTTGTACTTCCCATAGTGGTAGATTTGTTTGATATAATGCAATGTGCATTTTATATGTCACCTTTAACATAGTTAAACTCCCAAAGGCTCTTTCCATGAATGTAAACAAACAAAAGATGACACAAAGCCCAATAAAGGCATTGGGATAGAAAAGTTCAAGGAGGATCTTAATGGAAAAAGGATAGGTAAAAACAAAATAGGGAGCAAATTTCAGAGCTTAGGGCCAAGGCAGCTGAAGGCACTGTTGCCAATATTTTGGTGGAGAAAGTGTGGGATGAAAAGTGATCATCTTTCTTCCAGTTATCTATAATGTGGGCTAATGTAATGGACCAGCATTTGTGATATTATGGGTCTGCAAATCAAGCGCATGTTAGTCAAGCTAATTTTGTCTATTAAAAAATTGCTGAAGTCTTCGTCTCATAGCGTGACCTTAGAAGCTGGACAAGTTGCATCAACTAGCTGTATATTGTCTCCAGCAATTTAATTGTGTCATGTTGTCTATAGGTTTCCCTACTGCAGCTACTAAATCTTAATGCTGCACTCCATATGTGATCTGTCAGTGTTAGGCAAATAAATTATAATTGAGATTTTCCAATTTGGAATTACACAGAAATGACAACATGGAAACAGGCCACTCAGTCCAACCAGTCTGTATTAATGTTTATCCACCGTGTGAACGGTAACAAGATGGCTCCTGGGTAGCCAGCTCCCTTGGAGAGCTCCTCACAAGCACCTCAATCCTTGGTAAAGTGCTGCCCTACCTACTTTCTCTGTTCGACCTAATCTTTGTTCCCTCTCTGAACTTGTTTTATCCATGGGGGCCCACTTCCTGCTCTTTCAACTCTATTCCCACTAAATTACTGACCATCCAACTTCCCTTCCTGTCTCATGTTTGCTGACATTGGTAACAGTTCTCTCTCTTCCAGTTCTGTCCCTTTCTCCTTTAAATCTGCCATCATTTTCCCTCTTCTTTAAAAAAAAAAGCACTTAATCTGCATCCCATCCTTGCAATCGAACACTTTGGTCTCCAACCTCCTTTCCCTCCTGAACTCCTGGAATGATTTACCACCTCCAAACTTTGGGTCCATATTTCTCAGAGCATCATACTTGAATCCTTCCAGGTTTCCACTGTTGCGCAGTGCTGAGGTGGAGAGATTTACAAAAGGAATTCTAGAACTTAAAGTTTATGAACAACCCTTTAAGTTTCATGTACATGAACATTGGAACACTAGAGGAAGGCTCTGATCCTGCATTAGAATACAAGGTCAACTCTAGATGTGCACGGAGCTCATATGTGTTCAGGTAAGTTGCATTGTCTGAATACAAAAAAAGATTTTAATTTACTATTTTTATCTGGGCCATTCACATTATAATGCAGCTACAGAGTCCTCTCTTGTAGTGATGCCTTTGCTTTGGCACTTTGGTACCGTGAATAGTTCAGTAAGTATTGAGAGTCACCTTTTGTACAGTGTTTAAGATAGTGTTGCCTCATTTATTGAATCACAAATGAAAATTACATTTATTAAGATGTCTTTGTATATAGTATTTTGCATCATCTTTATAACAGTGTCCAAATATTTATTTTTTAAAATGTTAGTAAGCTAACTAAGGCAGTGAGTGATCACCTACGTTTTGAATAAAAACAACAATGCATCACTGGAATTGATTGATATACTGGACAGTTGTTGCTGTATGTTTGATTAAGTGTTAATTTCTAGATTGTACCTGTCATCTGCTGCTTTCATTATTTCCATCATGTGAGAGACTGATAGTTGTATGTGGCGTAATGAAGCATAGAAAAGAATAGCTAAGTATGGTAATATCTTAATCACAGAATATTATGAAATTAAAAATACATATGAGTAATGTGAAAATGGTGAGGAGCATTTATTTATTTAGTTGATTAGCTATAAACTTTGATAAAGTACAGTTACAGTGAATTACTCAATTACAATTCAATTTCAAGTTTATGAATGAAAAAAACTCCATCCAATGAATCTTATTTGTTTTAGCAGGCACAACAATTTTAACTTGTTTCATACTCTGAAGGCGATATCTATTTCTGTTGCAGTTTTATTGGGACTGATCATAAGCTTATTATGCTTAATCAAGATCCAAAACTTTGATTCAGTGCCTAATTCATTAAAGATTGTATAGCTTATTTTAGAGATGATCTCCAAAATGTATTCATTAGACATACTTGTTGGTAGTATTTTATGGCGTGGTACATTGATATGTCTCCATTTTTCTGGCTTCAGCGTACCTCTTATTGATAAACCCATGAGCAGATATAAGTGCTGAATGTAAGTAATCTGAAATATATCTACCTTTGTGCAAAAACATGGGCTGCTTCTATAAGTTGTGCTTTCCCTCCACAAATATTACATGTTGTAAAACTTGTGGTTCTTTCTTTGTTTTTCTCCCAAAGGACCATTTCATATTGAATTTAATTAGATATTAATTATTCTATATGCCAACACATTGTGGATATATTTAGAATGTTTCCACAATAAATCCAAGACCTAACATTGCCAAATTTTAAAATAGTCAAACATTAACAGGCGTATTTGAATTTCCACTTCATTCCAGTTCATTTACTTCGTCATCTGAGATTTGCTGATATACTGGGAGATGCAATGAGTCATGTGCACTGTCAATTTATGTAGAATGTGTCTCTTTATTCTATAAAGATTTGTCAACATTTTTGTGTGGTGATAAAGTTTGCAATTTAAATAATTCTAAAATAATGTCATTGTTACTGATTGTACACATATTGTAAGATATCAGCAGCATTTAGTGCACACATTCTTACCACCTTTAAACTGGCATTCATTTGGACTTCTGTGTAGGTTTAAATGTTGGGAATGATGGACCAAAGCAGAGAGTAGGTGTTGCCGAAGTGTCTAAAGGATAAGTCAGCCATGTTGAGTATTACAGTCAGATAGTTATTCAAAAATTTCACTTGATTATCTTTGGAGCTCAGGTAGTATTTGAGGAAAATGTTGTCTGAGTAGAATAAGTTACTTGTTTGAGTCCATGATATGTGCTCATTTTCAAGGTATTAAGAGGAACAGATTGGATAGAAAGAGAGAGGTTATTTCTGCTGATTTGAGCATCTAGAACATAATCTAGAAATAGTCTGCTCAAGATTGTAGCCAGACATTTCAAGAGTGAAATTAGGAAACAATTCTCCACACAAAGAGTAATAGAAGTGTTGCTGGGAAAAAGTACAGCTATTCGGCTTTAGTGTACTTAATTTTCCCACACACTAGAAACCAGACAAAGACTCTTGGAGTTACAAACGAGGCCTTTATTACAATGTTATAGCATGGGCTAAGGCATTCCAAGTTGGGACGCCAGTGAATCAAGAATTGTACCGATAGATATAGTTCAGATTCTGTAAAAAACAGCATATACCAACTCCAAAAGACGTGCTGTTAGGTAATTTGGCCATTCTGAATTCTCTCTCTGTGTACCCGAACAGGTGATGGAATGTGGTGACTAGGGGCTTTTCACAGTAATTTCATTGCAGTGTTAATGTAAGCATACTTGTGACAATAAAGATTCTTATTATTTGTTACTAGTTATCTATTTCCAATCATGACTTTCGATTAGGATTACATCATACATAGTGTATAGAATTTACTGTGCAGAAGGAGGCCATTCGGCCTATCGAGTCTGCACCGGCCCTTGGAAAGAGCACTCTACTTAAGCTCATGCCTCCACCCTATCCTCGTAACCCAGTAACCCCACCTAACCTTTTGGACACTAAGGGGTAATTTAGCATGGCCAATCAACCTGCACAAATTTGGGACTGATATGAGAATGATTACCCAATTACAACAAGTGCATGCTTTTTTAATTGTAATATCCAATCAGTACATAGACATGTACATGCTGTCTCCTAATATTTATCACTGGCTCCCCATTATCAAGAATACGGTTACCAATCACATCCCCTGCCTAAGTATTATGGTCTTCCAAGGTAAAGCTGCCCAAAGAACAAAGAAATGTACAGCACTGGAACAGGCCCTTCGGCCCTCCAAGCCCGTGCCGACCATGCTGCCCGACTAAACTACAATCTTCTATACTCTATTCCCATCTATTCCCATCCAATTCATGTATTTGTCAAGATGCCCCTTAAATGTCACTATCGTCCCTGCTTCCACCACCTCGTCCGGTAGCGAGTTCCAGGCACCCACTACCCTCTGTGTAAAAACACTTGCCTCGTACATCTACTCTAAACCTTGCCCCTCTCACCTTAAATCTATGCCCCCTAGTAATTGACCCCTCTACCCTGGGGAAAGGCCTCTGACTATCCACTCTGTCTATGCCCCTCATAATTTTGTAGACCTCTATCAGGTCGTCCCTCAACCTCCGTCGTTCCAGTGAGAACAAACCGAGTTTATTCAACCGCTCCTCATACCTAATGCCCTCCATACCAGGCAACATTCTGGTAAATCTCTTCTGCACCTCTCGAAAGCCTCCACATCCTTCTGGTAGTGTGGCGACCAGAATTGAACACTATACTCCAAGTGTGGCCTAAGGTTCTATACAGCTGCAACATGACTTGCCAATTCTTATACTCAATGCCCCGGCCAATGAAGGCAAGCATGCCATATGCCTTCTTGACTGCCTTCTCCACCTGTGTTGCCCCTTTCAGTGACCTGTGGACCTGTACACCTAGATCTCTCTGACTTTCAATACTCTTGAGGGTTCTACCATTCACTGTATATTCCCTACCTGCATTAGACCTTCCAAAATGCACTACCTCACATTTGTCCGGATTAAACTCCATCTACCATCTCTCCGCCCAAGTCTCCAAACAATCTAAATCCTGCTGTATCCTCTGACAGTCCTCATCGCTATCCGCAATTGCACTAACCTTTGTGTTGTCTGCAAACTTACTAATCAGACCAGTTACATTTTCCTCCAAATCATTTATATATACTACAAACAGCAAAGGTCCCAGCACTGATCCCTGCGGAACACCACTGATCACAGCCCTCCAATTAGAAAAGCATCCTTCCATTGCTGCTACTCTGCCTTCTATGACCTAGCCAGTTCTGTATCCACCTTGCCAGCTCACCCCTGATCCCGTGTGACTTCACCTTTTGTACTAGTCCACCATGAGGGACCTTGTCAAAGGCAATAACAATTCTGTATGATTCTGCCTTTCCTCCGGACAACTTGACACCAATAGAAAAATGGTGAAAAGATCCTACATTGTTCACTGCCGTCCTTGATGACGCCCATCTGTTTCTTATCTCTTTCCTGGTCCCCATCAGCAGCGAGATGTGTCCTTGGGCAGACGTCCTGTAGCTAACAACTTCAGCTAAACAGCTTGTGTGTGTAATATAGATCGATTTGGGTGACACGGTAGCACAGTGGTTAGCACTGCTGCCTCACAGCGCCGGGGACCCAGGTTTAATTCCGACCTTGGGTTACTGTGTGGAGTTTGTATCTTCTCCCTGTATCTGCGTACGTTTCCTCCAGGTGCTCGGGTTTCCTCCCACAGTTGAAAGATGTGCAAGTTATGTGGATTGGCCATGCTAATTTGCCCTTTACTGTCCAAAGGTAAGGTGGGGTGACTGGGTAACGGGGATAGGTTTGAGGCGTGGGCCTAGGTTGGATGCTCTTTCAGAGGGTCAGTGTAGACTCGAAGGCCCAAATGGCCTCCTTGTAGGGATTCTATGATATAGAGGGGTTTTAATCCCTTGAGCACTTATATGGATAACTAAAGATTTTTTTCAATACTAATTCCAATATAAGGTCTAAAACTACATCCTTTCAGGAAGTTTGGAACTCTCTTCTGAAAATGGCAGTTGGTGCCAGGCCAATTGTTAATTTTAAATTTGAGAGATTTTTTAACAAAAGGAATTAAATTGTGGAGCAAAGGTGGGTAAATTGGGCTGAGTTTTGTTGCCCCCCTCTGAGGTGGGATCGTAGTCAGAGAGTGCTTAAAATGGGGCATCATGGCAGTGGTGCTGTGCCCATTGCCTGCACTCCTTGCTGGTATGAAAATTTAAGGCCCTCTTGCCACCAGTGAAATATCTGTAGTGAGAGTACCTTTAAGAAATGGGTGTTTATTACTGCAATAATGTCAGAGTGGGTGGAGCTGGGCTGTCTGTCAGCTTTTTACTTTTGATTTGGGTTGTTTGCTGCAGGGTGTGTTTTAGTTTCACTTTCAGAGCTGGATAGGTGCAGTCACAGTCAGAAGGTGTATTAGAGTCTCTCTCTGTAATCTAAAGAATGTTAATCGATCCTTTGGTGATTTTAAACTAATAACTGCTCCCAGTAGTGACTTTAACCTGATGTGCTTCTGTTAAAAGTTTTGTTTTAAGTCTTATGGATGTTAAAAGGACAGCTTAAGGATTACTTAGTTTTGTATCTTTGGGGGTTATATTTGCATTGATGGTTGCTAAGATGTTCACTGTATGGTTTAAAAAGGTTAACTTGAGTTCATAGAATAAACATTGTTTTTCTTTTTAAAAATACTTTTCCATTTCTGCTGTACCACACCTGTAGAGTGGGCCATGTGCTCCCCATACCACAATCTAGTAAAGGTTGTGGGTCAGGTGAACTCCATGAGGTTCTCTGAACCCTGGCCCAAAGCAAATGGCAGAGTGGTGCACAGCCCAGACTGAATCCAACAATGACTCTCAACATTCTTAATTTCCTAAGTGAGCAAGAAAGAACAAGGATACTCAATGCACCCCATGATAAATTATCTGTGGAACTTCCTATGGCTTCAGGAGTACTACCATCCAAAATCCACTGCCGCCCTCCATGCCCACACCAACCACTGGTATCTTCCATAAGACAGCAAGTGGGGCAGGAACCCAACAAGCTGAGTTATCCTTCCTGATGGATGATCGTTAATTGCCACAGAAGATAAAATATTCAATGAACTAATCTAATGTATTTTTGGTCATTAACATTTAAATTCTAGTAATAATAATGATTAAAAATTCAAGACGTATTAATAATTGAAGTTCACTGCCTAAAAGGAGAAATGGGAATGTGAAACATTATTTTTCATAGTCTACAGGACTAAGAATTTTATAAAAGGAGCTTTAGAAATCCATATATCATGTACATGATTTATGATGAACAATGTTAGCTTGAATTCATTTTATCTTTGAGCTAATTTCTTAAAAAATAACTATTTTGGATGATCTATCAATACGTAGCTTCATTTCTCACAGAACTAAATGAAAATGAACGAGAGGAAAAGAACAATTGGTGTGTCTCATTATGTTTTTCTCCAACTTATGTACACTTGCTGTATAGTGTACACATGTTTCACACTGACTATTTCTACAGTAGATCACATCTGCCTGACACAGGCCCAATTAGATCTGCCTGGACCTAGATTTTTTTAATTTATTACATTGAGAAATCAAGATTTGAAAAGACATATAATGTAAAACAACTCTTTATACCCATCTGATACCCTGACCATTGTACTCTTGCATAATTTTTGTCTTTTGGACCTAAGTTCTGGTGAAGAAGACCCTTCAGCCAATTTGATCTCTCTCCAGAGTACATCACTGATCGCAGCATCTACTTGTGCCAGCAATGAGTCCTGCTTCTCATACCAATGAATTCCAATTGTTATCACCTATAAATATAAGAAATACCTCATATGCCTGTCGTTAATTTGTCTTTAATGATCGCGATTCCGTGCCTACTTGTCCTGCTGGCCTTGGCAGATTTGAAAGTATTGCTGTAGGTTTTCTTTATTTGTTTAAGTATCTTGTCCCACTGAATTGTCTCTTTCGAAGACTGTAAGGCCATGGCTAATCCAGTCACCCCTCATAACTGCTCCCTCGAACACCAGGAATCAGCCTGACTGCACATTGCTGTACTAACTGTCTTATAAAATAGCAGAACTGTACACAGTATTCTAGATGCAACCTGGCCTGGGTTCTATATGGCTTTAGCATGCCTTCTAGGGATTTAAACTCTGCTTATTTGGCAAAATAAACAAGCCACCTATTGATTTTGTTTGGTTCAACTGCATTGCATTGAGACAGGGTGAACACTGATGTCTAGATCTCCATCAACTTCCACTTTGGCAATTCTATCACAAATATAAGCAACGTGCAGGAAAAAAATATAAATCAGATAATCCAACCTTGGGTACTCTGTGTGGAGTTTGTACGTTCTCCCCATATCTGTGTATCTTTCCTCCGGGAGTTCTGGTTTCCTCCTACATTCCAAAAGTATGCAGGTTAGGTGGATTGACCATGCTAAATTACCCCTTGGTCTCTAAAAGTTAGGTGAAATTAAGGGGGATAGGGCGGGGCATGGGCATGGTAGGATTCTCTTTCAGAGGGTAAGTGCAGACTCGATGGGCCAAATGGCCTCCTGCACAGTAGGGATTTGATGATTCTAAAATGTCAGAAAGAAAGAAGGAATGAACTCGCAGTTATGCAGCTCACTTTACGCCACAAGATGTTTCAAAGCACTTCACCTCTAACAAATCACGTTTGAAATATGGTCACTTGTTTATATTTTGGTAATGATACCAAAACATCCAATTTTTGCACTAGATCCCACAAACAGCAGTGAGAGAAATGACCAATTAACCTGGTATCGCAGGTGAGCTTGTTGGAAGTATAAGCTGATTTTTTTTCACTACTTTCCAGCCTCTGAAGTATTTCCACAGATTGCATGTCTTCAAAAATAACTTTTCAATTGCTGCTATTGTTAGATCTTATAATGTGACAGTTGAAAAGGAAAAGGGAGTTCTGTTAGATCCTGGCTAACATCTATCTTTCAAATGGAACAGCTAAAAATACATTGCTCTTTGTGAGGAAAAGCCTGTTGGATTTGGCTACATAATAACTGTCACCACACGTCACAGTATTTTGTTGTACATGAGAAAATGAGGCATGCTTGAGAAATGTGATGAGATGCCACATAAATGCAGCCACTTATTTTGTTCAAGTACGTATGATATTACATGAAGCTCACAACAGGTGCATTTTGCACTCCTGAATTTATTTAAATATTCACAATAACAAAATAGCTCCTTTCAAAAGAACAATTAACTTTTAAAAAGCTGACGCAGATACATTTGCTAGATTTGAATAAAACCAAATTGTTTGATGTTTATTTCAAAATTGTTCATTCAATCATTACTTGAAATAAATTTTGAAAATCCTATGGGCGCGATTTAACGGCAAGGTTTATAAGTGTGGTAGTGAGAGGGAACAGCCGCAAGCTTCCTGCGCTCGGCCTGGTGAGGCCGTCACCGCGATAAAATATTAATTATTCCACTTAACAAGGCCACAAGGGCTTCTCGTCGCAAACCATGGTCCTGCCGTCTGATTCGCCAGGACCACGCTTGTCAGCCCCCTGCTAACATGGGAGAGCAGCACTTAAACTGATCCTGTACAGTCAATGCCACTCAACTCTCAGCCATGCCACTGAGGAGACCAGCCCCACGATATGGGGATGCAAACCTGGGCAGACTACTCAAAGCGATTGAGGCCAGACAGGTTGCCCTGTTCCCTGATGTTCTCGGAGGGCCAGCCAAAGGGCAGCGATCCTGGACCATACGGCCCGTCTCCCCAAGTGCTTTCCCCCAACACCTCCTCCCCACAACCGACGGGAGAGAGCCCAGGCGGGCATCGGGGTATCGGACATCAGAGTCCTCCCTATGAGGAACGGACTCTGTAGCTCGGAAGTGGCTGAGGATAGAGCAGTGACCACTGTAAAGGTCAGTACACCACTCAGAAGTGAGGATCCAGAGGCCCCCACCTCGATGACCTGTCAAATGTGAGTTGTTAATGCCATTCAGACTGACCCATCCCTCCCACCGACTACATGTCCATTATCCCGCAGGACCTGCAGGCGACCGTGTCGGCCCATCCGGGATGCCCCCCCACCCCCGCCAAACGTCCAAGAGAACACCTCAGAGGAGAGCACTGAGGATGCCATCGATATCATGGCACAGCTGTCATCCCCACCTTCCACCAGCGCAGAGACACACACCTCGGTGGGTGACAGTAGCGGACAGGCTTTTGAGGCACATTCTGGTGAGCACCACACAGCTGCAAATGCATCACAGGTGGAGGCAGGAAACCCAGGTGAGACAGCAGTGGGAGGTCTGCTGGATCCCAGGACGCAACGGGAGCCTCTGGAACATGATAATCTGGAGCTGATGCAGACGATGGGGTGCGGCCATGAGATTCAGAGGGGGATGTCAGCAAGTTCATATCCAATTGCAGGAGATGGCGCCAGCAACGCATGACACCACGGCCAACACTACTAGGGTAGCTAGGTGTCCAAGGTGTGGTTCAGTTGATGATGGCCATGGCTGAGCACCTCGACAGCATCTCCCAGTTGCTGTGGTATCTCGCCCAGTATCAAGTGGACCTTGATGAGGCACTGCAGAGTATGTCCCAGTCTCAGGTGGGTATAGCCAAGGTGTTCCAGAGCATGTCCCGGTCTTTGGGGAATGTGTCCCAGGCTCAGGTGGGCAATTTGGGGTGCTCCATAGCGTGTCCCAGACACTGAGGGAGTCAACTCCATGCTGCAGGCATTGGGGAGCCGCCAGGGCTGGCAGAGCCAGATGGGGCAGCCGGGGCTGGAACCAGCTGCCCCTGCTTACCGAGGTAAACCCCCAAGGTCCTATGGGCACCGACTAGGAGGAGAGGGCACTATGTGTCAACATGGAGCCAACCTATGGAGTGGCAATGGCGGCCACCAGCTCCTCTGAGTTCCACCCCCCTGACAACGGTGCGTCTCCCAGTCAGTACCCGGTACAGTGCGGCACGGTGGAGCAAGTGCGCTTGGGCCCTCCGGCCGCAAAGGACACCCACCAGGCGCATCGAAGGCCATGGATGCGGTGAGCAGCAGGCTGCCTCCACCTCTGATGTGCATCCTGGTGACACACCTAAATGCAGCGGTAGAGCACGGAAGGCACATCAAGGATCACTGAGAAGGCACTGGGGGAGGGATGAAGGGGTTGGGGGAGGAAGCGTGAGGGAGGGTTTGGTAGAGTGGGGCGGGTCGTTCGGGGGAGTGGGGCAGTTGGGGACACTAATGTAAATCATGCAAATATGTTGATCCACACCAATATGACGCCTCTTCCACTATGCTGCCTGAACACCAATCCCATGCCCCATTTCCTTGGAGCTGGAGGTTGTGGACTCCTCTTTCCCCTCCTGGATCTGGGACATCCCACCAATGGCAGAGATTCCTGATACCTGTACATCTTGTTGGGCCTGGCCCATGTCAAAGTTTGTATAGTTTTCTGCTTGGACAAACATGGCATCTGTGACTTCACGGATGCACTTATAGGCTGCAGCTTGTGAGATGCCACTCAAGTCCCCGCTCATGCCCTGAAATGGTCCTGAGGCGGAAAGGTTCAGGGCTGCGATGACCTTCATGGCCACCAGGCGCGGTATCCTCCATCTCCACGTGGTGCCAAGTCCGAATGGTCATGGCACAGATGCTGCATCATCTTCTACTTGAGGCAGAGCCTCCTGCGGCAACGATGTTTGTCTTCTGTTCAAAAGATTAGCGACGCCTGCACACCTTAGGCCTTCTCGGGCCTCCGCCTCTGGGTCCCTCCCTGGCCTGAGAGGTGGCCGGGTCCTCAGGATGTGGGGTGGGGTCCTGCATATGGACCGTCTCCAGCCTCTGTTGATGCTGCCTCCTCCGGCACCTGGCCAGCAAACAGCACCACAAGCGCAAGTTCCGCGGGGTGCAAGATATCATCCATTCTGCACAATATCTGTAAGGCATTGGAGAGGGTGTGAGACTGACAACCAGCCAGCAGTGCCTTCCACCTTGGGGTCCTCCAGTCCCCCCATCACTCCTCTTCCCCCACCTGACATGCCCTGATCGCGCACCCACGGCCGCAGCGGGGGTCCCTGGTCATCGGACCCCAGACCCTGTACCTTAGACAATTGCATGTAACGTTACCTGGACCAGGTGCTGGGTGTTCGGATGTTGGGCGCTGCGTCCGTGGTGTTGCCTCCTGCATTGTCCAGGCATAGTGTCCATGCATCATGGTCTGATTGTGCTGCTAGACAATAACCCCCACATGCTACATGGCACACTCCAATGGGAATCCACTTGGGATATGTGAAGTGCTCACTTAATTACAATAGCCAATTCCCAATTAGCTATTGCCTTCAGCCGTGTGGCCAGAGGCCTCCACGGTCAGTGGGTGTTATGGGTGGTTGGTAGGGGGGTTGGACTAGGGCTGAGGTTTTCCCCGAAACGGGATCACAGTCCAGAGGTTGGCATTATGAACCTGTGAATGCTGAGGCACCCATCTCCTCCCCCCCACCCCCCCCCCCCCCAAGCCTAGCCCAGGCTATGAGCAGCCATGCCCCCTCCCCCATCCGCCTCCAAGCACCAGTGCAGCAGCCCCAGTGCCTCCGGCTCTTTGCCTGTACATTCTGTGATTGCAATGGATTCCATCGCAAATCCTGCTATAGAGCTGCCATTTTAGCTGGCAGCCTGATAGTGAGGTCAAGTGGCTGGCCTCCCACAAAGCAAACCCTGCTGCCCCAGCCCGACAGATAGGGGCATCCTCCCCCCTCCCCCCCACCCTACCACACTCTAACGTGGGAACTGCGGGTGCTGAGGCACCCATCCCACCCCCCACAGCACACTGCATGAAAGTGACCCGACCTCCCTACCCCCCTCACCAGAGACCCTGCTGTGAAACTAACAGCAATGTAGCAATGTTGATTGATATCTCAAACCACAGCAAAAGCAGTGAACGGCTTTCTTCTGAGTACTTAAGATACATTCAAGTGAAAGGAAATGAAAATAATAAATCCAGGCATCTGGCTGGCTGGAAGATGTCAATTCCAGACTATGAAAAGCTATTTCTCTTTGAGTTGATGAGAATCCTTGCAGATCAAAGGATCGCAGAGGGTTTAAAGACTTGTTTTTGGCTTTCTATTAAGTTATAGTTATGACTTTCCAGACCTCGTTCTGAGGCAGCAGATGTAAGACATAGGTGAGTGAAAAAGCAGTGATTTTTTTCACTGTTTCTGCCTGAACTTCTCCTTAGCTTCCAGGCATGGGTGATGGGTGGGGGGAAGAGGTGGGTTCTCTGCTATGGGGGGGGGGGGGGGCGGGGGGGTGGGGGGGGGGGATTCACACTCATCAGGATTCACTGGAAAAGGAGTCTGGTGGGGGTCTTGTGGGGCTTTCTAGTGTGGTGGGTCTGGTGGGAGGGCTGGGGGTGGGGAGGAATGGATTTGCGTTGTGGGGGAGGGGGACACCTAACTTAAATACATACCCCTTAACTCACCACGTCAGAGCCATGCTGGGAAATATTTGTACCCCTCCCACCTGGCTTACTCACTCTTCCAACTTCTTCCACCGGGCAGGAGATGCAAAAGTCAGGGAACACGCAGGAACAGACTCAAAAACAGCATCTTCCCCACTGTTACCAGACGCCTAAAAGGCCCTTTTATGACTGATCTGATTTACACTACACCCCTGTATGCTTCACCCAATGCCGGTGTTTATACAGTTGTGTACCTTATGTTGCCCAATTATGTATTTTATTTTTATTTTCCTTTTCATGTACTTAATGATCTATTGAGCTGCTCGCAGAAAAACACTTTTCCACTGTACCTCGGTACACGTGACAATAAACCAATCCATTCATGCCCTCGTGAATCCTGGCCGAAGACCCGGAGAAATCATGGAGACATGGTGCCATGAATCCGGTGCCCAGCCTGTTAATAGGATTCCCAGCCTGTTAATAGGAGGTATTTTGACCTATTTGCATCCTCCCACTGGCCCAGGGCATGAACCTCGAAGCACCGCCAGCGAGGGACTGGAACACCGGACGCCGATCCCATTTTTTCCCCCTTGCCCGATTCTCCATCGATTCGAGGATTCTGTTACCGGCGGCGGACATTGGAGAATCCAGCCCTATATAAATGTAATTTATTGTTTACCTGTTTATTCTGTCTGGAGACAAATACCTTGGGTTCCTTACGCGAGAAGAGTTTAGTGATTGCAATAAAGCTTGCAATCTGTATTTTATAAGCATTCTTGATAAATAACCCAAATACAGTGGTGTTCTATTATTTATCATAACTTTATGAATTCTTATTGTGTGGGTGGAGGGGAACGTCTTGTTTAAAGTCAATCAATAGTGATCTCTAAAATTGTGTTTCTCTTCAGTTATATATAACAAAGCTTATAACATCGTTATTACAAACTACTTATGTAATTCATAACCTGTAATCATATTGCCTGTTCTTGTATTTTTATTTTGGGGCAAAATAATCAGAGGAGACTCGGGTACAGAAATGACCAACACATTGGGAGAGCACATTGTTTACATTTGAGCATTGTATGGTTCAACTTTACATTTAAACAAGTTGCAGATGTGCATTCAAACGGTGTGATTGTTACCCTGATTTTTCTATGACCGTTTCCCCAATCTCTTGCTGTTAAAACAGTTCAATGTGTCTGGTCTATAGGTTAAACTAGAAAACATGTTGTTGACGCTTATTCTGAGTTCCCGCAGATGGTGTCATGAAAAACAAGTTGCTAAGGTCACTAAGAACCAGTTAGACTGAAAACATGTTTGATCCTTTATCGGACATCTTGCAGATGGTGCTATGTTGGCATTCAGTTAGCATTGTTTGTGTCCATTTGCCGCATCAGCATATTGATGGTTGACATCTCTGTGAAATTATCCTCTACTGCTCTTGAATATTATACCATACTATGCTCGAGTATTTTATACTACACTATATAAGTTCAAAAATCCCGAAGAATAGTTGTTGATTGTCCTAATAAATTGTTGTTAGTAAACCCTATTAATTTGCCTCCCTACAACAGTCTCCCCTTTTGGTCCTTGGCCTAACCCAAAATGGCCAACATAGAGATGCCGATTGTCTGCCACCATTGATATTGGCCAAGTATCTAGCTTTGATTTGTAAAGGTAGATTTTCAGACCATCTGTATTATACGGTCCCTTAGTACAGTACTTAATCTCTTACCTTGTTACCCTATTAGTGAGCCTAATTTTCTATTGCTATTTCTTATGTGTCTTCCTAGTCTGGAGGATGAAATACATTAGGTATATAATCAATATAATTTGCATTTTGATTACTCGGATATGGGAGATAATGCAAATCCATGGGTATATCTGTATGTTTGAGCCCCAATTCCACAGATCCTCCCACAATGTCGAGGAGTCTATTTATTCAATATTGTTTGTTAAAACGTTAGTTATTTGTTGGAGTATATCGTATGATGTGTTCACTCGTTGGGTTTCCTTCTGAATTGCTGTAGTAGTGGTGGAATTGTATTAGAGCAGTGATTCGAGTATCGTGTTAGGTTATCCTTTATGTGTTCCATAATTTGAATATCAGCTGTTCCTCTCTTAAATATTTTAACCAGCTCTACCTTCCCTGTTGTTGGCATCTATGGGTGTAAACACACCGAATGGTTGAACAGAGAGCATACCCGGTTGTTGCCGTTGGAGTTCTTGTTGTCCTGTGATTATATAATGTTTCCCATCATCCATGTATGCAATATGGGTGAGAACATAGAACATAACAGTGCAGAAGGAGGCCATTCGGCCCATCGAGTCTGCACCGACCCACTTAAACCCTCACTTCCACCCTAACCTTGTAACCCAATAACCCCTCCTAACCTTTTTTTTTTGACACTAAGGGCAATTTAGCATGGCCAATCCACCTAACCTGCACGTCTTTCGACTGTGGGGGGAAACCGGAGCACCCGGAGGAAACCCACGCAGACATGGGGAGAACTTGCAGACTGCGCACAGACAGAACCTGGGACCCTGGCGCTGTGAAGCCACAGTGCTAGCCATTTGTGCTACCGTGCTGCCCACGGGTTGGTTCTTTGCAGCACATATTGTTTTAATTCTACAATTGATTGTAGCATTAAATCCCCAGGTGCATGCCACTGCCAGGGCACCAGGTTGGCACTGGCAACGTGCCAAACTGCCATTTTTCACACAGTGACGATAATGCCATGGGTGCTCTGCGTAGGTACTGGGGGGGGGGGGGGAGGTGGGGGGGGGGGGGAGGTGGGAGGTGGGGGGGGGGGGGAGGTGGGGGGGGGGGAGAGGTGGGGGGGGGAAGGTGGGGGGGGGGGGAGGTGCGGGGGGGGGGGGGTGCGGGGGGGGGGGGGGGGGAGGTGCGGGGGGCCCGGGAACATCCTCATAGTCAGTTGGGCCTTGAGGGAGGGGGTCATGTCGAGGGCTCCAGAGATCGGGATGCCATTTCAAAATAGCATCCAGATCTCTTGCTACACTGAGTAGTTCCGGCGAGCGGATATCCCCAGTTCAGAAAACAGAGCTATGTGCGGTTTCGGCCGTGCATTCCCTGCTGAGGCCCCATGTAACCCGAGTGACATTAGATAGTGTTGTGTTTCTCGGCACTGCAAGCACCAGGAAACACACAGCTAAATGCATTCGCGAAAGGACTTTGTTCACCATTTAGTTAAATTATGCACTCTGTTCTGATTTCCATCATCCAAAATATCTTTCCCTATTCCAATTGATTTATTAATGGTGACCACGTGACTTACTAATAGAGGGGACAAGTTTAAATTATCCATGTCATGTCTTGGTCTGTACCCAGTTGAGTATACGGAATCCCCTGTCCCTTACCCAGAATCCTTTTTTAAAATAATCTTTATTGCCACAAGGAGGCTTACATTAACACTGCAATGAAGTTACTGTGAAAAGCCACTAGTCGCCACATTCCGGCGCCTGTTCGGGTCCAAATTACCTAACCTGCACATCTTTGGACTGGGGAGGAAACCGAAGTGCCCGGAGGAAAGCCACGCAGACATGGGGAGAACGTGCAGACTCCGCACAGGCAGTGACCCAAGCTGGGAATCGAACCGGGGACCCTTGAGCTGTGAAGCAACCGTGCTACCCATTATTCTACCGTGCTGCCCAGCTGTAAGCTTAAAGATGGTCGACATTTTCTCGATCAATAGAATTAATCATTGAAGTACCAGTATTAAATGCAGTAGTAGCATCATTCATCAAGCCATGTATTGAACTATTTGTTCCTAGGTGCAGCTGTTGGCCATGCCCTGCCGTTAGACTGGGCTGCTTTGGTCACTAATTGAACCATTAAGGTCAGATAAAGTTCTTGAGTATAAATCGAGCGTCATTGAGGTCGGATTATGCGTTACAAAATCCTGGGCTAGTGCGCGGTCGATTCCAGCTAATCTGCTACTTCCCCTTTTACCATTCTGTCCTCTACCAAACACATACAAGACAGACATACACAGAGGGAGGGAAAGGGGTAAAATAATAAGAGGATTAATATGAAAAGAGAGAGATGAGTGTCCTGGTGAGGTCATTGTCACAGGCTGTCCTCCCAGGATGCTTAAGGATCAAAGCCACCAGTGTATAATGATCTCCTGGCAGCTGCATTCAGTTGGTACTCTTTGGCTGTAGGATTCCTTCTGTGGAGTCAATTTAACTTGTATCAACCTGGCCTTCACTCAGAAGATTTGCCTCAGGCCTGTTTAATTCTTTTTGTTTCCAACTCCACAAGAACAACCAACAGCCTTTCTGGGATAAGAACAGAGTTCCACAACTTGAGATTTTTAAAAGAGTTTTTAAACAACTGACTCTGTCTTCAGCTGCTGTTGGACTGGATTTTCCTGCAGTTCAATCTGGCTGTAGAGAAAGAAAGGTCTTTATTTTTGACTTTTAGACAGAGTCCATCAGGTGACAGAGAGATCAGAGCTGTGACCCTGCAGCTTCTGATCAAAACAAAACTAAAAGCCAACACAGTCCCACAGAGGAAGCAATCGTCCAGAGAAAACCTCGACCAATCACTGCCTGTCCTTGAGAATAATCCGGCTTATGGGGCAGCTCATTGGTCATCAGCCAAGTCCATTAAGATGTGTCACCACTGATGTCAGACCAAACAGCACATCCAGCTGTAGATTTTCCTGTTTTAAAATTAAAGGTGCAGTTCATCTTAAAGACACAGTTCATCTTAAAGACACAGGGCCCCGGTACAAAAATTGAAATAGCATAATAACAGAAATTAAAAGGAAAAAACAAGGGGGGGATGGGGATTAACAGGAGGACCCTTATATCTGAGTGTAATGCATAGGACTACAGGTACCGGCTCATGGTGTACATTATCATACAAAATCTTATTCTCATTAACTAATACGACCCCATCTCTGGTCTTGGACTCGTGGTTGGATGGGGTGGGTGAGTTGGCGCAGGTGGTGACGAGGCCTTGACTGCTTCTTCTATTGATGATGTCGAGTGAGTTGATTCACCTCCCATTCCTGTGATTATGGTTATTAGTCCCATGAGAATTGTTACAGCTGTTAATAATCTGTAAACTTAAGCAAATGGCCACTCCAGTCGTCACCGATCGGCTAGTGTTAATTTTGTATAAAACAAGATCACTTAGTGAAGCTCTTTGGTTGAGACCAGTGTTTCCAGCATCATCCTCCATGGATGTCCACGCAAGTGCATGTATCCCTTGTCATAATTACTTTGCACGGGCCCACCAACGTGGGTGGAATCCAGGTTTGTCAAGCACAAAAAGTTTTTAAAGTCATATTCAGCCATGATCGAATGGCAGAGCAGACTCGATGAGCGAATGGCCTAATTCTGCTCCTATATCTTACGGTATATTCGCATCCCAGAATTGTCCCCAATTCAAACAACAGGGTTGGTAGCTTTCCGATTCCCATTAAGTCTATTTAAACTCTTCTCCAAAAGAAGCTTTGTCCTTATAGCCATGTATTTGCTTTGTTTGGCCCCTTGTTCCGCACTGGAACCAATCACTGTTTTGTCGATGTACCATTTGTCAATGTTCTCTGTTGATTATTTTTGTGTCTACTATGTACGTACTGTGTACGTTCCTTGGCCGCAGAAATATACATGTGACAATAAATCAAATCAACTACCTAAATTCCTCTTTTAATTTTGTTCCACTTTGTTCAACCGTCAGCCATCCTGTTCTTGGCTCTCCATTCACTCCGCCATAACCCGTCAACAAACAGAGTCACATTGGCCGCCTTTAACCGCTCTTCTCTTACCCTATTCACTTCCTCAAATCCCATCTGCACATTACATACATGATCCTTTTCCTCAATGTTCATATATCCCACTGGATTGTTTCCCTCGTCCTTATCTACTGTAATCTACCCGTTGAAGTAAAAAAACTCGCTCCTTGAACCTTTCTAGCATCTGAAACTTTTTTCAATCTTCCCATGTTCAGAATCTGTACTAAGGGGTGTTCTGTATGGATTTTCTATATCCAGCAGCAACTTCTGATTGCTTGTTAGAGTAATGGGCTGCAGGGCACAATTTTAACATGTAGCTTTCTGTCTCTTTTCCAATTTGTGGTCAATTGTTGCTTAGTATTTAATTGTCCTTGACCTTTAAATAATACAGTACAAACAATTTGTATTGTTGTTTATATAAATTTTTGGAAAAGTGGACATATGTAGACTTTTTTCAAATATTACTGCAGGAATGCTCTAATTGAGAGGGTCCTTCCTATTGACTCCCTTCATTCCTATTTCTGTTATTTTGTCCTTCTCGTTTTTGGTCCATGGATCATTAATAGAGACATATCTTTAAGTCGACCCGAGCAAGTAGAAGTGTCAAAATAGTACAATGTTATAACATTTTGTATTTTGGACAGTAAAACCCAGAATTTATGGCACCCAAGAGATTGGGGGGGTTTGTTTTGATTGGTTGGCTGGCGGCAAAATGGACTGGCCAGGGACAGTATTCTGCCTGGCAACTGACAGCAATTGGTTCCTTTCAGGTGGGATTTTTAGGAGAGAACCCAGGAAAAGCCACTTGACCCACAAGTTGGAAGCAGCTCTCTCTCTATTCTGTGCTGCCTACTGTCTGAAAACAAATGCTTCTAGACCTTGAAAGAGGAAGCTGTCTCTCTTTCTCTCGAATGCTCACTGCCTGCTTTTACTTTGAATCGACAATGAAAATCATTACAAACTGAAAGAAAAGAATACACCCATCTGAAAGCCTAGACTGAAGAAGATACTAGATGGAAGATGTCCATCTGAACAAAGACCCATCCTTTTATTTCATCATTATTTTGCACCCCTCTTTCCCCTCTGTTTGTTTGTCTGTGTGAGTGCGTGTATATGTAATATATATGTGGAGTGAGTTAAAAGGGGGGTTGGTTAGAGATTAGATAGTAGCTAACCAGTTGTATTTGTTGCCTATTTAATTATAGTTATTGTTAATAATAAAATGTTATTTGTGTTAAAAATTTACAAACCTGGTGACTGCAGTTTTTGGACAGCCGAAGACCTTGGGTATTTTAAAACAAAAGTTAATTTTAACCGTGTTGTGACTCCGGATCAGATGGGGCTGGAATTCACTGCGCACTGGCCCAGGGTGTCGTAACATAACACTCAACACTTATCCAACAGTTAGACAAAGGGATACATGATACTTTGAGATCAGAGGATTTGGTCATTTTTTGGAAGACAGTAGAAACTGAATGGATGACACTCAGTCCCTGTCTACATATGGAACATTTGGCCATGCAATTCTGCATGCC
This sequence comes from Scyliorhinus torazame, assembly GCF_047496885.1. NCBI lineage: Eukaryota > Metazoa > Chordata > Chondrichthyes > Carcharhiniformes > Scyliorhinidae > Scyliorhinus > Scyliorhinus torazame. The sequence continues at coordinate 148,499,818 of NC_092717.1, read as the reverse complement.
CTAATCAAAATGATAACATGTTCCAGGTTTGAATGGATTTTTGAATTGTTGGAATAATACAATGATTCATACTCTATGTCATAGGCAGCATTCGAAAAATTAGTTTTCAAAGCAGAACAAAGCTAACTGCTATCAATAGCAGCAATTAAAAAGCTCCTTTTCAAGAATTTGATTTGTCTCACTATACAGTTTATAGCCATGAAACCATTGGTGAAAACAGAAGGTTCAGCACAGCTTGCACTGAAATGTATAGGTGTATTAAGAGGAATTCTTTATAAGTTTGTGTCATGGTGGTTAGTTCTGATTGCGCAATCCGTGAATATTGCATAATGATCCATTAAGTTTTGATAAATATGGGAATGATATTCTTGAAAAAATAATGGAGAGGTCATGCTGGACACCAATATGAATGTGCAAATGAAACAGCTAAGTTAGAGAAAAAGATCTACTGTGAGATGTGAATCTCTCGAAGTTGCTGGTTAAATTATAATGATCCACTGTATGCAGTCGGCAGCTTGTCCTCAAACTCTTTTTTTTTTAAGACCTTGCTTGATTTGTCTGACAATTGCCCATTACTGTCAATGCAAAATGTTGAGCTCATATTTCACATTTAAGTACCCTCTTAACAGCGTAATAACCATTAATGCAACGACAATTAGCTCCCTTGCCCAGAAAGGAAATAATTTATGCTATTGGGTTTCATTCCTGCATGTAGTAAATTCTTCTTCGAGATTTTTGAAAAAGCAGTTACACTTTTAAAAATTGTCTTCCTACTTTTCCTTTCAGCCTCTGTTTCTCTATTCCTTAATTTAGTCTTTGTTTCCCCTTCTTTATTTCTCTGCCCATAATTTGACTTTAATTTCCCTCTCTAATTTGCCCTCCTTCTCCATTGTTTTTTGTTTCTTTATCAATCCTTAAGACACATTGGTTAACAAGATAAACTCTTTCTCATATCATTCACAATGGCTCAATTTCCCTTGCTGCTCTGTTATCAGCTTGCACTTCCAGCAAGTTATGGAGTTGAAGGGTGCAGGAAAAGGTATAACTTATGGCACAAGCCATGAGATCTGCATGATTTGTCTGACCCATTATCTTTATCTTTTTATCCTGGAGAAATATAGTGAAATATTAGTTTGTCCTTCCAGCTGATGAAACAGTTTGGTTTTACACTGGAATGTTTTCACCAACAAGAAGGAGAAAAATGTGGCAAAAACAGCAGGGGAATGATTGGCACCAGTCCCTTTACCCCCTGCCCCTCCCACTTCTCTTCCAGCTAATTTTCAATCAGTTTCAGCAACATATATTCAACCCACAAATGACGCTGGATGAGAGTTAACCTGAGGCAGTCCTCCATCTTGTAAGACAATATTTTGCACCATGGTGGACCGTCTTTTGTTAAGCATCGGATGGTGCGGCTCAGGAATCCCACTCTGGCATGGCAGCCTCTGCCACATTTTCTGCAGAGGAAGATGTTTAACTTAGTGGTCAGTGTAGGCTGACTATTAGCTAGCTCCAGGCCCTCTGAGTTGATGACCTTTTCCTGCCAAGAGATGCCGAAGATATGTTTGAGTTCAGCCTTTTCTCCTGCCTAGCATATGTTGTCTACGTCTCACCACTGTGGAGGAGTGCCCTGGGAAAGGAGGCTTGGTAGACTTACAGTTTCGTGCTCTGAGTGAGGTTGATGTTGTTCCACACTCTTACCCATTGTGGACATAATAGCTGCAGCTTTTTCAATGCATGTGTTGCTTTCAGGATTGAGTAACAGATTGCTGGTGACCGTGGAGCCAAGATATGTGAAACTCAACAACCTCCAGAGTCACATTGTCAGTACTGGCGGTATGGCAACATCCTATACATTTGTCTTCCTGAAACTGGCACGAGAGAAGTGTACATTTTCTTCTGCATGTGTTTCTCAGTATGGAATATTAGTGTGGCATCGTTACCATTGAGCAACTTTCGAATGAGAATTTGGCACACCTTTGTCTGCTAGGGTTAGCTTTCTTTCAGTTTTGCTATATAAGTTAACCCCCTCTGTAGGTGACTGGAAAGCATATGACAGCAGCAAAGGGAATAATATGTCAGAGAGTGTCAGTGCCAGTGTTGATTCCCAAATTTCTTTCTCCGTCAGTCTGGCCTCAATAAAAGTTGAGATGGATTTGCACGTAAAAAGAAGTTATTTATTTAGCTTGCAAGCTTGATTCATCTTACAGAAACATAAGAGACATCCAGTCTCCTACACTCCAGAAAGCGAATGAACAAAGAGACAAAGGGATCTCTGCAAATCAATTCAAATGGTATCAAGTTTCACATACTCGACGCCCATAGGTCAGCCTATATCCCTCCTGACCTGTTTGATCTATTCTGATTGGCTCACTTCCAATCCCTTTCTCTGGCCCCTATCAATGCAGCATCACTCTCATAGACACACCTCTTCCTGCTTTTTCCATGCGGTCTCAATCCCTTTGTCTCTATCTGCCAGAATCAAAGTGGCTTATTTCTACATTACATTAACTAGTATCTCTAAAGTAACTATTTTATATCACATTCGTCACCAGAACACAATCTTGTTTGACTCCATTGTAGACCTTAAACGGTTCTGCCCTGTCAAAGCTGATCTTACCCATCATGTTGTCATGGAAAAAGCAGATGACATTGAGGAGCTTTGGTGGACAACAAATGTTTTCCAGCAACCTTTGCCCACATGGTCGAATGCCTTGATCAGATCAATGAATGCTATATATGGTAGTCTGTTCTGTTCACTGCATTTGTCTTGAAGCTGCCAAACCGAGAATAACGTGTCAAATGTAGATCTTCCAGTTCTAACGTACATTGGGATTTGGGATTGGTGTGTTCAATGAAAATCTGCAGTCTGACTAGGGCAAGATGGGGAAATACTTTGTTTGAGTGTTACCCTAATCTGATCCTTCCCTCCACCCACTCACAAGTTCCTTTCTCAAGTCTTGCCCAAAAGAGTGACATAAGTCCCATTGAAATTATATGAAAGTGCAGCATTTAAATTAGCAGGGAATCTAACTTCAGTGGTTTTGTTTAATCCAAATTGTTGTGTTTATACTTGCTGATAGGAGAAATATGGCCTAGAGTTTTCCTCACCTTGTTACAATGCATGCTGTTATAAACAATGTATAATAAACACCAAAATGTTGTGTGGAGTAAAGGTATCATTACCTTGCAGCTGTGTAACCTTACACTTGCAAAATACATGTGCATCACTGTTTGAAACAGTTAACATTCTGTTTGAAGCAACTGCAGCATTTTTAGTTTATTCTTTTTCGAAGTTCTAATAAAGATTAATTGCATCAGTGTTACCTTGCATATATCAATAAAAGCAATATGTTAACTAAGTTCTCATGGTATCTCTAGAGCTATTATCAAATGTATGTAAATGTATCTATTACATCCATGTAATCTTTGTTGTATTCCTTCAAATTCTTCCAATTAACTTAATTTCATGTACAGTATATTGAAAATGAAGTGTTACTTTATGTTGAATCAAATTATAGCTCGGAAGTAAATAATTGAAATGTGAAAAGAATATGTTTGAAACGTACTCAAACATAACAGTAATTGAGAATCACATAGAATTTTACAGTGCAGTTTCAGATCATTCAACAAAAGAGGTTAATATCGGTGTTTATGCACCACCTGAGCCCCATACTACCTCACTTCATTTTACCTGATCGCTAAAGCCTTTGATTAGTTTTTCCCTCATTTATTGTCTACCTTTCCCTTAAATACATCTATGCTAATAACTTCAACCATTCCATGTGACAGTTTGTTCCACATTCTAGCCTCTCCCTTTAATAACTTGTGCAAAAAGAATGGATATATTTATGGCAAAGCTGGATAATCTGTGAGGGAGAAGAAGAAAGACGAATTTGTTCATAGGGTGAGATGAAGTAAGGTGGGAGGGGGTTCATCTGGTTCATTAACGGCGGCATAGGTATGATGGGCTAAATGTCCTGTTGCTGCACTGTTAAATTCTATGTAATTCTAAATAATAAGAATCGCTTATTGTCACAAGTAGGCTTCAATGAAGTTACTGTAAAAAGTCCCTAGTCGCCAGATCCCGGCTCCTGTTCGGGGAGGCCGGTACGGGACTTGAACCCGCGCTGCTGGCCTTGTTCTGCATTACAAGCCAGCTGTTTTTCCCACTGTGCTAAATCAGCCCCTAAATTGCTGTTACGTATGAATATATTGCACACACACATAGAGGGAAAGATTCTCTGGCCTCCCCCATGGCTTGATTCACGGCGGCAGGAGACGGTCTACCATTGGCCAGTCGTGGGATCTTCTGGTCCTGCTGCTGTCAATGGGATATGCCATTCAATACATCCCACGCCACTGGGACATCTATAATGGGGGTGCGGCATTGGCGAGACCAGAAGATCCTGCCGGCGTGAACAGCCAGAAGATCTCGCCCCTAGTTTTCACTTTCCGGTTTTAAGTGCTGAACTATAATTTGATTGAGCGAAAGAAGCAACAATCATTTATCAATATAAATGGTTTGAATTGCTTTGCAGAATTTTAAGGAATACAATGAACAAAGATTGCACGCATGTGATAAACACACACAAGCATAACATTATTGTCTGTAATAGCCAGAGAAATAGAAAAGATATGATTTAAGCAACTGAGCCATGTTTTCGTATTCTTCATGATGTGAGTCCTGAGGAATTGGGCTGAAATACCATCATGAATTTTGGTGTCCAAGGATCAAAATAAATAGCTTCAAAGGTGGTGTCTTGGTAGATTCTATCCAAATGAACATATACGGGCAACATATCTGATGAGAGCCATAAAAGCTGTCTAGTTGGTAGTATGACTCTGTATGATAGTTTAAACTTAATAAAAAATAAAATTTTCATGAATTTACTACAGTAAAGAGAACCCAGTCCTCAGCTGCTTTTTTTCTGCATGGTCCATCCATGTACTACCACCCATCCCTCTTTCCCCCCACCTCATACTTAGTTATGCATTTATCATCAGTATGGGAATTCAATTGTTAATTTCCTTTTAATTCCACTTATTTTACAGAACATGATGTTATAGAGTGAGAATTTAATGCAAAATATAATTTGGTGCTTTAATTAGGCAACTGGCAATTAAGTGGCATTTTGCTTAGTAGCACCTCAGTGAGAAATGAACGTTTAACTAATACTATAGATTTCTGTCTCGTTTCGAGGTAATTTCACAAGGCACTGCTCTCAGCATGGAGCCTCCCTGGATGAATGCACAATTCACAGTATCAGCCTGTAGTATCATTGCTTATTTTCATCCTATCCTTAAGAATTATTACTTACTGACAACAAGCTTGCTGCTCTTACGTTGGTAATAAAGTTATGGACATTTCAATTAACTGTTAAATTATCCATCACCTAAAAATTCTCACCTCATCCATGATACCATTATGGTCATGGTATGGCTGTTCCGCAAGCAATCTTGCAACATACTTCAAAATCTCTGACCTTAAACAATTTAGTGAATCATTGTTAAATTGCAGTTTTAATTAACTCTTGAGATGTCAATTCAATATATTACCTCAGGAGTCAAACGTCCATGCAAACATAATTAAGTATTGCACGAACAGACAAGACTGTAATGAAGCTTTTCTAACACAGGCTATAATTAAGGAGGTGGTTGCATACTCATTGGGGAAACTCGGCTGGGTTCGGATAGTTCTCCTATTTTTCCAAAATCGCATGGTTTCAAGAGTGTTTATCCTCTCTATATACCCAATTAATAGCTCATGTATCAGTCACAAATGTGACCATATAATTCACTTCAGTTAACAAGTCTCAGTTATTATATCTTTAGTTATAGAACATATTACTGAACATAAATTCTAGGGGCTCAAATCTGTTCAATTATTATCATCCTTAATAGAGTGATAAATTATCTTTCATTTTGCATGTCTGCCAGAATGACTTCCTGGTAATTGATAAAGTAAGACATTTCTCCTCCTGTTTGGCTGGTTAAGATGTTTTTATCCTCAGTTAAATATTTTATAAATGCCAACTTTATTTACATATTGCTTTATTTTACATACATAATTCTTGCATTATTTGCTTTGCCTTGGTTTCAGTACAAAAAAATGTGAACATATATATTCTCCAGCAATAGTTTGTCATTGCCTTGGACATCACCAGGATCTGGCACTATAAAATACAAAACAAGTTAGCAACATACAGCCTCCTACCAAAGTTATACCTCTGGATGTCTCACTCCCTCTCAGATCTTTCTGTCTACATTGTAGTTGGCCCATCCTGTAACATTTTTGCTTTAACATGAGGACTTCATCCTATGATGGAAATAAAGAAAACAATATAAAGTGCTGTATTTTTATCAGAAGCCATTAAGGAATTCCAATGTATTGCTTCTGTTCTTCAGTCTTCAAAGTGGAATTACCATTTGAAGAATTTTAAAGTATTGCTTCATCATTAACTACTACCACTCTAGTGTAGGTTTCAACCTGGATTCTCATTAACCCTTTTGATGACAGGTCACTGTTAACTAATACAAAAGCAAAATGCTACAGGTGCTGGAAATCTGAAACAAAAACCAAAAGTGCTGTATTTCCAGCATTTTCTGTTTTTATTCAATTGTCAACTAAAATTTAAATGAAACTCTGTTCAACGAGAAGAAAGAAAAGTCAAAAAGTACAATTTTCATGTTGTATTTTTAATTGCACAATACATTGGCATGCTACATGTTTCTAAATTGACAAACATTTGAAAACCTTTTAAGGAAAATGATGGCCCTTTATGCAATTTAAATTTGATATATGCCCAATAAATTTCACATCGCTCATAAATTGTTTATGCTGATTAAATATGGTACATTTGACCAAAAATAGATTACAGGTATGTGAAAAAGCGGGTGAGTTAATTTGTTTGAAAAACTTTTTTTTTTACTAACCTGATAGAATGTCCAAGGATAACCAATGAGATTTTCCCAAATTTGCGATGCTCTTTTGCAAAAGCGATGATGGATGATTGGGAGACAATCTCACCCCCACACCAGAAAGAAATTCCCATTGTTTTTGACCTGTATATTTTGCTTTGGCTGGGGTTTTATTGATTATTTTGTCCTCTTTTTTTTTTAAATTGGTGAACTTGGTTGAACTTCAAAAAATTAGAGCTCCCTATAGAGACAGAACCACAGTCATCAAGTGTTAAGAGTCTTTCCTTTACCTGTAAGTGATTAATTACAAACAAGTCACTGGCATATTTAATTTTGCCTTTTAAGCAAAGTTTGAAGCAATGTTTCTGCTGACAGAAAGCAAAAATGTAATTCATTAGTTAATTTACAAACATGAACAAAGCATATATTCCAATACGAGAATGCTGCATTTGTAATATTATACAATTACTGCCAGACTTCAATCTTTGCAAGGCATAATTGACTCTGTATTCTCTTGACTCGTGAAATAAACAAGTGAATCCTGCTGCAATAGACATGGGCTTCATAATGAAATGTAATATATGAGAGTGAATTTTGGAATTGTACAATATTTAATTGTATAAATAAACACTTGGCACTACTACCTTAAAAAGAATGATCATGTACACAATGTCCTGAAAAGATGAGCTTTCTCTTTTATTATTGTCAAACTGAAGAATTGTAAATTAATTTTAATGTGGATAAAGGTAAGGTAATGCATAATCAAATAGGAATCGCTTGAAAGATACTCAGAATAAAGGTATGGATAATTACTGACAGTTAAATAAAACTACTCAAATTAATGTGAAGCATTGATCAACTACCTAACCTTAAAAAGGAAATATTTTTATTTAACTGGCCCATATCGTGAATTCTTCCAAACCCTCCCTTTTTTTATATGCTCAACTTACCAGTAAGGGATGCTTAGGAATTGGCAGTTTATATATTAGTATATGGAGAGACTAGAGAAGCTGTGGCAGATTAATCTAGTGCTTATGGGCTTGAGATGAAGCTCTGCTGCTCCTCCATGCCCACAAGCAGTGCTGGAAAAGTACTTAAACTTACCGGACCCAACCTTTCTGCCCAACCTCCTGCCTGATTTCCTGAGCCCAAGGAAACCCAGATTGCAACCATTAAATATAAAAATCTGTTCAAATCTGAGGTATGCAGTCTCATTAACATATTTAAATTACTAACCCAACTCGAGAGCACAGATTATTTACCCACTTGTAATCTACCCGTGTTAAACTGGAACTAGGTGCAAACATAGCTGGTTTGGATCAGACTTTGAATTGTTCAGAATTTACTCACTTGCCTCTTATCCTGGTGGGATGGGGAGATTGGTTATAATCTGTTGGCTATCTCAGACCCCAATATCACTGGAACAGAAATTCATTAAGGCCCTCCTTAAGCTTTTTAACCTCTCTACGTTGAATAAAGTAATTAAAAAGGAAGAGGAAAGAAAGGAATAATGAAAGAAAAGAAGGAAGTGTGGAAAGAAAGAGTATGAAAAAGGAGGGAGGGATACAGAAATCTACAATAGGGGCCTGATTTTCAAATGCCCCACGATGAGAATCACCATACTATCCCTTTTACTATTTTTCTCCTTTCTCCTTCACACTCTCTTTACCTTCCTTTCTTCATTCTCCCTTTTTTTTTCTTCCATTTCTCTTTTTATTCTTGTTTGAATCAACTTATTTCTATCTTTCAAGATTGAGAGGGAAATGAGCTTCAGGAAGGGTTCATATAAGTAGAGTGGAGCTGGTTGAATGTTCTATATGCAATGGTGTAATAAATGAGCATTAATACAGAGAAGGCCACACAAATGCAGGAGGGGATCGCAGGTTGATTGCAGTAGCAAATGTTTGATGGGGAGGGATTTCAGGATGAAGATTGTAACATCGCTATGTTTGGGGATCAAGGAGCAAGAGAAGATTAGAGGATCTAGATTATGGGTAGGCAGGACTGAGTGCCAGTTTGGAGAGTGGCATTATTTGAACAATTTGAACAACTTGGACTTATGGAGTGGCGAGTATGTTTGGCCAGAAGATTGGAAATTTCATGGAGTCAGGCCAACTCTGGAGAACTTTAATAATAAAATTAATAATCTTTATTCGTGTCATAAGTAGGCTTCCATTAACACTGCAAATGGTGGGAGGACGAGTGGGCGGCATGGAGGCACAGTGATTAGCACTGCTGCCTCACAGCACCAGGGTTCAATTCCAGCTTTGGTGACTGTCTTGGTGGAGTTTGCACATTCTCCCTGTGTTTGCATGGGTTCCCTCTGGGTGCTCCAGTTTCCTCCCACAGCCCAAAGATGTGCAGGTTAGGTGGACTGGACATGCCAAAATTACCCCTTCGTGTCCATAAGGTTAGGTGGGGTTACATCGATAGGGTGGGGGTGTCTTTTCCAAGGCCCTCTTGCATCCTTCATGCCTACTTAACCAGTATGTTCTGTATAGAACCAATAAACCATATAATAATTATGAAAAGTCTTTGCATGGGTGTTATTTTCAGTGCATTTAAAGTGGGTTTTGAAAAAAACTGCAGCTCATACAACCCTCTAAAACTGTTACTCAGATGGTGTCATTGTTGTATCAGTAACAATAGCTTTACCTCATTGCACATCTCTTAATATTTTTGAAATATGGATACGGACATTAAAAAATCGTTCAATGAAAGAATAGCTTCTTATAATCTCATAAAGATGTCAATCATAGCAACCGCTCCATTTTGATCTGTGAAAACAGACCCTTGCTTAGCTAATTCATCCATTAGTCCATCTTGAAGTCCAGACAGGCATTCATAATGAGGCCATCTGTGATCTACAGAAACAGAGGGCTCGACATCTGCCTCTGCAGATGGAGGTGAACGTCAGTGGGAGATAAATTAGGTTTATTTTGGATATCTACTCCGGCTTTTGGGTGTTTGCATACATTACCAGGCTTGTGGTGAACTGAATGTACCATAAGTTTGATTCCAATGTTTGACTAACAGGTATAAATCTTGTTTTTAATCTCTGTGACATCATCCTACTCTTTTACTGATGACAGTGGCATTTCAAAGTTTGAATTCTGTACAGCACTGCAGAAATCCAAATGATGTAACATTTGATGTTATGACAGTTACTCTATCCTTGTGAGGATCTATACTTTAGCTGGATGTCGTGCAAACACTTCCAAATGTAAAATAAAACCTATTTGACTCTGTTATTTATGAAACCATGCTTCTTGGTATTCAAAAAAATCAAAAACATTTAAAAATCTTCAAAACAGTTGGAACTGTTGAGGTATATGCCTTTAATTTCTAAGATTTCTGCAAGGTTTTACTGTATCTCTCTTTTACACGTCAAAACGAATGTTCGACTTTTGCTGAGTTGCCTTTGAATCAGTGCTTATGAAAATCCATAGGACTTCCGGTGGCGGCTATGGACTTCCGGTGGCGGCTATGGACTTCCGGTGGCGGCTATGAGGGAGTAAGTCGCGCATTTGGCGGCTCTCGCTCCAGTCAGACTTTTAGACCTTTTTCCCCCGACTTTTTCGAACTTTTGAGCGCTGGAGGGGAAAAGCACAGCACTGTAGATCTGGATCCATAGAGTTGTATGGACTTAAGGAGTAGAAGGGAGCGAAAACATGCAAAGAAGGGGCTGAACAAAGGTGGTGTGGAAGTTCAAGTGGGAGGAAAGATGGCCGACGAATGGACCACGGAACGGACGGTCCAAACAGCACTGGACAACATGCTGAAGGTCATGAAGGAGAGCTTTGCAGCATTGAAGCGGGATAATTTGGAACCGCTTCAGAAAGCGGTGGAGCGACTGGACCAAAGGCTGGACGCCCAGGATAAGAATGTCCAGGCATTGGAGAAGACAGTGGAGGAGCAGGCGGATTTCCAAACGGTAGCGGATGTGGGAATTAGAAAGTTGAAGGAGCAACAATCAAGGCTGATGAACAGGCTGAAGGACCTGGAAAATAGGTCTCGCCGGCAGAATCTGAGAATCATTGGGCTCCCAAAGGGGGCCGAGGGAGTTGATGCCATGGCATATGTGGCAGACATGCTGGAGAAGCTGGGGGGGGGGGGGAGAGGATTTCTTCCCGCATCCGTTGGAGCTGGACAGGGCACACAGAGTGCAGGCGAGGCAGCCGTGAGGGGGGGGGGGGGGGCCCAGGCGATGGTGGTCAGGTTCCATAGGTTCGTGGACAAGGAGCGGGTCCTACAGTGGGCCAAGAACACGAAGAGCTGCTTATGGAACAACAGTGTCCTGCACATCTATCAGGATCTGAGTCAGGAGCTGGCCAGAAGGAGGGCAGCCTACAGACAAATTAAAGAGATCCTGTTTAAAAAGGTCAAGTTCGGGGTACTTTTTCCGGCGCGGCTTTGGGTCTCATACCGGGAACAGCAGCATTATTTTGATGACCTGGAGGCAGCGATGGACTTCGCTAAGAGGCATGGACCGGTGCCGAACTGAGGACCCATGGACTCAAGTTAGAGTGTTTCAAGGGATGTTTACATTTGTTTGTGGATTGCCCTTCGTGTTAGCGATTTCATTCGGCGTGTTCTTTTATTTAAAATTTTGTGTGTTCTTGTGTTTGTTTTTGCCTGTTTGAAAGTTTTAAAGTTAAAGCCAAAGTCATAGTTGAAGGTTAAGTTATTGGGTGCTGGGGGGCTGGACGGGGGTGGGAGCTGCCAAGAGGCGGACCAGGAGAGCGGCACATGGGCAGGGGGTGAGCCCAAGAAGGGGGATGGCTGATCGGCATGACGGGGGGGTGGGGGGTGGGGGGGTGGGGGGTGGGGGGGGGGGTGGGGGGTGGGGGGGGGCGCAGGGTGTGGGGGGGCGCAGGGTGCCCTCCAACCAGGCTGATCACCTGGAATGTTCGAGGGTTAAATGGGCTGGTCAAGAGGGCACGTGTGTTTGTGCACGTGCGGACTCTGAAGGCGGATGTAATGTTGCTGCAGGAGACATATTTGAAAGTGGCGGACCAGATTGGATTACGGAATGGCTGGGTTAGCCAGGTCTTTCATTCGGGGCTTGACGCTAAGACCAGAGGGGACGCGATCATGATTAACAAACGGGTTCAATTTGAGGCGGACAGCACAGTTGCGGATGGGGGTGGTAGATTTCTCATGGTCCGGGGGAAGCTTGAGGGGGTGTGGGTGGTCCTAGTGAATGTTTACGCTCCAAACTGAAATGATGTAGATTTCATCAAAAGGCTGCTGGGGAAAATCCCCGACTTGGATTCGCGCAAGCTGATTATGGGTGGGGACTTTAATACATTCCTTGATCCCGACCTGAATCGGTTGTGCTCCAGAACGGGCAGGGTCCTGGCAATGGCAAGGGAACTATTTATGGGAGGTGCTGGGACGGTTTGGATTTGGGGAAGGCTTTGTGGACTGGGTTAGACTGCTATATCAGGCCCCGGAGGCTAGTGTAAGGACGAACAGGATGACATCTGAGTCTTTTCGACTATATCGTGGGACAAGACAGGGATGCCCTCTCTCTCCATTGCTGTTTGCGTTGGCCATAGAACCGCTGGAAATTGCTCTGAGAGCGGCAAGGGGATGGAAGGGAATGGTCAGGGGAGGGGTAGAACACAGGGTCTCGCTCTACGCGGATGACCTGCTTTTGTACATGTCGAATCCAGTGGCAGGGATGGACGGGATAATGGAAATCCTTGGGGAATTTGGCCGGTTTTCGGGGTACAAGTTGAACATGGCAAAGAGCGAGGTGTTTGTGGTACAGGCGAGGGGTCAGAAGAATAGGCTGAGGGAGCTACCGTTAAGGCTGATTGGGGAAAGTTTTAGGTATTTAGGGATACAAGTGGCGCGGGACTGGGGCACGATGCATAAGTTAAACTTGTCTAGGCTGGTGGAGCAAATGAGGAGCGAGTTTCTGAGATGGGATGCGCTCCCGCTGTTACTAGCGGGGAGAGTACAGACGGTGAAAATGACGATCCTCCCGAGATTCCTGTATATTTTTCAGTGTCTCCCTATTTTCATTCCGCGGTCCTTCCTTCAAAGGATCAATAAAATCATACTGGGATTTGTTTGGGCAGGAAGGTCCCCGCGGGTGAAGAGGGGGATGCTGGAACGGAACCGTAGCGAGGGGGGACTGGCGTTGCTGAACCTCAGCAACTACTACTGGGCGGCTAACATAGCCATGATAAGGAAATGGATGGTGGGTACGGGGTGGGTTTGGGGGCGGGTGGAGGCTGCTTCGTGCATGGGCACCAGCTTCGCAACCCTGGTCACGGCTCCTCTGCTGCTCCCGCTGGCCAGCAACTCCACCAGCCCTATAGTGGTGGCGGCTCTGCGGATTTGGGGCCAATGGAGGAAGCATGCGGGGGAAGTGGGAGCGTCGGCCTGGTCCCCAATATGCGACAACCACCAATTTGTCCCGGGGAAGATGGACGGTGGGTTTTGAGCGTGGCGGAGGGCGGGGTTGGGAAGGATGGGCGACTTGTTCCTGGAAGGGAGCTTCGTGAGCTTGAGGGTGCTGGAGGAGAAGTTCAGGCTGCTAAGGGGAAACGACTTTCGGTACTTGCAGGTGTGGGATTTCGTATGTAGACAGGTCCCATCCTTTCCACGCCTTCCGCCACGGAGGATCCGGGACAGGGTAGTTTCCAGGGGAGAGCTAGGAGAGGGGACTGTCTCGGATATTTGTAAGGAGCTTATGGGAGCAGAGGACACAGGGACCAGGAACTGAAACTCAAGTGGGAGGAGGAGCTTGGGGGGGGGGGGGGGGGGATGTTGGAGGGAGGCGTATGGGCAGACGGTCTGAGGAGGGTAAATTCAACTGCAACATGTGCCAGGCTCGGCCTGATTCAGTTCAAGATAGTTCACCGGGCCCACATGACAGTGGCCCAGATGAGTAAATTCTATGGGCTGGAGGACAAGTGTGCTGGATGTGTGGGAGGACCAGCGAACCATGTCCACATGTTCTGGGCGTGCCCAAAACTCAGGGGGTTACTGGCAGGGATTTGCAGACATCATGTCCCGGGTACTGAAAACAAGGGTGGCGATGAGTCCAGAGGTGGCGATTTTTGGGGTGTCGGAGGCCCCGGGAGTCCAGGAGGGAATAGAGGCCGACATTGTGGCCTTGCTTCCCTGGTAGCCTGGCGACGAATGCTGTTGGCCTGGAGAGACTTAAAGCCCCCCAAAGACCGAAGTGTGGCTGTCGGACATGGCAAGTTTTCTCGGCTTGGAAAAATCAAGTTCGCCTCACGAGGATCACTATCGGGGTTTGCCCGGAGGTGGCAACCATTCATCGACTTCTGCGTGGGGAACTAATCATCAGCGGGGGCGGGGGGATAGAATAATGTAGAGTAGGGGGGAAGAATAGGCGGGTCTATTTGCGAGAGAGGAACTGTTATTTGCACTATGTTTTTGTAGTTGATATACACACTGATGTATATTGTTCCTGTTTACAATGCCAAAAATACCTCAATAAAATTATTTGTTAAAAAAAAAAAGAAAATGAAAATCCATAGAATCCCTGCAGTGCCGAAGGAGGCCATTTGGCCCATCAAGTCTGCGGACTCCGAAAGAGCACTCTACCTAGGCCCGCATCCCTGCCCTATCCCCACGCATTGATCATGGCCAATCCACCTAACCTGCACATCTTTGGACTGTGAAGGAAACCGGAGCCCCCGGAGGAAATCCACACTGACACGGGGAAAACATGCAAACTCCACACAGACAATCATCCACGGCTGGAATTGAACCCGGCAAGATTTTGGCACTTAAATACTGTGGGGCAATAATATCTAACCATAGCTAGTATAGGGAATCATTGAGAAAAATAACAGGGAAATGACTTAATCAGTTCTGATCACTATATAAAACTACCGCACTACCAGAAGGACGTGGAAGCTTTGGAGAGAGTACAAAAAAAGGTTTACCAGGATGTTACCTGGTATGGAGGATATTAGCTCTGAGGAGAGATTGAATAAACTGGGATTGTTCTCCCTAGAGAGACGAAGGCTGAGGGGCGACCTGATAAAAGTTTATAAAATTATTTGGGATATAGATAGGGTGAACAGTTGGAGGCTTTTTCCCAGGGCAGAAATGACATTTACAAGGGGGCACAAGTTCAAGGTGAGGGGGGAAAGGTTCATTGGAGATGTACAGGGGAGATGTTTTACACAGAGGGTGGTGGTGGCATGGAAGTGGTTGAGGCAGATATGTTAGCGACCTTTAAGACTTATTTGGATAGGCACATGAACAGACGAGGTATAGAAGGATACAGACGGTTGGTCTAGATAGGACACATGATCGGTGCAGGTTTGGAGGGCCGAATGGCCTGTTCCTGTGCTGTTTTGTTTTTTGTTCTTTGTTTGTTGTAAACCGCAAAAATTAAACTTGCGTACTTAAAACATTGCCTCAGCCATAAAATCAGATGTCTTTTTGAAACCATTCCCTGATATTTGATTTTGTTTGTAAAATAATTTGTTTAATTTTCAGTGACGGATCAATTTTCCATTGGTTTTGGTCTAACAGTAGGTTTCAGTACATCTCAAATATGTGAGGATGTTCAAGAGCTTTAATGACTATCATATGATTGTTAGAGGTTTATTGACAAACTAGTGACACGTTATTTTCTCGGTTGCTGACACTGGAAGTTTTTAATTAGCTTTGTTTTTAATTTGTTTTGTAAAGCTATGACGTTGGTGTTAATGCTGCATTGCATGTTTTGCTTTCGTCATGACCAATTACAATCCTGATTACATCAAAAATACTGTTAATGTCTATTGTCATGGCAACTCACACCAAGCCTGTGGAATGAAGGGTCTAGAAAAGTCTGCTGGTAATAGAAAAATGAAAGCATTCTCACTACCCACTGAAAGACTTCAAGATCTTTCCAAGGGCTCACATAAACTGTATGACCTGGCTCTTTCTCTTGGCTGAGAAATGCCTGACATTCCTGGACAAACATTCCACCTGTTTTTCTTTGCTGAAACAGGAAAATTGGAAGTTTCTACAGTAGAATGTAATGAAGCACGTTTTCTCAAAAAATACATATTTGATGTATAAATTCTCCACAATTTATGACTGCACAAAAGGAAAAAAAAACTTGCCTCCCATTAACTTGAGATATAATAGAAACTTGCAAATTAATGCTCAGCAGCTGCATATGAAACTGCTGTCAGAGAAAAGGTGCATATCTTCTGTCCTATTGTAGAGGAGGAAAAGCAGTGTTATTGTTTCCGACCACTGAAATGTTTTGAAACTTCAACCTTTGGTCACTGCCAATGTTTTACACTGAAACATACTTTGTTTCTTTCCTGAATCTAACACAGGTTCCAGCCCTTTCTTTTTATCAATCCCTGCCTACAGGAATGGTCCTTCACCTTACAGAGCTTGCAGTCATTTGTACTGTCAGCTGATGTAATTCTTTATTCTTCATACGAGGCGAGAAATCAATGTTTTTTAATAATATTATCTCAGACAATTGCTGAGACATGCAGAAACACAAATGGTACCTATTCAGCTTTAAAGAATTTGCGTACATGGTAGAATGTGCTGCTCCCAGTTTTTCTTTCATGTTCATTGCACCTAATATTCTTCTAATCCTTAAGTAGAGAATTGTTTCTAAAAAGGTGTGGTTTAATGAACTATCTGATCACATGCTTGAAAGGCGCTAGTGTTCAGCTTGAGGGATGCTAAATACACAAATGTTAAGGTTGGCGTTGCAGTCATTGTATTATTTAATTTCAAAAGGGATGTAATGAGTGGCAGATATTTGAATTAAAATCCACAGCATGTTTAAATAGAATATTTATACTTGGCACCACATTTGTACATGATAGTTATATGCTATTCATGAATTAATATAGAACAAATATGTTTAACTCAGATGATATATAATTTGATCTTTGTAGCTGCAGCATATACCTTTTGAAATTTCATGCGTTACACCTATGTTAGTCCAGTTAGGCATGTTTCATGAAGCTCAGTCATTCAGAATTTACAGATGAATATGTTTTAATATTCGTATTACTGTAATTCACTTTCTTGGGAATGTGACTGCAGTTTTGCTTCTTCCCCATTGTCATGGGATGCTGTTGAGTATAAACGTCTGGTACTCTGGTAGTTAACAGCATGGGAAGGATCAGAGAAAGATGGCAACAGGAGTAAGCCATTCACTCCATTTAGCCTGTTCTATCATTCAGCCAGATCAATTTCATTAACCCACCTTTGCTCCATGTCCCTTCATACTCATATTAAACAAAGATTATCTGTCTGTCTTGAAAATTTCAATTGACCAATAATCTACAGCCTCCTGAGGGAGAGAGTTCCAGGTTTCCACTGTGCTTTGTGTGAAAATATGTTTCCTGATTTCATTCCTAGCTCTAATTGCAATTATTGCTCCCCCTTGCTCAAGGTTCTCAACTTCTTCCTTATCCACACTGTACATTCCCTTGATCATTTTAAAGACCTCTAGATCGCCACTTAATCTTCTACTCAAAGGAATATAAACCAATTTTATGCGCCTTCTCCTCATAATTTATGATGTTAAGGCCCGATGTAATTCTGGTCAATCCATGCTACGCTCAATATAATGTAAATCATTTCATCTATGGAAAACCAATGCCATTGTCAGGCGAATGAACTGCAGTTGAGTCGCCAGTTCAAGCTGAAAGCACCAAGTTGGATTCCCTCCCTTCTACCATTAAAAACTGTGAGTCCTTCCTTGGCATGGAACACAAAAAAGAAAAGATAAACTGAAGACAGCAGCACAGAGAGATCTTTTGTCTTTCTACAAGCATAATTTTCCCAGGATCTTTTTAATTTTTGTTTCTTTAGTCTTTCACAGGATGTGGTGTTGCTAGCTGAGCCAGCATTCATTGTCTATCCCTAATAGTCCTTGGGAAGATGTTGTTGAGCCACTTTCTTGAACCACTGCAAGTCCATGTGGTATTGGTACTCAGTGCCATTAGAGAAGGAGTTCGAGGATGTTTACCCAGCGACAGTGAAGGCAAGGCAATATAGTTTGAAGTCAAGATGGTGGCTTGGAGGGGAAACTACAGGGATGGTGCAGGAGGGAGCGTTTCAGATTTCTGGATAATTGGGGCTCATTCTGGGGTCGGTGGGACCTCTACAAACGGGATGGTCTACACCTGGACCAGAGGGGTACCAATATCCTGGGGGGGGGAAATTTGCCTCCAGAAAGTTCCAGAGATGTAGAGGAAAGGATTTCAAAGATCATTCTGGATAGGAGCGAAAGCAACAGGGTAGTTGTTATGGGGGACTTTAACTTTCCAAATATTGACTGGAAACGCTATAGTTCGAGTACTTTAGATGGGTCCGTTTTTGTCCAATGTGTGCAGGAGGGTTTCCTGACACAGTAGGCCAACGAGAGACGAGGCCATATTGGATTTGGTACTGGGTAATAAACCAGGACAGGTGTTAGATTTGGAGGTAGGTGAGCACTTTGGTGATAGTGACCACAATTCGATTACATTTACTTTAGTGATGGAAAGGGATAGGTATATACCGCAGGGCAAGAGTTATATCTGGGGGAAAGGCAATTATGATGCGATGAGGCAAGACTTCGGATGCATTGGATGGAGAGGAAAACTGCAGGGGATGGGCACAATGGAAATGTGGAGCTTGTTCAAGGAACAGCTACTGCGTGTCCTTGATAAGTATGTACCTGTCAGGCAGGGAGGAAGTGGTTGAGCAAGGGAACCGTGGTTTACTAAAGCAGTCAAAACACTTGTCAAGAGGAAGAAGGAGGCTTATGTAAAGATGAGACATGAAGGTTCGGTTAGGGCGCTCAAGAGTTACAAGTTAGCTAGGCAGGACCTAATTAGAGAGCTAAGAAGAACTAGGAGGGGACATGAGAAGTCTTTGGCAGGTAGGATCAAGGATAACCCGAAAGCTTTCTATAGATATGTCAGGAATAAAAGAATGACTAGGGTAAGAGTAGGGCCAGTCAAGGACAGTAGTGGGAAGTTGTGCGTGGAGTCCGAGGAGATAGGAGAGGTGCTAAATGAATATTTTTTGTCAGTATTCACATAGGAAAAAGACAATGTTGTCGAGGAGAATACTGCGATTCAGGCTACTAGACTAGAAGGGCTTGAGGTTCATAAGGAGGAGGTGTTAGCAATTCTGGAAAGTGTGAAAATAGATAAGTCCCCTGGGCCGGATGGGATTTATCCTAGGATTCTCTGGGAAGCTAGGGAGGAGATTGCTGAGCCTTTGGCTTTGATCTTTAATCATCTTTGTCTACAGGAATAGTGCCAGAAGACTGGAGGATAGCAAATGTTGTCCCCTTGTTCAAGAAGGGGAGTAGAGACAACCCCGGTATCTTTAGACCAATGATCCTTACTTCTGTTGTGGGAAAAATCTTGGAAAGGTTTATAAGAGATAGGATGTATAATCATCTGGAAAGGAATAATTTGATTAGAGATAGTCAACACAATTTTGTGAAGGGTAGGTCATGCCTCACAAACCTTATTGAGTTCTTTGAGAAGGTGACCAAACAGGTGGATGAGGGTAAAGCAGTTGATGTGGTGTATATGGATTTCAGTAAAGCATTTGATAAGGTTCCCCACGGTAGGCTACTGTAGAAAATACAGAGGTATGGGATTCAGGGTGATTCAGCAGTTTGGATCAGAAATTGGCGAGCTGGAAGAAGACAAAGGGTGGTGGTTGATGGGAAATGTTCAGACTGGAGTCCAGTTACTAGTGGTTTACCACACGGATCTGTTTTGGGGCCACTACTGTTTGTCATTTTTTTAAATGACCTGGAGGAGGGCGTAGAAGGATGGGTGAGTAAATTTGCAGATGACACTAAAGTCGGTGGAGTTGTGGACAGTGCGGAAGGATGTGACAAGTTACAGAGAGACATAGATAAGCTGCAGCGCTGGGCTGAGAGGTAGCAAATGGAGTTTAATGCAGAAAAGTGTGAGGTGATTCATTTTGGAAGGAATAACAGGAAGACAGAGTACTGGGCTAATGATAAGATTCTTGGCAGTGTGGATGAGCAGAGAGATCTCGGTGTCCATGTACATAGATCCCTGAAAGTTGCCACCCAGGTTGAGAGAGTTGGTAAGAAGGCATACGGTGTGTTAGCTTTTATTGGTAGAGGGATTGAGTTTCGGAGCCGTGAGGTCATGTTGCAGCTGTACAAAACTCTGGTGCTGCCGCATTTGGAGTATTGCGTTCAATTCTGGTCGCCGCATTATAGGAAGGATGTGGAAGCATTGGAAAGGGTGCAGAGGAGATTTACCAGAATGTTGCCTGGTATGGAGGGAAGATCTTATGAGGAAAGGCTGAGGGACTTGAGGCTGTTTTCGTTAGAGAGAAGAAGGTTAAGAGGTGACTTAATTGAGGCATACAAGATGATCAGAGGATTGATTTGGGTGGACAGTGAGAGCCTTTTCCCTCAGATGGTGATGTCTAGCACGAGGGGACATAGCTTTAAATTGAGGGGAGATAGATATAAGACAGATGTCGGAGGTAGGTTCTTTACACCGAGAGTAGTAAGGGCGTGGAATGCCCTGCCTGCAACAGTAGAGGACTCGCCAACACTAAGGGCATTCAAATGGTCATTGGATAGACATGGACGATAAGGGAATAGTGTAGATGAGCTTTAGAGTGGTTTCACAGGTCGGCACAACATTGAGGGCCGAAGGGCCTGTACTGCGCTGAAATGTTCTGTGTTCTATATTCTAACCTGCAACTGATGGTGTTCCCATGCAGCTGCTTACCTTGCCCTTCTAGGTGGTAGAGATTGCAGATTTAGAAGGTGCTGCTGAAGAAGACTAGGTGATTTGCTGCAGTGCATCTTGTAGATAGTGTACATTGTTGCCACTGTGGTGGTGGCATGAGTGAATGTTGATGGATGGGTTGCCAATCAAACGTGCTGCTTGTCCATGATGTTGTCAAGCTCCTTGAGTGTTGCTGGAGCTGCACTCATCCAGGCAAGTGAAAAATATTCCATCTCAGTACTGACTTGTGCCTTATAGATGATAGATAGGAATCAGGAGTTGAATTACAACAGAATTCCCAACCTGTGATCTGGTCTTGTAGTTGCAGTATTTGTATGACTTGTCTAGTTCAGTATCTGGTTAATGGTAACCCCCCAGGATGTGTATAGGGGGAGATTTGGTGCTAATAATGCCATTGAACCTTAAGAGGTCATGTTAGATTCTGTCCAGTTGGAGATGGTCATTGCCTGGCACTTGCCACTTTTCAGCCCAACTTGAATGTTGTCCAGACCTTGTTGCATATGGACATGGACTGAGGAGTGAATCGCGAATGGTGCTGAACTTTGTGCAGTACCATGAAAAAGGCTGTCGCGACTTCCGGTTGCGGTGATGCCTAGCTAGCCGCACGCTTCGGCGGCTCCAGCTCCGACGGACCTTCGGGCTCTTTTAAGAGCCCCAACGGACCTTCGGGCTCTTTTAAGAGCCCCAACGGGGAATTTTTCGACGACGCAACCCGGTGTGGGGCGTGTGAGAAGGGAGTCCCCCCCAAACGAAGGAGGAAAAAACCGGCGGCGGCGGCTGCAGCGTGAGGAATCGTCGACCAAAGGGTCAGAAAGAGAGAAGTACAAGATGGCGGCGGAGAAAGCGCAGGCGACATGGGGGCCTGAGCATGAAATTGTGAGACGGTGCGTGGAGCTGCTGAAGAGGGAGGTGCTGACCCCGTTGCTACAGGCAATTGAGGGGCTCAAGGAGACACTAAAGACCCAGGAGACAGAGCTCCGTGTGGTGGAGCAGAAGGTGACAGATATTGAGGACGAGATCCTGGGCCTGGCGGTTAAGACACAGACGCACGAGGCACTTCATAAAAAGTGTACTGAAAGGATCGAAGCCCTAGAAAATGGAGCGCGAAGGAAGAACCTTCGGATACTGGGTCTCCCTGAGGGTGTGGAAGGAGTGGACTGTGGAGCGTACGCAAGTACGATGCTGAGCTCACTGATGGGTGCTGAGGCCCCTACGGGCCCCTTGGAGGTGGAGTGGGCAAATCGGATTCCGGCGAGAAGACCAAAAGCGGGAGAACCACCCAGGGCGATAATCGTGCGATTTTACCGCCTTAAGGATAGAGAAGAGGTCCTGAGATGGGCTAAAAAGGTGCGGAGTAGCAGATGGGAGAATGCAGTGGTACGGGTATACCAGGATTGGAGTGCGGAGGTGGCGAGAAGGAGGGCGAGCTTCAACCGAGCCAAAGAGGTGTTGCATAAAAGGAAGGTGAAGTTCGGGATGCTGCAGCCGGCAAGACTATGGGTCACGTATCAGGAGAGACACCATTATTTCGAGACGGCGGAGGAAGCATGGACCTTCATCAAAGAGGAGAAATTGGATCGGAACTGAGGGACTGATGCTGCAGGAAATGTTATTGTTAATGTTACGGTGGAAGTTAATTGAGAAGTAAACAGGGAAGGGGGGAGACATTGGGGAAATGTGGGCGCCGGTGAGGGGGGAAAGACGGGACATAGTTGGAGAATGGGGAAGGGGAGGGGGAGGGGAAAGGGAGCTGCGCCATAAGAGGCGGGTCAGGTAAAGGGATGTTCCCGCACCAGAAAGAATAAGGCGGAAAGACAGGCGCAAGGCGGATGGGAGTTCCCCACATGGGGGGGGTCGAGGAGTGAGCAGGAGTAGCCGGGGTCAGTTGAAGTCAGCTGACTTACGGAAGTAATATGGGGGGAGCAATCATGCTAGAAAGAGATCTAGCGGGGAGGGGGGAGGGAGGGGGGGGGGGGGGGGGACAACTGGGTTGCTGCTGCGGAAATCCAAAAGGAAATGGCTAAAGAGTGGGTGGGCGGGGATGGTGTGCGACGCTGGGGGAGCGAGCGGGAGCGCGGAGGCGGGATATGGGACTGGCCTAGAGAATGTAATGGCTAGTCGACACGGGAGGGGGGCAGGTAGCCCCCTAGTGAGGCTGATCACGTGGAACGTGAGAGGCCTGAACGGACCGATAAAAAGGGCCAGAGTGCTCGCGCATTTGAAAGGACTAAGGGCAGACGTGGTTATGCTCCAAGAGACGCACCTAAAGGTGGCGGACCAAGTTAGGCTAAGGAAAGGATGGGTGGGACAGGTGTTCCACTCAGGACTGGACGCAAAGAATAGAGGGGTGGCCATTTTGGTGGGGAAACAGGTCGCATTTGAAGCAAAGAACATCGTAGCAGATAGCGGAGGTAGATATGTAATGGTGAGTGGCAGGCTGGAGGGAATAGAGGTCGTGTTGGTTAACGTGTATGCCCCAAACTGGGACGATGCGGGATTTATGAGACGGATGCTGGGGCGTATACCGGACCTGGAGGTAGGAAACTTGATTTTAGGAGGGGACTTTAATACGGTGCTGGACCCGGGACTAGATAGATCCAGCTCAAGGACCGGAAGAAGGCCGGCAGCGGCCAAGGTACTTAAGGGGTTTATGGACCAAATGGGGGGAGTGGATCCATGGCGATTTCTTAGACCTAGGGCTAGGGAGTTTTCCTTCTTCTCCCATGTCCATAAAGTGTACTCCCGGATAGATTTTTTTGTTTTGGGAAGGTCGTTGATCTCTAGGGTGGAAGAAGCTGAGTACTCAGCCATAGCGGTTTCGGATCATGCCCCACATTGGGTGGACCTGGAATTAGGAGAGGAAAGGGAGCAGAGAACACTCTGGCGATTAGATGTGGGACTGATGGCGGATGAGGGAGTGTGTGCAAGAGTGCGGGGGTGTATTGAGAGATATCTGGAGGTCAATGACGACAGCGAGGTCCCTGTGGGAGTGGTATGGGAAGCACTAAAAGCGGTGGTCAGAGGAGAGCTGATCTCCATTGGGGCCCACAAAAGGAAAACAGAGGCCAAGGAAAGGGAAAGATTACTGGGGGAGATTTTAAGGGTGGATAGGGAATTTGCAGAGACCCTGGAGGAGGAATTGTACAGGGAGAGGAGACGACTCCAGACGGAATTTGACCTCCTGACCACCAGAAAGGCGGAGGTACTGTGGAGGAAGGCACAGGGGAGGAGGTATGAATATGGGGAAAAGGCGAGTCGCCTGTTGGCTCATCAATTGCGAAAGAGGGCAGCAGCGAGGGAGATAGGAGGAATTAGAGACGAAAGGGGAGACACGGTGCGAAGGGCAGGAAAGATAAATGAGGTGTTCAAGACCTTCTATGAGGAACTGTATAGGTCTCAACCCCCAGAGGGAGAGGAGGGGATGCGGCAGTTCCTGGACCAATTGAGGTTCCCGAAAGTGGAGGAGCGGGGGGGTGGTAGGCCTGGGGGCACCGATTGGGGTGGACGAGGTTATTAAGGGACTGGGAAGCATGCAAGCAGGGAAGGCCCCAGGACCAGACGGGTTCCCGGTGGAGTATTACAGAAAATATGTGGACTTGTTGGCCCCGTTGATGGTGAGGACGTTCAATGAGGCCAGGAAAGGGGGGACTCTACCCCCGACGATGTCGGAGGCGACGATATCGTTAATTTTGAAGAGGGATAAAGATCCGTTGCAGTGCGGGTCCTATAGACCCATTTCATTGTTGAACGTGGACGCCAAATTGTTGGCAAAGGTACTGGCATCGAGGATAGAGGACTGTGTCCCGGGGGTGGTGCACGAAGACCAGACAGGGTTCGTAAAAGGGAGACAACTGAATGTTAACGTGCGACGACTATTAGGGGTGATAATGATGCCCCCAGTGGAGGGGGAGGCAGAGATAGTGGCGGCAATGGACGCAGAGAAGGCATTTGATAGGGTGGAGTGGGAGTATTTATGGGAAGTGTTAAGGAGGTTTGGGTTTGGGAACGGGTTTATTAGCTGGGTTAGACTTCTTTATGGGGCTCCAACGGCAAGCGTAGTTACAGGTCGACATAGATCGGAGTATTTCCGACTATATAGGGGAACAAGACAGGGATGCCCGCTGTCGCCATTGTTGTTCGGGTTGGCAATTGAACCTCTGGCCATGGCGTTGAGAGACTCCAGGAAATGTAGAGGGGTGATTAGAGGGGGAGAAGAACACCGAGTCTCGTTATTTGCGGATGACCTATTGTTATACGTGTCAGACCCAGCGGGGGGGATGATAGAGGTTATGCGAATTTTGAGGGGGTTCGGGGATTTCTCTGGGTATAGGCTAAACATGGGGAAGAGTGAATTATTTGTGATACATCCAGGAGACCAGAGTAGAGAGATAGAAGGCTTGCCTCTAAGGAAAGTGGAAAGAAACTTCCGATACCTGGGGATTCAGATCGCTAGGAGCTGGGGAACCTTGCACAGACTTAATCTGACACGGTTGGTAGAACAAATGGAGGAGGACTTCAAGAGGTGGGACATGCAGCCTCTATCGCTGGCGGGCAGGGTGCAAGCAATTAAGATGATGGTCCTCCCGAGGTTCTTATTTGTATTTCAATGTCTCTCTATACTCATCACTAAGACCTTTTTTAATAAAATAGACAGGAGCATCACGAGCTTCGTGTGGGCAGGGAAAGTTCCGAGAGTAAGGAGGGGGTTCCTTCAGCGTAGTAGGGACAGAGGAGGATTGGCACTACCGAACTTGGGCGATTACTATTGGGCCGCCAATGTGGCAATGATACGTAAATGGATGATGGAGGGTGAGGGAGCGGCGTGGGAAAGACTGGAGAGAAAGTCCTGTAAAGGGACGAGTTTAGAGGCGCTGGTGACGGCGCCGCTACCGATCTCACCTAAAAAGTTTACCACGAACCCGGTGGTGGCGGCAACATTGAATATCTGGGGACAGTGGAGGCGACAGAGAGGGGTGCGGGGAGCCCTGGTGGGGTCCCCAATCAGGAACTGGAAGGTTCGCTCCAGGAAGAATGGATGGAGGATTTCAGAGCTGGTTCCAGTTGGGAATTAGGAGGGTGGGAGATTTATTTATAGATGGGACTTTTGCGAGCTTGGGAGCATTGGAGGAAAAGTATAAGTTGCCCCGGGGAAATTTCTTGAGATATATGCAGGTGAGGGCATTTACTAGACAACAGGTGAGGGAATTTCCGTTGCTCCCGACACGGGATACAGGACAGGGTGCTTTCAGGGGTGTGGGTCGGAGAGGGCAAGGTGTCAGAGATTTACCGAGAGATGAGGGAAGAGGGGGAGGAGTCGGTGGGCGAACTAAAAGGAAAGTGGGAAGAAGAACTAGGGGAGGAGATAGAGGAGGGTATGTGGGCTGATGCCCTAAGCAGGGTAAATTCCTCTTCCTCATGCGCCAGGCTTAGCCTGATTCAATTTAAGGTGCTACATAGAGCACACATAACGGGAGCAAGATTGAGCAGGTTCTTTGGAGTGGAGGACAAATGTGGGAGGTGTGGCGGGAGCCCGGCAAACCACGCACATATGTTTTGGGCATGCCCGGCACTGGAAGGGTATTGGAAGGGAGTGACGGGAGTGATTTCGCAGGTGGTGAAGGCCCGGGTCAAACCAGGCTGTGGGTTAGCTCTATTTGGAGTTGCGGAAGAGCCGGGAGTGCAGGAGGCGAAAGAGGCCGACGTTGTGGCCTTTGCGTCCCTAGTAGCCCGGCGCAGGATCCTACTCATGTGGAAGGAGGCGAAACCCCCCGGACTGGAGGCCTGGGTAAATGATATGGCGGGGTTCATTAAACTGGAGCAGATAAAGTTTGCCCTGAGAGGATCGGCTCAAGGGTTCACCAGGCGGTGGCAGCCATTTCTCGACTACCTAGGGGAACGTTAGAGGGAAGACAGATGACCAGCAGCAGCAACCCAGGGGGAGGGGGGGGGGGGGGTTTAGTTTAGGTCAAAGATAAAGGGGTTTTGTTACTTGTGTATTGTTTAAAATTTCTGTATTGTTATTGTTGTGTTTGCTTTGTAAGAGGGGAAAAATTGTTGTTTGGGAAAAATTTTTCAATAAAACATTTATAAAAAAAAAAAGAAAAAGGCTGTCGCTTGTACCATATCATGAAAGCAGCAGTGACCAAGTTATAATTGTAGTTGTTTCTCTTATTGCAGTATCATTTAATTAGAAGTCTTACTTTGTTTCTCTTTTGCTTTGGCAATTTTCGGCTAGATGACGTGATAGGTTGGTCTCACAGGGAAAAGAAGACACTCGTGTGATGTATTTCAAATGTTGTGATTGGTTAGCTAGCTGCAGGCTTATGGGGATTGAGCTAATTTTGACACTTGGTCCTAAAATTAACCAGTCAGAAAATATATCGGTGTGATTTGAATTTCATCATCTACCCATTAAGTCTAATGATTCTGTGGCTCTATATTTTTCCTGAGATTATTTTCTTAATGAAAATATATTTCAACACATAAAGCTAGCATTAGCAACTGAATGACTGGCAAATAGCCAGTGTGATCACTGGCATAAAATAATTATAAATCAATACAGAGAATGTAAATGGTACCTTATTCCAATATTGTTTATATTAAAGACATGGTGCAGAATTTTACATTATTTGCACTGAGTGCTGACTGAGATGAGAAATCCGGCGTGCAACTCACAGACTGCACAGCTGACTTTTCTCCCTACATTTTGCAGCACTCTGCAGAAGAAATCTCTCAACGTGGCGCACACTCAAGCTGGTGGGGGTGGGGTCATATAGAGCCAGCAATGCCAGCACCGTAAGCCATAGGAGCAGAATTAGGCCACTCGGCCCACCGAGTCTGCTCCACCATTCAATCATGGCTGATGCGTTTCTCATCCTCATTCTCCTTCCTTCTCCCCATAACCCCTGATCCCTTTATGAATCAAGAACCTATCTATCTCTGTCTTAAAGACACTCAGTGATTTGGCCTCCACAACCTTCTGTGGCAAAGAATTCCACAGATTCACCACCCTCTGGCTGAAGAAATTCCTCCTCATCTCAGTTTTAAAGGATCGTCCCTTCAGTTTATGGCTGTGCCCTCGGGTTCTAGTTTTTTCCACTGGCAAAAACATCCTCTCCACATCCACTCTATCTAGGCCCCTCAGTATCCTGTAAGTTTCAAGCTCAATAGAGAATAGGGCTCCTATTTTAAAGGTTGCCCAGATCTGCAATAAAAAATATACATCACCAACCGCCCTAGCCCCAAAGGATTAGTGCATAAGGGAATCTCCCCTCTTTCCCCCACCCGCTCCTGACATGCACAAGGGCATCTCCCTCCAAAGGATAAGGGAAGCCACCCCCACCCCCCCTTGTACATGCAAGGGCAGCCCAACCCGCCCATGTATAAGAGAAACTAACCCCCCATGGAGATTCCCAGAAGGCACTGCCTCCTCACACTGCGCCAGGTTACAGCCCAGGCATGTCCCTCCCCCCACCAGGGGCTATACCTATTACTTATCTGTGCATCCCGGCGGGTTCCCTTCCCCAGGTTTATGTTTTGCAAAAGCAGTTTTTAAACCTCGCCGGTGTGATGGGAGTTCCAAATGTGAGGGGGCGATACAGCGGGAAACCCTTTAATTATATTATAATTTATTGAAATGTGATTCCCAACCTGCCTGGAATCTTGTTACATCACCAGCAAAGGGCAGGGAAAATCGGTGACCTCCAGGGGCGAGTTGGTATTGGCCCCCTGGCACCAAACCCACCTGCTACCCCCTCTGCCCCCCCCCCCCCCAAGGACCCTGCGCCTGGCATCCGCCCCATCCCCAGCACATCCAGAAATCCACGAGCACCCCCACCCATGCCCAGCAGTGGTGCACTCATCTGTCTCCTGCAGATGGACCTTTCCGAGGCAGTGTCAAGTCCCAGTCTCAGGTGGGCATTACCGAGGTGCTGCGGAGCATGTCCCAGTTACTGGAGGATGTGTCTCCGTCTCAGTTGGACCTTGCTGCGGTGCTGTGGATCATGTCCCAGTCTCAGGTGGGTATTGCTGAGGCACTGCTGAGCATGACCCGGTTGCTGAGGACAGTGTCCTAGACACAGGTGGACATTGGCGAAGCACTGAAGAACATGTCCCGCTCACAGAGGGCATCGCTGAGGGCATTGACACCATGGTGCAGACATTGGGGAGCCGCAAGGGCTGGCAGAGCCAGATGATGCAGGGGCATCTGGAGTTCAATCCCGAGGTGACCTCCAGGGCCCTATGGGCACCAATTGGAAGGAGGGAGTGCTGGAGGCCGATTTGGAGGTGGGGGAAGGGAGCAGATAATGGGTGCATGAAGGAATGGTTGGCAAGGATTGGGGAAAGGAGTGGGTAGGCTGGGGCAGATCAGGTGAAGATGAGGGGGCATGAGTGTGGGGGGATGGTGGGTGGGAAGCGAAGAGGGGGAGAGATGACAGACTAAGCCAAGTCCGATGAGAAGCGGGAATGGATGAGGGGCCTCCCTGGTCCTCTGGGGATGCCAGATCTTCACCGCTGCCATCTGTCCTCCACCTTCTGGCTCCTCGCGCGGGTCCTCCCCGGCCTTGTCCTCCAGCCCTTCCTGGTCCGGCTTGTCTTCCTCGGAGATGGCCGCATGTTCCTCCATCTCTAGTACATCACTCCTCTGCTATGCAAGGTTGTGGAGTGTGTAGCAGACCACCACAAAGTGGGCAACCCCCACCATCCCCCCACACTCATGCCCCCTCCACCTGATCTGCCCCAGCTTACCCACTCTTTTCCCCAACCCCCTGCCAACCATTCCTTCATGCACCCATTATCTGCTCCCTTCCCCCGCCTCCAAATCGGCCTCCAGCACTCCCTCCTTCCAGTTGGTGCCCATAGGGCCCTGGAGGTCACCTCGGGACGGAGGGCAACCCGCTGGGGCTATTCTGCAGTGCACCACCAGAGCGGTGGAAGCCTTGAAACCACATTTTAAGCAGTCCAATGTACCGTTCAATGACAGCCCGGGTGGCCTCATGGACCCTCGTTATAAGGGGTAGCCGCATTGGTCTCCGGCCTTCATACTGGCATCATTAGCCAGGTCCTAAGTCGGGTATACCTTATCCCCCAAGAGCCAACTGGTCACCCTGGGGTGTTCTTCAAAGATGCCGGTGATCTCCGACTGCCCCAGGATGTAGCTGCAGTGCATGCTCCCGGGGATGTGTGCTTGCACATGCATGTTCTTGAGGTGGTGATCGCGCACGTTTAAGGAGTGGAACCCCTTCCTGTTGATGATGGTGCTCCCGGACCCCCCTGTGCATGCAAGATGACATGGGTGCCATCTATTACCCCCTGGACCTGGAGAATCCTGATGATGATGGAGAATCCTACTGCCCGGGCACCTTGATGGGCTTGGTCCAGGTCAAAGTTTGTGTAGTCAGCTGCCTAGGCAAACAGGGCATCCAGAGTTCACGATGCACTTGTAAGTTGGGAAATGCATACAAGCCCTCACTTGAGCCCTGGAATGACCCTGAAGCACAGGAGTTCAGGGCTGTGATCACCTTTATGGCCATCGGGAGCGTGTATCCTCCCCCATGCGGTGCCAAGTCCGCAAGGACATGGCACAGGTGCTGTACCATCTCCTTGTTGAGGCAGGGTATGCTGTCCATCATCTGTTCGAAGGACCAGTGACGCCTGTACACCTTGGGCCATTGCCGGCCCCCCCCTCTGGTCCCTCCCTGGTCTGATGGGCGGCCAGTTCCTCAGGCTGTAAGGAATTGGGGTGCGTGACTGACCATTAGCTATGGCTTCCACCACGGTACCTTTAGCATCCCCCACCCTCACATCCCATTCCATCCCTCAGCGTGCCATTCAACACGCCCTGCACACGCACCCCCAGCCTCAGCAGTGGCCCATGGGCACCGGACCCCAAACCTTATACCCCAGACACCCGCTGTAAACATGATGTGGACCAGGTGCTGGTTTCCTCCTCGGCCCACAGACATACCCTCTGAGTTATCCCCAATACTGAGGTCCAGTGCTTTGGTGTTTGAATGTTGGCTGCTGAGTGGCTGTGGTATTGATGCCTCTGGAGTTCAGGACTCGCGTCCAGGCCTCACAGCCTGATTGGGATGCTCGGCAGTAACAATGGCCTGCTTCATGGCACGTGTATCCACAGAGATCCATTTGAGTATATTTTTGCTCAATAACTGTGCCATGATACAAAAAACAAAGCAAATTACAGAGCAAACAGCAGTACACTGAAATTATCCTCGATACAACCAGGGACTAAAACCACCCTCTATACACCATAGACAAAAAACAATGAACAATCAGCAAGAAACAAAACCACCAGCATCCTGGCCAGAGCACGTTTCTCCTCCCCCCCCCCCCCCCATCCCAGCAGCAGCCGGAAAGGCACCCAAAGTGTATAAAAGAATGTATGAGTGTAGAAAGCAGTGCGTGCACGTTGGCAAGAATGTGCGGGTGTGAAAGAATATATGAGCGAATGTCTGCATGTGCATGCCTGTAAGAATCTGTGTGTGTGAAAACGAGCAGCACAGTCCACTGGAAAAGGACACATTGATATGGGACATGGCGGAAGAGAGAGAAACCACCCCTCCCCTCCCAAGAGGTGGCACCGTTCAGTTCAAGAACAGGTTCATCGTACAAAAGTCAAGGCAAAATACATTGCAAGCACAGAACAGGCAACAGTACAATGAAAATACCAACTACACACCATAAGCAAACCCAATAAACAAGCCATAAGAAAACAAAGCCACCAGCATCCAAACCAGCACACGCTGGAAAGAGCAAGGCGGGGGAGGAAGAGAGAAACCCCGTCCCTTCACCAGCACAGGTAAGCTCGCCAAACCCCAGGCCACAGAAGCGGGAGGGCTACAACTGGCGAGCACACAGCCGCTAGGTGAGAAACAATAAACAACAATAACACAACATCAAGCATATAATTCCCCACCAGTTAAACATAAACCAACAACAGTACAAATGGAAAACAAAAAATACCAGCAAGCTATACGGCTCCCAACCCGGGTGCAGTAGATAGCCACCAACACAAAAAGTCACCAGTAGTCCAGAAAGACATCAGGACACAGCCTGTGAGTTGCGCAGTCAAATTGAGCCGCCATCCCTCCACTCCTGCAGTACCAGCATCTGGTCTCATTAACAAGTAACACACAGTTCCAGACATAAGTCACTAAACAGTCTAAAGTCAATAAACAAAATATTCCATCGAAGATATCAACAAACTGCAAGAGCAAACCTTCCTCTATCTTCAGCCCGGTGGTAGGCCAGCCAAAATCCTCCCCTTGTCTTACTCCAGGTCAAAAATAAACAAGGGCAGCTGCAAGCAGAACCATAGCCCCAGGCATTGCAGTGACAGGCAAGCCTTTCTCATCTCTCCTTCCCCTCTGGCAGCTTCCAGTAACAGAATCTGAAAAGAGGAACTGTCAGTACCTGAAGCCACAATAACTCAAAGCACAACAGAGAACTATGAAAGCACCCCTTCCCCTTCTTCAGGCTGATAATAGGCTTGTTCACAGCCTTTCTTTGCCTCATTCCAGGCTTCAGAACCAGTGAAGGCAACAGCAAACAAGACACCAGGCTGCAAGCAGCTCTGCAACCAAAAGCAAAGAGCACAGAGCCCACACAACCTGCAGCCACTTGGAAGCTGTGAAGTACTCGCATTACTAGAATTGCAAGTTCCCCATCAGCAATAGCCTTCAGCTGTGTGGCCAGCGGCCGGCACGGTCAGCGGGGGTAGCATTCACCATATTATCATGGATTGGGCTCTGTCACCAGTGGTTAGATCACAGGAGGCTGTTCGATAGGGGCCCTTCCCATTAATGGGATGAGAATTAGTCTTAATTGGTGATTATTGGTTTCTCACCATGCCACTATCCAGATCTTGCCAACGGGAGTGGGCCAGTTAGATCATAAACCAATCAGCTATCAATATGGTTCCCGATTTCAGCCTCTCCCCATCTAACCACCCGGCTCTTTTTCGCACCCGGCACGATGTGGCCGATCGATCCCACCTCTTATTTTTTGCATCCCAGTTACCCAATAATATTCCCAGCATCATGTTTTCAGTACTTGAGTCACTTGCATGCTTTCACTTTGTTTATATCTCGATGGAAGTATTGTTTTGAAAGTTTTAACAAATGAGTTCATTGTAAACCAAAAGACAAATAGAACAAGAAGGCATTAAAACGGCTTAATCAATCATCTGTACATCTCTAGGTCTCAGTCTGCAATGTGTTACTAAAATAACTGTTATAAATCCATCGTCTGGGGAAATGGGCCTTCAAGCCATTACAACATAGCTGACTAACATCACAAAAGGACAGTGGTGTATTTCCTGGATGTCATAGCTGCTGGCACAGGTGCAGAACAGCTGCTGAGGACAGGAAAACCTGACTCGGGTACATTAGCCAGAATTACAATGTTGGCTATGTGTCAACAGGCCTTTTAGACTGTCCTGGAGATGTTGCAAAAATGAGTCACTGCTTCATTTAAATATTGTAATGCATCTAAATGAAGCATAATATGACTTCCTATCCCTTTAAGCAGGATTATGTTGAATCATTTTATAGGGTCCTCAAGGATGCTCTTTGGGTGATAGCACACTTGAAAAAGTCAGATGCTGCTGTCCATTATTAAAAATGTTTTCTATTAATGATATATTTTAATGATTTCTGTTGGGCATCGACTAGTCATATCAAAATTAATGATGGGGTTTGGTATTGGAGTGTTACAAATGAGTGATGTGACACAGAATGCAAGAAAGAATGGCTGAATTGAAAAGTGGCATTTATTCTGAAAAATCATACTTCAATACTGTGAAACACTTATTACCTACAATTGTGGGAAGCTCTCAGCCCAGAGACAATTTAAGATTCATACCACCAGCTGTAAGATAGCATTGATACAGCAGTCAAATTCATTTCATCCTTTTGTCTGTACTTTCGGTCAGGATATCATATCAACATTTGAAGTACAGCCAATATGGTGCCCATGTATGTCTCAAACATGCTATTTATACATAGGTCAGTATACCTGTGCTTTCATCTCCTTTTGGATAGCTACTGCAGAATGATATGACCTGATTGTTGCATTTTCAAAAAGAGAGAGGCCATTGATGAGAGTATGTTGGTATTCTTAAGACTATTGCAAGTATCTGGAAGGTATTATGCAACCGTGTTCTGTTGCAATAATGTTATGTTTGAAACCCTCTGAAGATATGGTCCAAGATTTTTAGGATGGCTGGGTTTCCCATCCCGCCTTTCAAAGTGTCGACGGACCCACAGCAATGTGGCTGACTCTTAAATACCCTCCGGGATCGGCAATAAATGTTGGCCCAGCCAGAGACACCCACATCTCATGAACACATTTTTTTTTAAAAAAGTGCAAGTATTTCTGTGGTAAGGCATTGATATAGTATTGACTGGGAGCTGATCCAATGTTTCTCCAACTGAAATTTTTATATAAGATATATGGCACAGAAACAGCCATGCAGCCCAACCAGTCCAACGGTGTTTATGTTTAACTTCGCCTCCTCTCATATTTCCGCATCTAAATCTATTATCATAATCCACTAATTCTTTCTTCCTCATATGTTTGCCCCTATATAACGTACCTTTACCATTCACTTCAACCGCTCCCTTGTAAGGTCTGGGGTCCACTTAATTGTAATACTCAAGTCAATAACAAATGTCAAAATGGGTTGGAAAAGTTATCTAATGGACCCCACAGTTCCTAATTAGCGACAGGCCACTGCGGGTACAACTATGTCGTCACATGTTTCACAGAATTTATTAAGTTAATTGTAGTAAGTACAAAATTACAATACTCAACAATAGCAGTGAGTCAGTCCGTTAACTCTGGAACACCGGCCCTTGACTTCCGCTTGACTGTGGCTACTGTGGCTATCTTCTGTTCTGTTGACCAAAGTCTATTTGTCTACTTATTTCCTATTGTGTTGCGCACTCCGAGCCAAACAGCACATGATCAGTTCCTGCTATGATCTATGATTGGTTAAATGGTGCATGATCAATGTCTGGTTGGTCTTCTTAAAGGTGATGGTCATCTACTGATATTTCCTATTGATTGTTAATTGGTCCTCTAAGGCGTCAATTACTCATGGAACTGTCCCTCTCATGATGAACATTCTTGTCACTTCATTGAATAGAATCATTAAATCATAGAATTTACAGTGCAGAAGGAGGCCATTCGGCCCATTGAGTTTGCACCCGCCTTGGAAAGAGCACCCTACTTAAGCCCACATCTCTACCCTATCCCCGTAACCCAGTAACCCCACTTGACCTTTTAGACACTAAGGGGCAATTTAGCATGGCTAATCCACCTTCGCTGCACATCTTTGGACTGTGGGAGGAAACCGCAGCACCCAGAGGAAACCCACTCAGACACGAGAAGAAAGTGAAAACTCCACACAGACAGTCACCCGAGGCGGGAATTGAACTTGGGTCCCTGGAGCTGTGAGGCAGCACTGCTAAGCACTGTGCCACCATGCTGCCCCTTCATTCAATTTTACGATTTTCTTCTGAGATAATGGGGCATTAGGATAATTTTGATGTCTGCTTATTTGAGCAAAGAGAGCATGTGGTATCTAGTAACACTGGACTCGTAGTTTCAGGTGTCTAATTGATCTATAGGCATCAGTACTGCATGTCCTGCATAACTCTCATTAATGCAGGTGCTTATCGGTGTGTTTTGGCTGAGAGGACCGTTTTGCCATTGCATTTTTCTTGTATATACATACCAGTGCTTGGTCTAAGTTAATTTAAAAATACTGTGCGGTGCATAACTTTACAAAAATGACACGTCTGTATAAAATCCAGGTAAAATCACTGCTTAAAAGTGATAGATGTGCTAAAGTTAAGGCAAGATTCACTTAAAAATATAGCATGACGCATTTCTAAGTAATAAAAATCAGGAGAACTACATAGCTACAAAGACTCATAATTTACTTTAAGGCACAAGGCTGAATGTTTCAACACCTGTTTTTCTTTGCACAGCAGGCTTTAGAATTTAGGGAATACAAACTGATCCGAGCGAGTTTGATGGTTTGAGACCAGAACTGTTCAACCTTGACGTCTTGCATCACTGGCTTGGGGCCATGTGCTTTTTCACACTTGTTAAGTGTGAATGAGATGCTAACAAAGATCAAGTCATGTGATGTGCTAATGTCTCACAATTCAGCATGATACCATATTAGGTTAAAGCACTTGATTACTGCACATGACTAAACTAAAGCCATTAAAACTGTTCAACATGGGCTTCCCTCCACCCTGTGATAGGGAGTCCCACATTTTCACCACTCTTTGAGTAAAGATGGTTCTACTGAATTTCCTATTATATTTCTTGGTGCACTCCTTATATTGAAGGGCTCTTCTTCACAAAGGGAAACATTCTCTCTGCATCCACTCTATCAAAATTTTAAAACATTTTGAAGACTACTTTTAAGTCACCCCTCAGCCTCCTTTTTCTGAGTGAAAAGAAAGCCTGCCTGTCAATTCTTTCTTGATATTATAAACATACATCCTTGTAAATCTTCTCTGCATGCTCTCCAGTGCTTCTATATCTTTTCACAACATGGTGAGCAGAATTTCATGGAGTTCTTAAGTTTGGGTTGATCATAATTTTGAGTAACTTCCCTACTTTCCAATTCTATTCCTTTAGAAATATAATCTAATGCTTGGTGTGCACCTTTATGGCCGAGATAACCTGCGGTGCAACATCATAATAATGATAATCGCTTATTGTCACAAGTAGGCTTCAATGAAGTTACTGTGAAAAGCCCCTAGTCGCCACACATTTAGCGATTGGTGTATTTGTAAGATGCAATTCCTTTTCTCCTCTACCCCACTTAGACATGCACTTTCCAAAAGTGACCTTCCTACTATTTCTACCAAGATGTATTACTTCACATTTATCTGTGTTTGACATCATTTCACAATTATTTGCCCATTCTGTAAGATTCTTAATGTCCTCCTATACTTCGCTATTGTCCTCCTCATTATTGACTGTTCTCTGCAAATTTGGAAATTGTGGGCGCGATCCAACAGGCACGCTGCACCCGAAAGGCAGCTCGCTGCGGCGCAGCTTGGCCGTTAAAAGCTGGGAGACCTGGCTCTCGGGATCTCCCCAGCTTGCAACATCTCGCGAGATTCAACTTTGCAATGTGAATCCAACCCACAATGGGCAGGATCATTTTTGGCAAATCTGCATATTAGAGCAGTAAGCAGTAAGGTAGTAAGCCTCACTCTAATGTGCAGATTCCCGAGGTACCTGAGGCTTTGGGATTCAATACCTTTGCCTCAGAGACCTCGGGGCGAGTGCTGTACAGCACTGGTCCCCACAAAAGGGGTCTCTTAGGGGATTAGAGGCCCCCAGCTGCATGCCCTTTAGACAGGGTGGTGCCCTGGTACTGCTGGTGCTACCTGGGTATACTGGCAGTGCCAGCCTGGCACCCTGGCAGTACCATCTGGGTGCCTGCTTTACACTGCCAAGGTACCCAATTGGCACTACCAACTGACATGAGCACTGCCAGGTTGGCACTGCCATAATACCAAGTTGGCATTTTCCTTTGCGCACGCGATCGGGCCGAGGTTGCCCTGGGGTTTGTTTCGGGGACCTCGGATCATCTCGATCTCTCGCTACAATGGGGAGTTCTGACGAGCGGAGCTCCCCACTGTACAAAACTGGGCTATGTGCGGCCTCGGCCACGTGTTCAATGTTCAGGCCCCTTATTCAACGCGATTCGCATTAATTAGCCTTGTGTCTTGGCACTGCGAGCACCGGAAAACACGTGGCTAAACGCACTTGCTTAGGGGACTTTGTTCCCTTTTGGGAGAATTACACACTGTGTTTTTGATTCCAACCTCCAAATCATTAATATAAATTGTCAACAGGTCCTTGCACTGATCCTTGTGGAGCACCACTCCCCACCTTCTGTCACTCTGAATAACCACGCTTTCCATCCGACTCTCTGCTTTCTGTCTTGAAGCCAGCGAGCAATCTTTTCTACGACTTGTTCTCTGACTCCACATTCTCTAATCTTCTTCATAAGTTGTTATCGGTCACCTTATCAAAGACCTTTTGAAAATCCAGATAAATTACATCTATTGCATCACTATTGTCTAGTCTCATTACCTTCTCAAAAAATTCAATCATGTTAGTCAAGCAAAGTTTTCCCCTTTAAAATCCATGCTGACTATTCATTTTTATATATTTTGTTCCTAGAAGTCCTTCTATTACTTGCTTTACTGGGGATCCAATTGATGTTCTTCTGTTGTCTCCCTTGGTAGGGATTCTATTATTTTTCTATCACTCATTTTAAGGTCTATAATGCCCTTGATAGGTTCTGAATCCCTTTTTAAATACAAGGATTACATTAGCTATCTGCCAGGATCTTGGCATTGCACCTTTTCCGAACAAATGTTACACTTCTTTTGTCCAGTTAATAAGTTATTACACATGTAATAATGTCTCTGCTATCATCTGTTTTTTAAATGTTTATTTTAAATACACTTGTCTCATTGTTTATCTCGTTATTCGGCATCATAATCAACTGTTCTATTTCCCTGATAAATGCCAAAGCAAAATAATTTTTAATATTTCTGCCTTATCTCTATTGTTAACTGTGGTGTTATTCTATTGAACTCTTAATGGTCTTATTCCTATCAA
Source organism: Scyliorhinus torazame (assembly GCF_047496885.1). Taxonomy (NCBI): domain Eukaryota; kingdom Metazoa; phylum Chordata; class Chondrichthyes; order Carcharhiniformes; family Scyliorhinidae; genus Scyliorhinus; species Scyliorhinus torazame. The sequence goes on along the minus strand of NC_092717.1, from coordinate 148,461,440 downwards.
AGCTTTCCTTTTTAAATCAATCTTCCTGTTAATATTTTATTATTTTGTTTCATGTTCCTTGATAATTTAATTTCATAGTTTCTCTTTTCCCCCAGTTGCTTTTTGAACTTCTCTCCCCTAGTGTTTAATTTGTTCTTTTTGCAGAATATATATTTTCCTGCACTCTGTTAAAACACTGTTTTACATTTTTCTCCTTGTTGTTTGACTTGATTGCTCGCCAGTATTGTTGCTTATTTTGTTTTCCATTTATATTCTCAGCCCCTTAAAATCATCTTTTCTCCAATCTTTTAACCTGCTTTTATCATATTTAACTTTTCTAACATCATCTTGAAGCATTGTTCATATTATATTATGACCACTATTGTCGAGATGTTACCCTACTTTACTTTACTCATCTGCTCTGGTTCATTCCTCATTTTCAGTCCAAAAGCGAATTTTCGCTTGCTGGATTCTTACACATTGGATTAGAAAGGAGTCCTATGCACGTTGTGGGAACTCTACTCTCTTACCTCTTTACCTACGCCTTTTGTCCAGTTAATATCAGGGTAACTAAAATGCCCCAGGATTATTATGTGCTAATATTGACTGATGATTCATCTAATCTTTTTGCTATTCCAGTTGAATTGCTGATATAACACATGCCTGCAGTGACATGTTTTGTACATTCTGTATCAGTTATGTATTTGGCTGCAAATATTTGAATGTAGAAGAAACCCAGAAGAAATACAGAAAAAGGTGATGGAAAATTGAAAAATTATTGAAGAAATGAATCCTGACAGTTTAACTTTAACTTACAATTTTTTACAGTTAACTAATGAATACAGAATCACAGAATAATACAGCTCAGAAGAGGCCCTTTGGATTGGATTGGATTTGTTTTATTGTCACATGTACTGAGGTACAGTGAAAAGTATTGTTTTGCGTTCAGTCCAGACAGAAAAATTAACACATAGGACATATATAAGTACACAATGTAAGGGTAATTTAGGAGTCTGGTAACAGTGGGGAAGAAGCTGTTTTTTAATTTGTTAGTGCGTGTTCTCAGACTTATATTTCTCCTGCCCAATGGAAGAAATTGGAAGAGTGAGTAACCCGGGTGGGCGGGGTCTTTGATTATGCTGCCCACTTTCCCAAGGCAGCGGGAGGTGTAGACAGAGTCAGTTGGTGGGAAGCGGGATCTCGTGATGGACTGGGCTGTGTTCACGACTCTGTAGTTTGTTACAGTCTTGGGCCAAACAGTTGCCATACCAAGCTGTGATGCAGCCAGTTAGGGTGTTATCTATGGTGCATCTGTAAAAACTGGTAAGAGTCAATGTGAACATGCCATATTCCCTTAGTTTTCTGAGGACGTATAGGCGCTGTCGTGCTTTCTTGGTCATAGTGTTGAGGTGGGTGGACCAGGACTGATTGTTGGTGAAATGCACACCTAGCAATTTGAAGTTGTCAACCATCTCCACCTCGGTACCATTGATGCAGGCAGGGGTGTGTACGATACTTTGCTTCCTGAAGTCAATTACCAGCTCTTTAGTTTTGCTGACATTGAGAGAGAGAGATTGTTGTCATTGTACCACTCCACTAGGTTCTCTATCTCCCTCCTGGGCTCTGACTCATTATTGTTCAAGATCCAACCCACTACGGTTGTATCAGCAACAAACTTGCAAATGGAGTTGGGGCCAAATTTTGCCACACAGTCGTGTGTGTATAGGGCGTACAGTAGGGGCTAATTATGCAGCCTTGCAGGGCCCTGGTATTGAGGACTATTATGGAGGAGGTGTTGTTGTTTAGCCTTACTGATTGTGGTCTATGGGTCAGGAAGTTGAGGATCCAGTTGCAGAGAGAGGAGCCAAGTCCTTGGTTTTGAAGCTTTGAAATTAGTTTAGCTGGGATTATGCTGCTGAAGGCGAAGCTGTAGTCGATGAATAGGAGTCTGACGTAGGAGTCATTGTTGTGGAGATGTTTCAGGGATGAGTGTAGGGCTAGGGAGATGTCTGTTGTGAACAGGTTGTGGAGGTATTCGAATTGCAGTGGATCAAGGCATTCTGGGAGTATGGAGTTGATGTGCTTCATGACCAACCTCTCGAAACACTTCATTGCAATCAATGTCAAGACCACCGAACCGGAGTCGTTGAGGCACGTTGCCGAGAACAAAGAACAAAGAAAATTTCAGCACAGGAACAGGCCCTTCGGCCCCCCCAGCCTGCACCGATCCAGATCCTTTATCTAAACCTGTCTTCTATTTTCCAAGGATCTACTTCCCTCTGTTCCTCGCCCGTTCATATATCTGTCTAGATGCATCTTAAATTATGCTATCGTGCCCGCCTCTACCACCTCCGCTGGCAAAGCGTTCCAGGCACCCACCACCCTCTGCGTAAAAAACTTTCCACGCACATCTCCCTGAAACTTTCCCCCTCTCACCTTGAAATCGTGACCCCTTGTAATTGACACCCCCATTCTTTGAAAAAGCTTGTTGCTATCCACCCTGTCCATACCTCTCATAATTTTGTAGACCTCAATCAGGTCCCCCCTCAACCTCCGTCTTTCCAACGAAAACAATCCTAATCTACTCAACCTTTCTTCATAGCTAGCACCCTCCATACCAGGCAACATCCCAGTGAACCTCCTCTGCACCCTTTCTAAAGCATCCACATCCTTCTAGTAATGTGGCGACCAGAACTGCACGCTGTATTCCAAATGTGGCCTAACCAAAGTCCTATACAACTGTAACATGGCCTGCCGACTCTTGTACTCAATACCCCGTCCGAAGAAGGCAAGCATGCTGTATGCCTTCTTGACCACTCTATCGACCGGCGTTGCCACCTTCAGGGTACAATGGACCTGAACTCCCAGATCTCTCTGTATATCAATTTTCCCCAGGACTCTTCCATTGACCATATAGTCCGCTCTTGAATTAGATCTTCCAAAACGCATCACCTCGCATTTGCCTGGATTCAACTCCATCTGCCATATCTCTGCCCAACTCTCCAATCTATCTATATTTTGCTGTATTCTCTGACAGTCCTCCTCACTATCTGCAACTCCACCAATCTTAGTATCATCTGCATACTTGCTAATCAGACCACCTATACCTTCGTCCATATCATTTATGTATATCACAAACAACAGTGGTCCGAGCACGGATCCCTGTGGAACACCATCAGTCACCTTTCTCCATTTTGAGACACTCCCTTCCACCACTACTCTCTGTCTCCTGTTGCCCAGCCAGTTCTTTATCCATCTAGCTAGTACACCCTGAACCCCATACGACTTCACTTTTTACATCAACCTGCCATGGGAAACTTTATCAAACGCCTTACTGAAGTCCATGTGTATGACATCTACAGCCCTTCCCTCATCAATTAACTTGTCACTCCCTCAAAGAATTCTATTAGGTTTGTAAGGCATGACCTTCCCTGCACAAAACCATGCTGCCGATCACTGATAAGTCTATTTTCTTCCAAATGTGAATAGATCCTATCCCTCAGTATCTTCTCCAACAGTTTGCCTACCACTGACGTCAAGCTCACAGGTCTATAATTCCCTGGATTATCCCTGCTATCCTTCTTAAACAAAGGGACAATATTAGCAATTCTCCAGTCCTCCGGGACCTCACCCGTGCTCAAGGATGCTGCAAAGATATCTGTTAAGGCCCCAGCTATTTCGTCCCTCGCTTCCCTCAGTAACCTGGGATAGATCCCATCCGGACCTGGGGACTTGTCCACCTTAATGCCTTTTAGAATACCCAAAACTTCCCCCTTCTTTATGCCGACTTGACTTAGAGTATTTAAACATCCATCCCTCGCCTCAACAACCGTCGTGTCCCTCTCCTTGGTGAATACCGATGCAAAGTACTCATTAAGAATCTCACCCATTTCCTCTGACTCCACGCACAAATTCTCTCTTTTGTCTTTGAGTGGGCCAATCCTTTCTCTAGTTACCCTCTTGCTCCTTATATACAAATAAAAGGCTTTGGGAGTTTCCTTAACCCTGTTAGCCAAAGATATTTCATGACCCCTTTTAGCCCTCTTTATTGCGCGTTTGAGATTTGTCCTACTTTCCCCATATTCCTCCAAAGCTTCATCAGTTTTAAGTCACCTAGATATTATGTATGCTTCCTTTTTCATCTTAGCTAGTCTCACAATTCCACCCGTCATCCATGGTTCCCTAATCTTGCCATTTATATCCCTCATTTTTACAGGGACATGTCTGTCCTGCACTCTAATCAATCCTTCCTGAAAAGACTCCCACATTTCAAATGTGCATTTACCCTTAAACAGCTGCTGTCAATCCACATTCCCTAGCTCCTGCCGAATTTTGTTATACTTGGCCTTTCCCCAATTTAGCACCTTTCCTTTAGGACCACGCTCGTCTTTGTCCATGAGTATTCTGAAACTTACGGAATTGTGATCGTTATTCCCAAAGTAATCACCGACTGAAACTTCAACCACCTGGCCGGGATCTTATTTGGCACCAACATGATGGTGGTCTTCTGGAAGCAGGTGGGACTCTCGGAACGGAGTAGAGAGTGGTTGAAGATGTCCACAAACACATCCGCCAGTTGATCCACGCTGGACCTGAGTGCACGACCAGGGACCCCGTCAGGACCCGTCGATTTCTGAAGGTTCACTTTCAAGAAGGCCAAACTGACTTTGGGAACTGTGATGGTGGGTGTGGGTGTGTCTGAAGCTTCTGGGGCAGTTGACAACTGTTTGACGGTTTCCTGTTCGAACCGAGCATAGAATGCATTGAGTTCATTAGGGAGGGGTGCGCTGCTGCCAGAGAATCTACTCGGCTTTGCTTTGTAGCCCGTTATGTTGTTTAAGCCTTACCACAACCGATGAGAGTCCGTGATTTTAGTCTGTGACTCTAGCTTAGTCTGGTATTGTCTCTTGGCATCTCTGATGACTTTGCAGAGGTCGTACCTGGATTTCTTGTATAGGTCATGGTCCCCAGTCTTGAACACCTCAGACCTGGTCTTCAGTAGGGAGTGAATTTCCCGATTATACCATGGTTCATGGTTGAGGAGCGTTTGTACTACCTTCTTTGGCACGCAATCTTCTACACACATGCTGATGAAGTCTGTGATGGTGGTGGCCCTTCGAAGCATGAAAAACACCTGACCTCCCTACCTTACCCCATTTGCCAGCATTTGGCCCATAGTCTTGAATGTTATGACATGCCAAGTGCTCATCCAGTTACTTTTTAAAGGATGTGAGGCAACCCGTCTCTACCACCCTCCCAGGCAGTGCATTCCAAACCGTCACCAACCTCTGGGTAAAAAAGCTTTTCCTCAAATCCCCCCTAAACCTCCTGCCCCTCACCTTGAACTTGTGTCCCCTCATAACTGACCCTTCAACTAAGGGGAACAGCTGCTCCCTATCCACCCTGTCCATGCCACTCATAATCTTGTACACCTCGATCAGGTCCCCTCTCAGTGTTCTCTACTTCAGCGAAAACAACCCAAACATATCCAATCTCTCTTCATAACTTAAATGTTCCATTCCAGGCAATATCTTGGTGAATCTCCTCTGCATCTCCTCCAGTGCAATCAAATCCTTCCTATAATGTGGCAACCAGAATTGCACACGTACTCCAGCTGTGGCCTCATGAAAATCCTATACAACACCAACATGACCTCCCTGCTTTTGTATCTGTGCTGTGATTGATAAAGGCAAGTATACCATATGCCTTTTTCACCATGCTATTAATCTGCCTTTCTCCCTTCAGAGAACTATGAAGAAAGTCCCTATGTTCCTCGGAAATTCCCAGTGTCATGCCATTCATAGAATAATTCATTGTCACATTACTCATTCCAAAGTGGAACAGTTCACACTTTCCACGGTTAAATTCCATCTGCCACTTTTCTGCCAATTTGCTCATTCCATCTGTATCTTCCTATAACACACGACACTCAACATGACTGTTAACAACCCGGCCAATCTTTGTGTCATCTACAAACTTACTGATCCTACCCCCCACATAGTCATCTATGTTGTTTATATAAATAACAAACAATAAGGGACCCAGCATATATCCCTGTGGTACGCCACTGGACAGTGGCTTCCAGTCACTAAAGTATCCGTCTGTCATCACCTTCTCTCCTACAGCTAAGCCAATTTTGAATCCACCTTACCAAGTTACCCTGTATCCATGTATATTTGCCTTTTTTATAAGTCTCCCATGTGGGACCTTGTCAAAGGCTTTGTTGAAATCCATGTAAATACACATGAAGGATTTTCTCCACAACCTAATTGGAAAAAGCACTGCTCATTTTGGATTTGAACTGTAGTGTAGAACAGCTGAACCCAATGCTTAGGATATGGTATGTATTGAGTCAGCTGATCTTGGTCAAATTGGCAGCCACTATCATGCAAATAGCCTCAATGATGGAATTTAGGGAGGTGAAAATCAACTATGATTCCCAGTCATTCTTGTTGGAGTATGTTTACCACTCGATAAAAACAAATTACTGCGGATTCTGGTATCTGAAACCAAAAGAGAAAATGCTGGAAAATTTCAGCAGGTCTGGCAGCATCTGTAGGGAGAGAAAAGAGCTAACGTTTCGGGTCCAATGACTCTTTGTCAAAGCTCTTTTACAAAGGACTTTGACAAATGGTCACCTTGACTCGAAACGTTAGCTCTTTTCTCTCCCTACAGATGCTGCCAGACCTGCTGAGATTTCCCAGCATTTTCGCTTTTATGTTTACCACTCACTCCCTGTTTCCTTTGTGAATGAAACCCCAGAGCCTCAGGTGAATTGGGTTTTATTTGTCCCAGGAGGACTCTGTTCTGAAAATTATTTGTCTAGACAATTGTTTTTGCTTGTGAAACTGTATCCTAAATTTAAGGAGCAGTTAGGGACATTGTGAAAGGAGAGTGAAAAGTGCAGAGGCTCTGTAATAAGTTAAATCCAAAAGGAATTGAAACAAAGAATGTAAAATCATCAGAAAAAGCTTTGTAATTCAACAACGTACAGGCTCAATCAAATGCATTGAAATTTGCTGGCAACCATGAAACTGGACAGTCTCTTCAGTCTTTTGAGCTTGGAGAGAGTGAAAGACAAAATTAAGTGAACTTTAATAAAGATAAAGCACAGATCAATTGACACATTATAATGAGGTTGGCATGGGAGATGAAGAGCTTCAACAAACACTGAATTGTTTAATGATTTGAAGTTTTTTCTGAAGATGTTTTTGAGCAGTAAGCAAAACCCACAAATGCTGAACAATTTAAATTTTTTGACATAAAAGTTCAAAATTAGGTCTTAATTATTACAGTTCATTTACTGATTTTGTTCTTTGTGATGAAACTATGCAAATCTTCTTTACACTTGACCTCTCATTTAGCTATCACAATGACATAAGTTACTGCTGAATTATAATTAAGGATCGACCAAATTACCTTTTGCTCTTCACTTTTCTCCAATATTTCTCAAGTCATAAACTCCCATGATTTGTGACTTGTCTAACCAACAGTCTATTTACCAACCGTCCATCAGTCCTGCACTCTACATAACCAGCAAATAAGAAATTATTTTGGTGCCCACAAGGGTTATCTTTCTTTCTCTCTTTCTCATATGCCACTTGACTATGTGGTAAAACAGTTGAAAGAGCACAGTGGTTAGCACAGTTGCTTCACAGCTCCAGGGTCCCAGGTTCGATTCCTGGCTTGGGTCACTGTCTGTGCGGAGTCTGCATGTTCTCGCCGTGTCTGCGTGGGTTTCCTCCGGGTGCTCCGGAGTTTCCTCCCACAGTCCAAACATGTGTAGGTTAGGTGGATTTCCATGCTAAATTGCTCTTCATGTCCAAACAGGTTAGATGAGGTTACTGGGTTGCAGGGATAGGGTGGAGATGTGGGCTTAGATAGGGTGATAGGGCAGACTCGATGGGCCGAATGGCTACATTCTGCATTGTAAATTCTATGATCTGAATGGAAATTAATGTTCTTCCACTTTGGAGCTCAAAATTACTGAGTCACTCCAATATTTCAGCTTGTTGTACATGTGTTTGCTGTTTCTTCCTGAACAAATTTTCCTTTTTCTTTTTCCCATAATAATAATTGCATTTTCAAATAGTTTTGATTTAACTGTGATAAAGTTGTCTGAGCAATGTTGAATTTTATTGGACTAAAGCATTGTTTGTTTCAGTTATGTTTGAAGGTAAATTGTTGTAATTAAAATCGTTTGCACCAAATTAAACGTTCTCCACAATAGTAACTATGAAAGCACAAAAAACCATCTCCAATTTAATTTCAAACCAACATCATCCGTTTTTTGCTCACATTAATCATTTTAAATTGCATCATGCTGACATCATCAGAATTCAGTACATCACAAAACGAAAAGTAGCAAGTTAAAAATGGTATCTAATTTCACTTGGATGTTCTGCAGTCAGTGTGTTCTTTATTTTTCGGATACGTTTTGTTACATATGAACTTAAGAATTAAAAGCAAGAGTATGCAATTCGGCTTTTTCAGCCTGCTTTGCCATTCAGTGCAATCATGGATGTTCTTCGACTTCAATTCCATCTGTCCACACGATCCCAATATACCTTCATCCCCTTAACATCCAAAAATCTATCATTCCAAAGATCCAATAATTTTTGAGAGAGGTCATTTCTCCTCATTTCAGTCCTAAATGGCCGACCCATTGTGCTGAAACCGTGACCTCTGCTTCTACCTTATCCAGCCCATTAAGAATTTAAGATGTTTCAATGATATTATCTCCCATTCTTCTAAATTCTGCGGCCCATTGGCTTAGTCTACTGTACCTTTCCTCATGGACAATTCCCTCATCCCAGAAATGATGCTGGTGAACCTTGGCAGAACTCCCTCCAAGGCAAGTATATCCTTCCTGAGTGAGAGACTAGAAATATATCTTGTACTCCGGGTGTCACCAAGGCCCTATATAATCATAACAATTATTCTTATATTCCAATCCTATTGTTATAAAGATCCGAAAGGCATTAATGTCAATTCAATAGTGTCACTCGTGCCTCCTAAGTTAGAAGGATATGGATTTAATCCTGACTGACACTTCAGTTCAGACTGCGTTGCATTGTCAGGTGTGTCATCTTTCAGATGATATGTTAAGACCCTTTTGGCCTTTCAAGTAAAGATCCGATTGTAGCAGTCAAAACCATGTGATAGTTCTCCAGGTATCATGGTCAACCAACATGACAAAACAAGATTATCTGATTATTTGAAATAAAAACAGAAAATTCAGGGAAAACTCAGCAGGTCTGGCCGCATCTGTGGAGAGAGCAACAGAGTTTTGAGTGTTGAACATCGCTTGGAGGGAGCACTGAGGGTAGCGGAGTGCAGAATGTACACCAGGTGGGGAACTTAAATGATCATCATTAGGAGAGAATCAGTAACAACGCTGCAGACGAAGCTGGTTGAATCCGAAAGGACATGGTTGCTAGACTGGGTCTGCGGCACACGGTGAAAGAACCAACCTGGGGAAAAAATCTGCTAGACCTTGACCTCACCAACCTACTTTCTCTTGATGCACCTGTCCATGACAATAATGATACAAGCGACCACTGCACAGTCCTTCTGGAGAACAAGTCCCTTTTTCACATTGAGGATATCCTCCATCGTGTTGTGTGGCACTACCACCATGCTAAATGGGATAGATTTTGAATAGATTTAGCAACTCAAGACTGGGTATCCATGAGGCGCTGTGGGCCTTCAGCAGTAGTGGAATTGTATTCAACCACGATCTGCAACCTCGTGGAGATGAGCGATTCTGCAACCAATGGGTAAGATTTAATCTCGGCAGTCCTCCCACTTCGAGTTGTGAATGCTGGTGGACAATAAACAACTCATTGGAGGAGGATGCCCCATAAATATCTCCTTTCTCAATGATGGAGCCCAGCACTTCTGTGCAAAACATAAGGCTGAAACATTTGCAGCAATCTTCAGCCAGAAGGGAGAAGTGGATGTTTCATCTCTGTCTCCTCTGGAGGTGTCCCCTGCATCACAGATGTCAGTCTTCATCCAATTTGATTCCATTCACCTGGTATCAAGAAATGGCAAAAGACATTGAATACCGAAAAGACAATTTGTCCTGACAATATTCTGGCTATAATACTGAAAACTTGTGCTCCAGAACTTGTCGCACCCATAGACAAGCTGTTCCTGTAAGCTACAACACTGGCATCCATCCGGCAAAGTGAAAAATTGCCCAGGTATGTCCTGCATACAAAAGCCAACCTGGCCAATTACCATCCCATCAGTCCAGTCCTAATCAGTAAAGAAATGAAAGGAGTGATCAACAATGCTATCATGCAGCATTTGCTTTGCAATTATCTGCTCACTGGTGCTCAGTTTGGGTTCTGTCAGGCACTCAGCTCCTGACCTCATGACAACCTTGGTTCAAACATGGACAAAAGAGCCAAACGCCAGAGATGAGGTGTTGACTGCCCTTGAATTAAGGCAGCATTTGACCTTATGTGGCACCAGGAGGTTCTCGCAAAACTGGAGTCAATGGTGTAACCCGTCGCTGGTTGAAGTCATACCTAGCACAAAGGAAGATAGTTTTGGTTGTTGGAGATCAAACATCTTATTTCCAGGACATCACTGCAGGGGTTTCTCCGGCCCAAGGCCCAACCGATTCCCGCCCCGGCCGAATCTCTGGTGGCAGAGACTTCGGGACACAGCGGGGGCGGGATTCACGCCAGCCCCCAGCGATTCTCCGACCCGGCGTGGAGTCGGAGAATCCCGCCCCTGATGTTTAAAAAATGCAGTAATCGGATAGTGAGTCAGTGGGAAAGTTTCTGGATACTATTAACTATCCTCGGCCTAATAGTTTTATTGTAGACCATTATCCTGTGGTGCCAGAGTCAAGGATGTCTCTGAACGAACACAGGACACCATCCAGGATAAAGCCCGTTTGATTGGCACCCCTTCCACAAACATTCACTCCCTCCACCATCGATGCACAGTGGCAGCCCTGTGGACCATCTACAAGATGCACTGCATGAACTCACGAAGGATCTTTAGCACTATCTAAACCCATGATCACTACCATCCAGAAGGCCAAGGGTGGCATAAACATGGGAACACCACCACCTGGAAGTTCCCCTCCAAGCCATACACCATCTTGACTTGAAAATATTTTGCCGTTCCTTCACTATTGCTGGGTCAAAATCCAGAAACTGCCTCACTAACAGTACTGTGAATGTATCAACACCACAAGGTCTGCAACAGTTCAAGAAGGAAATAACTGCTAGCATAGCCAGTGATGCCTACATCCCATGAATGATTTAAAAAGTCAAGAAAAACCCTATGATTCTTCTTCAGAGTGGAAGAGAATATAATCCAATGGGTTCTATGCTGTTGAAAGCAGGGATGGTGGAGCAAGTGGAACAAAAAAGGTCAGGGATAGGTTGGAAGTCAGCAGAGATTAAATGACACATGTCCTGGATGCAAAGCAAAAGGAGTGGTAATGATAGTGTTAAAGACTAAAGCAGGTGTTAATAGTGCCATTCAGGTCAGAAGGCAGAATGTGTTAATAGCGGAACAATGATAAGTGCTTTCTGAAAGCAAAACATGAGACAAGTGTGTTTTTTTTGTTTGGAATTTTGTGTGCACACAATATATTTTTATCCTGAGAATATATTGTTGATATTTCTAGATTATTTTTGCTTTGGACATTTTCATAGAATCATAAAATCCCTACAGTGAGAAGGAGATTTTTCGGCCAACCCGCCAATGACAGAGGGAGTTTGTCCCACCTTGCCAAATCAGCCTTCACCCTCCCCACCAAACTAGTAAAATTATACCCTTGGAGCCCACGCCAATCCCGCGCCACCTGCATCCCCAAATACCTTAAGTGGGTTGCTGCCAGACGAAATGGCAGCCTCCCACCCCCACTCACGCTGGGAAACCATAAAATACTCGCTCTTGCCTAGTTGCAATTTATACCCCGAGATCGACCCAAATCTTTGGAGCAGCCCCATTATATTCCCCACTGATGTGTTCGGCTCTGTGATGTACAGTAGCAGATCATCAGCATATAAGAATGCTCTATGCTTCACCCCCTCCCCCGCTCACTATCCCCTTCCACAACCCCGAGATCCTTAGCGCAATGGCCTGAAGCTCTACAGCCAATGCAAACAACAGGGGGGACATAGGACACCCATGCCTCGTACCCCAGAGCAAAGTACCCCAAATTCATATTATTAGTGCGAACACACGCCATCAGCTCCCCATACAGCAGACGTTCCCACGCCGCAAACCTCGGTCCGATTCTAAGGCCGACATCAAAAAACCCTACTCTACGCGATCAAACGCCTTCCCTGCATCCAGTGCCACCACCACCTCCATCTCTGGGTCTTCGACGTTCCCCTCCTTCCTTATATCTTCCTGCACCAGCTTATCCAAAAACTCCCCCTGGAACCAGGCATTAAACTCTAAAAACCAGAGCCTCAGGCAGGAACCACCCGATATGCGACTTACACCAACATGCCACACAGGAAGACCCCCAGCCATCCCTTTTTGTAACTGAATTAGACAAATACTGGATTCTCTTTCAGAGATTCGTGAGATCAGATTCTAATTTAATTGCCATTGAGCTCACCTAATTTCATATATTTTACCCCTTAGGCACACCCATCTTTAGCTCAATGTACCCATTATTGGCTGATATGTAGCAACTCAAATTGACCATTGAGGAATCAAAGAAACTATTGATCCTTTTCACTACAATGTGTAGGCAGGGACAGAGCATAGAATTTTTAATAATAATTTTTCCTAAGTATCTTTACCATAAGTTCTGTTTAGTTTTACATTTTTATTGTTGAAGGCAGGCAAACTGCCTTAGCTCAGCTCAGGAGACAACAGATACCACACCAAATTAGGGTGCCCCTACAGATTTTCTATCTTCCTCATCGGGTTAAGTTGGTTTCACTTGATTCAGCTCGAGTTAGATGCTCGGCGTATTAGGGAATTAAATGTCAATGGATCAGAGGGTGTGCTGCTGAAGTTTTTGCAGTCAAATTTATTGAATTTTTTTTTTACTACTGCATTCCATATTCCTTTACTTAACCATCGAGCACTTGTGATTTTTACCCTTACGTTCTACACTGGAGCGAACTGATTAAATTTAGGGATCCTCCTATCTCTGTATCTGTTTTGTGTATTCACACGTAGACATATATTGACACAATCTTAGTTTAATGTTCCTCTGGGGGGACTAAAGCAATTTTTACCATTTATAAATTCACTGGATAGCATTAAGTCAGCTCAATTCATAGACAGTCAGAGCCTGCTGCTATAGAAAAGCTAATTACGTGTGTGGAATATGAGTTATTGATTTACACCCACTTCAGATAAATTGAAAAATGCAGCATTTGGCTAAGCACGTTTCTAACTGTGAAGCTAGTAATTCAATAAATACAATGTTTATGAAACATGGATTGATTTAATCATCACAGTAAATAAATATTATTCTGTGATACTGGCCTACTAATACTGATCTTGGTACTGCTGTTGAGGTAATGTGTTCTCTGTCATGATATGCAGACATGCACATAATGAGATACAGACAGGCAGCTAATGAACACCGAGAACAGGACATAACCAATCAGCAGGCAGAACACTTGGGAGTGGTTTCCCACTGTAAAAGGCACGAGGCACTCACATTCCGCCTCTTTCCACTAGGGACATCTACAGAGTGAGTCCAGTGTATATATCACGTAACGCATACAGCACGTGGCTAAGAGCTAGTCTGGTTCATTCACCTGAGGAAGGAGCAGCGCTCCGAAAGCTAATGACATCGAAACAAACCTGTTGGACTTTAACCTGGTGTTGTAAGACTTCTTACTGGTTCAGTCAGACAGAGAGATCACACTTCGGTTAGCAGAGAGTCGAACTCACAGAGAACTGCTAACTGTGGGACAGATTCAATAAATCAAATTGAACTAACATCAAGGTCTGGAGTCTATTTCATTTATAGCTGCATCCAGTTGCAGCCTGTGTTATTCTCAGTGTGCTTAACACGACATTCTCCTTGTTATTTTGGGCTAGGTTTTAATGTACAGGAGTACACAGATTTAGGACCAGGTGGGTGGTTAAAACTGGCAAAATTGACAGTGCGTTAGCTGGCTCAAACCAGCTGACTTCTCTATTTCACTACAGTGCAATAGGCTGCATGCAAGAAAACCCATTGGGAGAAGGGAGTTGCCTCTTGGCATACAGTACATTCATCGTTCAACTAGAATGATATTGATGTGGGTTTACTACTTTAACTTTGGGTACACTGGTATCCTGGAAATTCAGTGAAAGCAAGGTAAGAACATTATATCAACTAAGGGGGGTGGGGCTGAAGCGAAGTCAGGGAAAAGCAAGGCCAGTAAGTAATCAGTACCTATAGCTGCTTTCATACCTGTTTTAGGAAAAGGATTTGTTGATAGAAATTTCCCTCAGAGACTACTTCGCACTTTGGAGATTTCTTCAACTTTGGAGGTTTGGAGGTCTGATCTGCGCATTGGGTCTCTCATCATTCAGATCACATGTGCTGCCTTATATTGGACCTCAGTTAAAAACCAAGATAATCAGCAGCACTTCCATCAATTTGCTGCTCACAAACTTGAAGCTCATTAGGAGGGATGCAGCATAGAGGTGAATTCAAAGAAAGCCATACCTGGCACACAGGATTTACAGGCAAAGGATAGGATAGAGTACGTTGGTGTCTGAAGACTACTTTATCAGGAAGCTCGACATGTTCCTGAAGAGGTGCCAGACATTTTCAGCCAACTGGAACAAGACATGCTGCCAGTTGGATCTGGTGACCGTGCTTTACCAGTGGCTGTTAACGTCACCACCATGCTCAACTTATTTGTCTACGGATCCTTTCAGGACTCACCTGGACACATTTGTCTCCTGATCTCACAGTCAGCGACCCACAAATGCATAAAATAGGTAACTGATGTGTGGTGGCTCGTGTGGGTTTAATTAATGAAAGGCAAAAGCTGACATCTATACAGGCACAGAACATAACAGGATGGGTCTTATCTGTTCGCCTGCAGGGCCCTCACTGCCCAGGCTCCTGCTCCCAGGGCTACGCACTTACTCGGTTTTGGCCAGGGTTCGCACAATCCTAGGTGATTGCCGTCGCGCCGATCACATGTCCGCCAGGCCCACCCCCTTAAAGGGGCCGTGCTACCAGATGCTGCAATATCACTGCTTTTGCCTCCCTGGATTATTGTGAGGATCGGTTAAATTCCACCAGTGCATCCATCTGATAACCACATGTAGAAGCCATTTTTGCTGACCCATTCTTTGCCACAATCACAAAGAAGTCCTGAAGGGAACTAAGCATTCCTTTCACAACAATCCCTGTTAATTCATGCCTTCCTGTTATTGATCAATCTGAAAATGACACCAGCTAGCAAACAAACAAGAATGGGCAATACGGAAATTTGATGCAAAAGAACAGTATTTATGCACTTCAAACACACCAGAAATGTAACAATATAACAATTCTTTTGTGCAGCTACAAATCTGTACTCTTTCCTTGGCAATCTGGGGTGCAAAACCTGAGATTGCAACAGAGGTAAAGACAGGTTTTGACTGTTCAGTTGCTCTTGGTAATGATCTCTGGGCTTTTAGCTTACAAGAATCCCATCAAAGACTTCCCGACCTGCTCTTGTAAACGATACACCATCAATAATAGACGACGAGTGATAAACGTAACTGAGGCTTTAATACACTAAACAGCAAGCCTCCTGCCGCTGGACCCGAACTGGGTCCGGAGGCAGAGACTTGCCACTTTTATACAGAAGCCCCGAGGGGAGGAGCCACGGGCGTGGCCAGCCTGGACAAGCCCAGGCATGTACAACACAGCACAGTGAGTATAATGCAATAAACACAATAACGTGGTTTACCACATTCACCCCCTGTTTAAAAAAAAGTCTGACGGGGGTGAAGTGGTGTTAAAGGTCAAATCTGTCGGGGGCCTTGGCCTTCCGCTGTCACCGCCTCAGTCCCGGCTGTGGTGTTGGCGCCGGCGTCGAGACCTGCGCGTCCGGGAGCTTGTTGTCATCTTCTTCACCCAGATGTTGAGTCGGCGAAGGGGGGGGAGGCGAT
The DNA here is from genome assembly GCF_047496885.1 of Scyliorhinus torazame. Classification (NCBI taxonomy): domain Eukaryota; kingdom Metazoa; phylum Chordata; class Chondrichthyes; order Carcharhiniformes; family Scyliorhinidae; genus Scyliorhinus; species Scyliorhinus torazame. The sequence goes on along the minus strand of NC_092717.1, from coordinate 148,445,351 downwards.
GTATGGGCGGGGGTGGTGGTGCGTGCCCTCGGTGGGCCTGCGGGAGTCAGTTCATGAGGGAGGTGGGGGGAGACGGTGTAGGGTGGGGTGTGGTGGTGATTGTCGCCGGGGAGCTTGCAGGAGCCAAATCCCAAAGGGCTGATGAGTACTCCTGTCGCCTGTCCTGCCGTGTGTCACGTCAGCATATTGGGGGTTCACATGGAGCAGCAGGACCATCTCAACGAGGGGGTCGGTTTTATGGCTCCTCGCATGCTTGCGGAGGACGGGCCCCGGGACTGTCAGCCAGGATGGAAGCGAGACCACGGAGGTCACGAGACCGCATGAGGAGACTGGTTAGTGGCCGTACATAGAAGCGACCGGATGGAATGGAGCGCATCGGGGGGGGGGAGCTCCTGCCAGCGGGAGACTGGGAGACTTTTCGTCCGTAGGGCCCGGAGGACGGCCTTCCAGACCGTCGCGTTCTCCCTCTCCACCTGTCCGTTTCCCCGGGGGTCATAGCTGGTCGTCCTGCTGGAGGCGATGCCTTTGCTGAGCAGGAACTGACGCAACTCGTCACTCATAAAGGAGGAGCCCCGATCACTGTGGATATAGGCGGGGAACCCGAACAGGGCTGTGCAGGGCCTTGATAAAGGAGGCAGTGGTCATGTCAGAGCAGGGGATGGCGAAGGGGAATCTGGAGTACTCATCAACGATGTTGAGGAAGTACACGTTACGGTCAGTGGAGGGGAGGGGCCCTTTGAAGTCCATGCTGAGGCGCTCAAAAGGGCGGGAGACCTTTAAAGATGTGCTCTGTCTGGCCGGTAGAAGTGCGGTTTGCACCCCGCGCAGACCTGGCAGTCCCTGGTCACGGACCTGACCTCCTTGATGGAGTAGGGCAGGTTGCGAGCCTTGATTAAAGTGGAAAAAGCGGGTGACAAAGGTAGTTGTGGAGGGCCCTGAGTCGGTCTACTTGTGTGCTGGCACATGTACCGTGGGAGAGGACATCTGGGGGCTCATTGAGCTTCTCGGGCCGATACAAGATGTCATATCTGTAGGTGGAGAGCTCGATCCTCCACCTCAGGATCTTGTCGTTCTTGATTTTGCCCCGCTGTGTATTGTTACACATGAAGGCAACCGACCGTTGGTCAGTGAGGAGAGTGAATCGTCTGCCGGCCAGGTAATGCCTCCAATGTCTCACAGCTTCTACTATGGCTTGGGCCTCCTTTTCGATGGTGAAGTGTTGAATTTTGGAGGCATGGAGGGTACGGGAGAAGAAAGCCACGGGCCTGCCCATCTGGTTGAGTGTAGCAGCCAGAGCAAAGTCCGACGCATCACTCTCCACTTGGAAAGGGATGGACTTGTGCATCGCGGCTTTGGTGATGTCTGCTTTGATGAGATCGAAGGCCAGTCGGGCCTCAGTCGCCAGGGGAAACGTGATGGACTTGATCAGTGGGTGGGCCTTGCCTGCGTAGTTGGGGACCCACTGGGCATAGTAACAGAAGAACCCTAGGCATCTCTTCAGGGCCTTGAGGCAGTGGGCAAGGGGGAGTTCCAGGAGGGGACGCATGCGGTCGGGGTCGGGCCCTAGGACTTTGTGTTCCACGACGTAGCCGAGGATGGCCAGGCGGGTCGTGCGAAAGACGCATTTCTCTCTATTATAAGTGAGGTTCAGGAGGTTCGCTGTGTGGAGGAAGCGCCGGAGGTTCTCATCACGGTCCTGCTGGTAACGACCGCAGATGGTGACATTGTCTAGGTACGGGAACGTGGCCCCCAGCCCGTACTTGTCAACCATTCGGTCCATTTCCCTTTGGAAGACCGAGACCCCGTTGGTGACGCCAAAGGGAACCCTGAGGAAGTGATAGAGGCGGCCGTCTGCCTCGAAGGCAGTGTATTGGCAGTCGTCCGGGCGGATAGGGAGCTGGTGGTATGCAGACTTCAAGTCGACTGTAGAGAAGACAATGCTGCGTAATCTGATTGACCATGTCAGATATGTGGGGGAGGGGGTATGCATCGAGCTGCGTGTACCGGTTGATGGTCTGGCTATAAACGATGACCATCCGGTGCTTCTCCCCAGTCTTGACGACCACCACTTGGGCTCTCCAAGTGTTGTTACTAGCCTCAGTGATCCCCTCTCACAGGAGTTGCTGGACCTCTGATCTGATGAAGGCCCTGTCCTGGGCACTGCAGCGTCTGCTTCTGGTAGCGACGGGCTTACAGTCCGGGGTGAGGTTTGCGAAGAGGGAGGGTGGGGCGACCTTAAGGGTCGCGAGGTTACAGACGGTGAGGGGGGCAGGTGTCCGTTGAACTTTAGGGTAAGGCTCTGGAGGTGGCATTGGAAGTCGAGACCCAGTAATAGGGCAGCGCAGAGATGGGGGAGGACGTAGAGCCTAAAGTTGGTGTCCTCTATTCCTTGCAGAGTAAGAGTCGCGACACAGTACCTCCGGATCTCCACTGCGTGGGATCCGGAAGCCAGGGAGATTTTCTGGGCCGCGGGTAGGATGGGGAGGGAGAAACGCCTTACCGTATCTGAGTGTATGAAGCTGTCTGTGCTCCCGGAGTCGAAAAGGCAGGCCATCTCGAGCCCGTTAATCCGGACGGTCATTGTAGACTTCGCGAGGTGGCGCGGCCGGGACTGGTCCAGTGTGATGGAGGCGCGTGTCAGAAATCGGTCGGCAGGCCAGTCGGCGGTAGCGGTGGCCAGCGTACAGTCGGGCGAGCTGGGTTCCCGGGAGGCAGCGGAGGGGTCCCAAGATGGCAACTCCCATGAGTCGCATGTGGCAGGCGAGGTGCAAGATGGCGTCCAAGATGGAAGCCCCCGTGGGTCGCACGTGTCGGCTGAGATTAAGGATGGCGGCACCGACGGGTCTCACACGGCGGGTGGCGTGGCAGCTGGGGGTGGCCCCGACCGGCAGCAGGCAGCGCTGCTGGGCCTAGAAGATTTAGGTGGTGGGTCGGGCCTGGCAGGCTTTTGCGAAGTGGCCCTTCTTCCCACAGCTGTTACAAGTTGCGTTCCGCGCCGGGCAGTGTTGTCGTGGGTGAGTAACCTGGCCGCAGAAGTAGCACTTTGGGCCTGCGGCGTTGGCGGGCCGCTGCATGGTGCAGGCTTGCGTCGCGTCTGGGTCGGTTGATGGCTACGCCCACGAGGGTGCCGCGCGGTCAGAGGTTTAGGCCCCCATGTTCTGGGAGGCCACCTCCAGTGAGTTGGAGAGCTGAACTATCTCTGGGTGGGCGAGTGTCCCTCCTTCTAATAAACGCTGGCGGATATATTCGAGTGCATGCCCGCGACATAGGCGTCCCTGATCAGCAGCTCCACGTGCTGGGTAGCCGATATCACCCAGCAGTCACAGTTTTGACAGAGGATGCGCAAGGCGCACATGAATTCCGCGAGTGATTCCCCAGGGCGTTGGCGTCTCGTGGCGAGGAAGTGCCTAGCATATACCTGGTTGACGGATTTCACATAATGTCCTTTTAGCAGTGTTACCGCCTCAGCGTACGAGGGGGCGTCCCTGATGAGGTTAAGGATTCTTGGGCTCACCCGTGCGTGGAAGACCTGCTTCTTCTGGAGGTCCGTGAAGTCTTCGTTGGAAGATGCGAGGTAGGCCTCGAAGCAGCTTAGCCAGTGTTCAAAAGTCTCTGTAGCGTCAGCTGCTTGTGGGTCCAGTTGCAAGCGATCAGGTTTGAGTGAGGAATTCATCTTGAGTGAAGATTCCACCTTTAGAAGATTAGTGTATTAAATTGATACACCATCAATAATAGACGAGTACTAAACGTAACTGAGGCTTTAATACACTAAGCAGCAAGCCTCCTGCCTCTGGACCCGAACTGGGTCCGGAGGCGGAGACTTGCCACTTTATACAGAATCCCCGAGGGGAGGACCCACAGGCGGAGCCAGCCTGGACAAGCCCATGCATGTACAACACAACACAGTGAATATAATACAATAAACAGAATAATGTGGTTTACCACAGTAAAATAGGTAAAATTGCCAAAGTCCCAGATGACCATAGGCTGCTTTCCCTTTTGAGTGGGAAAGCTGACTGGTGGTGATTTAACCTGAGGATCACCACACCTCAGGCAAGGGGCAAGGTTGAGAAGGTTGGGCCTCAACTGGTACAGGAATTGAACCCATGCTGCTGGCCTTGCTCTGCATCACGAACCAGCTGTGTAGCCAAATGAGCTAAACCGGCCCCTGGCTCTTGTAGAGAGGCAAAACTGGCCATCAGGATAGGAGGCAGCATGTGAGTTACTGACTGGGGGTGAAGTGCTTTGAGCAGAGTTTGTATTCTCATGTCCCCTTTCACCATCTAGTCTGGAACGCTGTCAGTATGTCGCATGTTATCTGCTCCTGCATTTCCTCTTCATTAACAGTCCTCAGGATACCACATCTGCATCCAGTCGAGCAGAGGAGAATACTGTGCCTTCCAACACTCACCATTGCTGTCCCTAGCTCCACCATCCGCTCTTGCTCATGAATAGTGGCAACATGCTCTTTCTGCTGACTTGCTCGGCAACCTCCAACCATGCCTTTGTCTCACCAACAGATTTCTTTCTCCCTGCCCCCCCCCCGCTACTAAAGAATGGTATATTTTCCAAGCTCGCACAGCCTCCAGTGGCACATCCAAAGTGACATGAGCAAAACAGGGCACAGCATTTGCTAGTCTCAGCTCCATTTCAGCAGTTCTTTCATCACAGTTCAAGCTGCTTTATTGAGCATTGGAGTTTCCCTTTAAAGACCATGTCACGTTGACGTAATTAGATAGAAAACACAGAAATCAGATGTTAGTGAATTGTTTGCGCGCCACCTCTTTCCGGCTTTCATACGTGCTATCATGCCCTGATTGGTGTTGAGTCTGAATGTTATTTGAGGCTGACATTTTATCTGGGGCTCTCAGAGAATCCAACATTGTCCTAAGGCCTTAATAGTATTGGCTGCTATGTGTGCTCTGCCCGAAGGCAGATCCTTGGCTCTTTGTCTGTATTACCCTGAGTTGTTTTCTTGGCAGTTTTGTGTCAGTGGTGGTTTGCCATTGCCTTCCACTCTCGGGGACATAGCGAGGAGGCAAGTCACAAGCCTACCTTAGCTGGAATGGGCATCGAACCCATACTGTCGGTGTGACTCTGAACCACACACTAGCCACCTAGCCAACTGAGTTAACCAGGCCTTCTCTCAACAATGCCTCAATTTTAATGTTTTAATTTCATTAATATCGTCTAATATTTAAATTCCTGAGTCTTAGGAATATTATAAATAGATTTTTTTGAACACCTTCTGCTGCTCAATTATGTTTATCCTGTCTGTTTTGTGCCAACATGACTCTGGCATGGATTCAGTTCTAGAGTGAAATTGATGATGTAAACACGAGCAACCTGTTCATACTAGTGCAATGATTTATCATTTCTTAGCACGATAACTCTGGAGGTGCTGTACTTAAAATATTGATTCAGTCTAAAGATCGTATCTTTAACATTGACAAGCAATGAGGCTGCCATGCAGCAGTATTTCAGGGTAAAGAGTATTCGTACTTGATTGCTGTCTTGTTAATTCAATTTAACATTAGCCTACCATTTTTTTTCATCGTTTGGCAATACTTTACATAAGAACTAGGAGCAGGAGTAGGCCATCTGGCCCTTTGAGCCTGCTCCGCCATTCAATGAGATCATGGCTGATCTTTTGTGGACTCAGCTCCACTTTCCCACCTGAACACCATAACCCTTTATTCCTTTATTCTTCAAAAAACTATCTATCTTCATCTTGAAAACATTTAATGAAGGAGCCTCAACTGCTTCACTGGGCAGGGAATTCCATCGACTCACAACCCTTTGGGTGAAGAAGTTCCTCCTAAACTCAGTCCTAAATCTACTTCCCCTTATTTTGAGGCTATGCCCCCTAGTTCTGCTTTCACCCGCCAGTGGAAACAACCTCCCTGCATCTATCCTAGCTATTCCCTTCATAATTTTATATGTTTCTATACGATTCCCCCCGCATCCTTTTAAATTCCAATGAGTACAGTCACAGTCTACTCAACCTCTCCTCGTAATCCAACCCCCTCAACTCTGGGATTAACCTCATGAATCTCCTCTGCACACCCTCCAGTGCCAGTGCGTCCTTTCTCAGGTAAGGCGACCAAAACTGAACACACTACTCCAGGTGTGGCCTCACTAACACCTTATACAGTTGCAGCATAATTGCCCTAGTCTTAAACTCCATCCCTCTAGCAATGAAGAACAAAACTCCATTTGCCTTCTTAATCACCTGTTGCACCTGTAAACCAACTTTTTGCAACTCATGCACTATGACACCCAGGTCCCTCTGCACAGCAGCATGGTTTAATATTTTCTCATTTAAATAATAATCCCTTTTGCTGTTATTCCTACCAAAATGGATAACCTCACATTTGTCAAAATTGTATTCCATCTGCCAGACCCTAGCCCATTCACTTAACCTATCCAAATCCCTCTGCAGACTTCCCGTATCCACTGCACTTTTTGCTTTACCACTCATCTCACTGTCGTCTGCAAACTTGGACACACTGCACTTGGCCCCCAACTCCAAATCATCTGTGTCAATTGTGGGCCCAACACTGATCCCTGAGGGTCACCACTAGCTACTGATTGCCAACCAGAGAAACACCCATTAATCCCCACTCTTTGCTTTCTATTAATTAACCAATCCTCTATCCATGCTACTACGTTACCCTTAACGCCATGCATCTTTAACTTATGCAGCAATTTTTGTGTGGCATCTTGTCAAAATCTGATAGAATAGGCCATTTAAATTTGGCACCTCTAGTAGTTGTAGCAAAAAGGTGAGGTGAGGGATGCAAGTACTGGGAATCAAAGCACTTTGCTACTTTCACTAGTCTCAGATTAAATATAAAAATATTTCCGAGGCACAATATTACCTATGACATGTATTTGGCAGCTTGTTAGTGGGCATTGTTCAAGTCAGCTGTGCACATTGGTGTAGCTCAGAATAAGCTTGGACTGAGGCTTCATCTGCATTACTTCACCAATGGTGGCTCGTTGGTCTAGGGGTATGATTCTCGCTTTGGATCTTTTAGTCTGAGAACCTGCAAGAGATCCTGGGTTCAAATCCCAGATGAGCCCTTCAATGTTGTTTCCTATGGACGGCACAGTAGCACAGTGGTTAGCACTGTTGTTTCACAGCGCCAGGGTCCCAGGTTCAATTCCCGGCTTGGGTCACTGTCTGTGCGGAGTCTGCACGTTTTCCCTGTGTCTGCACGTTTTCCCTGTGTCTGCGTGGGTTTGCTCCGCGTGCTCCGGTTTTCTCCCACAAGTCCAGAAAGACGTCCTGTTAGGTACTTTCTGAATCCTCCCTCCATTACCCGAACAGGCGCCGGAATGTGGCGACTCGGGGCTTTTCACAGTAACTTCATTGCAGTGTTAATGTAAGCCTACTTGTGACAATAAAGATTATTATTATGTACCCTACCACAAACTTGATAGAATACCCCAAACTGTTGCATTTTACTTTTTTACTCCATCCATCTTTGTGGCGTTCCTGAATGGTTCGGTGCCAAATTGAAAAGCTGTTCTGTTTTGTAGGCTAATGTCCATTAAGGAACTAAGTTGAAACCATTTTTTGCAGAAAAACCTTAGATATGACAATTGCTTAGGTTACATTCAAGCCCATGTTACATAAGTGAATGGATAATATGGTAAACTACTGCACAGCTGACTTAAACAATGCCCCATTAACAAGCTACCAAATATATGTAATACATAATATTGTGCTTGGGAAATTCTGCAATGGATATATTGTATTGAACTGATATGTAAGTGACTATGGAAAGAAGGGTAAATTGGAGAGAATCTAATTTATTTCCATCTCTCCCTCCCCATACAAAAGCAACAATGTTGAAGCAGTTGGGTGCGATTCAGTGGCCTCGTATTGCTCGAGTGAGAGCACGTGGCCGGTGAACAACGGGAGAGGCCACAAAACGAGAACCGCGCCGGCGCCAAACTGTTGCGATGCAAGGGCCTGTTCCCGTAGCCAAAATCGGGATCCCATCGTATTATGACGAGAAACCAATAATCACCTCTTAGGCCCAATTTCCATACAATTAACGGGAGCCACCCCATATCCAATGGCCTTACTTGATCCAGCCGCCTCCCTAGCAAGTGGTCAATCTGGTGCCGATTAGTACTCTTTTTAAAAAGCGTGAACCTGGCGGAAGGGCTGCTGCAGGGACCCTAGGAGGTGAGTAGCCATCTTTGTTCACAGGCAATGAGTCTGGGGGCACAGGGCATGCTGTCCCTGTGCTCAGAAGGGGTGGGGGACAAATGGGGAGGGGGGGAGCAGCCCCAGTTGGGGGTGGGATCCATGGGGGTTTGGCGGTATTGGAGCTTTGTGGGATGGGGGAAATGGAGCTGGGGGCTGGCTCTGATGGGCGGGCCAGCCGTGTGGGGGTCCCCCATGCCAACTCCTGGATCGTGTGTTCCTGTTCCGGGGGAAACCCTAGCAGTGCCTGTCTGGCCCCACCGACCACCCACAGCTTCCACTGACCGCAGATGCCTCTGGCCATGCGGCTAAAGGCTATTACTAATAGGGAATTGGCTAAATGAGCACTTCACACATCCCAAGTGGATCCACATGGGTGGGCAGGTCATGTATCATAGAATCATAGAACTTACAGTGCAGAAGGAGGCCTTTCGGCCCATCGAGTCTGCACTGGCCCTTGGAAAGAGCACACTACGCAAGCCCATGCCTCCACTCTATCCCCGTAACTCAGCAACACCACCTAACCTTTTGGACACAAAGGGCAATTTAGCATGGCCAATCCACCTAACCTACACTTCTTTGGACAGTGGGAGGAAACCAGAGTACCCGGAGGAAACCCTTGTAGACACAGGGAGAAAGTGAAAACTCCACACGGACAGTCACCCGAGGCCGGAATTGAACCTGGGATCCTGGAGCTGTGAGGCAGCAGTGCTAATCACTGAGCCACCGTGCCGCCCTCGCCCTGCCCATGCCACATATAGCATTTGGGGCTCATTGCCTAGCATCCCAATCACACCTTGATGCATGGTCACTGTGCTTGAACATGGCGGGAGGCAGCACCACAGATGCTGCAGCCAATCTCTGAACACCCAAGGGATGGGCCCCAGCCTTCGGCACATGTCCGCTGCTAGGGTTTGGCGACTTTCTGTTTGGGTGTCTCGGGTGCAGGGTGTGCAGTCGGTGAATAGCCCCCCCCCCCCCCCGTGATGACCGGGTGTGCGGGAGCAGGTCCTATCAAGTGGGGTGGGGTGTACCCCATGACTGGGAGGGATGGGGCATGGTTTTGGTGGTCAGCCCGCATCATGGAACAAAGAGCCAGTGGCATCTTACTGGTTGTGGTGAGGGTTTTTTAATGTTCCCCATACAAGTGTACACCACTGCCCTACTCTCCTAATGGTGCCGCCCCACTATCCCTAACCTCTCTCCCTCCCCTGCCCAATGCCCCCTCCCCTCCTCGCACAATCCCCTCCTTACTCCCTACCTACCTCCCAGTGCCCTTTCAATGATTCTCGACCTTCTTGCTCTGCCACTACGTCTCGGTGTTTCCCCAGGATGCACATCAGAGATGGCGGCAGCCAGCTGCTTGCCATGTCCCATGGTCTTCGATGCCCCTGGTGGGTGTCCTCTGGAGTCTCTGGAACCAATGCACTTGACGGTGGCACAAGCACAGCAGTGCTGCCCTGTTCCGGGTGCTGACTGCAAGATGCGGCTTCGTCAGAGTGGTGGAAGTCGGGGGAGCTGCTGGCTACCGTCACCAGCCCAGAAGTGACTGGGTTGCCATCCTCCGCCTGGTCGATGCCCATAGGGTCCTGGGGTTCACCTCGGAATGGAGGGGGGCAGCTGGATTGAGTTGCAGCTTCATTGCCCCTGCATCATCTGGCTCTGCCAGCCCTGACGGCTCCCAAACATCTGCACCGTGGTATCTGCCCCCTCGACAATGCTTCTCGGTGATTGGGCCATGCTCTGTAGCGTCTCGGCAATGCCCACTTGCGACTGGGATAAACTCCACAGCGCCTCGGCCATTCCCATCTGAGACTGGGACATGTCCCGCAGCGTCTCATCAAGGTTCGCCTGGTACTCGATCACATCCCCCAGTGAGTCGGACAATCGGCCGAGGTCCTCAGCCATGGCCGTCATCTACTGCGCAACACTTTGGACACCTCCACTAATGCTGCTGACGTTGTGCACCAGGCTCTCCACTGCAGTCACCACCCTAGCAGTGTTGGCCTTGGTGCCACGCATTGCCAGCGATATCTGCACCTGTAGCCTCTGGAATTCCTCCAATCGGCAATGGAACTACTGGAGTGTCGCTGACATCTCCTTCTGAACATCCTGCCTGAACCTGAACATCTGCATCAGCTCCGGGTAAACCTTGTTCCAGAGGCTCAGCATCTGACTGGGACCCAGCTGGGTCCTGGGATCCAGCAGCCCACGATTGCTGTCTCGTCTGGGCGTTACTGCCTCCACCTGATGTGCATCAGCAACTCTGTGTTGCTCACCAGAATGTTTCCCAAAAGCCTGACCACTAATGTCCACAGAGGTGCTTGTCTTTGCGACAGCACAGGGTGGGGATGACAGCTGTGATGCATCGATGATTGCATCCTCAGAGCTCTCCTCTGAGGTGTTCTCCTGGGAGGCGGGAGAGGACAACCCAGGATGGACCGAGAGGACAACCCAGGATGGACCGGAACCGCCTGCTGGAGGTCCTGCAGGAGAATGGTCATTTGGTCAGTGGGTGGGATGGTCAGTCTGTATGGAATTTACAACTCACATTTGACTATTCCTCTGGGTGCAGCCCAGTGGATCCTCAGCTCTGCAGCGTGCACTGACCTCTGCGTTGGTGACCACTATATCCTCGGTCTTCTCCTTTCACCTCCCGGGCCCGTTCCTTGAAGGTCGTGAGGATTCTTGTGTCCGGTACCCCACCGCAAGACTGGGCCCTCCCCGACGCTTGTGGGACAGCTTCTCCTGCGGAGACACGAGAGAACATCGTGAGCAGCACGTGTCGCTCACAGTGGTGGAGAATGGCTGTTAAGGAAGGGTTGGGGAGGTGAAGGGTGAGTGGGGGGGGAGCTAATGGAGGATTGGGATCCTGTTTGCATGGGAGTGGGAGGTTTCAAAGAGGGTGGGGGGGGGGGGCGGTGAACTCACCGTTGAACCTCTTGCGGCACTGGAGTCTTGTTCTCCTGGTCACACCGCTGAGCTGACGGCCGCTGCCACTTCAACCCAGGTGGCACTGGCTGCCCTGTGGCTCACCCTCCGGGACTCTCGGAGGAACAGGACATCCCTCTAAGGCCTCGAACTCATCTAGGAGCCTCCCGCGGTCCATATCTCCAAATTATGGGGCCGGTTGTCTCGGTAGCATGGCTGCGAGCTGAGTGGGTTTGGCTGCTCAACCTTGTTAGCGGTGGGCTGGCGAACAGGGTCCCAGCAAATCGGCTGGCGAGCCTTCATTTGTGGTGTGAAGCCCGTGGGGCCTCATTAAGTGGACCAACTAACGTTGTATTGCGTTGCCGGCCACGCCGGGAAGCTCGCGGCAATTCCCGCTCACTACTGCACAGGGGGCTGGTTGAGCACACTGGGCTAAATATTTGGCTTTTAACGCAGACCAAGGCAGGCCAGCAGCACGGTTCAATTCCCATACCAGCCTCCCCGAACAGGTGCCGGAATGTGGCGACTAGGGGCTTTTCACAGTAACTTCAATGAAGCCTACTTGTGACAATAAGCGATTTTCACTTAGAAATCTTTCCAGAGAATCACATCCTTTATGTTCAAAGATGAAGTTACCAGTGGAAAACAAAATCACTTTTAATCATCAGATGTGCTGTCCATTAAGATAAACAGATGAGCAGCAAGCAATATGTTTCACAGATCTAAATAGCCTGCCACTGGTTGACTGGCTGCTGATCATATTTAACCTGTTGTCACTTTTCCTTCAGGAGATGTGCACCATTACCTGCAAAATTGACAATGTCATGTATTGCTGTTTGACAGCGAATACTTTCACCTGCAGGACTTTATCAACTGCAAATATTGATGTTACATCCTTTGAGGTCATGTTTGGGCATGTCCTTACATTTCTTGCTTACGACCTTGGCTTTTGCTTGCCCTCTTTCAGCTCAATGTATGAATTTGACAGTATGAATTCTTCCGACCAGGATAACACAATGCTCAGACTGAAAAGAAGGCAGCTGGCAAATGCTTCCTATCGATACGTACACATTAACTTCCTCTGAAAACTCTCCAAATATTAAAATCTAACATAGTTCCTCATTTTAAATGGATACATCTGGTGGCTTAATCACAAAAAAGTGAACCTTCGGGCGTAACAAAATAAGGAGCAGTAAAGTGTACTAGTGACTTCTCTGTTCAAGTTTTAAATTCTTTCCACTCTTTTATGGAATTGCAAATTTTCAAACATACCATCTTAGCATTAAGGTAACGACAAACAGAAGTGTACAATTTCTGAAATAACAGCAGGTATGTTGTGCAGTGAGTTTTGTAATTATGCAGTTTATATAATAACTGATGAGTATTGTGTTACCAGTCAGAACTCTACTAATAAAGCTGCTAATCCTTCCAACAGATGGCTTACTCATCACTGCATATAGGACTAAAGGCTTTCCACAGAACCCTCCTCTGCAGGAGATAGGATGTGTTTAAACACTGTACTTGATTCCCTGCAGCCAAGATTTAAATCCATGCAAAAGAGATTATGATTTTTTTTAACCATTCAGAGAGTGTGGGGCGGTGCTGGCAAAGCCAACACTTATTTCTTATCCCTCGTTTCTCTTGAGAAAATGGTGGTGAACTGTAAGTTGGAGGGGAAATTGCAGGTGGTGATGTTCCCAGCGTCTTCTGACCTTAAAGATTATTATTATTACACTGTAGGGATCGTGGGTTTGGGAAATGCTGATGAAGAGGTTATGGTACATCTTGCAGACGGTATACACTGCAGCCATGTTGTGCTGATGCCGAACAGAGTGAATATTTAAGGTGGTAAGGGGGACTGATCAAGCAAACCGCTTTGTTCTGGACGATCTTCAGCTTCTTGACTGTTGTTGCAGCGACATTCAATCGGATAAGTGGACACTACTCTATCCAGTGCCGTATTGGTGTTCCACAGGGATCTGTATTGGGGCCTCTGTTGTTTGTAGCATACTTAAACATGTAAGTATACATAAACGATTTAGAGGAAAATGTCGCCGGCCTGATTAGTATGTTTGCGGTTGACACCAAGGTTGGTGGAGTGGCAGATAGTGTTGAGGACTGTCAGAGGATACAGCAGGATATAGATAGGTTGGAGTCTTGGGCAGAGAAATGGCAAATGGTGTTTAATCCGGACAAATATGTGGTAATGCATTTTGGTAGGTCTAACATAGAGGGGAAATATACCGTAAATAGCAAAACTCTTAGGAATATAGAAAGTCAGAGACATCTGGGCGTGCAGGTCCACAGATCTTTGAAAGTTAGGACAAGGTAGTCAAGAAAGCATATGGAATGCTTGCCTTCATTGGACGGGGCATCGAGTATAAAAACTGGCAAGTCATGCTGCAGTTGTACAGAACCTTGGTAAGGCTGAACTTGGAATATTGCGCACTATCTGGTCGCCACACTACCAGAAGGATGTGGAGGTTTTGGAGAGGGTGCAGAGGAGGTTTACCAGGATGTTGCCTGGTCTGGAGGATGTTAGCTATGCGGAGAGGCTGAATAGATTTGGACTGTTTTCATTAGAACGACTGAGATTGAGGGGTGACCTGATAGAGATCTACAAGATTTTGAGGGGCATGGATAGAGTGGATGGGCAAGCACTCTTTCCCAGGGTGGAGGGGTCAGTCACCAGGGGGCATAGGTTTAAGATCCTTGGGGCAAAGCTTAGAGGAGATGTGCAGGGCTTTTCTACATGGAGGGTGGTGAGTGCCTGGAACACGTTGTCGGGGAAGGTTGTGGAAGCAGATACATTAACGGCATTCAAAGGGCATCTTGACAAATACATGATAGGATGGGTATAGAGGGATACAGACAAGGAAGTGCTGAGGGTTTGGGCTAAGGTTAGTATCATGACCAATACAGGCTTGGAGGGCCAAGGGCCTGTTCCTGTGCTGTATTGTATTGTTCTTTGCTCACATGACTCATTCGGGCCTTGTAGATGGAGGAAAGGCTTTGGGGTGTCAAGAGATGAATCACTCATGCAGAATGCCCTGCTTCTGACCTGAGCTTGTAACTGCAGAATTGATGTAGCTTATCGAGTTTAGTTTTTGCTTAATTGTGACCCACAGAATAATGATGGTTATTACCAGCCACTGTCCTTGGGAAGTGATTAAACTTTCTCATTTTAGATTTGTGTAGTGCAAATTTAAAATAACAATAGGAGAAATGAAAAGAGGAGAAACATATTTAGCAATTTCCAAGCGGATAATACTTCTGATCCAGATGGATTTCATTCATGCATTTAAAAGCACCTAGAGAAGAAAAAGCCAGACAGCTGATGTTATACCTACATTTAAGAAAGGAGATACAACATCACCAGGATACTATAATCAGTCAGTTTAATATTGGTGGTATGAAAAATAATGGAATCGCCACTAAAGGAGAAAATAGAAAAACACCCAGAAACCAAACATATTGAATAATTAGCATGGATTTCAAAAGGGAAAATCTTGTTTGACCAACATTATTGCATTATTTGAAGAGGAAACAGATGAATAGACAGGGTCAATATAGGAGATATAATGTATCACGATGTCCAAAAAATAAGTTGGATAAGTTGTTGCATAATACAGTGATGAATAAAGTCAAAGCATGCAGAGTGAGGGGACAAGTAGCAGAATAGCTAGCTAGCTGCATGCAAAACAGTCTGCACAGAATTGGAGTAAATGTTATCTATTCAGAGTGGCAGATGGTGGTAAAGTCCTTCAAGGATTAGTGCTGGGGCCATTGCTGTTCACAATTTTATATTAATTAGATTTTGAAATAAAAAAAACAATTTCTAAATTTGAGGATGATCCAATATTGGGTGGTTTACATAGCTTGCACCACTGCAGTGCTTCCATCAGGTTGAGAGCTCCGTGAATAGCGTGTTTATAGATGTGGTCACCCTGTAGCTTAAGAGTATGCAGAAAGAGAGAATAGGTAGCCACCAGCCAGTTAGGAAGAGATATGGAGGTAGTACAGGAGTCCCCTGAGGTCATTGCACTCTCCAACCAGTATTTTGTTTTGAATGCTGATGTAAGTGATGATTCATCTGTGGAGTGCTGGGAGAGCCAAATCCATGGCACCATGGGTGGTTTAGCTGTATAGGGGGTCTCAGGAAGACTGGAAGAACAATACTGGTCGGAGATTCAATTATAATGGGACTAGGCAGGTGTCTATACGGTTGCAAAAGTATTTTCAGGAGGGTTTGTTGCCTACTCGGTGCCAAATCAAGGCTGTCACTGATCGACTGTAGAGCACTCTGATGGGGGGAAAATTAACAACCAGCTGTCATGGTCCAAATTCATACTGACAGTATTAGCGGTAAGAGGCATGTGGTCCTGCAGTCAGAATTTAGGGAGCTCAATTGGAAATTAGAAAGCAAGACCTCAAATGTAGTAGTTTCTGCATCATTCTCAATTCCATGTGCAGGTTGGCATAGAAATAGGAGGATAAAGCTGATGAATGTTTGGCTGGAAAGATGAGTGAGGGCTTTAAATTCCTGGGCCTTTGGGACCAACTCTGGGGGTGATGGCACATGTACAGGCTGAAAGGGTGAACCTAAACACAACTAGGACCGATTTCCTTGGGGGTGATTGCTTGTGGTATTGGGAAGAATTTACATTAACTTGGCAGTGATATGTGAACCAGGAGGTAATATCAGAGAGGAATATCAAGGTGCACAGAATACTGGGTAAGACAGATAGCACTAGAGTGGGAAGTGTAATGATATGTATATTGACTGGTATGTAAAGAATTAATAAGTTAATGATAATGCTTCTTACCACTAGAAGGAACCACAGAACAGTCATATATATATCATGTGACTTCGGGGATTCTGGGAGTTAGAAGGTAGTTGGAAGAGTGTCAGGCATATGAGCAGTTGTGTACTTGAGAGTTCTGTAGATAGAGATAGCATAGTTTAATATAGTAATCTTCTACTTTAGGAATGTAAACAAATCTTAGCTATTAGTGTAAATATATTTATACTTTTGTTCATTAACAAAGCTTGGTGTTCTTTATTCAACACTACGCATCCAAGCCATCCAGGTTAAGCAAAATAGTGAACACAACAGGATGTAGTAAGGTATTATTACTCCGAGCAAGGGAGAAAGTAATAAAGTCTAAATTAATCTCCGAGTATGTGATTACATGAGTGTAGTATTTAAATTGGTGAATTACAGGTACGGATTGTAATGTGGAAATATAATGATGTGGTGATAACAGAAACCCTGGCTCAAAGAAGGGCAAGACTGATTGTTATTAGGTATTCCTGGATAAAGGTGTTTGGGAAAGGGAGGGATGGTGGTATTGATCATGAAGCACCTTGCAAAAACTGAGAAAGGTTATCCTGTAGGGATTAGGGACAGCGGGGGCGATTCTCCGATATGGAGGCCAAGTGTTCGCGCCGTGCATGACGGCGCGAACAGGGCCCGGCCACAACCTATTCTGGCACCAACAGGGGGCCAGCACGGCGCTGGAGCGGTTCATGCCGCTCCAGCGTCCTTACGCAGCACCAAATGGGCGCTGCGCCAACCAGCACATGCGCAGTTGGGGCAGCCCAATCCTGCGCATGTGCAGTTGGGGCAGCCCAATCCTGCGCATGTGCAGTTGGGGCAGCCCAATCCTGCGCATGTGCAGTTGGGCCGTGCCATCCTGCGCATGCGTGGGGGATGTCTTATGCACGCCAGCCCATCACCAACATGGCGCCGGTATTCTGGGGCCACGCGCGGAAGGAGGTAGGCCCGGGGGGGGGGATAAGCCGGCCCGCCGATCAGTGGGCTCCGATCGCGGGCCAGACCCCATCGGAGGCCACCCCGGTGAAGGAGCCCCCCTCCCTCCCCCACAGGCCGCCCCCCCCCCCCCCCCATTGTTTGCGCAGTGTTCCCGCCGGTAGCGACCAGGGGTGGACGGCGCCGTCGGGAACCTGTCATCTCGTAGCTGCCGCTCGGCCCATCTGGGCCGGAGAATCACCGCTTGCCGGTTCTCCGAGCGGCCCGGTGCGAATCGCGCGCCACTGGTTTCCGGGGGGGCGGGAGAATCACGTGCAGGGGTCGGGGCGGCGTGGCGCGATTAGTGCGGCGCCCCGGCGATTCTCCCACCCGGCTTGGGAGGGGAGAATAGCGTCCAGCATCTATTTTGCTAAAGCTAAGGAACAAAAAAGGTGCAGTTATATTCCTCAGTGTAATGAATAGGCCATCAACAAAGTGAAAAAGATGCAGAGGAACATATTGCAAGGAAATTATAACAAGGTGCAAGAATTATAGAATAATTATAATGGGGGGTGCTAATTATCCCAATATAGACTTGCATAGTAGTAATATAAAGGACAGAGAGGCGCAACAGTTCCTTGAGTGAGAACAGTTCAGAAAAATTATCGATGGCAATATGTTTCCAATCTGAAGAGAAAGGAAGCACTCCTAGACCTGATTCTTGGGCATGAAGTAGGCCAAGTGGATCAAATGTCAGGAAGGGACATTGTATTAAAAGGCTTAGGTTGGCTATGGAAAATGATAAGGAACAATACAGAGTAAAAATAATGAACTGGGGAAAGCCGTCTCCAATAGAACATAGAACATTACAGGCCCTTCAGCACTCGATGTTGCGCCGACCTGTGAAAGCCCATCTCCACTATTCCTTTATCATCCATATGTCTATGCAATGACCATTTGAATGCCCTTAGTGTAGGCGAGTCCACTACTGTTGCAGGCAGG
Source organism: Scyliorhinus torazame (assembly GCF_047496885.1). NCBI lineage: Eukaryota > Metazoa > Chordata > Chondrichthyes > Carcharhiniformes > Scyliorhinidae > Scyliorhinus > Scyliorhinus torazame. The sequence continues at coordinate 148,427,444 of NC_092717.1, read as the reverse complement.
GCATTCCACGCCCTTACTACTCTCTGAGTAAAGAACCTACCTCTGACATCTGTCTTATATCTATCTCCCCTCAATTTAAAGCTATGTCCCCTCGTGCTGGTCATCACCATCCGAGGAAAAAGGCTCTCACTGTCCACCCTATCCAATCCTCTGATCGTCTTGTATGCCTCAATTAAGTCACCTCTTAACCTTCTTCTCTCTAACGAAGACAGCCTCAAGTCCCTCAGCCTTTCCGCATAAGATCTTCCCTCCATACCAGGCAACATTCTGGTAAATCTCCTCTGCACCCTTTCCAATGCTTCCACATCCTTCCTATAATGCGGCGACCAGAATTGCACGCAATACTCCAAATGCGGCCGCACCAGAGTTTTGTACAGCTGCAACGTGACCTCACGGCTCCGAAACACAGTCCCTCTACCAATAAAAGCTAACACACCGTACGTCTTCTTAACAACCCTCTCAACCTGGATGGCAACTTCCCCCCTTCCCCCCCCTCCTCCCCCCCTCCCCCTCCTCCCCCCCCCTCCTCTCCCCCCCTCCCCCCCTCCCCCCTCCCCTCCCTACCCCCCCTCCCCCCTCCCCTCCCTCCCCCCCACTCCTCCCCCTCCCCCTCCCCCGCTCCTCCCCCTCCCTCCCCCTCCCCCCCTCCCCTCCCTCCCCCCTCCCTCCCCCCCACTCCTCCCCCCGCTCCCCCCCTCCTCCCCCTCCCCCCTCCTCCCCCTCCCCCCTCCTCCCCCTCCCCCCTCCTCCCCCCTCCCCCCTCCCCCTCCCCCTCCCCTCCCCCCTCCCCCTCCTCCCCCTCCCCCCTCCCCCTCCCCCCTCCCCCTCCCCCCCCCTCCCCCTCCTCCCCCCTCTCCTCCCCCCCTCTCCTCCCCTCCTCCCCCTCCCCTCCCCCCCCATCTCCCCCCTCTCCTCCCCTCCTCCCCCCTATCCTCCCTCCTCCTCCCCCCTCTCCTCCCCTCCTCCCCCCTCTCCTCCCCTCCTCCCCCCTCTCCTCCCCTCCTCCCCCCTCTCCTCCCCTCCTCCCCCTCCTCCCCCCTCCCCCTCCTCCCCCCTCCTCCCCCCTCCCCCCTCCCCCTCCCCCCTCCCCCTCCCCCCCTCCTCCTCCCCCTCCCCCTCCACCCCTCCCCCCCTCCCCCCCCCTCCCCCCTCCCCCCTCCCCCTCCCCTCCTTCCCCCCTCCCCCCTCCCCCTTCCCCCTCCCCCCCTCCCCCCTACCCCCTTCCCCCCTCCCCCCCTACCCCCCTCTCCTCCCCTCCCCCTCTCCTCCCCTCCCCCTCTCCCCACCTCCTCCCCCCTCTCCCCCTCTCCCCCCCTCCTCCCCCTCCTCCCCCCTCTCCCCCTTCTCCCCCCCTCTCCCCCCTCCCCCCCCTTCTCCCCCCCTCTCCCCCCCTTCCCCCCCTTCTCCCCCCTCTCCACCCCCCTTCCCCCCTTCTACCCCCTCCCCACCCCTCTCCCCCCCTCTCCCCCCTCCTCCCCCCCTTCTCCCCCCTCCTCCCCCCTCCACCTCTCCCCCCTCCTCCCCCTCCCTTCTCCCCCCCCCCTCCCCCCCTCCACCTCTCCCCCCCTCCTCCCCCTCCTCCCCCCTCTCTCCCCCCTCTCTCCCCCCCTCTCTCCCCCCTCTCTCTCCCCTCCCCCCCTCCCCTCCCCCCCCTCCCCCCCCCTCCCCCTCCCCCTCCCCCCCCTCCCTCCCCCTCCCCCCCTCCCTCCCCCCCCTCCCCCTCCCCCCCCCCTCCCCCTCCCTCCCTCCCCCCCCTCCCCCCCCCCCCAAGTTGATAAAGGGTACAAGGTAGGAGGACAGCCAGGAGAACATTAGAATAGTGAAGTCTGGAGGTATCTTCAGCATTTACGTGGAAATGTGACATGTTTATCAGGAGATGTCGCCAAGGGACCACATGTCGATGAGAAAAAGGAGGGAGCCAAGGTAAGATCTTAATAGTCTCCAGCGGTTACAGCACAAAAGCAGGATGAGAAGCCATTGTAGGTGATTCATTTACTATCACTGGGTTGACAAGAATGGAACTGGGTTCTCACACGGGGGCGTCGATGGAGTGGCGGGAGAGGCCGGGGTCAGTAGGAGTCAGCTGACTTACGGGAGTGCCATGGGGGGAGCAAAATGGCTAGAGGAGGATCAGACGCGGACGCGGACGGGGACTGGGTTGCTGCTGCATTGGCAGAAGGGGAGCTGGAGCTAGGAGAGGGAGTCTCGGCGGTGGTCCGCTGCCTGGGAGAATGGAGGGTGCGGGAGGCGCGGCATGTGGCTGGCCTAGAAAGGGAGATGGCGAGGCGGGAGGGGGGGGGGTGCGGCGGGGGGGGGGGGGGGGGGGGGGGGGGCTGCGGCGGGGGGGGTGCGGTGTGGCGGGAAGCCCCTGACCCGGCTGATAACTTGGACACTAGGCTAAATCGCTGGCTTTGAAAGCAGGCCAGCAGCACGGTTCAATTCCCGTAACAGCCTCCCCGAACAGGCGCCAGAATGTGGCGACTAGGGGCTTTTCACAGAAACTTCATTGAAGCCTACTTGTGACAATAAGCGATTTTCATTTCATTTCATTTTTCATGTGAGTGGCCTGAATGGGCCGGTCAAGAGGGCCCGGGTGTTGACGCACCCAAAGGGACTGAAGGCAGATGTGGTTATGCTCCAGGAGACGCATTTGAAGGTGGCAGATCAGGTTAGGCTGAGAAAGGGGTGGGTAGGGGAGTTCTTTCACTCGGGGTTGGACGCGAAGAATAGAGGGATGGCGATTCTGGTGGAGAAGCGGGTGCCGTTTGAGGCGCTGAACATTGTGGCAGATAATGGAAGTCGGTACGTGATGGTGAGTGGTAGGTTGCAGGGGGTGCGGGTGGTATTGGCGAACTTATATGTCCTGAATTGGGATGATGCCGGATTTATGAAGTGCATGTTGGGTCGGATTTCGGATTTGGAGGCGGGGAGCCTGATAATGGGGGGGGACTTCAACACGGTGCTGGACCCAGCACTGGACCGTTCTAGGTCCAGGACGGGTAAGAGGCCGGCTGCGGCCAAGGTGCTCAGGGGGTTTATGAACCAGATGGTGGGAGTGGATCCATGGAGGTTTGCCAGGCCGGTGGCCAGGGAATTTTACTTTTTTTCCCACGTCCATAAAGCCTACTCCCGGATAGATTTTTTCATCATGAGTAGGGCGCTAATCCCAAGAGTGGAGGGCACGGAATATTCGGCCATCGCCATTTCGGATCATGCCCCGCATTGGGTGGAGCTGGAGCTGGGGGAGGAGAGGGACCAGCGCCAGCTGTGGTGCCTCGATGTGGGACTGTTGGCGGATGAGGAGGTGTGCGGGCGGATTCAAAAGATACTTAGAGGCCAATGACAATGGGGAGGTGCAGGTGGGGGTAGTCTGGGAGGCGTTGATGGCGGTGGTCAGGGGAGAGCTAATCTCCATTCGGGCCCATAGGGAGAAGAGAGAGAGGGAGAGACTGGTGGGGGATATATTAAGGGTGGACAGGAGCTATGCAGAGGCCCCCGAGGAGGGGCTACTTAGGAAGCGACGGAACCTCCAGACGGAATTCGACTTGCTGACTACTGGGAAAGCAGAGGCACAGTGTAGGAAAGTGCAGGGGGAGGCGTATGAGTATGGGGAAAAGGCGAGTCGGATGCTGGCACATCAGCTTCGGAAGAGGGAGGCAGCGAGGGAGATTGGTGGAGTTAGGGATAAAGGGGGGAACACGGTGCAGACTGCGGTGGGAATAAACGAGGCATTCAGGGGCTTCTAAGAGGAGCTGTACAGGTCGGAGCCCCCGACGGGGAGGGGGGGATGCGCCAATTTCTAAATCGGCTGAGGTTCCCGAGGGTGGAAGAGGAGCAGGTGGTTGGGCTGGGGGCACCGAATAGGTTGGAGGAGCTGGCTAAGGGACTAGGGAGCATGCAGGCAGGGAAGGCCCCAGGGCCGGTTGGGTTCCCGGTCGAAGTTTATAGGAAGTACGTAGACCTGCTGGGCCCGCTGCTAGTGAGGACTTTCAATGAGACGAGGGAGGGAGGGGGCCTTGCCCCCGACAATGTCCAGGGCGCTGATCTCTTTGATCTTGAAGCGGGACAAGGACCCATTACAGTGTGGATCGTACAGGCCGATCTCGCTCCTCAATGTCGACGCGAAGTTGCTGGCGAAGGTTCTGGCCACGAGAATTGAGGACTGTGTCCCGGGGGTGATTCATGAGGATCAGACGGGGTTTGTGAAGGGTAGGCAGCTGAACACCAATGTGCGGAGGCTCCTTAATGTAATTATGATGCCTTCGGTGGAGGGGGAAGCGGAGGTAGTGGTGGCTATGGACGCGTAGAAGACCTTCGATAGGGTGGAATGGGAGTATCTTTGGGCGGTGCTGCGGAGGTTTGGGTTCGGGGAGGGGTTCATCAGTTGGGTTAGGCTACTATATAAAGCCCCGGTGGCGAGTGTGGCTACGAACCGACGGAGGTCGGAGTATTTTCGGCTGTACCGGGGGCGAGGCAGGGGTGTCCCCTGTCCCCCTTGTTGTTTGCACTGGCAATTGAGCTGCTGGCCATGGCATTGAGGGAGTCCAGGAACTGGAGGGGACTGATTCGGGGGGGAGAGGAACACCGGGTGTCGCCGTATGCCGATGACATGTTAGTGTATGTTGCGGACCCAGTGAAGGGGGTGGCGGAGGTCATGCGGATCCTTAAGGAGTTTGGGAACTTTTCGGGGTATAAACTTAACGTGGGGAAGAGTGAGCTCTTGTGGTGCACCCAGGAGACCAGGGAAGGGGGATAGATGAGCTTCCGCTGAAGAGGACAGAAAGGAGCTTTCGGTACCTGGGGATCCAGGTAGCTAGGAGTTGGGGGGCCCTGCACAAGCTCAATTTGACGCGGTTGGTGGAGCAGATGGAGGAGGATTTTAAAAGGTGGGATATGCTGCCACTCTCACTGGCAGGTAGGGTTAAAATGATGGTCCTTACGAGGTTTCTCTTTGTATTTCAGTGGCTTCCCATTCTGATCCCCAAGGCCTTTTTTAAACGGGTAAGCAGGAGCATCATGGGATTTGTGTGAGCGAATAAGACCCCGAGGGTAAAAAGGGTTTTCCTGGAGCATAGCAGGGACAGAGGAAGGCTGGCGTTGCCGAATCTATGTGGCTACTACTGGGCAGCCAATGTGGCGATGATCCGTAAGTGGGTTTTGGAAGGGGAGGGGGCGGCATGGAAGAGGCTAGAGAAGGCGTCCTGTGTGGGCACATGTCTGAGGGCGCTGTGACGGCACCGTTGCTGCTCCCGCCGACAAGGTACACCATGAGTCCGGTGGTGGCGGCGACTCTGAAGATTTGGGGGCAGTGGAGGCGTCATAGGGGTGAGGTGGGGGCCTCGGTTTGGTCCCCGATTCGCGAGAACCATCGGTTCATCTCGGGAAGGATGGATGGGGGGATTCTAATCTGGCATCGGGCAGGGATGAAAAGAATGGGGGACCTGTTCATTGATGGGACGTTTGTGAGCCTAGGGACGCTGGAGGAGAAGTTTGGGCTACCCCTGGGAAACGCTTTCAGGTACATGCAAGTGAGGGGGTTCGTAAGGTGGCAGGTGAGGGAATTCCCGCTGCTTCCAACACACAGGATTCAGGACAGGGTGATCTCGGGGGTATGGGTTGGAGAAGGCAAGGTCTCGCCGATTTACCAAGAGCTGCAAGAAGAGGAGGAGACCTTGGTGGAGGAGCTAAAGGGCAAATGGGAGGAGGAGCTCAGGGAGGAGATAGATGAGGGTCTGTGGGCTGATGCCCTGAGTAGGTTTAATTCTTCCTCCTCTTGTGCCAGGCTCAGCCTGATACAGTTTAAAGTTGTTCACAGAGTGCATATGACAGGGGCGAGGTTGAGGAGGTTCTTTGGGGTGGAGGACAGATGTGTGAGGTGCTCGGGGAGCCCAGCAAATCACGCCCATATGTTCTGGACGTGCCCGGCGCTGGATGGGTTTTGGAGGGGCTTTGCGAGGACTATGTCCAAGCTGGTGAACGCCCGGGTCAAGCCGAGCTGGGGGCAGCATTATTTGGGTTATTGGACGAGCCAGGAGTGCAGGAGGCGAAAGAGGCCGGTATTCTGGCCCTTGCGTCCCTGGTAGCCCGGCGGAGGATTTTGTTACTGTGGAAGGATGCGAAGCCTCCTAGTGTGGAAGCTTGGATTAATGACATGGCAGGATTCATCAAGCTGGAGAGGATAAAGTTTGCCTTGCGAGGGTCTGTGCAAGGGTTCTTCAGGCGGTAGCAACCGTTCCTAGACTTTCTCGCGGAGCGTTAGGAGGAGGTCAGCAGCAGCAGCAACCCAAGGGGGAGGATTTTTTTCTTTTTGGGTGGCGTTTGTGTTAGGATGGGGTGTTTCCCTATTTGTGTTTTTATTGTTATATGGGGGGTTATGGTAGTTTGGGGAAATTCTATGTATAATTCTTGCGGGTTGTGTTCTTATGTTCGTGTCTCTTTTTTCTGTAGGGGTTTTTTTTTTTTTTTTTTTTTTTTTTTTGAAAATCTGTTGAAAATTTGAATAAAGATATTTTAATAAGAATGGAACTGGGAGAGGGGAACCCCACCCGGCTTGACAATATAGGTGAAGCATTATCCATGTCGAAAGCTCCAAAGGGTCAAGAAGGATGAAGCAGATAGTAAGCCAAGGAAAAGGTCACATAAGATGTAATTTTTGATTGTATTAAAGATTGTTTCGGTGTTGTGGTAGGGACAGAAGCCTGATTGGAGTGGTTTAAAGTTGTAGGAAAAATCTGTAATGATTTGGAAGATACCAATACATTTAAGGCAAGGAAAGGGAGGTTGGAGATGGGGCTGTAGTTTGCAAGATCAGAATGATCAAGGGTGTTTTTTTTTTGAGAATCGTGGTGATGGTGACAGATTTGGTGGGGAGAGGAAGCTGTGAACAATGTGGGATCCAGGAAGGGAAGGTCATTGGTCAACAGTTTGGTGGGAGCATGGTCAAGCAAGCATGACTTGGGCCTCATAAAAGATGAATTTGGAATAATCATGAGAGAAACTAGAGAAAAATGCAAGTCTGGGCTAGCTACGATTTGCCTTGGTGAGCTAGGGTAAGGGAGAGAAACGTTTAGAGGCAGCTGAATCGACTGTCTCAATGGCAAATAAATCCCTGAGGTTCCAGTCGGAGGTAAAGGTGGTGGAGAGGCAGGATAATGCCCTTTGTCGTGAAGAAATGTTCAGAAGGCTTTGTGAGACTTAAGAAAATTTACTTTCATAAGATTGTAATACTTATCCAGCACAGAAACCATGCAAAGGGAAAATATGCCAACATACCTATTAATGAGGAAAGTCACTCATTGAAAGGGTTCAACAGTGACAAATATATATTTCTTTATTTGATTTACTTTTATTTCACTTTTGGCCCCTAATTTTTGAGCATGCCATATGTTGGATGGCATGATTGTGCAGCATGTCATTGCTGTGACATGCTGTGGCATGGAATAGTGAGATATAGTTTCACACCCATACTTCCTCACAGCATGGGTGAGGAATACAGTGAGGAATTCACAGTACCAAATAAAGAAGATGCTGTTTTATCTGGCTGTGTTGGAACACATTATTAAATAAGCTAGATCATGTTTTGCAAATCACTAACTAAAATGGATGCAAATGAGTACAATTATCAAAGAGAGAACAAGTTCCGTGACTTGAAAGACAAGACTAAGATCTACCGCAGTCCAGTTTAGTTTGACTATGTCACCAAATTTTAATCTGTTTATACGCTTAGCAAAAAATGTAAAAGATTGTAAAAGCTTCTGCAACCATCTAAAAAAGGATAACAGTCAGAAAAATAAATGTGGTTCTTTAGGGCAGAATTTTACGCTGCCTGGACCGGCAAGTGGACCTGGAAACGTGTGAAATTGCACGAGAAGGTGTTAGGCGTGCATCCTGACATTATCGCGCACTCGTGCAATATTTTGGCCTGCAGGTGGGAGCACGAATTGGGTGCACGTCTGCTGACAATTAGGAAGTTCATTGAGAAGATGAAAATTGCAATTAACCTGGATTTAACATTGCCCGTGCGATTTTTAAGTCGGCGCAAGTGCATGATAAAAGGGGTCAGGAGCAAAGGCAGGCTGATTTGGTAAGAGTTAATGAGAGTTTGGTGAAGGCTTAGACTGCAGTATTGTGAACGTTTTCATTGCTTTCTTTGGAGATTGTACATCTTGTCTGGGGTTTTCAGGACACTTCACACTTGTGATGTCTTTGAGATTTCCAACCATTTGGCACCTTCCGTCCACGGGTCAGCCCCATTTACATCTCTACCGATGGGTCTTGACTATTCAGCAGGGAGCATCTCCCCTGAGAAAGAAGACAGGGGCACAAGAGAGAGGCCAAAGTGAGAAGAGGCCAGATGATTGCAAGTATCAGCTCAAAGGAGAGGCTCAGACACATGGGGCGGGATTCTCCATTCCGCCGCACCAGATTTCTGGTGAGGCTCGCCCCTGGGATTCTCTGTCTCGTCAGCCGGCCAATGGGTTTTCCCATTGTGGGAAACCCCATGCCGTCAGGAAACCCCTGGTCTGCCAGAGCAACAGAGAATCCCGACAGCGGAGAATCCAGCCCAGGGTATTCAGCGCAAGGAGGAAGGCCCCGCATAAGACAACAATATCTAGCTGCCAGGGTAGACAGGCAACGATTCAACTACCTTGACATAAGAGGTCCAGTGTTGCAAGAGGCTCTGGCTTTCACGGGAAGCCATCTCACCTGTTTGCAAATGAGTGGGCAGGAAGTAGCCTTCAATTGTATGCATGGACAACCAATGCCTGTGACTCTCAAGGTCACCGTTGCATTTAACTTCTATGCCTCTGGATTTTTCCAGGGGTCAATGGGTGACCTTTGCACACAGTTAAGTCAAACTGGTGAATGACGCTTTGTTCAGGTGGATAAGCTCATTCATCCATTTCAGGATGGATCAAGATAGCCAGGCAGTGCAGGCCAGATGCTTTGCTGAAATTACAGGGTTTCCCCGCATCTAGCGTGCCATTGATTGCATCCATGTGGCCATCAAGGGGCCAGCTGGCCAGTCAGGGACCTTTGTCAAAGGGAAGGGGATTCACTCCATGAATGTTTAGATAGTTTGTGACCACAGGACCCAAATTCTACAGGTCTGTGCAAGGTACCTTGGCAGATCCAACACTGCCTACATACTGAGACACTCGCAGGTGCCAACATTGTTCACAACTTCAGCTCACCTCAACGGATGGTTGCTGAGTGACGACCGATATCCCATGAAAAAGTGGCTGATGATACCTCTCGGGCACCCAAGGACAGAGGCAGAGGAAAGATATAATCACTGCCATATCTCCACTAGGGCGATGGTGCAGAGGACAATAGGCCCTTCTAAAACCACGACCACTACCATCTAGAAGGACAAGAGCAGCAGACTCCTGGGAATCCCACCACCTGGAGGTTCTCCTCCAAGTCACTCACCATCCTTCCGAACTTGAAAGTATATAGCCATTCCTTCACTGTCACTTGGTCAAAATCCTGGAACTCTCTCCCTAGAAGCACATTGAGTGTACCTACAATTCAGGGTCTGCAGCGGTTCAAGAGGGTAACTCGCCACCACCTTCTGAAGGGAAACTGTTGATGAGCAATAAATGCTGGCTGAACCAGCGACTCCCAAATCCCGTAATTGAATACAAAACATGTCTACTGAAAATGAGGTTCTGATGCCTGGACTACTCCAGGGCGCCCTGCAATATTTGTAGAGCAAGTGTTTCTCATCGTCGTTGTCTGCTGTGCTCTGCATAATCTTGCTGCCTCTAGGGGGATCCATTGGACCACAAGGATATTGAGGCAGGTAGGTGCATCTGTCTTAGAGAAGGAAACCAATAATGACTGAGATGCAGAGACTAGCAGTGCCCTCCCAGCTGCAGTGTCTTTCGGGTGCTGCCATAATGCAGACCTGTCCGCTGTGCGCGTGTATCACACGTAACATTCTTGCCTTAGAGATTGGGACAGGAGAAATTAGAATAATGTAAGCAAATGGGAAAATGGAAAGATTTGGTGCTGACGTTTCTTCTTAGAGACAGAAAACAGTCAGGTTGTTTTTTATCGTGTGAATCGAAGTTTCAGATTGTCCCAGGGTGAGCTCTTAAATGGGATGGAGACAGGTTTCCTGTCCAATTAAAGGTAGTGGGGGCGGGAATGTGACAGGTTTCAGACACATGGCAGACATCACTGAGGCTGTCCTAAGTGAGAGTGTTTGTCCCAAAACCTGTCACTGCACCAAAGGAACCTGAGGTGGCACAGGGGAGCTGAGGCCCTGCACATGTGGGAGAGGAGGGTTGTCCTCTTCTCCCAGAATGATAAGAGGAGGCACCATACAGGAGCATAATCCCTGCCATTTTACCTTAAATATACAGAGACAGTCGAAAAACAAACTTATAAACCTCAATTACACCATATGTCACATTCAATTGTTTCAATCAAGTGTACAATCAATTTTTGTCAGGTAACGTGTTGCCACTAAATTATATTAAATATGAGTTCAGTTTTCCTTGATTTCACACCTACGTTTTTGCTCTTTTTGTTCCACAAGCAATTTCCTCTCTTCCTGGATGTTTTCCGTATATTATATCAATCATTTAGGTATTGAAAATAGAATATTTTGCATAATTTTGTGAAATAATAACAATCTTCAAGTTGAGTACCAATGATAAAAGGAGTTTGAAATTAATGTTGTAGTCCAGCATTAGTTCTGTAACTTAGCAGTGTTTAGTTCCGTAGTTATCCACGACCGCCAATTATTTTACGACAAGTAGGCAGCACGGTAGCACAAGTGGATAGTACTGTGGCTTCACAGCGCCAGGGTCCCAGATTTGATTCCCCGCTGGGTCACTGTCTGTGCGGATTCTGCACGTTCTCCCCGTGTCTGCGTGGGTTTCCTCCCACAGTCCAAAGACGTGCAGGTTAGGTGGATTGGCCATGCTAAAACTGCCCTTAGTGTCCGAAAAGGTTAGGAAGGGTTATTGGGTTACGGGGATAGAGTGGAAGTGAAGGCTTAAGTGGGTCGGTGCAGACTCGATTAGCCAAATGGCTTCCTTCTGCACTGTATGTTCTATGTTTGTTTATTGTTCTAAGTGATGATGAGACATAAAGCCTTAAGCTAAGGGCTCGATCGAATGGCTTCATTCTGTCCGAATCGGAATGCATCGAGTCGGTTACATCTCACAAGAGGTCTGAGCTCATCAATGCAGGAAATGAAGGAAAGTATGGCCTCGGCGGGCGTTCCTTGCCGAGGCCAAAAAAAAAGTCCAGTTTGATAGCGGGGTCATTCTCAAGGCAGCCGGTGTCGAGAAACACTCTGCTAAATGAGCCCAAATCGTTAAATTGCGATGTAAGTATTGTTAAATATCATGTACGGTGTAGCATCCTCATGTCTGTCTTCAAACAACCTCCATATTATTTCTGTCTGATTTGCTTTCCTGAGATATCCCATGTCAGGACTTAATTGACAAGGCAAGTAACGCTAGCTTGAATTAGGACAAAATGAAAATCAAGTTTTGCTTTAGTTTCTTGGATTTTTTATTTCCCTGACTGATATGTATACTGGTCCTCAGGGCATGAATTGTAAATTCTGTGAATACCTGAATAAAATATTTCATTGCTCCATACTGAACTTTTTAAGAAGAATTACTGCACAGACTCTGCTAGTTTGGTGCTACCTTGCCCTTTTCCAAGCCTCCTCTCCCATTACTGTCATTACTATCAAAGGAATTTTAGTTCCCAACACGTTTAATTATACTTGATATAAGTCTCGCTGCACGAAGCAAAGTACAGGATGATGAAAATGTTTGCCTCATTGCCTTTGGGGTCATGATATGTGCACTTAAGCAGATAAACAGGTTTAACCCCCTGATGCACGATCAATTAAACTCAAAGACGAGGTTGTAACATAACTGAAGGCTTTAATAGACTAGATCTGTTCCCCAGCAGCTTTGGTACAGAATGGCTGCTGGGACGGCACCGGTTCTTATACCCCACCTGTCAGGGCGGAGCTACTACATACCAAACAGCCAATGGTAAACTCCTAGGTTTACCCAATGGTCTACAGCCTCTCAGGTACTGCAATACCTGATAATACCACATTCACCCCCTGTTAAAAAGGAGTCCGGCGGGGGTGGTGGCCAGTGGTTATAATTGCATTTAACATGGTATGATCAGATATGGAGGTACCGTGATACCTCCTTACAGGGTTGTCGAGAATATTTACAAGCGTGGAAGATATATACAGTCAGTGTTCATTTACAGTTACAGTTACAGTGAAGCAATCAGTCAGTCGGGTGGCCTGGTCGTCCTCCTGGATCGTCTGAGCCTCGGTGGTGATTCTGGTGGGGGTCCGGGCGTCTGCGACTCCGGGAGCGTGGCCTCGGCCTCCATGGCAGCTTCGTCACCCCTAGACGGCGCTGGTGGGGCAAACGGTTGACACAAGAGGGGAGCGCCTGTAGGGGGCGTCAGTGGGTGGGAGGGCCTAGGCAGGAGCGGCGGGAGGACTGACCCCCCTGTGAGGTGCTGTGGAGGGGGGGAGGATAATGGTTCGGGTGCGCATGGGTTTCCGGCGGGTGCCAGGTCCCGGAGGGAGACTGTATCTTGCCAGCCGTCAGTGAACGCCACGTAGGCGTACTGGGGGTTAGCGTGCAGCAGGCAGACCCTCTCGACCAATGGGTCCAACTTGTGCGCCCGCACGTGCTTCCGAAGCAGGATGGGTCCGGGTGTCGCTAGCCAGGTTGGGAGCGAGGTCCCGGAGGAGGACTTCCTGGGGAAGACAAGGAGACGTTCATGAGGTGTCTGATTGGTAGTTGTACAGAGCAGCGACCGGATGGCGTGGAGGGCCTCCGTGAGGACTTCCTGCCAGCGGGAGACGGGGAGACTCCTGGACTGTAGGGCCAGTAGAATGGTCTTCCAGACCGTTCCGTTCTCCCTCTCTACCTGCCTGTTTCCCCAGGTGTTGTAACTGGTCGTCCTGCTTGAGGCGATGCCCTTGCTGAGCAGGAATTGACGCAGTTCGTCGTTCATAAAGGAGGACCCCCTATCACTGTGTATGTACGCGGGGAACCCGAACAGTGTAAAGATACCCTGGAGGGCCTTGATGACGGTGTTTGCGGTCATGTCGAGGCAGGGGATGGCGAATGGGAACCGGGAGTACTCGTCAATCACGTTCAGGAAATACGCGTTGCGGTCGGTGGAGGGGAGGGGGCCTTTGAAGTCCATGCTGAGGCGTTCAAAGGGACGGGAAGCCTTTATCAGGTGCTGCCTCTCTGGCCGGTAGAAGTGCGGTTTGCATTACGTGCAGATTTGGCAGTCCCTGGTGACTGTCCTGACCTCCTCGATGGAGTAGGGCAGGTTGCGGGTCTTAATGAAGTGGAAAAAACGAGTGACCCCCGGGTGGCAGAGGTCCTCGTGGAGGGCTCGGAGGCGGTCCACTTGTGCGGTGGCACACGTGCCGCGGGACAGGGCATCGGGAGGCTCGTTTAGCTTCCCAGGACGGTACAAGATCTCGTAGTTGGAGGTGGAGAGTTCTATCCTCCACCGTAAGATCTTGTCGTTCTTTATCTTGCCCCGCTGTGCATTGTCAAACACGAACGCAACCGACCGTTGGTCAGTGAGGAGCGTGAATCTCCTGCCGGCCAGGTAATGCCACCAATGTCGCACAGCTTCTACTATGGCTTGCCCCTCTTTTTCGACCGAGGAATGGCAAATTTCGGAAGCATGGGGGGTACGGGAGAAGAAGGCCACGGGTCTGCCCTCTTGGTTGAGGTGGCGGCCAGAGCTACGTCGGACGCATCGCTCTCGACCTGGAAGGGGAGGGACTCGTCGATGGCGCGCATCGTGGCCTTTGCAATGTCTGCTTTGATGCGGCAGAAGGCCTGGCGGGCCTCCGTCGACAGGTTAGAAGGTTGTGGACTGGATTAGGGGTCGGGCTTTGTCTGCGTAGTTGGGGACCCACTGTGCGTAATAACTGAAAAACCCGAGGCAGCGCCTTGGGGCAGTGAGGGAGGGGGAATTCCATAAGGGGGCGCATGCGTTCAGGGTCGGGGCCTATAACTCCATTTCGCACTACGTAGCCGAGGATGGCTAGGCGGTCGGTGCAAAATAAGCATTTATCCTTATTATACGTTAAGTTAAGGATTTTTACGGTCTGGAGAAATTTCCGGAGGTTGGTGTCATGGTCCTGCTGGTCATGGCCGCAGATGATGACGTTATCCAGATTTGGGAATGTTGCGCGTAAGCCGTATCAGTCAACCATTCGGTCCATCTCGCACTTGAAGACCGAGACCCCATTAGTGACACCAAAGGGAACCCTTAAAAATTAGTAGAGCCGCCCATCTGCTTCGAAGGCAGTGTACTTACGGTCACTAGTGCGGAGGGGTAGCTGATGGTAAGCGGACGTGAGATCCACCGTGGAGAAGACCATGTATTGCGCGATCCTGTTCACCAGGTCAGATATGCGGGGGAGAGTGTACGCATCCAGCTACGTAAACTTGTTGAGGGTCTGACTGTAGTCAATGACCATCCTATGTTTCTCCCCGGTCTTCACCACCACTACTTGAGCTCTCCAGGGGCTGTTACTGGCTTCAATGACCCCTTCCCTCAGTAGCCTTTGGACCTCTTACCTGATGAAGGTCCGGTCCTGGGCAATGTACCGCCTGCTCCTGGTGGCGACGGGTTTGCAATCCGGGGTGAGGTTCGCAAACAAGGAAGGCGGGTAAACCTTAAGGGTCGCGAGGCCGCAGACAGTAAGGGGAGGTATAGGGCCACCGAATTTGAAGGTCGGGCTTTGCAAGTTACATTGGAAGTCCAACCCCAGGAGTGTAGTCGTGCAGAGGTGCGGCAGGACATAAAGGCGGAAATTGTTGAATCTCCTGCCTTGGACAGTGAGGTCTGCTAGGCAGAACCCCTTTATCTTCACCGAGTGTGACCCGGAGGCCAGGGAGATTCTTTGGTTTACAGGGTGGGTAACAAGTGAACAGCGCCTTACCGTGTCAGGGTGTATAAAGCTCTCCGTGCTCCCAGAGTCAATCGGGCAAAACGTCTTGTGGACGCTGATGAACACAGTCGTTGTTGCAGTTGCGAGTGTCCGAGGTCGATTTTGGTCCAGCATCACCGAGGCCAGATGGAGCAGTTGCGGGTTCTGATCGGGCAGCGTGTAGTCGGCCGTGCTGGGGGCCTGAGGCCCCCATCCAAGATGGCATCCCCCATGGATCGCACATGGTGGTCGGGGATGGACAAAATGGCAGCAGGGATGCACAAAATGGTGGCGCCCATCCATCCAGCGTGGTGTCCGAGGGGCAAGATGGCTGCGCCCGTGGGTCAGAGGTGGCCCTAGGATAGGGGGGTGGCGGTGAGTGCTGGCCGCCTGGGGCCCGAGGGGAAGATTGCCGCGGCGCTCCGGAGTCGCTGGAGACCGTGGCCATGGCTCGTACTTGGCAGAACCCCACAAAATGGCCCTTCTTGCCGCACTGTTTGCAGGTGGAGGTGCGGCCCGGGCAGCGCATGCGGCGGGGGGATGCTTCGCCTGCCCGCAGAAGAAACATTGGGGTCCGACGGAGTTAGCGGGCCGTCTTACAGCGCAGGCCTGAGGGGACACTGGGAAGGTCAGTGTGGCTGCCGCTGCGGGATGCCACGCAGCCCAGGGGGTCGCCGCGCGGTTGGGCGCATAGGACTGCGCGTTTCTGGAGGCAACATCCATGGACCCTGCCAGGGCCCGTGCCTCTCTCAGTCCCAGGGTGTCCTTTTCTAAGAGTCTGAGGCGGATCTCTGAGGCGCTCATACCTGCTACGAAGGCATCCCGGATTAGAAGTTCCATTTGCGGGCAGCCACAGTTTCTGCCCAGCACCAGTAGCGCACGGTAGAAGTCCTCCAGCAATTCCCCGGGGCTTTGCCGTCTAGTTGCGAGCGGGTGACTTGCGTAGACCTGGTTTACAGGGCGGATATAATGTCCTTTTAACAGTTCGATCGCAGCATCGTAGTCCTCTGCCTCCTCGATGAGGGTGAAAATTCCAGGGCTTACTCTAGAGTGCAGGAGATGCAGTTTTTGTTCTCCTGAGGGGGTGCCACTGGCCGTCTGGAGGTAGCCTTTAAAACACGCCAGCCAGTGCTTAAATATCGCCGCCGAGTTCTCCGCGTGGGGGCTGAGTTGTAGACACTCCGGCTTGATTCGGAGATCCATTCTTTCAGCTTAAGAGTAGTCTGTTAAATTGATGCACAATCAATTAAACTCAAAGACAAAGTTGTAACATAACTGAAGGTTTTAATAGACTAGATCTGTTCCCCAGCAGCTTCGGTACAGAATGAAGGCTGCTGGGACGGCGCCAGTTCTTACACCCGCCTGTCAGGGCGGAGCTACATACCAAACAGCCAATGGTAAACTCCTAGGTTTACCCAATGGTCTACAGCCTCTCGGGTACTGCAATACCTGATAATACCACACACCCTTCCAAAGTATTGTACATCTAACAATTAAACACTCCCTAAGTACTGCAGTATTCAAGAGAATGTCAGTCTAGCTTTTTGTGCTTTTGAGCTCATCTGATGCTGAAATCATAACCTTCTGACTTGAAATGAGAGTGAAACTGACTTAAGTCATGATAACACCCTCTTTGATGGTCACGAGTTTTTAATTTTGTCAGTTACGGCTGCTAGTGTGAGATTGCAATCATTTTGATTTGAAACTGAGCTGCCCTCGCAAGATGTGTAAGTGTTGGGAGAGATGGGAAATCATGTCAGTATTTATTTATGGGACAAACTCTGAGATAAGGTTGGAACTGCTTTTATCCGTAAAAACTGGGAATTCACAGCTAAGCTTAATTAAGACTGTTTTCTATTGATTCAGTTCTCTGTATGCTTTTACTTGGGGTAAAATAAAAGGAGCTTCAAGACTATTAATTTGAAACATTTAAAAAAACTTATGAACAAATCCCAAATGGATTCTTTGAAGTGAATGTAATATTTTGATGCAGTATTGGACAAAAGCTTTCATGTTGCTTTATTCAATGTAACAGCCCTTGGATCAGAGTATTGGCAATCTGCCAAGGGCCTTCTAGAAGACAAATCATGGGGTAAAATGTGAATGTTTTAACGCTGGGTTATGAAGCTCTATAATATCCTACTCTTGGTTTATTTTTGCCCATGGGATTTGATACAAAAGAACTTTGAATGAAATTGCTATCAACTGGAATTGGATATTGGATCTCCTGATAAGACATGTTCATCAGTGAGTAGCTGAGCCATGCTGACTAAATTTGATGCATATTTTACATTATGTTACCTGATTACAATCGGGCCTATGGCAGAGTTGTTGCAATTGACCTCAGTGTCCTGAATTAACAATTGAATCAAAAAATTATCTTGGGTCTCCTACCCCTAAACTTGATCCTGTCACTACTGCTGGAGTACACACATGTGCATGACAGTAGTGCTGGGCTGCTGTCATCTCTGCTAGGGCCAATGTTAGTATAAAAATCAGAAGGAGAATGTTTTAGAAACATAGAAAATAGGTGCAGGAGTAGACCATTCGGCCCTTCAAGCCTGCACCACACCTGTTTTATCACACATTGGGCGCGATTCTCCCAAAACATTTCCAAGTGTGGTCTCCGGCAGCTAACGAAATGTGATTCCCGCTGGGTGGGTCGGGGCGATCCAGGTCGCAGTCCTCTGACAGTGAGCCATTTTTTTGGAGGAAGCATATTTTGCACCAGCATTTAGAGGTGCACGTCCTAAACATGCCAGCAAGCTCGACTTCAGAGAGATCAGGGCGTCATTAAAGGGTGCCCCAATCTCAAAATGAGCAGAAAGGCTCCCTAACCTCCTACATACAGTGTAACCCCTCTCCCCCCCCCCCCCCCCCCGCCACAAACAAAGGGAACACCTCTAAATCTTGCCAACAGAGGGGCAAGCTCCCCACCGAACACTAAATACTCATGTCACCGCCCCCACACCACGCAGACATCAGGGTGACTCAATCCCCCCCCATCCTCGCTGGCATCAATTCCACCCACTGCCCAAGTATCATTGGCATCATTCCCCTACCCCCACCATGTCCCTGACGATTTGGGGCCCACAATGGCCTCCAGTCCCACCGGGTGGCCATCGCGCCTGATCTCCATTTGGGGAGACCAGTAATGATTCACGCTGGCTTCATGTTGCAAGGGTGGATCGGAGAATACCAGGGGTTGGGAAACTCCGGCTTCAAACTGTCCCGGCATATTTAAATGAGGATTTAAATATGCTAATCTGGCCCATACCCAGTGAGGGAGTGAACCAGATTACGTCAGCTATAGTGGGCTGGAAGCATCGTGCCCAGCACAAATCCCATTTCGAACCTCTCCCAGAATTCCCCCAACCATAGAGGGATTTGCGCGAGGCGCTACATGGCTGGGGAATCGCCCCCATGAGCACAAATCCTAATATCGCAATTCAGAACTCTTGGGACTGTATACTTCAATGTAGAAAAATTAAAACAATTCTGTTTCTGTTTAGTGTTCTTTTTGAATTCTTTACTCTTTAGCTCGCCTAGACCCCTCTCTTCTATCATCATGCCACCTTTCACATCTTCACTCTCCATAATATCTTCCATATTTCCGACCCCATTCTTTCTGTTCTCCTTGGCTTTCCTACTCTTTTGTTGCCATCCCAGGCTTGATTCCCTCTTCGATAAACAGACGACTTCCCTCTGGCCTCTCAGCATCTGTAAAAATGCTCAGGGAAGTTGTGAGCTCTGGCTCATTATGAGCAGCAACTCCAGTTCCACCATCCCACTCTCTCATTGACCTTCCTGCCCAGTGTACCCATTAGAAGCTAACCATGCCAATATTTTTCCTGTCCACACGTGTGTACTTGCCCGTGGATTAGCTCTCAACACCCCTCAAGAATGTCCGTTCACTTGTAAACCAGGCAATGGCCATCCGTGAACTTGTTGGGGATGATTGCATCAACATCCTGGCTTTAATGGAAACCCATCTGACTTTGGAGAGGAAATGAAGGTTGCAGACAGGATGGTACTTTACAAGGCGGGTGACGTCATGTGTTGGGTTTTCGAGGAGAGAGGTGTTGATGACAGATTTAAAGGGGAGTGTTTTGTCACCATCACTTCAACTGGAGCATAGCCAATTAAACCTGGAACTCCCTCCCTAACAGCACTTCAAAAAGGTAGTTCATCACCACTTTCACAAGGGCAATGAGCGGTGGACAATAAATGCTGTCCGAGCCAGTGATGGCTAAATCCCATGAATGAATAAAATAAAACACTGGTTCCATTAGTTGGAGGTGCAAGCGTTCCAGTGGGAAATCCTTGTAATTCTATTATCAACTTCAAGTGCCACCTTCCTCCAGCAATTATTACCAACATCTCAAAATGTCCTTATCTATCATTTTCATTACCATTCACGTTCGGCATTCTGAAAGCACCTCTGGTCTAAATGGCCCGACCCCGTTGGCAAAATCAGGAACCCAACATGGCTTGGTGAGAAGCCAATAAGAACCACTTACGGCCAATCTCCATACAGTTAACAGGAATGACCCCCCAATCTAACGGCCTCCTGTGATCTAACCACCTCCCCAGCAAGTGGTCCTCTGGGGACCCTGGGTCCGGAGGGCCACGGCCCACTTTCTGGAAGCAGATGCCTCACTGTGCCACCCTGTTCAGGAGCCTGACTGTGAGACGCGCCATTGTCAAGGGGGTGGAACTCCGAGCAGATGGTAGCCACTGTCGCCACTCCATAGGCCCCCTCCTCCCAGTCAGTGTCCAGTGGGCTCTGGGGGTCGCCTCAAGACAGAGGGGCAGCTGGAGCGAGCCCCGGCTCTGCCAGCCCTGGTGACTCCCCGATGTCTGCAACATGGTATCGTTGCCCTCGGCGATGCTCCTCGGTGCCTGGGACATGCTCTGGAGGGCTCTGACATGCCACCCGAGACTGGGACATGCTCCACGGTGTCTCAGAAAGATTCACCCAATGAGTCAGACATGCTGTCAAGGCACTCAGCCATGGCCGTTACTGACTGCGCCATGCCTTGGACACCTCCACTCATGCTGCAGATGTCGTACACCAGACTCTCCACTCAGTCGCCACCCAGCAGTGTTGGCCTCGGTGCCACTCATTGCCGGCACTATCTCTTGCGCCCGTAACGTCTGGGACTCCTCCAATCAGCTATGGAGCTGCTGGAGTGTCGCTGACATCCCCATCTGAATATCACAGCCTCATCCTAGCATCTGCATCTGCTCCAGGTAACCTGGTCCAGAGGCCCAGCTTCTGAATGGGACCCAGCTGGGTCCTGGAATCCAGCAGACCTATGACTGCTGTCTCGCCTGGGCGTTCCTGCCTCCATCTAATGTGCTTCAGCAACTGTGTGGTGTTTATCAGACTGTGCCCCAGAAGCCTGGCCACCACTGTTGCCCACCGAGGTGTGTGTCTCTGTGCTGGTGGAAGTTCCGCAAATATGGTGGTCTCCTCGGAGCTCCTTCCGAGCTGTTCTCATAGGAGGCAGAGTGGTGGAGGGACAACCACCCCGGATGGGCCGGCACCGTCGAATGGAGATCCTGCAGGATAATGGACATGTGTTCAGGGGGAGGGATGGATCATTCTGTATGGCATTAACAACTCGTGTGTGGCAGGTCATCTGGGTAACTGCCGGTGATCCTCACCCTTGTGCCATATGCCCACCATTACGTCGGTGACTGATCTGTCCTCGGCCACCCCCTGCGATCTCCAGAGCCTGTTCCTCATAGGGGGTGAAGACTCTGATGACTGGCACCCTGCCGCCCGTCTGTTCCCTCTCTCGTCTGTTGTGGGCCAACATCTCCTGTGGGGACACACACGGGAAATCGTGAGCCACACGTTTCATTCATCGCAGAGGGAGGTAGGGGGCAGCAGAGAGGAGGTGCAGGAGGTGTGGCGTGGGCAGCACTGCTGTACATAGGTGGGCTGGGGCACGGTATGGTGCTGGGTGGAGGCATACCAGATGCATGGTCATGGGGGGGGACGGCGCTCAGGGGCCGGTGCCAACCCATCCATGCGGCCCAGTGGAGATTGTTGATCTGGGTGCCAGTCCTGCAGGTGATGCCCCCCGAGCAGATGGCCGTTGCCACCTACTCTCAGGCAACATCGTGACGGACCCTTGCAGAAGGAGCGATCACAATATGGTGGAATTTAAAATACAGATGGGGGGTAAGAAGGTCAAATCAAACACAAGTTTTTTGTGCTTAAACAAAGGAGATTACAATGGGATGAGAGAAGAGGTGAAATAGTTGAGGAACAGTGGAGAACCTTCCAAGTGATTTTTCACAGTTCTCAGCAAAGGTTTATACCAACAAAAAGGAAGGACAGTAGAAAGAGGGAATATCGACAGTGGATATCTAAGGAAATAAGGGAGAGTATCAAATTGAAGGAAAAACATACAAAGTGGCAAAGATTAGTGGTGGACTAGAGGATTGGGAAATCTTTAGGGGGCAACAGAAAGGTACTAAAAAGCTATAAAGAAGAGTAAGATAGATTATAAGAGTAAGCTTGCTCATAATATAAAAACCGATAGTAAAAGTTTCTGCAAATATATAAAACAAAAAAGACTGGCTTCGGTAAATATTGGTCCTTCAGAGGATGAGAAGGGAGGTTTAATAATGGGAGATGAGGAAATCGCTGAGGAACTGAACAGGTTTTTTGGGTCGGTCTTCACAGTGGAAGACACAAATAACATGCCAGTGACTGATGGAAATGAGGCTCTGACAGATGAGGACCTTGAGAAGATTGTTATCACCAAGGAGGTAATGATGGGCAAGCGAATGGGGCTAAAGGTAGACAAGTCTCCTAGCCCTGATGGAATGTATCCCAGGGTACTAAAACAGTTGGCGAGGGAAATTGCAAATGCACTAGTGATAATTTACCAAAATTCACTAGACTCTGGGGTGGTCCCGGCGAATTGGAAATTAGCAAACGTGACACTACTGTTTAAAAAAGGTGGTGGGCAGAAAGTGGGTAATTATAGGCCAGTTAGCTTAACTTTGGTAGTATGGAAGATGAACATAGAACATAGAAAATACAGCACAGAACAGGCCCTTCGGCCCACGATGTTGTGCCGAACCTTTGTCCTAGATTAATCATAGATTATCATTGAATTTACAGTGCAGAAGGAGGCCATTCGGCCCTTTGAGTCTGCACCGGCTCTTGGAAAGAGCACCCTACCCAAACTCAACACCTCTACCCAACACCAAGGGCAATTTTGGACATTAAGGGCAATTTATCATTGGCCAATTCACCTAACCTACACATCTTTGGACTGTGGGAGGAAACCGGAGCACCCGGAGGAAACCCACACAGACACGGGGAGGACATGCAGACTCCGCACAGAGTGACCCAAGCCGGAATCGAACCTGGGACCCTGGAGCTGTGAAGCAATTGTGCTATCCACAATGCTACCGTGCTGCCCTTGAGAACAAATAAATCTACACTATATCATTTTACCGTAATCCATGTACCTATCCAATAGCTGCTTGAAGGTTCCTAATGTTTCCGACTCAACTACTTCCACAGGCAGTGCATTCCATGCCCCCACTACTCTCTGGGTAAAGAACCTACCTCTGATATCCCTCCTATATCTTCCACCTTTCACCTTAAATTTATGTCCCCTTGTAATGGTTTGTTCCACCCGGGGAAAAAGTCTCTGACTGTCTACTCTATCTATTCCCCTGATCATCTTATAAACCTCTATCAAGTCGCCCCTCATCCTTCTCCGTTCTAATGAGAAAAGGCCTAGCACCCTCAACCTTTGCTCGTAAGACCTACTCTCCATTCCAGGCAACATCCTGGTAAATCTTCTTTGCACCTTTTCCAAAGCTTCCACATCCTTCCTAAAATGAGGCGACCAGAACTGTACACAGTACTCCAAATGTGGCCTTACCAAAGTTTTGTATAGCTGCATCATCACCTCACGGCTCTTAAATTCAATCCCTCTGTTAATGAACGCGAGCACACCATAGGCCTTCTTCACAGCTCTACCCACTTGAGTGGCAACTTTCAAAGATGTATGAACATAGACCCCAAGATCTCTCTGCTCCTCCACATTGCCAAGAACTCTACCGTTAACCCTGTATTCCGCATTCATATTTGTCCTTCCAAAATGGACAACCTCACACTTTTCAGGGTTAAACTCCATCTGCCACTTCTCAGCCCAGCTCTGCATCCTATCTATGTCCCTTTGCAGCCGACAACAGCCCTCCTTACTATCCACAACTCCACCAATCTTCGTATCGTCTGCAAATTTACTGACCCACCCTTCAACTCCCTCATCCAAGTCATTAATGAAAATCACAAACAGCAGAGGACCCAGAACTGATCCCTGCGGTACGCTACTGGTAACTGGGATCCAGGCTGAATATTTGCCATCCAAAGATGCTGGAATCTATCATCAAGGAAGAAATAGCGAGGCATCTGGATGGAAATTGTCCCATTGGACAGATGCAGCATGGGTTCATAAAGGGCAGGTCGTGCTAACTAACTTAGTGGAATTTTTTGAGGACATCACCTGTGCAGTAGATAACGGGGAGCCAATGGATGTGGCATATCTGGATTTCCAGAAAGCTTTTGACAAGGTGCTACACAAAAGGTTGCTGCATAAGATAATGATGCATGGCGTTAAGGGTAAAGTAATAGCATGGATAGAGGATTGGTTAATTAATAGAAAGCAAAGAGTGGGGATTAATGGGTGTTTCTCTGGTTGGCAATCAGTGAGTGGTCCCTCAGGGATCAGTGTTGGGCCCACAATTGTTTACCAATTTACATAGATGATTTGGAGTTGGGAACCAAGGGCAATGTGTCCAAGTTTGCAGACTACACTAAGATGAGTGGTAAAGCAAAAAGTGCAGAGGATACGGAAGTCTGCAAAGGGATTTGGATAGGCTAAGTGAATGGGCTAGGGTCTGGAAGGTGGAATACAATGTTGACAAATGTGAGGTTATCCATTTTGGTAGGAATAACAGCAAAAGGGATTATTATTTAAATGATAAAATATTAAAACATGCTGCTGTGCAGAGAGACCTGGGTGTCCTACTGCATGAGTCGCAAAAAGTTGGTTTACAGGTGCAACAGGTGATTAAGAAAGCGAATGGAGTTTTGTTCTTCATTGCTAGTGGGTTGGAGTTTAAGACTAGGGAGGTTATGCTGCAATTGTATAAGGTGTTAGTGAGGCCACACCTGGATATTGTGTTCAGTTTTGGTCTCCTTACCTGAGAAAGGACGTATTGGCACTGGAGGGTGTGCAGAGGAGATTCACTAGGTTAATCCAGAGTTGAGGGTGTTGGATTACGAGGAGAGGTTGAATAGACTGGGATGCACTTGTTGAAATTATGAAGGGAATAAATAGGATAGATGCGGGCAGGTTGTTTCCACTGGTGGGTGAAAGCAGAACTAGGGGGCATAGCCTCAAAATAAGGGAAAGTAGATTTTGGGCTGAGTTTAGGAGGAACTTCTTCACCCAAAGGGTTGTGAATCTATGGAATTCCCTGCCCAGTGAAGCAATTGAGGCTCCTTCATTAAATATTTTCAAGATAAAGATAGATAGTTTTTTGAAGAATGAAGGAATTAAGGGTTATGGTGTTCGGGCGGGAAAGTGGAGCTGAGTCCACAAAAGATCAGCCATGATCTCATTGAATGGCTCGAAGGGCCAGGTGGCCTACCCCTGCTCCTAGTTCTTATGTTCTTAACACTGGCTGCAATATGGCTGACCCTCCGAGTCTCTCGGTGGAACTGAGCATCCCAGCTGGACTCGACCCCGTCCAACAAACTGGCCAGCTCAGCATCCCCAAATGGTACCAAATATTCAGCTTCTTAGTTAGAAAAATGGCAAATGGGCAGCAAAAACAGTATATAGTATAGTCTCCAATCTACCTTGCAATCACATCCAACTCTGGCACCACATGCATGAAGCTAATAATAAGTAAATGGTACAGCAATGTCTTTTGTTAGGAAGAGTATTGTATTACATGCTTCTATGTACATCAGGACTGGCACAAGCCTTGTAAAAATGAACAGCTGTTCTCAGAGTTGCTGTATACGATTTTTACAAAAATATATTTTATTCAGGAATTTGCAGAAACAAACAACAAACAAAACAAATGAAAGCAGAAATAAAATTATACAATGTAATAAATAACCAAGATCCACTCCCCCTCCTCCAGCCCTGCCTTCCCCATTTTAAACCCCTCTCCCTCCCCCTCTGCTGACACCTCAATCCTCCTTGAAGAATCAATGAACAGCTTCCACCACTGAGCGAACCCATCAACCGACCCCCTCAAGATGAATTTGACCTTCTCCAGCCTCAGGAATTCTGCCAGGTCACTCATTCACATTCCCCTGCTTTTGGCGGCTCCGAGTCCCTCCACCCAAGCAAAATCCGTCTCTGGGCTATCAGGATGCAAAGGCCAAAACATCGGCCTCGCTCGCCTCTAGGATTCCCGGGTCTTCTGACACCCCAAATATCACTACCTATGGAGTCGGGGCCACCTTTACCCCCAACATCTTGGACATTACGTCCGCAAAGCCCTCCAAAACCCCTTCAGCTTTGGATATGCCCAAAATATGTGGAGATGATTCGCGGGCCTCCCTGCGCACCGCCCACACCTACTCTCTCAAAGAACCTATGCACCCTCGCCACCGCCATATGCACCCTGTGGACTTTAATTGAATAAGACTGAGCATCGCACATGACGAGGACGCATACACCCCCCGCAGAGCCTCCCATGTCCCGGCTCCCACCAGGGCACTCTCCCAATCCTTCAGCTCCTTGTAGACCTCGGACACCTTCCCCTCCCCTATCCCCTCCCTCATCAACATCTTATGTTGCCGCGCCCAGGGCGGCAACCCGGGAAAGGACGGCACCTCTCACCTCACAAAATCCAGGACCTGCAAGTACCTGAAACCATTCCTGCTGGGCAGCTCCTCCAGGTCCTCTAATTTCGCAAAGCTGCCCCCTACGAACAGATCCCCAAATCGCTTAATCCCTGCCTGCCGCTACACTCGAAACCTCGCATCTAGCCCCCCTAGTGCTGATCATTGATTATCACAGATCAGTGCCCACAATGAGGCACACAGCCTCGCATGGTATCTCCACTGCCCCCATACCCTCAAGGCCGACACAACCTCTGAGCTTATGGAGTACGTGGCCGGTGAGAACTGCAGAGGCACCATTAGCAATGCCCTCAAGCTCCTTCCCTGACAAGAGGCCGCCTCCATCTGCCCTCATCGCGACCCCTCCCCCACTACTCATTTACTAACCATAGCCATATTTGTCGTCCAGTAGTTATTCATAATATTCGGCAACACCCCCTGACTGCAAAAAAAAACTTTTGACCCGTACAATCCTCGAGATCAGCACATTAACCTTCTTAACGAACAACTTTGGGACAAAGATTAGGAGGTTCTGGAATATTAATAGGAATCTTAGCAGCATCATCATCTTCACTGTCTGCACCCATCCTGCCAATGACGGTGGCAGCACATCCCATCTCTTAAAATCCCCTTCATCTGCTCTACCAGCCGAGTCAAATTTAACTTATGTAACTGTACGCAACCCAGCATCACCCGAATGCCCAAGTATCTAAAGCTCGCCCCCACTTGAACGGCAACTCCCCTAACCTCCTCTCCTGCCCTCTGGTCTCAATCGGGAACACCTCACTCTGTCCCATGTTCAATTTGTACCCGGAGAACTGGCCAAAGTCCTCAAAATACTATATGCCCCGATTGCCACCCAATGGGTCCGAAATATGTAACAATAGGTTGCCCGCGTACAGCGAAACCCTGTGCTCAACGTCCCCGCTGAATCCCTCCTGTACTTCGACGCTCGAAGCACCATTGCCAATGGCTCTATCGCCAAGGCAAAAAGCAACGGGGAGACTGGGAACCCCTGCCTTGTCCCACGTTGCAGCCCGAAATATCATGAGCTCTAATGGTTCGTCTGCACACTTGCGACCATCGCCCTGTACAGCAACCGGACCCAGTCCACAAACCCTTATCCGAACCGCCCCAACACTTCCCACAGATACCTCCACTACAGTCGGTCGAAAGCCTTCTCCACGTCCATCACCACTGCCACCTCCACTTCCTGCCCCTCGGAGGGCATCATAATCACATTAAGCAGCGTCCTCAAATTTGCTGACAACTGTCTCCCTTTTACAAACCCCGTTTGGTCCTTACCTATCACTCCCGGGACTCAGTCCTCAATTCGTGAAGCCGACACCTTCGCCAACAATTTAGCGTCCACATTCAACAATGACACCGGATGGTATGATCCATACTGCTCCGGATCCTTATCCTTTTTCAATATCCGGGAGATGGATGCCTGTGACCATGTAGGGGGAGTTCCCCCCCCCCTCTCCCTAGCCTCATTTCATGCCCTCACCAACAACGGCACAAGGTCCCTCCCCCAAACCTTTTATAAAACTTCACCAGGAACCCACCCGGGCCCAGGGCCTTCCCTGCCTGCATCGCCCAATACTCTCCATCACCTCCCTCAACCCAATCGGGGTCCTCAATCCCTGCACCATCCCTTCGTCCATCCTGGGAAACTCCAACCAGTCCAGTGACTGCAGCATTCCCTCACCCCCATCCACCCCCCCCTCCACCCCCGCCCCGGCTGGGGGCTCCGACTCATACAACCTCCTATTAAAAAGCCTCAAACATCCCATTCACCCCCACTAGGTCCAACACCACCCTTCCCGTCCCGTCTTTCACTCTACCAATCTCCCTCACTGCCTCTTGCTTCCCCAGCTGGAGGGCCAACATCCTGCTTGCCTTCTCCCTGTGCTCATATATTGCCACCCTGCGCCTCCACGACTACCCCACTGCCTTCCCCGTGGACACCAATCAGAACTCTATCTGGTGCTTCTGCCATTCCCTCAACCACCCTGCCTCTGGGGCCTCCGAATACCACTGTCCACCCTCAGAATCTCTTCCACCAGCCTTGCAATCTCCGCCCATTCTGCCTTTTCCCTGTGTGCCCGAATCAAAATAAACTCCCCCGAACCTTGAGTGCCTCCCACAGCATGGCAGCCTTTACTGTCCCCGTATTGTTCAGCTCCACGTACCCCAAATGGCAAGTCTCACCCGCTCACACACCTCCTCACCCGCCAACAGCCCCACATCCAGCCTCCACTGTGGATGCTGCCCCCCCTCGCCCGCTCCCCCGGTCCACTCGCATATCCACACAGTGCGGCGCGTGGTCTGAGACCACAATCGCCGAATACTCCCAAGTCGACCACGCCTGCCCGCAACGCCTTGCCCACCACAAAAAAGTCAATCCGGGAGAACACCCTGTGCACATGGGAGAAATATGAAAATGCGTCCTCGGCCTCCCAAATCTCCACGGGTCCACCCCCCCAAACGCTCCCTAAACCCCTTCAGCTCCATCGCCGCTGTCGACCTCGGGCTCGACCAGTCCAAACTTGGCTCAGTGACTGTTTTATAAACCCCCCCCCCCACCCATGATCAACTGGTGCGAGTCCAGGTCGGGGATCTTCCCCAGCACCCGCCTCATAAAATCCACAATTAGGGGCATAAACATTTACGAAGATCACCGGCATCCCCTCCAGCTTCCCGCTCACCATCACAAACCCCCCCCCCGAATCAGCCACAATGTTCCCCACCTCGAACGCCAGTACCGCTTATTCACCAGCATCGCCATCCCCCTCGTCTTCATGTCCAGTCCTGAATGGAACACCTGCCTTGCCCACCCTTTCCTCAAACTTGTCTGGTCCCCAATCTTTAAATGCGTCTCTTGTAAAAAAGCCATGTTTGCCTTCAGACTCATCAGGTGCCCGAACACAAGTGACCGTTTGACCGGCCCATTCAGCCCCTTCACGTCCCATGTGACCAACCTGGTTCGGGGGTTCCCCGCCCCCCCTCCCTGACGATCAATCATTTCGCTTTTTGGGCCTGCCCCATGTTACACGACCCTCCCACTCACCCTTGGATGTCCACCGCCATCACTCCTTTTCCCACTGCGTCACAACAATCAGATCCTTGTCAGCATCCCCCAAACAAAACAACAGCCCCATCCCCCTCCCCTGCGCCTACCTCCTGACCACCCCTCAGTGTGCTCCTGTCAACTAGCCCACCTAGTTAGCATGGCAGCCCCCCTCCCAAGGCCTCCAAACCCCCTACCTCCGAATTCCCCCCCCCGCCCCCACCGTCCCACACTCCCCCAAGAAACAAAAAAGTTGCACTCACTCTTGATGCTTCCTAAACACCCTGCCACCAAACCCACCAAAACCTTTCAAAGGGGGAAAAGTTTTCCAAGAACAACAAAAAAAGCCTCACAACTCCTCCGAAGTTCAATGTCCTCCTTCTCCTGCCAGTACATTGTCCCTCAGAAACTCCATCGCCTCCCCCGGATACTAAAAGAGTATTCTCGATTCTGGAAAGTCACCCAGAGGCGGGCCGGGTACAGCACCCCGAATTTCACCTCTTTCTTGAAGAGGGCACCCTTGAACTGGCTGAAACCGGCCCTACTCTTCGCCAGATCTGCGCCCAGGTCTTGATACACGCGCAGCTCGTTTCCTTCCCAGGTGCACCACCTTGTCTGACTCGCCCACTGAAGAATCTTCTCTTTGTCCAAGAAGAGGTGCAACTATACCACCATTGCCCTTGGCGGCTCGCCTGCCTGTGGCCTCCTCATCAGCACCCGGCCAACCTCCAGAGGCTGGTCGAAGACCCCTCCTCCTTCAGCTTCTCCAACATTTTGGCCACATACGTGCTGGCGTCAGCTCTTTCAATGCCTTCGGGCATCCCCACGATCCTCATTTGGCCTTCTGGAGCGGTTCTCCAGGTCCTCCACCTTCTCCTTCAGCCTCTTTTGGGTCTCTTGCTTCAGCCTCTTTTGGGTCTCTTGCTTCAGCCTTTTTTGGGTCTCTTGCATCACCCCCACCTCGGCCACCAAAGAAGCGAGCTGCTCCTCGTACTCCTCCACCACCTCCTCCACTTTATGGATCGCCCGGCCCGGGGACTCCAGCTTTTGCTCCACTCTCTCAATACCTGCTTTGAGCGGCTCCACTACCTTGGCCAGGTCCTCCACGGCCTCCCTCCTCTGTAGACTGAACTTACTGTTTAAAAAGTCCACCAGCTGCTCCGTTGACAACGGGGCAGCAGAACAGGCCCTTTGCCCTCTGCCATCTTAACCTGTGGTGCACCACAAAGACTCTCCTTCTCCAACAGCTCCCTTTTTCTTGACCCATTCCTAGTTCATGGATCCATCCACTAGCCACACCAGAGGAG
Source organism: Scyliorhinus torazame (assembly GCF_047496885.1). Taxonomy (NCBI): domain Eukaryota; kingdom Metazoa; phylum Chordata; class Chondrichthyes; order Carcharhiniformes; family Scyliorhinidae; genus Scyliorhinus; species Scyliorhinus torazame. The sequence goes on along the minus strand of NC_092717.1, from coordinate 148,397,187 downwards.
ATACACCTTCTCCTGGCACTCCTACATCTCTTTCCATCCAAACCTTTCACCCCTCAGACTGGGAAATGAACGAAAAATTCCACCTTGAGCAGGAACTACCAAATGTGCGGCCGCTCACTCCTTGGCTGGCACCGGAAGTTCGCAGTATGTGATATTAAGAAGATGTGTGTACCATTCCAAAAATTGGCATGACCAATACCTTTCAACTTTGAAGAACTTGGATTTCAAAGATTCACAACTATTGATCAAACACTTCATGACAGAATTTCACTCTTCCCCACCCCCCACCTCAATTAGGTTCATTGTGGGGAGGGTACATTAAATTGAATGGACTGGATTCCCCCCAGGAACCCGCCTACCCAAACGCAGGCACAATTTCACACTTGGGCAGGCAGGACCTCAGGCAGAAAACCCACCTTTTCACCTATTAAGGCCCACCCAGCTCAATCTTTAGGCTGGTGGGAGCAGATGAGGGTAGGTTGGGAAACAGAAAAAATCTCGGTTGGGAAGGGTACGCCACAAGCTGAAGGCCTCTTCAGAGTGGGAGAGCCCATCCTCCTGGAATCTCACCTCCAGGTCTTCCTCTTCCCTGGCCTACACCCCAAAGGTACGGCCACCCCCCTCCCAGCCCCCAAAACCCCCGTCCCCAACAGATCCGGAACTTAGATCTAGGAAGAACTGCAACTGGCTACTGCAACGCTGTGCCTGGCTGGGTTGGAGAACTATTGGCCAATCTGATTGCGAGAGATTCCACCCACTGCCAATCAACACTCGGTGAGTGTTAAAAGACAGTGGACTGCCAAGAGTCAGCCATAGCACATTACAGCCGACTGTTGGGATTGTAAGCATCGAACTTTATTTAAACATGGAAAAGAGCCAGACAAGGCAAAGGTTATTTTCACCACAGTGATATAATATGATTTATTTCACCACATCGTGTGATTGCAAACAAATGAAAAAGGCTGGCAAGATATCTTTCCACAAAGACATTGTCCGCTTAAATGTTTAAGCTGTAAAATCATAAACGGCTATATGCATTTTTGACATTTGAAGTGAAGCATGTGGACAGAGTAGGCTATTTTTAGCATGTTCTCGTGACAGAATCAATACTAATACCAGCCTGTGCAAAATCCCTGAAGTCCAGGCACTGTAGAACTGGAAGACTGTTATTAGTAATAAAAGCCATGGGCACAGAAACCACTAAACAGTAAAGTATTCACCACACAGATGAAGCAGAGATTTAAAAATAATTGTTTTAATAATGTAAGTTTGCAATTAAGTTTTACTTTTTTTTGTATCCCAGTAAACAGCACTAAATTGTTTTTCTAAACTGCTCTTCAATTTGTACTGTTCTGCTGCTATAAATACCTCAGGAACAAAACTGATTTGATTTGTTTGAGACAGGCATATGCTTTGTTATATTGGCAATAGCCCTATGCTGGAGACTTCAGGGTCTAATTTTTAAAAAACTATTTATAGCTCGGTTACTTGGTGTTAATTAAGTGGATCATTTTAACTGCAACCCTTAATTTATTTTGTGTTTGCGCTGCATAGTAAGCCTTGTTTGTATCTATTTCAGCTCTATCTTTATTTCACCCCTGTGTGGTTGACAAAGAAACCCATGTATCTGCATCATAATTACTTTAAATATTGCCACAAGAATAGTAAGTAGTTGCTAATCAGATCATGACCCATTCAGAGTCAAAATTTGGGTGTTGTGGTGAAGAGATACTGGGTCACTTTCACTTCAGTGGAGAAATCTTTGACTCATGTCACATAGACCTACTTAAAGAAGACAAATGCATTTTGTTTGGTTGGCGATTACCATGCAAGGTTGCATTTTAGTCTTTTCGGTCTGCGCAATAACAGTGCTTTTCAATTTAGGAAGGCAGTTTTCAGAAAGCTTAACTCTTTCCTCAGCCAGAATATTTTGCAATCGCGTGAATATGAAACGCTCATAGTTGAAATGCACATTTTAACATGCAAGCTTAAACCCAATTTTTAATGTTCTAGTGGAACTTTGCACTAGCAACCCTTGGCGCGGCACCATTAATCATAGAATCATAGAATTTATAGGACAGAAGTAGGCCATTCGGCTCATCAAGTCTGCACCGGCCCTTGGAAAGAGCACCCCACACAAGCCCACACCTCCACCCTATCCCCGTAATCCTACTCAACCTTTTTGAACACTAAGGGCAATTTAGCATGGCTAATCCTGCACATCTTTGGACTGCAGGAGGAAACCGGAGGAAATCCACGCACACAAGGGGAGAACGTGCAGACTCTGCACGGACAGTGACCCAAGCCAGGAATCGAACCTGGGACTCTGGAGCTGTGAAGCAACTGTGCTAACTACTGTGTTACTGTGCCGGCCCCACAGTGCTGCCGTGCCACCCTAATTATGACCAAACAGCTAGAGTTCTTAAACCCAAAAATATTGGGGTGCAGCTTCCACTTCAGGAATTATCAGTGATCAAGTGCAAATTACCCTCCCAAATTGCACTAGTTTTGAGAATTGTTTTTCTCAATTTTTTTCCCAAACTCATTTGCACATTGTCAAACCTATAATTCTGCCATGAACCAGAACAATCGAAGAATGTTTTGGAATTTTAGAAATAATTTACATTAAGTAGATATATTTTAGAATGCCATTTGATTAATACAGTTTATATAGGATTAGACCGGTTATATAGCACAGAAACAGGACGTTCATCCCAACCATTCCATACTGGTGTTTAGTTTCCACGAGAGCTTCCTCCCATCTTTTCTTATCTAAATCTACCACCGTAACCACCATTTATTTCTTTGTCTCTTAAATGCTTCCCTGGCTTCTCCTTAAGTGCATCAAAATTATTCATTTAAACCATTCCCAGTGGCAGTGAGTTCTACATTCCCATCGCTCTTTGGATAAAGAAGTTTCTTCTGAATCCCCTGTTGGATTTCTTGGTGACTATCTCATACTGATGGCCTCTAATTATGCACGTCTCCACAAAGAAAATATTCTCACCATATTTATCTGAACGAAACTTTCACCATTTTAAAGACCTCTATTAGATCATTCCTCAGCTTTTTCTTTCCAACAGCTGGCCTTTCAATCCTTTCCTGACCCACGCATTTCTGGTATCATCCTTGGACATAGCCCTCTCCAATGCCTCTCTGTCCTTTCGTAATGCTGTGGCGAGAACTGCATGCAATGTGGCCTAGCCAAGGTTTGATCCAGGTTTAGCACAACTCCCTGACTTTTATGTAAATAAAAAGAGCATGTTGAAATAGATTTACCACAAAAATCAAGCATTTTAGTAAGTGTGTACACACAACCATTTAATTATACAACTGTAGAATAACCAGTTTCATAGTAAATAAAATAGATTATATTCAAAAGTTTTCAACAAGGTTCCTTATGTCCTTAGGCCCAAAATAAACAGCCAGCTTAATGTTAAGAACCTCCTTGAAGGCCCACAAATGACCACAATTAATGGAAACTTTCAATGATAATGAATTTGGTCTGGAAATATGGCAAGTTGTGGGTAGGGCTAGTTTCTAGCGCAGTACTTTTTAAACTAATGCAAAAGATTGTGGAAACTGGATTGGTCCTTGAAATGTTGCTGTTTTCTGTGGTGGTTACCATTTCCAGGCAGATTGCAGGGGAAAAAAGGCAGCACAGCCTAACAGAAACTCCAGGCCAAATTGTTGGACTTTAATCTGCCAACAATAACAATGTTTTATGAGAAAGCTATTATGTATATTGGTAAGACATTAATAGTTTCCTACATTAATCAGAAAACAATGAGTTGACTGGTCAGAAATCTTTGAACCCTCATCAGCTAAAGGTGAGGTCCCAGCGGACTGGAGAATGGCCAATGTTGTTCCTTTGTTTAAGAAGGGTAGCAACGATAATCCAGGAAATTATAGACGGGTGAGCCTTACGTCAGTGGTAGGAAAATATTGGAGAAGATTTTTAGGGACAGGATTTACTCACATTTGGAAACAAATGGATTCATTAGCGGTAGGCAGCATGGTTTTGTGAAATGGAGTTTGTATCTCGCTAATTTGTTCAAGCTTTTTGAGGAAGTGATAAAGATGATTGATGAAGGAAGGAAGTGGTATTGTCTACATGGACTTCAATAAAGCCTCTGACAAGGTCCCTCATGGCAGACTGGTGCAAAAGGTGGAGTGACACGGGATCAGAGGTGAGCTGGCAAGATAGATACAGAACTGGCTAGGTCATAGATGACAGAGGATAGCAGTAGAAGGATGCTTTTCTGAATGAAAAGCTGTGACTAGTGGTGTTCAGGAGGGATCAGTGCTGGGCTCTTTGTTGTTCATAGTACATATAAATGATTTGGAGGAAAACGTAGCCTGTCTGATTAGTAAGTTTGCAGAACTCACAAAGATTTGGTGGAGTTGAGGATAGTGAAGAGGATTGTCAGAGGAATCAGCAGGATATAGATCGGTTGGAGACTTGGGCGCACAACAGGCAGATGGAATTTAATCCAGACAAATGTGAGGCAATGCATTTTGTAAGATCTAATGCTGGTGGGAATAATGCAGTTAATGGCAGAATCCTTCGGAGTATTGACAGGCAGTGAGATCTGGGCATACAGGTCCACAGATAACTGAAAGTGACAACGCAGGTGGATAGGGTAGTCAAGAAGACATGCAGCTTGCCTGCCTTCATCAGTCGGGTCATTGAGTATAAAAATTGGCAAGTAATGCTGCAGCTGTACAGAACCTTAGGCCACATTTGGAAAATTGCATACTATTTTGGTCGCCACACTACTAGAAGGATGTGGATGCTTTGGAGAGGGTACAGAAGAGGTTTACCGGGATGTTGGTAATGGAAGGTATTAGCTATGAGGAGAAGTTGGATAAAGTCAAACTGTTTTCACTGGAACGACGGAGGTTGAGGGCCGACCTGATAGAGGTTTACAAAATTATGAGTGGCATGGCAGAGTGGATAGTCAGAATGCTTTTTTCCAGGGTGGTAAAGTCAATTACTAGGAGACATAGGTTTAAGGTGCAAGGTGGAAAGTTTAGAGGAGATGTGCGAGGCACTTTATTTACACAAAGGGTGGTGAGTGCCTGGAATGCGCTGCCAGGGGATGTGATGAATGCAGATATTGTAGCGATGTTTAAGAGGCATCTTGACAAATACATGAATAGGATGTGAATAGAGGGATATGGACCCCAGAAGTGCAAAAGGTTTCAGTTTAGACCTGGATACAAAACTGGCTAGGTCACAGAAGGCAGAGAGTAGCAATGGAAGGGTGCTTTTCTGATTGGAGGGCTGTGACTAGTGGTGTTCCGCAGGGGTCAGTGATGGGACCTTTGCTGTTCGTAGTATATATAAATGGAGGAAAATGTAACTGGTCTGATTAGTAAGTTTGCGGACGACACAAAGGTTGGTAGAATTGTGGATAGCGATGAGGACTTCAGAGGATACAGCAGGATTTAGATTGTTTGGAGACTTGGGCGGAGAGATGGCAGATGGAGTTTAATCCGGACAAATGTGAGGTAATGCATTTTGGAAGGTCTAATACAGGTAGGGAATATACAGTGAATGGTAGAACCCTCAAGAGTATTGACAGCCGGAGAGATCTAGGTGTACAGGTCCACAGGTCACTGAAAGTGACAACGCAGGTGGAGAAGGTAGTCAAGAAGGCATACGGCATGCTTGCCTTCATTGGCCGGGGCATTGAGTATAAAAATTGGTAAGTCATGTTGCAGCTGTATAGAAACTTAGTTAGGCCACACTTGGAGTATAGTGTTCAATTATGTTCGTCACACTACCAGAAGGATGTAGAGGCTTTGGAGAGGGTGCAGAAGAGATTTACCAGGATATTACCTGGTATGGAGGGCAATTAGCTATGAGGAGAGGCTGAATAAACTCGGTTTGTTCTCACTAGAACGACAGAGGTTGACTGCGACCTGATAGAGGTCTACAAAATTATGAGGGGCATAGACAGAGTGGATAGTCAGAGGCTTTTTCCCAGGGAAGAGGGGTCAATTACCAGGGGGCAAAGGTTTCAGGTTTGAGGGGCAATGTTTAGAGATGTACGAGGCAAGTTTTTTACACAGAGGGTAGTGGGTGCCTGGAACTCGCTGCCGAAGGAGGTGGTGGAAGCAGGGACGATAGTGATGTTTAAGGGGCGTGGGATGGGAATAGAGGGATACAGACCCCAGAAGTGTAGACGATTTTAGTTTAGACGGGCAGTATGGTCGGCGCAGGCTTGGAGGGTCGAAGGGCCTGTTCCTGTGCTGTACTTTTCTTTGTTCTTTGTTCTTAGACAGGCATCACGATCGTCGCAGGCTTGCAGATCCTGTGCTGTAATGTTCTTTCTTCGTTGGTCACAGATTTCTTTCCAATAAACATAAAACACTGAAGACTTATATGTCAGAAAGGAGTAGCACTCTTTTTGAACTGATTCTTTTCTTACATATAATTATTTTTCTTTGTGTGTATTTGGTACATAAAGATTTATTTTTCCGCATTTATTTCTGAAGCCTGCAGCTGCAGTTCACTCATTTAATTAGACCCTACACAGCTCACATCAGTGTTGGTGTTCCCTGGATATGTCTATAACAAGCAGACCGCATTCCCTGCCCAGCTGCAAGTACATATCATGTGGAGCCAATGAGACCATCTGATGCTCAAAACAAAATGCTGCCTCTGAGCAGCTTTCGTGATTATTAGCGTGATGTCGGAATTCTAAACTAGTGAAACCAAATTGATTCAAAATCTTCTTTTCGAGAAAGATTTTCTCTGCAGTTGATGCAAAATATGGTTAAAAATAATCGACAGGTTTCCAAGCCATTTCACAACTGTTCACTGCCTTCCTATGTTCACATTGAAATGCATTCAAAAGAAGGTTGTCTTGGGGTCTGCAAAGTGGATAGAATAGTTACATTAATTTGCAAGATGTATGTGAAATAGCATGATATTTCTTTGTGTTTTGATCAATAATCATTATGCTCCTGTTAATTAATTGAACTGAGGTATCATTACACCATGTTTCAAATGCACTGTATCAGATACTCCATAAATTTTGAAGCTTTTATGCCAATATGATGGTATAAAATAATATTTTTTTAAATAGACTTTACAATGAGCCAGCTGAAGACATCTTATCAGCTATAAATCTGAAATGCCCACAGCTAAGGAGGGTGTTCAAATCTGAAATTTAGACACCCAGGTCTGGATTAATATTCTTAGTTAATATTTTCATAGTAGAAATTAAATCAAGATCTATGGATACACAAAGCTGATTGACAACTTGCCAAATAATATTGTAGCTGTTGTTGAGACCCCTTTAAGAAATATACCACCTGAAAAATGTATGTCTTTTAAAAATTATATTTATCCTCCAATTTTTTTGCATCGGTTTCACAGAGTCATAGTTGCTGTATCCTGTACAGTCAGCTTCCTAGAATTTTTCAGTGCTATTCTTGAACTGGTACAAGTAGGATTTTAAAAAATGGATGACTTTATTTCTTACTTTCTAATCCCCATCTGAGAAAAGCTTGTCCTTCCCCTTAGAATGTTCCTCACAGTAAAAAGCTAAGACTGGATGCTAAACAAGTGGGTGCAGGTGTTTAAACCTGAAACCTACTGCTCTTTGAGATTCTGTTGATGCTTTGTTGATATTCACTGGGTGTTTTGTCCGAGCAACTGAAAAAGAAATTCATCCTTCATTCCAAGACAGAAATTTTGTGATAGGACAAGTAAAGGGAGAGTTCTAAAAGCAGCCAGCTGACTGAACATGTTGTAGGCTTTATGCTCTACTGATCCACAAGAATGTGAAACAATACAAGGTGGCAATAAGATCTCCACAAAGCTGAAGAGTTGGTACCATGTACTGATGCAAGCATTGAATCACAAGCATTTAGCGGGTGGTGAAGATCAAGGAGAAAGGGAAGTGGAGTTGGGAGGGGAGATCAATTGGGGAGTATGGAGTGAGGCACTGCGTAGGGCAAACGGGACTTCCTCTTGTGCAAGGATGACCCTGATACAGTTTAAGGTGGTGCACAGGGTGCATATGACTCGGGCGAGAATGAGTGAGTTCTTTCAGAGGTAGCAGATGAGTGTGAGAGGTGTGGGTGGGAATCACATGCATATGTTTTGGGGTTGTGAAAAATGGGGAAGATTCTGGGCGGGAGTGTTCGCGGTCTTAGCCAGGATAGTGGAGGAGAAGGGGGACCTGGACCCTGAGGTGGCGATATTTGGGATATCAGAGAAGCTGGAGCTCATGGAGAGGAGGAAGGCCGATGTCTTGGTCTTCGCCTCTCTGATTGCATGCCGGTAAGTTTTACTGGAGTTGTGGTCAGTGTATGAGGAGCTGTTTGTCGCAGGGGGGAGGGTGAAAAAGGGAAAACATTTGTACAGACTGTATAGTTGATTGCTGGGTATGTTTCCCGGGGTGTTTATTTGCTGTAACCTGTTTTGATACATATTTGTAACAAAATACAATTTTTTTGAAAAAGAACTACAAGCGTGTGCTGAAGGTCTTACAACTGTTTTCAGTTAATTGCAGTTGTTTGAAAGTGAAATATAGGGCTTGAGTGAACTAAATGGGAACAAAGTCCTATTGCAAGCACGTTTAGACACGTGTTTCCCTACACTTGCAGTGCCGAGATTTTAAAATGGCATCTCAATCTCTGGAGCCCCCCCCCCCCCCCCAAAAGCCCCAACTCAGTATGAAAGGGCCCCCGGGGAACCCCACACCGTCCCAACACCTGTGCAGGGCACCCCTAGCCTGATTGCCGCCGTGCAAAAAATCCCAGCTTGACACCTTGGCAGTGTTAACCTGGCACCATGGCAGTGCGCCTGACAGCTGGCAGTGTCACCTGAGCACCTTGCCATTACCAGGCTGGCAGTGCCAGGGTGTCACCCTGCCCAGAGGGAAAGCACCTGGGGTCCTCCGATCCCTTGAGAGACCCCCATGACTGCCATTCTGCCTAGTCCCCGCTTGTGGATACCAGTACTGAATGGCGCTCGCCGGAGCTCTCAGAGGCAAAGGGAATAGATCCCAAAACCTCGGTTGCCTTGGGAAATTGCTTATTAAAGTGAGATGAGCTGTCTCACTCTAAATGCAGTTTTGCCAAAAAGTGATCCCGCCCACGAGATCACGTTAGCTCTCACGGGGCATTGTGAGTCAGGTAGATCCGGGTTCTATCGCCAAGTTGCGCCATGGCGTGCTACCTGTCAAGCGTACCGTGGCCGTTCGATTTTGCCCATAACTTCAGACAAATAGGGTGAGATCTTCTGGCTGTTCACGCTGGCGGAATCTTCCGGTCCCGTTGACGGCGTACACCTTCCGCGGGTTTCCCAGCGGCGCGGGATGGATTCAATGAGAAATCCCATTGACAGCGGCAAAATCTTTCAGTCCCGCTGATAGCGCACTCCTGCCACGGGTTTCCCAGCGGCGTGGGATGGATTCAATGGGAAAGTCCATTGACAGCGGCAGGGCCAAAAGATCTCGCTGTTGGCCAATGCCGGGCCTCCTCACGCCACCAAGAATCACGCTGCAGGGAGGCCAGTGAACCTCACCCATAATCACTTGTCTTTGTTATCAGAGGAGCATATATAAAATAATTGTCATTTCCTTTCTAATATTAATTACAAATATTAGCAGAGTGATTTTTTTTCTTTTAAATTTAATTGAATTAAACTCGGGCAAATTATCTTTGAAAAAACATGCAGTCCATTGCACAGATTACTACCCAGGCAGTGAAAATGAAATCTATCCCACTGATGCGCTTTACATCTTTCTATATATTTACAAACTAATCATTGATGGTCCAGGCAAAAAAACATTTTTGAATTATCTTTTCTCAAAAAACTGTTAGAAGCTATTCAAAATCATTGTACCATTTTGCTATCTGTTGGAGAGAGAGCAAGTCAGTCTGTTTAAGGTTCTGAGAATGAGGATTTTGCCCATCGAAGTGTCAATCACCAAGGGCTTAAAGAGTAGGCAGATCTTTAGACTGATGGCAAAGCTCATGTCTTTCATTGTCAATTAATCTAAAATGTCCAGTTGTCAACATTGATAGATATGGTCTTTTTTCATGACAAAACTGACATCCTTCCCAGATTCATTCCATTAATTAGAAGCTACAAAATCATGCGTAATCAAGCAGTTTCATTGTCAGCATCGCCAATGTTGCCCAGGATCATTCAATCACCCCTTGAATCGCTTTTTTAAAAGGTTATTCATTCATGGAAAGTGGGCATTGATGGCTAGGCCAGCATTTATTCCCCATCCCTAATTGTCCTTGAGAAGGTGGTGAATCTGCCTTCTTGAACTGCTGTAGTCCTAACTGCTGTTAGGAAGGGAGTTCCAGGATTTTGACCCAACAAAAGTAAAAGAATGGCAATATAGTTCCACGTCAGGGTGGTGTGTGATCTGGAAGGGATTTTTTGGGGTGGTGTTCCCATGCATCTGCTACCCTTGTCCTTCTAGATGGTAGAGGTCATAGATTTGGAAGGTGCTGTATTACTATCCCAGCTGATGTTACTACTGGACAAGTCGGATCCCAGAATGAAACATGGCTGATAAGTCCTAACTTTTATTTTAGAAACCATGAAGGATAGTTACTGAACACGTTCACATGAGTCTGCTAAGGTACTTTTAACACAAAGAATAAAATGTCGAATAAAAAGAAAAGTGAACTATATTAAACTAGATAAAAAATTTGGAAAAACGTAAATACAAACCCCAGCATATGATTCAAATCACACTGTTCCTTCACCCCAACCATACCTTTACAGATACACAAAAATTTATAAAGATAAACAATTTACAATATGTATCTTATAATCTAATATTCAGAGTAAGTATGCAATACAATGGAACTACAGGTGAATTGTGCTCAGACACACATTCCAAAACAAATGATGGATGCGACCAAAGCAGACACCGTGGGTTTCTAATCAATCCGTCCTGACACTTGTTACACCATGAACCAGGTGGTCTCGCTGAAACTCTTTCATTCCCACAATGACCTCCAATTTCCATGCTCAAAGAACTTGCCTTGGAATTATCACCCAAACGCTGCTTCAACAAGGATCCACATCCCGGGTTTTAATCTCGCCTTCCGATGTTCCTTTCCTCTGGTCTTTGTGTCCATCAAGCCTTGACCTTTGAAGCACACGCACAGGTATTTGGCTGTGTAAAACAGAACACTAAAGCTTCAAAGGTCCGCACTAAGGAGTCACCAACCTTCAGCTGTCTCCTCTGATGTTCTGACTTCTCTCAAATATGCTTTGCTTCAAGTTTACTTTCCGTGGTTTTACCCGAGTTTACCCTTTTAACTTTACTTAATGGGACCTGTTTCTGATTCCCGTCCTTGTCCCTTATCTTAGACTTCCTTCTGGGACCTCCTTTGGTCCATGACCTGGTTTGGGACCTTCTCCCTGTCCACCTCCCATGTTCACCTCCTTGGGCCACCTGCTCTGCAGTTTCATGCTTTTCACTTTTTCTCCTTACCCTCCCATCCCCAAGAGTGCATTTTCATCTCAGGCAGGGTGCTGCAGTACTGCTTAAAGCCACTGCAGCGCTATGCCTGGCCAAGTTGAAGAGCTGTTGGTAAGATTGGTTGACAGCTCTCACGGTGGGACTTCCTTCCAGCGCTGGATGGAAGTTCTGCCCACTGCCAATCAACACTCAAGTAAATGTTAAATGGAAGCGGGAGTTCGAGAGTCAGAGGCTGCGCGTTAGGCGCTGACTCTCGGGATGGCGAGCACCGATCTCTAACCATCCTTAAAATTCTACTCATGGAATCAAATAATGGTTACAGCACAGAAGAATGCCATTTGACATCTTGTGTCCATGATGGCTCTCTGTAAGATTAACTCATCCAGTTCCACTTGACACTTGTTCCCTGCAGTCCTGCATTGTTTTTCTCTTCAGGCAATTATCCAATACCCTTTTGAAAGATTCAGTCTAAGTCTATCCTCTTTCAGTCAGTGCATTTCAAATCAACACCATTCGCAGCATCATAAAGATTTTCATCATGTTTTCTTGACTTCTTTTGCCTATCAACTTAAATCAATGTTTTCTGGTTCTCAACCTTTCTGCCAATAGGAACAGTTTCTCCCTGAATGCTCTGTCCAGACCTATCATGATTTTGAACACCTCGCTTGATTTTTTTCTTCACTAAAAAGAGCAGTCCCAGCTTCTCATCCCATTTTTGGGAATCTTTTCTGCAGCCTCTCAAGATATCGTCACATCCTTCCAAAAGTATGATGCCCAGCATTGGACACAATACTCTCATTGGAGCTGAGCTAATGTTTCATTGAGCTTCACTATAATCTCCTTTCTTTTGTATTCTATGCCTCTATTGAGAAATATGCCTTATGCCTTATTCAAACTTTTTTTCAACTTTCCCTGCAGATTTACCCCTAGGTTCTTCAGCCCCTGTACCCATTTAGAATTCTTTCCTTTATTCTATACTGTCTCTCTTTATTCTTCCTCCCAAAATTGAATCATTTCACTCTTCTATGCATTTAATTTCATTTGTCACATGTCAACCCATTCCATAAACCTGCCTGGATTTCTGGATTTTGTTTATTGTCACGTGTACTGAGGTACAGTGAAAAATATTTTTCTGCGAGCAGCTCAACAGATCATTCAGTACAATAAAATAAAATAAAAGAAAATACATAATAGTGCAAAACAAGGTACACCTATGTCCTCTTGAGGTCTGTGTCTATCCTCACAGTTCATGATACTTCCAAGTTTTGTGTCATCTGCAAATTTTGAAATCGTGCCTTGCACACCCAAATCTGGGTCTAGACATAAGAAAAACTTTTTCGAAGCTCTTGAACATCCATCCACCTGCTTGACACCTCTCCTCATTCCTATATTTTTGATTCAATATATATATTGTGATCTCATTAAACCTCTGAAGCAGCTTGAGATATTTTCTACATTAAAGGTGCAATAGAAATGCAACTTGTCATTGAATCAAAAATATCTAATTTAATTTCATTAAAATACATAATTCCAAACACAATTAAAGTACATAATTCCAAACAAATTTCATGACAAATGCTTTCCTTCACTGTGTGGGACTTCAAATTCAAATAAGGCTGCATTTTCATGCTACAAAAAGTGAGAGGCATGCTATTTTCAAAAGTGAGAGACTTGGATGATCCATCATTTGCTCCGAAAGGTCCTTGTCAGAACCCTGCACCAGGCAAAGGTGAATGAATGAGGGAATCCATTAGCGAGGACCGATCTGAACTGAGTTGTGGAATCTAATTTTGGGTTGATCCTTATACTCTGCTAGTGGCCTTCTTCCATCCACAAACAAATATGAGAGCTCACTAGACAGAGCAGTGCACAGCAGTTGGTGGTTCCACTTCAAGAAGAAGAAAAATAAGAATGTACTATGGGGAAAAGGCAGAGAATTTGCTTTATAACTTTTGTCATACAGCAAAACCGACATCCAAACAACCCTGACATATGGCTATCCATCCAGGTCCACAGTAAGTCAGGCACAGATTAAAAGGCATCAAACAATGTAGAATGAAGTAACTTAAGCAGCCCATCACCTCACATTTTATCTGCCCTATCTGGCTACACAATATATGTTGACTCCAAACAATGAAAGAAAGGCTTCTGAGTCTACAGAAGGAAAATAAGCAGTACTAATCTGCCATTGTCATCGCTTTTTGCAAGAGCAGCAGAACCCACCCAAGTTCCATTTGTTGTTTCTGTGCTTTGCATCAAAGAGAGGGTCATCAAAAGTAGAAACGTTTGAGTAAGGCAATAGGTTATGATGGTAAGACAATGGTCCTCCGACGTGGTTGTCAAAGAAAAGCAAAATATTGTGAATTCTGGAAATCTGAAATTAAAAAAAGAAAATGCTGAAAAGACTCACCAGGTCTGGCAGCATCTGTGAAGAGAGAAACAGAGTTAATGTTTTGAGTCATATGGAAACCCCATTATGTAATTGGCGGGGTGGGGACAATCTCAACAAAAAAGCCGTTTTGGGAATCTTGCTGGATTCTCCACCCCCTCCAACCTTCCCACCCACTAAAAACAGGGGTGGAAAATCCCCTCAGATTAGTTAAAATGCTTGACTGGACAGTTGAATTGTCTATACACACAGACAAGATCAGAGGCTAGTTTTGATGTATTGAAACTATAATAATAATAATATTTTATTGTCACACATATGAAATTACTGTGAAAAGCCCCAAGTCGCCACATTCCGGCGCCTGATCGGGTAAGCCGGCACGGGAATTGGACCTGCGCTGCTGGCCTTGTTCTGCATTACAAACCAGATGTCTAGCCCATTGAGCTAAACCGGCCCATATGTACTATGATGAAACATGCTACAACAGCGGATGTTTTAAGGACAAATAAAACAATTTTAAAAATTAAGTATGGAGACATGTTTGCTAAAGCTCTCGCCTTCGGAGTCCCGACATGAAAATCATCATTTTAATTGACGCTTCTCTTGGGTTTCATGATTGGGCAGTACTTGCTGAATACTCCTGTGTGCACAAATAGCTACACTCATCCAATTTAAGATAATCTGTCAAACTCGTAATTTGGCTCATTTACACTCGCTAGAAGCAGCGTTCATATGCAGGGATCAGTTCTCTGAGTATGGATTGGATTGGATTTGTTTATTGTCACGTGTACCGAGGTACAGTGGAAAGTATTTTTCTGCGAGCAGCTCAACAGATCATTAAGTACATGAAAAGAAAAGGAAATAAAAGAAAATACATAATAGGGCAAGACAAGGTACACAAAGTAACTACATAAGCAACAGTAAGAAGTTTTACAACACCAGGTTAAAGTCCAACAGGTTTGTTTCGATGTCACTAGCTTTCGGAGCGCTGCTCCTTCCTCAGGTGAATTGTTCATCTGAGGAAGGAGCAGCGCTCCGAAAGCTAGTGACATCGAAACAAACCTGTTGGACTTTAACCTGGTGTTGTAAAACTTCTTACTGTGCTTAGCCCAGTCCAACGCCGGCATCTGTACATAAGCAATGGCACAGATGAAGCATACAGGGGTGTAGAGTTAATGAGGTCAGTCCATAAGAGGGTCGTTTAGGAGTCTGGTAACAGCAGGGGAGAAGCTGTTTGTGAGTCTGTTCATGCGTGTTCTCAGACTTCTGTACCTCCTGCCCGATGGAAGAAGTTGGAAGAGTGAGTAAGCCGGGTGGGAGGGGTCTTTGAGTATGCTGCCCGCTTTCCCCAGGCAGCAGCAGGTGTAGATGGAGTCAATGGATGGGAGGCAGATTTGTGTGATGGACTGGGCTGTGTTCACGACTCTCTGAAGTTTCTTGCGGTCCTGGGCCGAGCAGTTGCCATACCAGGCTGTGATGCAGCCAGATAGGATGCTGTTCAAACAGGCATATGATAGGAATATGTTCAAACCTTGCTTTTTTGACTTACCCAGGAGTTTTCGGAGCCTCTAGATCCTCATTGCTTTCTCCAGGGTGGCGCATTGATCAATCCACTCACTTGCCTATTAATCAGCTTCCTTTTCTTATGATTATTTGAAATTTAGAATTATTTGTCTTAATGAATGCAGTACAAAAAGCAATCTGTCCCTCAGCAAATTGGAACATTTGCACAAAGAGATTATTGGAGGTCCTAGAAGAGGGACACCTTCTCAGAAGATGCAAAATCATTTTTTTTCTCTTCCACTTTTCCTCAATTTGTTTTGAAATATTGTTTGTGTGTGATAAAGTTTTCATTTACAGCAAAAAAGGCAAATCTGTTCATGGTGTGTTTATTAATGTTAAGGACATTTCAGTGAAAGGCATTAAATAATTAAACACCTTGAGCACATATAAGGAGAGTCATCTGGGACAATCGATGTCGGTTAGAAAAAGAGGCAGACGTTTGTAATTTTGCATTCTGTAAATGAATCAAAAGACCATAAGACATAGGAGCAGAATTAGGTCACTTGACCCATTGAGTAAACTCTGCCATTCAGTCATGGCTGATATTTTTCTCATCCCCATTCTCCCTATAACCCTTTATCCCCTATTAATCAAGACATTTAGTGTCTTAAAGACACTCCGTGATTTGGCCTCCACAGCCTTCTGTGGCAAAGAGTTCCACAGATTCACCACCTCCAGCTGAAGAAATTCCTCCTCATCTCAGTTTTAAAGGATCGTCCCTTTAGTCTGAGGTTGTGCCCTCTGGTTCTAGTTTTTCTACGAGTGGAAACATCCTCTCCGCATCCACTCTATCCAGGCCTCGCGGTATCCTGTATGTTTCAATAAGATCCTCCCTCATCCTTCTAAACTCCAACGAGTACAGACCCAGAATCCTCAACCGCTCCTCATATGACAAGCTCTTAATTCCAGGGATCATTCTTGTGAACCTCCTCTGGACCCTTTCCAAGGCCAGCACATCCTTCCTTAGATACGCGGCCCAAAACTGCTCACAATACTCCAAATGGGGTCTGATCAGAGCCTTATACAGCCTCAGAGGTACATCCCTGCTCTTGTGTTCCAGTCCCCAGTCCTCCCAACATGAATGCTAACATTGCATTTCCCGTCCTAACTGTCGTTTGAACCTGCACGCTTTAAGAGACCCTTAAGAGAACCTTGAACGAGGCGTCCTAAGTCCCTTTGTGCTTCTGATTTCCGAAGCATTGCCCCTAGTTTAAAGCCCTATCTACAGCCTTAATTATGCGATTCGCCAGGACTCTGGTCCCAACATGATTCAGATGAAGACCACCCCATCGGAACAGGTCCCCTCTTCCCCAGTACTGGTGCCAAAGTCCCATGAATTCAAACCCATTTCTCCCACACCACTCTTTGAGCCACGCATTTAGCTCATTAATCTTACTGACCCTATGCTAACTAGCTCGTGGCTCAGGTAGTAATCCAGAGATTATTACCTTTTTGCTTCTGCATTTTAATTTACCTCCTAGCTGTTCATACTCCCTTAGCAGAACCTCTGTCTGTTCTACCTATGTCGTTGGTACCTACGTGGACCACGACAACTGGATCTTTACCCTCCCACTCCAAGTTCCTCTGCAGCCCAGATGAGATATCCCAACCCGAGCACTAGGCAAGCAACACACTTTGGGATTCTTGATCCTGGTCACAGAGAAAGTAATAATAAAAAATTGAATATGATGGAAAAGATTGGTTTAGTTCCTCCTTCACCCAACTTACATCAGAATAAATTGACAATGATTAAGGGCAGACTATGTGCCTAATAGACAGCTTTAGCACATCATGTATTTTAAAATGTGCAAGTGTGTGTGCGTTATGTTATATGAATATTTTTCTATAATTTTAACTATTTAAAATACAGGATAAAATCTAAGCCAGGGTTCTCCGATCAGGAGTCAAAGTGCTCCCACCAGTGGAAAGTCAGGACTGGTCTCTGTTGGCACCAGGAGTGCCCCCGCATGCCATTTTGTTTCATGGTATTCAGAATTTCTTTTGTAATAGAGCTTTCCGTGCCATTCAATGGCATGCCAGGATCTGTGCTGCAACTGAGAGGGGAGAAACCTAATCTCTCAGACAGGTCTCGCAACTAACAGCACGCTCCAATCTCAATTAGCTGCTGCAGCCCCCCCACCTCCACTTCCTCACCCATCTGGATAGCAGGCAGGCACCATCCCGCCCTAATCGCTGGCAAGGCCCATCATTCTCCCCCCACCCCAGCTCCCCCTTCAGATCCCTCCCGATCGCCTTTCAGACCCTATCCCTTAGCAGTGCCAATTTGGCACCTTGCAATCTGGTGGGTGGCAAGCACCCTCCCACCAATTTCTGCCAGAGTACCGAGGGGATCCTTCATGGAAGTTTGGGGTCAAAGAGACTTGTCATGGACTGAAGAGGCTCAGGTCAGGGGTCTTCCCTGGGATGGGGCTCCTTTGGCTGCTCTCCCCATCTACAGCCTTTACACCCATTCAACAATTAGTCAGTATGTAATCACTGACTCACAGAAAAATACAGTGCAGGATAATAATAATCTTTATTGTCACAAGTAGGCTTACTTGCAATGAAGCTACAGTGAAAAGCTCCCAGTTGCCACATTCCGGCGCCTGTTCGGATACACAGAGGGAGAATTCAGAATGTCCAATTCACCTAACAAGCACATCTTTCGGAACTTGTGGGAGGAAATCAGAGCACCTGGAGGAAACCCACACAGCTATAGGGAGAACGTACAGACTCCGCACAGACAGTGGCCCAAGGCGGGAATCGAATTTGGGACCCTGACGCTGTGAAGCAACAGTGCTAACCACTGTGCTCCTGTGTTTGGCCCATCGAGTCTGCACTGGCGCATGAAAGGCACCTGATCTGCCAATCCTAATCCCGTTTGCCAACACTTGGCCCATAGACTTGAATGTTATGATGTGCGAAGTGCTTATCCAGGTACTTGTTAAAGAATGTGAGGCAACCCGCCTCTACCACCCTCCCAGGCAGTGCATTCCAGACTCACCACCCTCTGGATAAAAATATTTTTCCTCAAATCGCCCCTGAACCTCCCGCCCCTCATCTTGAACTTGTGCCCCCTAGTAACCGACCCTTCAACTAAGGGGAACAGCTGTTCCCTGTACACCCTGTCCATGCCCCTCATAGTCTTGTGCACCTTGATCAGGTCCCCCCCCCAAAGTCTTCTCTGCTCCAGCGAAAACAACCCAAGCCTATCCAACCTCTCTTCATAACTAAAATGTTCTATCCCAGGCAACATCCTGGTGAAACGCTTCTGCCCCCACTCCAGTGCAATCACATCCTTCCTATAATGTGGCGACCAAAACTGCACACAGTACTTCAGCTGTGGCCTCACCAATGTTCTATATAACTCCAACATATGACGTCCTTGCTTGTGTAATCTATGCCACGGTTGATAAAGGCAAGTGTACCATATGCCTTTTTCACCACCCTATTAACCTGCCCTTCTGCCTTCAGACATCTATTTACAAACATGCCAAGATCTTTTTGTTTCTCAGGACTTTCCAGTGTGGTGCCATTCATTGAATATTTCCTTGTCAAATTGCTCCTTCCAAAGTGTAACACCTCACTCTTTTCAGGATTAAATTCCAACGGCCACTTTTCTGCCCATTTGACCATATATTCCTGTAACGCAAGACTCTCAGCCTCACTGTTAACCACCCGGCCTATCTTTGTGTCATCCGCAAACTTATTTATCCTACCTCCCACATAATCATCTAAGTCATTTATATAAATAATGAATAATAGAGGACCCAGCATAGATCCCTGTGGTACACCACTGGACACTGCCTTCCAGTCACTAAACAGCCGTCTGTCATCACCCTCTGTTTCCTACAGCTCAGCCGGCTTTGAATCCACCTTATCAAGTTCCCATGTATTCTATGTATCTTTATAAGTCTCCCATGTGGGACCTTGTCAGATGCTTTGCTGAAATCCATGTAAACTATATCAACTGCACTACCGTCATCTACACACTTAGTCACGTGCTCACAAAATTCAATCAAATTAGTTAGGCATGACCTCCTTCTGACAAAGCCACGCTGACTATTCCTGATCAAACCTTGCCTCTCCATGTGGAGACAGATTCTCTCCTTCAGAACTTTCCCCATTAGTTTCCCCACCATTGACGTAGGACTCATTGGCCTGTAGTTCCCTCGCTTATCCCTACAGCCTTTCTTAAATAGTGGGACCACATTCGCGGTTCTCCAATCCTCTGGCACCTCTCCCATGGCCAGAGAAGAATTAATAATTTGGATCAGGGCCCCTGCAATCTCCTCCTTCGCCTCCCATAGCAACCTGGAGCACGATTTGTCAAGACCTAGAGATTTCTCCACTTTTAAGTCTGCCAACACCTCCAACACCCACAGATTCCCCCCTTGGTACCTAATGGGCCTTACCTTTCCCTAGTTACCCTCTTCTCATTGATATACTTCTAGAATATCTTGGGATTTTCCCTACTTTTACCAGCTAGAGATTTCTCACATTCCCTCTTTGCTCTCCTAATTGCTTTCTTAAGCTTCATCCTGAACTTTCTATACTCCACTAATGCCTGTGTTGATTTGCTTCCCTTGTATTTATTAAAAGCCTCTCTCTTCCTTCTCATTGTATCCTGAATCTCTGGTCATCCATTGTTCTCTGGGCTTGTTACTCCTTCCTATTACCCAAAGGGAACATGTTGGGCCTGTACTCTCCCTATTTCCTCTTTGAACACCCCACCCCTCCCCACCTCCACTGGTCTTCAGTAACTTGTTCCAACCTACCGCGGCCAGATCCTGATTATCTTACTGGAGTCTGCGCTCCCCCAATCCAAGACCTTTTTCTGCAATTTGTCTATTTCCTTTTCCAAGGCAAACTTAAATTGCACCATGTTGTGGTCGCTATCACTAAAATGCTCCCCCACCATCACATCAACCACCTGACCGGCTTTAATCCCCAGAATTAGGTCCAGCACTGCACCATTTCTTGTTGGACCCTCCACATGTTGAGCTAAGCAGTTCTCTTGTATTCATTTTACGAACTCTGCTCCATCTAAACCCTTAACACAATGACTATCCCAGTTAATGTTGTGAACGTTGAAATCGCCCACTATAATTACCCTATTATTGTTTTTACACACTTCTTCAAATTGCGCCCATATTTGCTCCTCAATTTCCCCCTGACTATCTAGGGTCTATAATAAACACCTAGCAATGTGGCTGGTCCTTTTTTATTCCTGAATTCTACCCACAAAGCTTCATTTAACGCCATCCCAAGACATGATCTCTCCTTACTGCAGTAACTGACTCCTTAACTAATAGTTCAATGCCTCCCCCTCTTTTGCCCCCTGCCCTGTCCCTCCTGAAGATTTTGTATCCCGGGATGTTAAGCTGCCAATCCTGCCCCTCCCTCAACCACTTCTCCGTGATGGCTACTATATCATAATTCCATGTGTCAAACCTCGCCCTTAATTCATCCGTTTTACCTGTAATACTCCTGGCATTAAAGTAGAGGCCAATTCAGCCTGGTCTGTATTCCCTCTTACTTGATTGCTTTTCTGTTTTATGCTGTATCCAAAACGGCATACTTGTCAGAGAGGGGGACAGCCACGGGGAATTCCTGCACTGAATACCTGCCCTTTCTAGTGGTCGCCCATCTGTCTGCCTGCACCTTGGATGTGACCACATCTTTTTCACTCCTGTCTATGACGCTTTCCGCCATCTGCATACCCTTAAGTGCATCCAACTGCTGCTCCAACCGAATCATGTGGTCTGTGAGGAGCTGCATTGGGTACACTTCCCACAGATGTAGTCATCTGGAATGCTAGAAGCGTCATGGACTTCCCACATCTCAGAGTTAGAGCACTGCACCCCGCTGACTGACATATCTAGCACTAATTAATTAAGTCAAAATGAATAATTATTTAATTTAGTACTAATTAATTATGTTAAAATAAATACTTGTTGAATGTAACTCTCTGGTCCCTTGTGCTAAATTTCTCTGATAAATATTAAATGATAAATGCACTAATTTCATTGTAACTCCTCTACTTAGTTAATTACTCTACGTTTTTCAAATTTAGAACAGATTCCCAACCAGCCAATCAGGTCACAGCTTTACTGTTTTTTTTCCCCCCAGTCCCTGATACCCAATAGGGAAGTTACTTACTGTTCTGAAGCTTCTCCTCCCCAAGTTCGTGCCAACTCCGCTCCCTGCTGACTCGTTACATTAACTCCAATTTTCTATGGCCCTTCTTTGCTTGTCCTCATTGCTAACAATTATAGTCGTTATAGATTATCATAGAATCATAGAATTTACAGCGCAGAAGGAGGCCATTTGGCCCATCGAGTCAACCCTTAGAAAGAGCACCCCACCTATGCCCACACCTCCACCCTATCCGTACACCTCCACCCTATCCCCGTAACCCCACCTAACCTTTTTTGGACATTATGGGCAATTTAGCATGGCCACTTGACCTAACCTGCACGTCTTTGAACTGTGGGAGGAAACCAGAGCACCCGGACGAAACCCACACACACATGGCGAGAACGTGCAGACTCCGCACAGACAGTGCCCCAAGCCGGGAATCGAACATGGGACCCTGGAGCTGTGAAGCAATTGTGCTAACCATTATGCTACCATGCTGCCCTTATAAACCACAAAACTTATACTCAAACTATAATTGGTAAGTTGTAAAGACATACTGACCTTGTCCACTACTTACCAGTCAGCTCCCACCCTTTTATCACCAGCTGCAGCAGGCAAGACAACTCTCTGAAGATTTTAAAGTTACAAAGCACCAGTTAAAGGTTTCCCATAATAACGTGCAAATGTGTTCCCCTGTACTCCTATACCATTTAGACGGTCACTCGTTATCTAATAAATACACATCCCTAATACTGAAGTGGAAATGTTCTCATCTTCAGCCTAAACCCTTTAAAAGGTCTGTCAGTATATCAAGTTTAAAGGAGAAGAAGGGAAAAGTTATGCCTTCAAAGTGGTGAAAACTTTGAAGTGGATTTTACACCGTCAATTTAATTGCCTTTTGAAGTATTGAAGGCATTGTGTGTGGCTAGGAGGTTGAATGCTTTGTACTGGACTGTTTACTTTGAAATTCACACTCCCTTACTTGCTAAAGACTGCTCACTGGAACTTCAAAGTGATGAATCAGATTGTTTATAGCTCTGCCGGGATCCATTAAGTCACAGTAGCAGTTGTTTCTCTAACCGCATTTTTTTTAATGAGTCTGCCTCTTTGTTCTTGAGTGATTCATAGGAAGTGAAGAGGCAGATCCCAGAGCTGTTCTTTCCTCGAGAACCATCCTAGGAGAGACTCCTGACCTGAGCTGCTCCAACCCAACACAAGCCCCCCTGACCCTCATCGCCCATGAAGGACCCTCGGGCACCCTGGCAGCAATTGCTGGATGGGGACTTACCGCCTTGCCACCTCTTGGTCTGCAAGCCGCCAGGTCCATGCTCCACATTACTTGCATCAATTCATGCCAGCGGGCCTCTCGGTTGAGGGGGCCGGACCGGCACCCCATCTGGCTAGTGAAGGATACATTGTGTCCGCCAATGACATGCAAAAGAGCTATTTGCATGGTCTTGCCGAGTCGGGGCAGTAAGCCCAGCTGAGCCATCGGGAAACACGCTATGGCTGGCAGGGCAGGCATGGATACTCGCAACCAGTTTGCTGCCCGGCACAAATCCTGATTTGTGCCCAGTCGCAGGATTCTCCACCCGCTTGGGTTCCCGATCATAGCGGCGAGGAACAAAGAATCCTGGCCCTAATGTCTGGTATTTCAATATTAGATAGTTTTTTAACTATAGTGAACGCTATCGGGGGCAGCACATTGGCTAGCAATGCTGCCTCACAGCACCAGGGACCCAGGTTTGATTCTGACCTTAGGTGACTGTGAGGAGTTTGCACACTCTCTCTGTGTCTGTGTCCTGTTTCTTCCCACAGTCCAAAGATGTGCAGGTCAAGTGGATTGGCCATGCTAAATTGCCACTTAGTGTCGAAAGGTTAGGTGGGGTTACGGGGATACGGTAAGAGGATGGGCCTGGGTAGCGTGCTCTTTCAGAGGGTTGGTGCAGACTCGATGGGCTGAATGACCACCTCCTACACTGTAGGTATTCTGTGATTCTAGTCTGTGAGCAGCTGGTATGTAAACACATGGTGCATTGAGATGGCATCCCACCAAACATCTTGAGTAATATATTAAAATATATTCAATTGTGAGCACCTCTGGTGGTGGCCATGGAGTTAGTGGTCGCACATTTGGTGGCTCCTGCTTGAGGTGAAATTGTTTTGTCCATGCTCCCATTTACAGGGGTAATTACTGGTACAAAGTACAGGAACAGATAGAACTAAGGATTTCTCCTTCGGGTGGGCATGTCTCAGCCCTATCAAACAAGCAGTGCAACCATAAAGGGGCACAGTCAGACCATGAGCTTTGGAGGAATGCGATAAAAGGAAAGATGGCGGAGAGTTCTGTGGTGCAGTTGCGCGCTCAGTGGACCACTGAACAGTTGGTGAGATTTTGACGGTCAAGTTCTGGCAGCATAGCAGGAGGCCTCAGAAGACCTGGCTAAGGTGGCTGACCTGATTCAGGCAGCCATTGAGAGTGGAGCAGAGGTTGGAGGCACAGAGTGTGTCAAAAGTGGTCGAGTCAGTGGTGGACCATGAGGACCTGTTGGCCTCATTGGAGGCAGAGATAACGATGGTGGCGGAGGGCCAAAGGAAGATGAGGGAGAAAGTGGATGATTTGGGGAATCGATCGAGGAGGCAGAATCTCCGGATTGTGGAATTGCCCAAATTGAGGGAATGCAGGCCACAAAGTATGCAGCTAACATTCTGGGGAAGCTGCTGGAGAAGGGGGTCTTCGACCGACCCCCCATGGTGAATCGAGTGCACAGGCCACCGAAGAGGAGGCCGAATGTGGGTCAGCAGCTGAGGCGACATGACTGCACAGATATCTAAATAAAGTGAAGATTCTGCGGTGGGCGAAGGAGACAAGAGGTGCACCTGGAAAGGGAATGTGATTTGGACCTCTCCGGATCTGGCTGCGGAGCTGGCGAAACGGCGGGCTGGGTTTAACAGGGTCAAAGCAGTCCTGCTCAGAGAAGAAGTGAAGTTCTGGTGCTGTACCCAGCCCGGTTGTGGGTCACATACCAGGGCCAGTATTTCTACATGGACACACCGGAGGAGGCGAACAGGTTTTTGTGAGACCTTAGACTTGAGGACTTGCAAGAACTTTGGACTATAGAGATACCAGTGGGAGGAATGTTGCTGTTTTCTGGTGGGGTTGAATGTTGTTTCATGTTGTATATTATGTGGGTTCTTGGGGTTGTGGGTATAAATGGGAAGGTGGAGGAGTGGGTGCGAGGGATTTTTGGGTTTGGTGAAGGCATTTGCCTCCAGTGGGGGCCACCATGCCAACGGATGGGCTAGTTAACGGGAGTGAAATGGGGTGCAGATCTGTTGCGGAGGGTGGGGGGGGGGTCATTTCTGTTTTCCTTTTCTTGTTCTCTGTTGGGGATGGCGGGGGAGGGGTGGACGGAGTTGGTGTGGCGCCATTGCGTCAAGGGTGAAGGCAGTGGACCACTTGGGGTGGCTCTGGGGGGACGGGTGGCATGGGCCTGGGGGAACTGGTTAAAGCGGAGGTATGGCTGACCAGAGAGGAAGGGGGGCCAGGACCCCCGACCCAGCTGATTTCATGGAATGTTCAGGGATTAAATGGGCCGGTTAAGAGTTTGTGCGTGTTTGTGCATTTGAGGAGTCTGAAAGTGGATGTTATGTTTTTGCAAGAGACTCATTTGAAGGTGGTGGATCAAACAAGTCTGAGGAAGGAATGGGTGGGACAGGCATTTCATTCGGGGCTAGATATGAAGATGAGGTGGGTAGCAGTGTTGGTTCATAAGAGAGGAGCATAGTGGTGGACCCTGGGGGTAGATTTGTGATGTGAGCAGGAGGTTGGAGTTCGTGGTGTTGGTGAACAGTTATGTCCCATATTATGACGATGTGGAGTTTATGAAGTGAGTCCTGGCGAAGATCTCGGGCCTGGGCATGCATTGTCTGATAATGGGGGGCGATTTTAATACAGTGTTGGATCAGAGGCGGGATGGGTCGTGTCCCAGGTCTATGAGGGTGTCGGCAGTGGTCAAGGGGTTGCGTGGGATTTATGGAGTGAATGGGGGCAGCGGACCCATTGCAGTTTGAGAAGCTGAGGACAAAGAATTTTTCATTCTTTTCACAGGTCCACAGGGGGGTCTGTCCTGTCAAGGCACTGTTGGCGGGGGTGGTTGGGACCAATTATTTGGCGATCGTGGTGTCTGAGCACGTGCCACGCTGAGTGGATTACTGGGTAGAGGGAGCAAGCTCCCAGAGCCCGCAGTCAAGTTGGGTGTGGGGTTACTGGCCGATAAGGAGGTCTGTGAGAAGATAGGGGTGGCTATCCGGAATTATGGAGGATAATAAGATGAGGGAGGTCTTGGTGGCTATATTGTGGAAGGCGTTTAAGGCAGTGATTAGAGGGGAGTTTATTTTGATTAGGGTGCATAAGGTGAGGGTAAAGCGAGTGGAGAGGCTGAGGCTGGTGGAGGGCGTTCCGGCAGTGGATCGGAGATACTCGGTGGCGCCTGAGGAGGCACTGCTAAAGGAGAAGCAGAAACTCCAAATGGAATTTGGGCTCGTGTTGACAGGCGAGGTGGTGGGACAGCTGCGCGGGCCAAAGGGGCAGTGTACAAGTATGGAGAGAAGGCAAGTAGGATACATCAGTTGAGGAGGCAGGCAGCGGCGAGGGAGATTGGGCAGATGAGGGACAAGAGGGCCAACCAGGCAACGTGGCCAAAGAGGCAAATGGGGTGTTTGAGGCATTTTAATGGAAGTTGTACAGTTCAGAGCCCCCGCGGGGCATGAAGCGGTTTATGGATGGACGGAGTTTCCATGGGTGGATGAGGTGAGGGTGCAGGAGCTCCAAATTATTTGTGGGGAGGGGGGGGTGATGCAATTGGGGAAGGCCCCGGACCCGGATGGGTTCCCTGCAGAGTTTCATGAGAAGTTTGGGAGCTGGGGCCCCTGTTAGTGAAGATATAAAATGAGCTGTTGGGAGGGGGGGCTAAGTTTCCTCCCGCAACGCCCCCATCGCCACTGTGTCAGGCGTCTATCTAATTTTAAAGAAAGGTAAAGACCCTAAGCAGTGTGGGTCGTACCACCCAATATTGTTGTTAAATGTGGATGCAAAGCTATTGGCGAAAGTGCTAGCGGTGCGGATAGAGAATTGTGTTCCGGGGTGGTAGGGGAGGACCAGACTGGGTTTATAACGAGGCGGCAGCTATCACCCAATGTTCGGAGGTTATTGAAGATGGTAATGATACCCTCGACAGGCTGGGAGGTGGTTGGACGCGACAAAGGCTTTTGACCATGTGAAATGGACATACTTACTCGAAGTGCTGGGACAGTTCGGGTTTGGGCAAGGGCTTGCATCTGAGGTGCAGGTGTGCCCACTCTCCCCTTTGCTCTTTGCCCTAACGATGGAACTGTTGGCAATGGCACTTAGGGCTTCAAAGGGTTGGCGGGTATTGATTGGGGGGTGATGGATCAAGTCTCTTTATGCGCTGATGTCCTCTTGTTGTATGTTGTGAACCTGGTTCAAGGCTTTGACAGAATTATGGGGATCTTGAGGGTGTTCAGTGTTTTTTCAGGGTACAAGCTCAATCTGGGGAAAGATTAGGGGGGAGGGGGGGAGAGAGTTTGAGGAGGTAGCCATTTCAGTTAGTTGGGACAGGCTTTTGGTATCTTGGGATACATGCGGCACAGAGCAGGGCCCAGCTGCACAAGTTGAATTTGGCAAAACTGGTGGTGGGAATGAAGGAGGAAGGGTCCAGACGATAAAGGTGACAGTGCTCCCTAAGTTTTTGTTTGTGTTTCAGAATCTCCCACTTTTCATGCCCAAGTCCGTTTTCAGTATGGTGAATAAGATGATACTGGGGCTTGTGTGGTCGACTAAGGTTACACAGACCAGGAGGGTGTTTCTGGAAAGAGATAGGCAGGCAAGGAGACTCCCACTGTCGAATGTGCAGAATTATCATTGTGTGGCGAACATAGATATGGTACAAAAGTGGCAGTGGAGGAGAAGTCGGTGTGGGGACGGATTGAAGAGGCCTCGCGTAAAGGGACCAGTCTGAGGGCAGCTGTTGTTGGCACCTCTTCTGTTCTTGCCGACCATGTACCCCATGAGTCTGGTGATGGTATCAGCGTTAAGGGTGTGAACCGATGTTGGTAGCACCTGTGGGCACCAATTTGTGATAGCCACAGCTTTGTTCCAACATGCTGGATGCAATGTTTTGGGGTGGAGGCTGTTGGCGATAGAGTATTTTCAGGACCTGTTTGTGGCGGGTACGTTTGCAAATTGCAGGAGTTCGAGGAGGTGTACTTGCTGCTGAAGGGGAATGGGTTCAGGTACCTGCAGGTGAGGGACTTCTTGAGGAAGGAGTTGGGTTCGTTTCCGCAGCTGCTGCCTTCAGCACTACAAAACAAGCTTCTGTCCGAGGATGAGATAGACGAGGGCAAGCTGTCAGATATATATGGGGAGCTGATGGGGAGGGAGGGTGCTCCAGTGGAGGAGGTGCGGCGCAAGTGGGAAGAGGAGTAATGCAAGCCGGACTGTGGAATGAGACACTGCAGAGGATAAACCCATCTTCATCTTTTGCAAGACTGAGTCTCATACAGTTTAAGATGGTACATCGGGCTCATATGACAGTGTCTGGGATGAGTCGTTTTTTTCCAGGGTTGGAGGATAGATGTGCGGCAGTATGCAGCGAATCCGCCAAACTAGGTCAATATGTTTTGGGCATGTCTGAAGTTGGAGGGGTTCTGGAAACAGTTTGTGAACTTAATGTCGAAGATTTTGGGAGTGGAGTTGGCACCGAGCCATGGGTGGGTATATTTGGGGCGTCGGAGGAGCCGGGAGTGCAGGTGGGGAGAGAGGCTGACATGGTAGCCTTTGACTCCCTGATAGCCCGGGCGGATCTTCTTGTGCTGGCAGGACTCAGAGCTGCCGAAAGCAGGGGAATGGATTAGCGACTTGACAGAGTTCCACCAACTAGAAAAAAATCAAGTTCGCCATAAGAGGGGCGGAGGAGGGGTTCATTGACTTCTTTAAGAGACAGTAGCACATCAGTTGGAGGTTGTTTTTTGTTTAGGTTTGGAAGGGTGGCCTGGGTGTAAAAGGAGGGGGTGGTATGGGGAAATAGAGGCAATTATGCATGGTTAACTGTTGCTGTTGTTGTCTGCTGATTTCTGTTCTGTATATATTTGAAAATATCTCCAATAAAATTTTTTTTTTAATTCATTCATTCGTCACATTAAACCACAAAGTGTTTACCATTGCTTAGTGACAGCTCTCTTGTCTCTGAGTCAGAAGGTTACAGGTGCAAAAACCACTCCAGAGACGCAAGTACAAAATGTAGGCTGACAGTGCAATATTAAGGGAGTGTAGCACTATCAGTAGTGTCGTAAAATTGGGTGAGATGATAAACCGAGGCTCCTTCTACCCCATTCGCTGGGCATAAACTATTCCATGGCACTAATTTGAAGAAAATCAAGGAAGTTTTCCCGTTGTACCAGATAACAGTTACCCCTCAACCAAAAGGTGAAAAACGGATCACCTGGTCATTAACACAGTGCTGTTTGTGAAACCTGTGTGCAATTTGGCTGCTGCCATTCTGCAACATTCATTAATACAACAGTGACTACACTTCAGAAGTTCTTAATTGGCTATGAGGCACTTTAGGGCATCTGAGGTTGGAGAAATTAGCCTGAAGAATAAACCTGAAGAATAAAATGCACTGATTTGATAGTCTTTATTTGCTTTTGGTGACGCAGTAACACTCAACTGCATACAATTTAAAAACTGACGGAAAAGGGGCATTCTTTAACTACATATGTGGAAAGCAGCAAATTTAAACAATAACAAAAGATCCTCTCTTTGCCACCAATTGACAGCATTTGAAAGAGAAAAGGCAGATTTACAGATAGAGATCCTTTTGATCTTTTCACTCCAATGAAGGATCTGCACTTAAAATATTATCTTGTCACATCTCTTCAAGATGATTATAAGCCGACTGTATGATTCCAGAATGTTTTCTTTTATTTCGGAATGCCAATATTCCATGTTTTTATTTT
Source organism: Scyliorhinus torazame (assembly GCF_047496885.1). Lineage (NCBI taxonomy): Eukaryota > Metazoa > Chordata > Chondrichthyes > Carcharhiniformes > Scyliorhinidae > Scyliorhinus > Scyliorhinus torazame. The sequence continues at coordinate 148,367,580 of NC_092717.1, read as the reverse complement.
ATTTCACTTTTCTGTGATACATTTGTTGATCTCAGCTCATGCAATTGTGGGGGGAATACACTTGCTGCCAATCTCCAGGCTACACAGAGGCAAGTCTAGATATGGTTTCTGCTCCATATCATTGTGCAATACAGCTGAAAACTATGGGTGGGATTCTCCGGCCGCAGGTTAATGGACGTCTGCATTGTCTGCGTCTCGCTCGTGGCGTTCTTGCGGCGGGCGGGGCGGAAGAATCCAGCCCTGTATGTGTGAAACAGATTTTCAAGGTAGAATAGCTTATTGCAGCTCATAGTACAGGCTCAAACATGAAGAATACCCTTTAGGCAAGGGTACTGGATAAGGACTAGCATTTGTAGAATTGTACCACCATTTGAGAAACAGCATTCTGCTTTTCTCATGGTCAAGATATCTTTTATATTGAGAAAATTATTGCAATCCTTTTTGTACGTGATGAAACATCATCTGTATGTCTTTGAGTACATGTGCATAATATCTGCTGAATTGAAATTCAACAGAAAGTTAGAATATCCTGAAAACTCTACAATGTTTTTTATTGATTTTATATCCACCATAGTTTTAACACAATTTCTTTTGGAATTTGGTTATCTCTGCAGTGTGGGTATAACTTCAGCAGCTAAGAGTGTAGTCCACATGCTTAAACTCTGCTCACAGCATGGATAGCACTGTGGTCCCAGTGCTATCCATCTTATAAGATCTACTGCAATATGTATTTATTGGAACAAAATGGCTGAGTTTCCATATTACATTGTACAGTATGTTTTTATTATTTAAGTGAGCAATACAACTTGATAAGCAATGGATCCTAATTGCATTCCTAGTCAGCAATCTTGGGACAATGTTTTCCAGTTGAATGATTGGACTGCTATAGATTTAGTTTCTGTTCTTTATTCTGACAACAGGTCAAGCTTGACGAGAGACAGTTATTCCTCTGAAGGAATCATGTCAGAATGTGGCAGAATAAATCATGAGTACTTTCATCCAAACATCTCAATTATACATCTGCCTGTCCATTATTCTAATAATGGCTCTTTTTTGTTATATTTTACCTACTCTTTTTTTTTTGCTGTGAATAGATATTCACAGAATAGTCATGCTGGGGTTTTTTGTGCATATAACAAAAACTTTTGTCAGTCTGTCTCAAAATGTTCACAAATGGTAAATTGCTTATAAAACAGATCTGAATTACGGGTGCATTTTCCTTGACACTAATTGTTCAATAATTTTTATATTTCTGGTGCCTGATACATTTATGAACTATCTGAGAGTGTGGAATTAATAGAAAGTTATTTTAGTTCCTTAGGTGGTGGGGCCACACTTTGAGAAGGAAACTGTTGAACCAGCAATTAGTTTCACATGAAACAGCAAGTACCAGTGCTTATGCAGCTCACGTGGAAGCTTCACGATCCGTAAATTCCCCTTCAAATCTCACACCATCCAAACTGGGTATTGTATAATTTCTTCACTAGCACTGGGTCAAACTCCTGAAATTCCCTTCCGTAAATATGCACTTTCACAGACTTCATATGTGAAGGTATTTGTTAAAAAGAATTGTATAGCAGCCACATGGCTTTAGCTAGCTCCCAAAACGTCTCTGCCAGGAGTCTTTCTCATCATGGGGTGATTTCACACTGAGCCTCGATTGGTCACCCAGGTCAGGTGATCCTTATTCTGCTGTGTTGTCCTTAAAGGGACAATAGCCACATCTTCCTAACAGCACTAGGTGTACCACATGGCCTGCAACATTTCAAGAATGTGGCTCACAGCCACCTTCTCGAGGATAATTAGAGATGGTCAGTAATTGTTGGCTCTGCTAGCCATGCCCACATTGCATGAATAAATTATTTTTTAAAAAAATAATATTTAATCTTTTGTGAACCAGAAAGGATCTTTATACATGTAGGATTCATATTCTCTGGGCATTTTTAATGAGAATGCTAACTTGCAGGTGCAGCTGATCACTGTTAGTAGCTGTCTGTGTGCCAAATAAGTAGACCAAACGAGTGTCTTGTTTACTCAAAGCAGGTGACTCTTTGATCAGATTATTACAAATCAAAGCTAAAGATTGGCACAGTTGATGAATATTCCAAATTACTTGTCTGCATCTGCTGGTTCAACTTCATTGTCAGTTTATTTCAAATATGGTATTCAGACTCTTTCTTTCAAATTACTAAAAGGACAAGGAAACTAGGAAATTATATCTGAAGCAATTGCAAACATATTCATTGACATCTGCTTGGAATATACCTCTCATATTTTTCAAAATTGCTGAGATGTAATGTTCTGACCTTCAGTCAAGCTCTTAATGCCTTTTATTAATTCTAGTTCATTACATTTCTATTCAAAACAGGTAAAACTAAGGCTGTGTAGCTTTGTTTTTGCTACTGTTTACACAAGCAGTGTGCTGCAGCACAGTAACACATCTGTTTCATAATTAGTTACATAAAAATCAAAAATGACCACGGAAAGATGGCTTCGGTAGTGACTGAAGTGTGAGGTACTCCGATCAATATGAATAACATATATCAGGCCCCCTTTTACTTATTTCAGAATGTTTAAACACCAGAATTTACTATCTGGTGACTGATCTTTGTTTCTGTTGAAAAGCACAGATTTAATTTATTTCCAACACATAAGGACCACTTTTCTGGGACGTCCTTAAGAGTAGCCAATCCATACAAAGTGTTTTATTTGGTGTGAAATAATACATGAAAATCACTTTTGGTATTTTGATCAGACACATTCTATGTTTACATTAACACAGCATGTATAAAAATATAATTGACTATCTTGAAATTTGTTCTGCAATCTATTTGAATTATTAATTTTCCAAGATGAGGAAGATACTCACAGTAACTGCATTGAAGCCTACTTGTGACAATAAGCGATTATTATTATTATTATTATTATTATTATTATTATTATTAAATCTTGCATTTACTTTGTCTGCATATTCAAGAATTACAGTAAAACTTTTCTTACAATCTCTTCAGCTTCTTTCATGATTTATTTTTCAAAGCTTTTGAAAAAGCAGTGAACTTTAGCCTGAGTATTTGGTAGAGTCATAGAGTTTTACAGTACAAAAGGATACCCTTTGGCCCATTGTATCCATGCTGGCCATCAAGCATCAGTCTATTCTACTCCCATTTTCCAGCACTTGGTCCGTAGCCTTGTATGCTATGGCGTTTCAAGTGTTCATCTAAATGCTGTCTAAATGTTGTGAGGGTTCCCTTCTCTACCACCTTTTTAGGCAGTGATTTCTGGATTCCCACTCCACACTGGGTGAAAAAGTTTTCCTCAAATCCTCTCTAAATCTCCTGCCCCATATCTTCTATCTGTGTCCCCTGGCTATTGACCCCACTACTAAAGAGAAAGATTTCTTCCTATCTACTGTCAATGCCAATCATAGTTTCAGTCCCTTGATCATGTGCCGCCTCAGCCTTCTCTGTTGTAACAAAAACAACCCAGCTTTGCCAGCCTCATTTCATAGCTGAAACGCTCCAGCCCAGGCAACATTCTCCAGCCTAAGCAACATGGTGGCTGAGGACACTTAATTTTAAAACTCTATGGGCTGAAACTGGTACTTAGTTTTCACCTGATGCAAATTATTTCAAATTTAATTCAATTGGTAGATTCATATGCCTGTCAATTATGAGTTTCAGGTTTGAGTTAGGTGGTAATGAAATGCTGAAAGAACTCTCAAGTCGTAAGATCCTGACCGATGTCGCCTCAGACATCCTGATGTATAGTGTAAAGTCCACATACATTCTGGAGGCATATCCAGAGGCAGGTGATGATCGTTGATTCTCCAAAAGAGCCTGCTGGGTGTTGGTGGGTCAGAGAGCAGAGCCCAGAAGGAGGTTGGTGAAGTTAGCATAATGAAGGTTCGCAAGAATTGAAAATGGACAGTTGGGGGTATTGCTCATAAAGGGAGCATGGTGGTGGTGAAGCGATTGCTTCATTAATTGGTCCTTCGGAGAATGGTAAAGAATGCTGAGGGTAGCCAATAGCTTTCTCAAAGGGAAGTCAAGGAAGAGTTGGTGACAGGAGATATGAAAACTGAAGGACTTATCTTATGAGGGAAGGTTGGGCCTATACCCATTGGTTCATCCATAAATTCTGACACTGAGCCTCATCAGACAGGAAAGTAGATCCTTCCACAGCCCATAAACACTACCATGGTGTAAATGGTTTAGCACAGTGGGCTAAATAGCTGGCTTGTAATGCAGAACAATGCCAGCAGCGCGGGTTCTATTCCCGTACCGGCCTCCCCGAACAGGCGCCGGAATGTGGCGACTAGGGGTTTTCACAGTAACTTCATTGAAGCCTACTTGTGACAATAAGCTATTATTATTATTATTATTGGCGAATGTAAGTCAGGTATTAATGTAATATTCTGCAGTGTTTGGCTGTATACTTTCCTATTGTCTGAGTGGAAATACTCACTATCACCAACAAAATAGATGAAATAATATCACACATAGAAAATGTTTGATCCAGTAGCCATTGCAGAGATTTAGCTGCAGAGTGTCCTACATCGGGAACAAAATACTTCAGCAAACATGCCTTTTAGAACGAAGAGGCAAAATGGGGAAGGACAAGATGTGCCCTGATAAGTATAGGATAACAATAGTAGAGAGTGAAAGGATATTTCCGAAACTAAGAAACCAGGTTGGCACCCAGGCTGGCAGTGTTAGGGTGCCCGGGTGTCACCAGCAGTGCCAGGATGCCACCATGCACAGAGGACAAGCACCTGCTGGCCTCCGATCCCCTGGGAGACCCCCACGAGTGCAATAGTAGTGGACTTGCCAACACTAAGGGCATTCAAATGGTCATTGGATAGACATATGGACGATAAGGGAATAGTGTAGATTTGCTTTAGAGTGGTTTCACAGGTTGGCGCAACATCGAGGGCCGAAGGGCCTGTACTGCGCTGTTATGTTCTATGTTCTAAATCTGAAAAAAACAAATTACTAGGGATGAGAATGAGTTGCCTAAGATGGATTGGAAAACGACATAAAAAGATATGATGGTGCAAGTAAGAGCTAGGATTTAAAAATATTTATTCAGAATTTGCAACATATATACATCCCGTTAAGGAATGATAATCTAATGGAAAAATAGTCCAATGGTGGATAGCCAGATAAATAAAAATTAGTATCCATTAAAGAAAGAGACAAAATGAGTGATAAGCTTGAGGATTGAGAGGATTTTATAATGCAGTAAAAAATGATCAAAAATTGAAAAAGAAAGAATATCAGAGCAAAAGACATGATAAATTGTAAAAGATTCTGTAGGTAGGTAAGAAGGAAGAAATTTGTGAAAGCAAATGTGAGCCTCTGTGAACAAGAGATAGGAGAGATTATAATGGGAAATAAAGAAATTTTAGATAAAGGGCGCGATCTACCTGAATGGGAACCAAAGCGTGCGAAGTTAGTCAGCTGTTTTGTTGTGCTCAGGGTGCCAAGAAACACGATGCTATCGAACGGCCATTCGGGTAGATCGGGGGCCTCAGCGAGGACTGCGCGGCTGAGGCGGCACTTAGTCCCATTTTCTGCACTGAGGAACCCTGTTCGGCGGAACTCCTCAGTGCAGGAGAGATCGGGATGCCAATTTTAAATGGCATCCTGTTCTCTCAATCCCCTGATGCGACCCCTGGATCCCCCCCCCCCCAAGCCACAACTCACCTATAAGGAGGTCCGCAGCCCCTTCCGCACCCCTCTGCTGGCACCCCCATACCCGATCCCGTTGCGTGAAAGATGTCAGCCTGGCACCCTGGCAGTTCCCCTGCCAGCTGGCAGTGCCACCTGGCATTGTGGCAGTGCCAGGCTGGCACCCAGGCTGGCAGTGTTAGGGTGCCCGGGTGTCACCAGCAGTGCCAGGATGCCACCATGCCCAGAGGACAAGCACCTGCTGGCCTCCGATCCCCTGGGAGACCCCCACAAGTGACGTTCTGTCTGGTCCCTGTTTGTGGAAACCAGCACTGAACAACGCTTGCCTGTGATCTCCATGGCGACGGGGTAAAATCCACACCTTAGTTAGATCTCGGGAAAGCATATTCGAATAAGACTAGCTGTCTCACTCTAATATTCAGATTTGCCACAATGGGCGAGATTCACATTGCCATGTCTTGCAAGATTGCATCTACTGGCTACTTTTCGGGCGCAATACGCCGGTACATCTCACCGCACTACTTTTGTATCTGTCTCTGCAATGGAAGATACAAAAATAATTCAGGAGATCGTGGGGAACAAAGGATCTAGTGAAAATTAAGAACTCGAAGAAATTAATTTTAATTTGGCAACGCCTTGGCTAATCAGAATCAACATGGCAACCGATCAAAACAGTAATTTTTTTCACTGCCTCTGTCTGGACTGCTGTCCAGCTTCCAGATAGCAGTCTCTTTTCTCAGGGGTTGGGGGGGTGGGGTGCTTCCTGACAGGGGTTTCTTTTCTCGGGGGTGGGAGGGTGCTTCCTGACAGGGGTCTCTTTTCTGTCAGGTTTCCTGGCAGGTTTATATTTTCTGGGGGGCCTGTTAGGGTCTCTGGGGGTGTCTCTTTATTTGGGGGTTCTCTGCGGGGTCTCTTTATTTTGGGGTCTCTGGGGTGTCTCTTTATTTAGCGGGTCCTTGCAGGGGGGGGCTCTGTATTTAGGGGGTCTCTAGGGGTGTCTCTTTTTTTAGGGGATGTCTTTATTTGGGGGTACTCTGCGGGGTCTCTTTATTTAGGGGGCCTTGGGATGGTGGTGGGGGTTCTTGTCGGGGTGGGATGGGCAGGTCTTGCATTGTCGGAGGGAGGGCAGCCCTCCGATAGACTTTGGGGGCAATTCCTTTAAGAAGTTATAACCCTTGGCCCATCGCGAGGTCCACCGCATCAGGACCACGCTAGGAAATACCTGTAGTAAATCCTTTCCACGTGATTCCCGGCATAGAGTGCGACTTTCACTTAAGATTAAATATGCATCCTGTAAAACAACCAGTAGTGTACATTGTGGGTGCATGCATAACCTATAATGTGTGCTTCAGTCTGTGGAAAGTCTGCTGATTTAATAACAGCAAGGATGCTACAGTTGAGTTCAATGTCCTTGAGCCCAAGAGAGGAAAAGTAAATTCAGGATTCTGCTGCAGAGTGCTATTTGGGGATATCTGTCAATTGTGTGTATCTAGTGAGGGGGAATTATGCCTCACATTGATAGCTTCTGAATGTTGCACCAGTGGAACACTTTCAGCACCTATGAAACTGCATTCCAAATATGCCTTCAGAATGGGGGCAAGAAGGGAGACATTCAGAATAGTAGGGACAAACTCGGGGCTTCTTAAGCATGTTGTGTAAATCTTGGCCTCTCTTTTTCTCTTTTTCCAGATGTTTTTGTAGCTGGGAAGCCCTGCGATTGTGATGTCGTGGTGGAGTGTCAGGTTGGTGACCCAACGTCCCTGGAAGTGAAGCTGACCAATCAGAGCAAGTGCACAGTTGGCCCCTTTGCCCTCACTGTCATTCCATACCAGGACTATCAGAACGGTGTCCACAACAATGATCTTGGGAATGCTGTTACTTTAATTGGATCCAATACATTCTATATAGATGCAGTAAGTCAACCATCTGGAAATAATAATCTACTGTCTTTTTTTTAAAAGTATATTTATTATGGTTTTACATTTTGGAGAATAACGCAACAAAATTACAAAATAATACATCGCCAAAAGCAAGGATCAAAAAAGCGGTTCAGCATACATGAGCACAGAGAGAGCGACAGGCAAACAACATCACAACTGGCTCGATTAAATCATTAGACCTTACTAGGTACCCATACAACCCCACCAGAGACCAAGGGAGAAACAAACGAGGTCATGAAAATATGGCAAATGGTGCACACCCTCCCACCCCTCGTCAGCCCGTAACTACTGTGACAAATCGGGATAAATTTTCGGCGCCATGTTCAGTCCTGCACCTGTGCACATCTCCCCCAATTCTAGCAACACCAACGACCCACAACAACCTCTTCTCCAATGACCCATCAGCACTCATATAGGAACCAAGCACGGATTCTTCATACCCACCTTACAAAAGCAAACAAAATACACAAAAACCCCAGCTCTAAGGGGTTTTACATATATACCACACAGCGCAACTTAACCCCAAACCAATACCCAATGCAGAACCAACATCATTCCATACTATTATCCAGAGAGGACCGGCAGCAATATGTTCGGATTATGATCAAACCTTCAGAGCCTCCCAAGGAAGGAAGAAAAGCGAAGGAAAAGCTAAAACTACCAGAACTAACCCACAAGTTAACAAGGGATCAAGATCCAACCCAGGCTCCATATTTCCCTGACGTGTGCACCGAGCAGCCACAAATGACAAAGAGAATAGGTCACTCAATCAACCAAAAAGGCATCCCACCCCCAGGGGAACGACAGGATATCCAACAAGCATAGAACTCACCTGATCTCGAGGCCCCCGTGCACAAAAGAAGCAAAACCCAACCTCCCAGGATTCCCCCAAAAAGCACCCTCGAAAAATGACATTCCAAGCCCGAGGGGCAACAGGATACTAGCCACAGTGCCGAACCTGGCCTAGCTCAGCATATCCCGACACAAGGGAGGCTATGCCCCCAGAACAGCCCAAAACCTGCACCCTAGCCCAACCAATACCTCTTCCGCCCCATCATCCCTACTAATACTAAGAAGAAAAGGATAATCACTCCAGCCCCAGCTGTGGGGGACCCCAACCGGAGAAGAACAACAGTCATGACCCCAACAATTGGGCACCCTGGGAGGGAGTGCCGATTCCCTTCTCCCTGGTACAACGAGGGGAACATCCCCCAGACCAATATACAAGACCAGGAGTAGAAAGAGCACCCTGCTTACTCGAATGAAGGGAGAAAGAAAGAAAAACCCCTGGGGTGAGGTGCCCAAACTGACTCTGAATCATCGCCACCACAGAAAATATACCAAGAGCAATCCTTCTCCTCAACAACCCATCACAATTAGCCAATCTCACCTCAACATGCCAATAGTAAATCCTTTTGTTCCAATGTCTCAAAGGAGGACCACATAGAGACCCAAATAAAAGAAGACTCAACTTCAGGCTTCAGAAGGAACTCAGTCCTCCCCAGGATACAAAATCTGCCCAGTCCATTGAAGGATAAAAGAACAGATTTTTAAATTCAAATACCCTAAAATGAAATAAATAAAAAACCCTGATGGGGATTATCTCTAACTGGTGGGGGACTATTCTCAATCTCGATGAGAACTGAGCTAACTCTACCAACCCCAACCATCCACCCTTCACCCCGTACTGGTTTCACTCATCTTCCTTAATTACAAGATAGGAGGAGATTAAAAACAAAAAACACTCCTCTTCCATAACCACAAGGATTATAAGATAATTATATTATTAGTGTCACAAGTAAGGGCGACACATTGCACAGTGGTTAACATTGCTGCCTATGGCGCTGAGGATGCGGGTTCGAATCCCGGCCCTGGGTCACTATCTGTGTGGAGTTTGCACATTCTCCTCGTGTCTGCGTCGGTTTCACCCTCACAACCCAAAGATGTGCAGGTTAGCTAAATTGCCCCTTAATTGGAAAAAAAATAATTGGGTACTCTAAATTTATATATTTTTTAAATTAGTGTCACAAGTAGGCTTATATTAACACTGCAGTGAAGTTACTGTGAAAATCCTGTAGTCGCCACATTCCGGCGCCTGTTCGGGTACACTGAGGGAGAATTCAGAATATCCAATTCATCTAACAAGCACGTCTGTTGGGACTTAACAAAAATGGAGTAAAGCTGAACAGACCACACTTCACATGATCAACTCAATATGATTTTGCTGGAACAGGATAATCGACAACACCCGCCCTCATAATAATCTTTATCAGTGTCACAAGTAGGCTTACATTAACGCTGCAATTAAGTTACTGTGAGAATCCCGAGTCCCCACACTTCGGCGCTTGTTCGGGTACACTGAGGGAGAAATCAGAATGTCCAAGTCACCTAACAGCACGTCTTTCTGGACTTGTGGGAGAAAACCGGAGCACCAGGATGAAACCCACACGGACACGGGGAGAACGCGCAGACTCCGCACAGACAGTGACCCAAGCCGGGGATCGAACCCGGGTCCCTGGCGCTGTGTAGCAACAATGCTAACCACTATGCCACCATGTGGCCTATCATGCTCACGTCTTGCGCACCCTTACAGGAGAAAGGAGAATATTAAATAATTAACATAATCATAAGGGAGTAACGTCCAGGATTATTGAAGAATTGCAGGATAAATACACCATGTGCACTGCACAAAAAGATAAAGGATAAGCCAGGATCAGCGAGCACTCTTCAGTATCGCTCTGGATTGTAATGATCAAAGCACAATGCACCATCACTTCCACCATGTCGTCTCTCCAACGCCGAGACAGTGTACAGCCTAGGCCCCGGCAAGGGGTGTGGGGGACTACTCGATCCACTCGGCCACCTCCAACCCCACACGACTAGCATCAAGAATAGGACGATATAGGCCTAGTGATCCATGAACTCAACTGACCCCTGGCCTCGAAGATCAGATTTCTGATTAATTGTGCTCCATCGAATCTGATGCACTCAGCATCCAAATCGAGATTGCCAAAACATGACGGCCAATTTTCGAACTCAGTCGGGAACTCGCCTCCCACCTCTTGCCAGGGACCGAGCCAACGAACACAACTTGCCTGGCTCCAACCTATCGAATCTGTCAGGATAAACAACACACCATGTAGCAGGATTTTGATGACACGACGGCAGGCTCTCTCCAGGGAAAGTGCTCTTTCGAGTGCAAGAACTCTCCCATGCACCTTCAGTACACTCCCAAAGGTACACAGCAATTCTTCAAAGTGAACTCTTAAGTGGATGCACCGCAGAGACAAGAGGTGGGATTCTCTGACCCCGGGGCCGGGTCGGAAAATCGTTGGGCCGGGCGCGATTCACGTGACACCGCCCCGACACTGGGCCACCTCCCCGGGCTAACCGATCGGCGGGCCGGCCTCTCCTGATGGGGGCCTCTTTTACTCCGCGCCGGCCCCTGTAGCCCTACGCCATGTTGCGTCGGGGCCGACGTGGAGAAGGAAGCTACCGCGCATGCACGAATTTGCGCCGGTCGCAGCGCGCATTCACGCCGGCCGCATCGCACATGCGCAGACCCGCGACGCCCGTTTGTCACCGGTATCAGCAGCTGGAGCGGCGTGAGTTGCCCCAGTGCCGTGCTGGCCCCTTGTGCAGCAGATGATCACTACACTTAGCGGTCCGGTGACACCGTCATAAAACTCTCCGGATTTTAACGACGGCGTCAACACTCTGCTGTCAGAAGGGAGAATAGATATTCAACCAAGACAACATTTTGAATGGTGGCCATCATCTGTACACACACAGCACCGCCGAAGCGGGAGCCTGCTAAGCAACAACTACGCCAATCCAAGCTGGGCCCAGCTCTAGCCTACTCCAACCGTCACAAACAAACAAAGATTTTAAATATTTTTCTCAGCTTTTCTTCTCAAAACACCAATCAGGAACCTCCAGGGACATCGCGCAAGCCATGGACCACAAGAGGAAGCAAAAATGAAATGTGCACCAGGATAAGATAAAGGATTAAAAGATGAGCAGAACTGGAACTCGTAAAAATGCAACCACTCCCACATACACATCACATACACCACCCGCACTGTCTTGTTTGATGTTACATTGCTATGAAGAATATAGTTTATGAATAACAACAACAGTTTATATTTATATAGCACCTTTAACGTAATGAAACATCCTAAGATGCTTTGCAGGCGCATTTTAAACAAAGAATGACATCGGGCCACATAAGGAGTTATTAGGTCAGATGACTAACGGCTTGGTCAAAGAAGATAATGTCTCAGTAAATTTTAGCAAGTATTTCCGATAGACACGACAGAAGAAAGATTAATATTGTCAGACAAAGTTGTCTGAATGGAGCAGACAAGGGTTGTATTTCTTAGCTGAATGTCTTCTCTGACATTCAGATGGGTTGAAATTTACCTGGAGCTGTCAGGCAAATTGGGTGATAGCATATGAATGGTCCATTTACACTCTTCAGGGTTTTGTTTCTCCAGTGAAGAAGGAACGCGGATGTAAAATGGACTACCGATCTGCGAGTGCCATTTTTATGCTGGAACTCTAGATGGATTTCACCTCCAGAATCTCTGATACTATTTGACCAGAGATGAGATTACCTTCTGATGCACGAACAATTACAATTAAAGACAAGGTAGTAACATAACTGAAGGCTTTAATAGACTAGAACTGTTCCCCAGCAGCTTCGGTACAGAATGAGGGCTGCTGGGACGGCACCGGTTCTTATACCCCGACTGTCAGGGAGGAGCTACATACCAAACAGCCAATGGTAAACTCCTAGGTTTAACCAATGGTCTTCAGCCTCTCCGGTACTGCAATACCTGATAATACCACATTCACCCCCTGTTAAAAAAGAGTCCGGCGGGGGTGGTGGCCAGTGGTTACAATTGCATCTAACATGGTATGATCAGATATGGAGGTACCGTGATACCTCCTTACAGAGTTGTCGAGAATATTTACAAGTGTGGAAGATATATACATTCAGTGTTCATTTACAGTTACAGTGAAGCAATCAGTCGGTCGGGTGGCCTGGTCGTCTTCCTGGATCGTCTGAGCTTCGGTAGGTATTCTGGTGGGGTTCCGGGCGTTTGCGACTCCGGGAGCGTGGTTTCGGCCTCCATGGCAGCTTCGTCACCCCTAGACGGCGCTGGTGAGGAAAACGGTTGACACGAGTGGGGGGCGCCTGTAGGGGGCGTCGGTGGGTGGGAGGGCCTAGGCAGGAGCGGCGGGAGGACTGACCCTCCTGTGAGGTGCTGTGGGGGGGGGGGGGGGGGTAATGGTTCGGGTGCATGTGGGGTTCCGGCGGGCGCCTGGTCCCGAAGGGAGACTGTATCTTGCCGGCCGTAAGGGAACGCCACGTAGGCGTACTGGGGGTTAGCGTGCAGCAGGTGGACCCTCTCGACCAACCAGTCCGACTTGTGCGCCCGCACGTGCTTCCGGAGCAGGATGGGTCCGGGTGTTGCTAGCCAGGTTGGGAGCGAGGTCCCGGAGGAGGACTTCCTGGGGAAGACGAGGAGACATTCATGAGGTGTCTGGTTGGTAGTTGTACAGAGCAGTGACCGGATGACATGGAGGGCCTCCGGGAGGACATCTTGCCAGCGGGAGACTGGGAGATTCCTGGATTGTAGGGCCAGTAGAACAGTCTTCCAGACCGTTCCGTTCTCCCTCTCTACCTGCCCATTTCCCCGGGGGTTGTAACTGGTATTCTTGCTTGAGGCAATGTTGAGCAGGAATTGACGCAGTTCGTCGCTCATAAAGGAAGACCCCCTATCACTATGTATGTACGCGGAGAAACCGAACAGTGTAAAGATACCCTGGAGGGCCTTGATGACGGTGGTTGCGGTCATGTCTGGGCAGGGGATGGCGAATGGGAACCGGGAGTACTCGTCAATCACGTTCAGGAAGTACGTATTGCGGTCGGTGGAGGGGAGGGCGCCTTTCCTGTCCATGCTGAGGCGTTCAAAGGGACGGGAAGCCTTTATCAGGTGCGCCCTCTCTGGCCGGTAGAATTGCGGTTTGCACTCCGCGCAGATTTGGCAGTCCCTGGTGGCTGTCCTGACCTCCAAGATGGAGTAGGGCAGGTTGCGGGTCTTAATGAAGTGGAAAAAACGAGTGACGCCCGGGTGGCAGAGGTCCTCGTGGAGGGCTCGGAGGCGGTCCACTTGTGCGGTGGCACATGTGCCGCGGGACAGGGCATCATGAGGCTCGTTTAGCTTCCCGGGACGATACAAGATCTCGTAGTTGTAGGTGGAGAGTTCTATCCTCCATCGCACGATCTTGTCGTTTTTTATCTTGCCCCGCTGTGCATTATCGAACATGAACGGCACCGATCGTTGGTCAGTGAGGAGAGTGAATCTCCTGCCGGCCAGGTAATGCCTCCAATGTCGCACAGCTTCTATTATGGCTTGCGCCTCTTTTTCGACCGAGGAATGGCGAATTTCGGAAGCATGGAGTGTACAGGAGAAGAAGGCCAACGGTTGGTTGAGAGTGGCGGTCAGAGCTACGTCGGACGCATCGCTCTCGACCTGGAAGGGGAGGGACTCGTCGATGGCGCGCATCGTGGCCTTTGCAATGTCTGCTTTGATGCGGCTGAAGGCCTGGCGGGCCTCCGTCGACAGGTTGTGGACTGGATTAGGGGCCGGGCTTTGTCTGCGTAGTTAGGGACCCACTGGGCGTAATAACTGAAAAACCTGAAGCAGCGTTTCAGGGCCTTGGGGCAGTGAGGGAGGGGGAACTCCATGAGGGGGCGCATGCGTTCAGGGTCAGGGCCTATAACTCCATTTCGCACTACGTAGCCTAGAATGGCTAGACGGTCGGTGCTAAATACGCATTTATCCTTATTATACGTTAAGTTAAGGATTTTTGCGGTCTGGAGAAATTTTCGGAGGTTGGTGTCGTGGTCTTGCTGGTCATGGCAGCAGATGGTGACGTTATCAAGATACGGGAACGTTGCGCGTAAGCCATCCGGTCCATCTCGCGTTGGAAGTCCGAGACCCCGTTAGTGACACCAAAGGGAACCCTTAAAAAATGATAGAGCCGCCCATCTGCTTCGAAGGCAGTGTATTTACGGTCGCTCGTGCGGAGGGGTAACTGATGGTAGGCTGACTTGAGATCCACCGTGGAGAAGACCTTATATTGCGCGATCCTGTTTACCAGGTCGGATATGCGGGGGAGAGGGTACGCGCCTGGCTGCGTAAACCTGTTGATGGTCTGACTGTAGTTAATGACCATCCTATGTTTCTCCCCGGTCTTTACCACCACTACTTGAGCTCTCCAGGGACTGTTGCTAGCCTTCAATGACCCCTTCCCTCAGTAGCCTTTGGACCTCTGACCTGATGTAGGTCCGGTCCTGGGCACTGTACCGTCTGCTCCTGGTGGCGATGGGTTTGCAATCCGGGTGAGGTTCGCAAACAGGGAAGGCGGGTTGACCTTAAGGGTCGCGAGGCCGCAGACGGTAAGGGTGGGTATAGGGCCGCCGAATTTGAAGATCAGGCTTTGCAAGTTACATTGGAAGTCCAACCCCAGGAGTGTAGCTGCGCAGAGGTGCGGCAGGACATAAAGGCGGAACTTGTTGAATTTCCTGCCTTGGGCAGTGAGGTTTGCTAGGCAGAACCCCTTTATCTCCACTGAGTGTGACCCGGAGGCCAGGGAGATTCTTTGGTTTACAGAATGGGTAACAAGTGAACGGCGCCTTACCGTGTCGGGGTGTATAAAGCTTTCCGTGTTCCCAGAGTCGATTAGGCAGGACGTCTCGTGGATGTTGATGAAGACCGCCGTCATTGCTGTTGCGAGTGTCCGAGGTCGATTTTGGTCCAGAGTCACCGAGGCCAGATGAAGTAGTTGCGGGTTTTGATCGGGCAGCGTGTTGTCGGCCGTGCTGGCGGCCTGGGGCCCCATCCAAGATGGCGTCTCACATGAGTCGCACATGGTGGTCGAGGATGGACAAAATAGCGGCGAGGATGGACAAAATGGCGGCGCCCATCCGTCCAGCGTGGTGTCTGAGGGGCAAGATGGCCGTGCCCGTGGGTCGCACGTGGCCCTAGGATAGGGGGGTGGCGGTGAGTGCTGGCCGCCTGGGGCCCGAGGAAGGTTGCCGCGGCGGCCCGGAGTGGCTGGAGACCGCGGCCACGGCTCATGCCTGGCAGACCCCCACAAAATGGCCCCCCTTGCCACACTGTTTGCAGGTGGAGGTGCGGGCCAGGCAGCGCTGGCGGGAGTGCTTCGCCTGCCCGCAGAAGAAACAGCGGGGCCCGACGGGGTTAGCGGGCCGTCTTACAGCGCAGGCCTGCGGGGACACGGGGAAGGTCTGTGGGGCTGCCGCTACGGGATGCCACCCAGCCCAGGGGGCGGCTGCGCGGTCGGGCGCATAGGATTGCACGTTTCTGGAGGCAACGTCCATGGACCCTGCCAGGGCCCGTGCCTCTCTAAGTCCCAGGGTGTCTTTTTCTCAGAGTCTTTGGCGGATCTCTGAGGAGCTCATACCTGCTACGAAGGCATCCCGGATTAGTAGTTCCGTGTGCTCGCTCCCCGAAACTTGCGGGCAGCCACAGTTTCTGCCCAGCACCAGTAGCTCACCGTAGAAGTCCTCCAGCAATTCCCCGGGGCTTTGCCATCTAGTTGCAAGCAGGTGACGTGCGTAGACCTGATTTACAGGGCGGATATAATGTCCTTTTAACAGTTCGATCGCAGCATCAAAATTCTCCGCCTCCTCGATGAGGGTGTAGATCCCAGGACTTACCCTTGAGTGCAGGAGATGCAGTTTCTGTTCTTCTGAGGGTGCGCCTCCGGCCGTCTCGAGGTAGCCTTTAAAGCACGCCAGCCAGTGCTTAAATATCGCCGCCGAGTTCTCCGCGTGGGGGCTGAGTTGTAGACACTCCGGCTTGATTCGGAGATCCATCCTTTCAGCTTAAGTGCAGTCTATTAAATTGATGCACGATCAATTACAATTAAAGACGAAGTAGTAACATAACTGAAGGCTTTAATAGACTAGAACTGTTCCCCAGCAGCTTCGGTACAGAATGAGGGCTGCTGGGGCGGCACCAGTTCTTATACCCCGCCTGTCAGGGCGGAGCTACATACCAAACAGCCAATGGTAAACTCCTAGGTTTAACCTATGGTCTTCAGCCTCTCGGGTACTGCAATACCTGATAATACCACATCTTCTTTGACCAAGCTTTTGATCATCTGACCTAATAACCCCTTATTTTCTGCCCCCGATCATGACAGAATGTAACAGAATGCCAAGATAAATTACAAGTTTGCAATGCCCCACCACAGCCTCTTCTCCAACGACCTTAATCTTTTGTCTAACTTTAAAAAGTAATTGAAAATCTTCAGTGTTAGAGTGGAATGTTGTATAGCATCAGTAAAAATGGGTAAGCTGTTTCTGAAAGGTGAGAAGGATAAAACTTTGATTAAGGCCTGGATTTGGCCCTTAAAACAAAATACTCTTTCACGATTGTTGAGTGAAATCTTTGATCCTTACTGAAGGGGCAAAAGAGATATATGAGAGTGGTACCAGGGCTGTAGGATGTCAATTATGTGGAGAGGCTTGAGTTGTTCTCTTCAGAGCAGAAATACTGAATGGAATATTTGATAGATTTGATGGATTTAGTCAATAAGAAGATATTGCTTTCAGTAGCAGAAAGGTCAGTGATCAGTTGACACAGTACTAAGGTGATTGGCAAAAAAGCAGAGAGCTGCAATCAGGAATTCACAGTTTGAAAAGGTGGTGGAAGCAGATTCAATAGTAACGTTTCAAGGGGGTGGGGGTTGTGGGGGTGGGTGGGCGGGGGGGGGGGGGGGGAGGGGAATGCTGCCTGTCTCCTCCACCCTCCCCTGTATTTTTTAGCCCATTGAATCATTTCATTTCCAGCACGGAAGGTGGCCACTTAGCCTATTATTCTTGAACTAGTGCCAGCTCTTATATTCAAGCTTTCTATTGAATTTCCATTCCCTTGCCCTTTCCGTATATCCTTTTACATTTCTTTTAAAAACTTACTGAATTCCATTTTAAATGGTGTTGTAGTCTCTGCCTTAATAGCCACTTGAGGAATAGCATTCCATATTCGGATAAAACTTTCTGTTCATGGATGTAATACTAACCACATTCCTTTTATTGATTCATTATGATTTTGTCAACAATGTCAATGAATTAGATAAGCACAAGCTGCCTTTTACAGAATTAGACTGAATTTCTGCCTTTCCCAAGCTTCCTTTTGCATACTTACCTACAGTTGTGTCTCTTCCACATCTCCTTAGCTGCTCCTTCAGTTCTACTTTCACCTTCCTCTATAAAAGCTGATTTGAATATTTCTCCACCATTACCTTACTCTCAACGGCAAACTGATCATTTAATTTCAAAATAGCCCCACCAGTCCATGGTCTGTCCTTTAAAATATGTGTTAATCACTTCATTTTGACTGCCAGTCGTCTTTCGTTCTTCCGTGTAACGGGTCCTTCGGACCAAATCGTGGAACAATGGATGATTTTCACTGCTCGGCAATTTCAAGAGAAATGTCAAGCGCAACATCAACCACTCTACATGGCCTTCATCGATCTGACCAAGGCTTTTGACTCAGTGAGGAAGGGCTATGGAAGACGCAGGGCGGGATTCTCCGTCGGCCAACGCCGAAATCGGGAAATGCGATTGGACGGAGAATCGGTTACGACGCTGAAATCGCGGCGGGTGCCGATTTTAACGACAAATCGCAATTCTCCATTGCCTCGACAGTGGCGTCAATTCATTCCGGAACGCACGTATAGTAAACACCGTTTGCTCCATTATCATCAGCGGGCCTGACCCAGTAGTCTCCAGGGCCTCCTTAATTCTCTGCCTCCAATGAGCTGGATTCCTGACGGCGTGGCTCACTTGTGCTTTTAAAAATCGTGAAACCGGCGCGTGACTGATGAGGCAGCGAGAGGAGGTAGGAAACAGAGAGGTGTGACCGTGGGCTGTCGGGCTAGCTAGGCTGGCTGGGGTGGGGTGGGGTGGGGCCCTGCCAGGTCTGGTAAGGGAGGTGGGGAGGAGGGGTGGGCCTGGTGACGGGGGAACAGGCTGTGGGCCGGGGTGACCCCCCGTCCCCCCACAGAACTGGGACGGTGTCCAGGCACAGAATGGCATTGACGGGCCTGCAAGGCAGCCACCTTGCTGCCCATCCCACTGACCACTCACCTTGGCCCCTAGTTCTGCAGGCCATACGATTGCCCCCACACCCACATCACACCCACTGCCATACCGCCCACCACCCAACTGGCCAGCAGCCGCCGGCGGGGCATCAGGCAGCCCACCCTATGGGGACGCTGGGCGGGAGCCGCGGAGCCTAACGCTGGCAGCAGGAATGGGCGCCAGTGCCAGAGTTCCCCACGGTGCCAGCACCGAGAGGGTCGGGGTGCGGAGATCGGGGGCATGCGGGGGCAGAGTCCGCAATGTCAACTGGGGCCACCATGTTGCCAGTGGACCTGGTTGGGCACAGGGGACGCACCATGCTAATATTTCGGCCTTTCACCTTTTGCAGACATTAGATATTGGAATTCAACAAGCTATGGTGGCCTTCCTGCTGGTGGTCACAGCCCTGTGGGTTGCCCTGCAGCTGCACGAGCTGGAGCTGCTCGAGTAGGAGGGAGCAGCAGAGAGGGGGAGGGCAGTGGAGCGTGCAGCCACAGAGCCTGCCCCAGAGGAACAGGAGGCAGCTGACAAGGATGGAGAGCCAGCTGCCCAACCGGCTGAGGAGGAGGAGGAGGTGCAAAGGAGGCACACATGAGGCCTCATGTTTACCGGCAGTGCCTGTCATTCGAGGACCTGCCGGACCAGGCATGCTGTCAAAGACTCCGGCTGAGCAGGGTGATATATCTGCCAGATCATGACGCACCTGGCACCACAGGGGAATGGGGGAGGATACCCGCTCCCGGTGACTGTCAAGGTGACGGTTGCCATGAACCTTTACGCCACAGGGTCCTTCCAGGTGCCGAGTGGGGACCTGTCCGGGATCTTTCACAGCTCAGTGCACAGATGCATCCATGCCATTACAGAGGCCCTATATGCCAGTCAGCACAATACATCCATTTTAATGTGGACCGTGAGCAGCAGGATGCCTGGGCAGCGGGGTTCACCTTCCTCGATGGGATGCCCCGAGTCCAGGGGCTGATCAACAGGATGCATGTCCCCCTCTGAGCGGCAGCCGATGACAGGGGTTCCACACGAACATGCAGCTGATATGTGACTATGAGCTGCGCATCATGCACGTCTGCACCCGATACCCGAGCAGTGTGCACGACGCCTTTATCCTGGCACACTCGACGATTCGTGACATGTTCAAGAAGACCTCCTGACTGGGGGTGTTGGCTCCTGAGAGACCGGGGTTATCCACTGCGGTCATGACTGATGACGCCTCTCCGGAGGCCACAGGCCGACGCCAAGACCCGTTACAATGATGTCCATGCAGCGACCAAGGCGTGATGGAGCAGTGCTTCGGCCTCCTGAAGATGTGGTTCAGGTGCCTGGACTGCTCTGGAGGGGCCCTCCAGAGAGGGCTACCCGCATCGTGGCGGCCTGCTGCATCCTCCACAACATCGTGTAGCAGAGGGGCAACCTGCTGGAGGAGGAGGATGAACACCAGTTCTCGTCCGAAGAAGAGGCTGCAGTGGAGGGCGAAGATGGACAGGACATAGGGCCCAGGCAGGCACGGGAAGCCGCGCAACGTGTGCACCAGGGTCAACGCACACGAGATGCTCTGTTGGCTCCAGGTTTGCAGACTAGTGGGGGCAGGGGGCGGGGGGAGGACTGGCCCAGGATATGGACACCGCTTCTCACCCCTGCCTGCAACCCACTCCGAGATACATCCCTGCTGCACTACTGGGTGAGGGCCCTGGTTTGGTAGTAACACCAGGTCTGAACCATGGGATGGAGGATGATGACAACTCACTCTGTGATCAGCTCTGGTGCTCTGCGTCTTATGACAACGTCTGACTCCTACCCACGGTAGGATTTTCCACTGCAAAGGGTGGTGAGTGCCTTGAACATGTTGCCAGTGGAGGTTGTGGAAGCAGATATATTAACAGTGTTCAACAGGCATCTTGACAAACACATGGGTAGGATGGATATAAAGGGGTATGGCACGAGGAAGTGCTGAGGGTTTTGGCAAAGGTTGGTATTATGACCGGCACAAGCTTGGAATGCCGAATGGCCTGTTCCTGTGCTGTATTGCATGGTCGCATAGTGGTTAGCACTATGGCTTCACAGCGCCTGGGCCCAGGTTCGATTCCCAGCTTGGGTCACTCTCTGTGCGGAGTCTGCACATTCTCCCCATGTCTGCATGGGTTTCCTCCGGGTGCTCCGGTTTCCTCCCACAAGTCCCGAAAGACGTGCTGTTGGGTAATTTGGATATTCTGAATTCTCCCTCTGTGTACCCGAACAGGCGCCGGAGTGTGGCGACTTGGGGATTTTCATAGTAACTTCATTGCAGGGTTAATGTAAGCCTATTTATTGTGACAATAAAGGTTATTATTATTGTTCTTTGTTCTTGCTCTTTGTCTACCTGGGTGATCCCTGCATGCGAGCTGGCCATCCCATCACACTATCCTATCGGAACCCTGGGGTGACGGTGGTGGGGATGGTCGGGGGGAGGGGAGTGGAGGGGCGTGGAGAGCCCAAGCTACCCATAACGTCCGCCTATTCCACACCCCCTCCGCCATCTCTCTGGCCAGAACTGGCCAGCCCACCCCTTACAAGCATCTGACAAAGCATCGAGGCAGTTTGTAACAGTGTTAACAGGTGTTTAATATGCACAAAAATTTACAGATACATGCCCTGGCCCCTATAACTAAATGTTACATCCAGGTGGATCCCGAGATGCTACATCAGGAGTGGAGGCGGCCTAGTGTGATTCCCGCCCTGAGACCTGGGTCCCTGTTGGTGGCCGTCTTCTGGGGTGACCGGATTGATGGGCCCGACTGCTGCTCGGGTGTCCCAGGTGGCATGGTATCACCCAGTTCTTTCCGCTGCCACCAGATGTGCCAAGGACAGGAGGGGCGGGGAAGTCCGAGGTGCTGCAGTGTTCCGGAACCTCCCCTGCAGAGGTAACCAGCACGGGCCCCATCACCTCCTCCTCCCTCAGGGTGCCCGGTGGTCCCCGGGCTACTCCATGGAATGGGGGGTGGGAGCAGAGCTAAACCCTGAGGCTTCATCGCCACCTGGCGCTGACAGTCCTGGAGGCCCGCTTGACCAGGGTCTGCATGCTCACTGCCATGGAGCACAGGACCATCGCTGTCTGGGACTGCATCACATCACCCATTGACTGTGCCACCACTTTCTGGGTCTTTGTCACATCAGCCAGTGGCTGCGCCATCGCCCCCTGGGTCTGGGCTACCTCCCTCTGTGACTGCGCCCCTGGGCAATGTCACCGACGATCTCAGCCATGGCCCGCTGTGACTGGGTCATGCTCAGAAGCACCACTGCATTTTCAAGGTGGCTGTCTGTGAGGCGGCAACCCTGTCCTGGGTCTCGGCCAGTGCCTGCACAGAATGCCCCAGGCCTTGGACACGCTGATCCATAGCCAAAACCCTTGCCCCCAATGCCTCCACCGCGGGCGCCACCCGTGCTTTGTTGGCCTGCGTGGCATGCATGGTCGGCACAACTTCCTGCTCCAACTGCGCCTGCAGGTACTGGATGCTCGCCGACAGCCCCTCATGTAGTCCCTGTCTCTGCGACTGCATCTCCACAATCAATGGGATTGTCCGTTCCAGAAGCCCAAAACCTGTCTGGATGGCAGCTAGTTCCTGGGGTTGACCTGCCCTCCGACGTATGGAAGCGGCTCCATAAATCGTGGATGCATTGGTGGTCATCTTCCAGGATTCTATAGACTCTGGAACAGTTCCTGCAGATTGGAGGGCAGCTAATGTAACTCCACTATTTAAAAAGGGAGGTAGAGAGAAAATAGGGAATTATGGACCAGTAAGCCTGACTTCAGTAGTGGGGAAAATTCTAGAATCCATTATCAAGAATTTTATAGCAGAGCACTTAAAAAATAGTAGCAGAATCGGGCAGAGTCAGCATGGATTTATGGAGGGGAAACCATGCTTGACAAATCTACTGGAATTCTTTGAGGATGCAACTAGTAGAATTGATGAGGGGGAGCCAGTGGATGTGGTACATTTGGACTTTCAGAAGGCTTTTGACCAAGTCCCCCACAAGAGATTCATGTGTAAAGATGCCACCTCAAGGCCCTGAAGAAGTACCATCAATGCTGTCTGAGATTCCGCGGCATCAGCTGGGAGGACGGGCATACTAACATCAATGACCTTGAAGATTCCAAGAGTACCAGCATCGAGGCCATGATTATGAGGAAGCTACTCTGCTGGGCCACCCATATGCTTAGGATTCCAGACTTCCAATGGCCAAAGCAAATCATCCCATGCCCAGCTCAAGAAAGGCACCAGAACTAGAGGAGGACAAAGGAAGCGCTTCAAAGACACCCTGTGAAGGCTTACTTCAAAATGCAACATAGACGTCAAGCCTGGGAGACCCTTGACCTGAAGAAACATACTGGAGGAACCTGCTGATTAAAGGGACACAATTCTTCGAGAACACCCGACGGCAAGAGGAGACACGGAAAAGGAGTCTGAGAAAGAAATGCCAGCAGTTTCGAGTACAAGAACCAATCCCACCTCAGAGAAACATCTGCCAAATGTGCAGTTGAATATGCGGCTGTAGGATCAGACTCATTAGCCAGGCAAGGATCCACCGAACCCATGACCAGTGACACAGATTCTTAGGTGGACAATCATATTCGTTAGCGAGTCATCACCAAAGGAAGGAAGGATCGGGTCCACACTGCTGTTCCTGCTTTGTTTATTATTTTCTGAGTTTTTTCCTGAATTAATCCCTACATTTATTGTATGCCTATTTTTCATCAGATTCTTTATTCTAATTTCTATTACTATGCATGATACCCTTACCTTTATTGTCAGAATGTTTTTATTATAATTGTCTCCCATTGTTGGTTTAGGTGCTTTTTTTGCATTTTGTTCAACTAAAGTTAGATCCCCACTCGTTAAACGGGAATGAGCTAAACATCTTTATGTCAGATTCTTCCTTTTCTTTACATTATATTCCAAAACCATTTTTAAAATTCTGAAGCAATAAACCATTATGAAATGCATCATCACATCACTTGTGATGTTAATGTCACAAAATCTTTGCATGCTGCTTATTTTTCTCCCTTCTTGAACAAATACTTTTTATCACAAAGATGGTGTGATTTGACCTAAACAATGGACAGCTAAAGATATAATGATAGATTAACAGAAGGTTAGCAGAATTTATTTGCTAATTTACTAGGTAAATAATTTTTTTAAAACCATGTTTAGTTGGTGGTTGTTCATGCACCAACTGCTTTATCTTGCTGTGTCGATAGTATTTTGATGGCTGGCCATAACTTTCAACTTGTACATTAGTCTGTCGTTACCTGTCAAAATAATGGGGAAGTTAATGGCACTCAATTATTTATGTGCAAATGTCACAGCAGCTTCAAGCAAGAGCAGATGTACAGTTAAAACCATTAGCTGCACAAAAACAGAATCACAGGGCAGAATTTTCCCGCCCACGGTGGATTTCATGGCAGGCGGGAGCAAAGAATCTAGCTGCAAGCAAAACGTCGGAAGCCTGCTGGTGGAAAAACAGTTTGTAACACTCCCAATGTCAAGTTAATAGTGACTTGGGTATCCTGCTGTCAATGGCGTGAACACCATTTGCATTTATTTACATCTCATGAATGCTCATTAACATAGCTGCTCGCCAGAATCTCCTAGTACCTTCAATCTTGAGCCATGCCAGTGGGAAATTACGCCAGTCTCAAAACTCTTTACAAGTGATGGCTGTGCACAAATTAGACCTCAGTTCACTTGTGACTTCACATTGAATGCAACACACATATTCTATCTGCTGTCACACTGCACCACTCTTGTTACATTCAGCAGCATACTGCTGGGCCGGGGCTATAGGGTTGGTGTCCTCCTGCCCTTTTCCAATGTTGTCTGCAAGGACACCATTATGCCGCGGTAATTATGCAGCTTCCAATTTTACTGATTCAAATGTTCACACCGCGGTGGTGGGATGCAAGAGAAGGTGAGGATGACTAAGTTAAGGGAGCAATGAGGAAGGAAGGCTGTGCAAGGGCAAGGGCGCACAGCACAATCAAAGGTAGGAAAGGAAGGAGGTGGAGGAGGAGGATGAACAATGGAAGGCAGAGAGAAGACTGAGGGGTGGGAAGTTTTAGCCTGGCAAGTGTGTGAAACGGTGACAAACAAGATCAGAGGTACATATTTTAGTGGAAGGGGGTGCACAGAGACTCCAGAATACATTGGGGGGGGATAGGACTGTTAGTGTGGCACATTAGGAGCATGCATCAGGAGCAATCATTGGAATACAATGTACTCCAGCTGCAGGGGCAAGGACTGCATGCATCAGGAGCAATCAGTGGAATACAGTGTACTCCAGATGCAGGGGCAAGGGCTACATGCATCAGGAACAATCATTGGAATACAGTGTACTCCAGCTGCAGTGGCAAGGGCTGCATGCATCAGGAGCAATCATTGGAATACAGTGTACTCCAGCTCCAGGGGCAAGAGCTGTGTGTAATGCCGGCAGTCTTACAGTCACTGCCCCTGGGCTTGACTCTGCACTGGACTGCAGAGGCAATGGTGATGGTGACTAGAGACATCTGTGGCCTATAGAGTGGGAAGACTTAAAAGGGGGGGTTTGCTTTGGTAGGTGACCATGCTTACAGATTCTAGTTAGGGTGGATAGAGGTCCACTTGAGGCATGGGAATTTTGCAGGTGATGGGCTTGGGTTGGGGGTAGGGTAGGAATGTCCACCGCAACAACAATGGGACCCAGTATTACTGGAGGAGGCTGGAGAACAACAGGAGGAAACTATCTTCACGTGCGGCTCGAGGTAAACTCGGGCACACAGTGAAGGAAGGTGCATCGAATTCTGTTCTGAGGTAGATGCACAGACGCCGCAGCATTTTGCAGTCCTGCAGTAATGACGTTCACTGAAATCGAAAATACCAGCGATTCTGTCTGGGAGGGGCATGAGGCAGTGTGGGAGAACCGCTGTGATAGGCTATGGGACTTCTTTTTGGGAAGCTCTCCCACTTGTTGGTGCAGCAAAGTGGACAGGGTTCAGGTTAGTTACAAATGAAGAAGACATCCTTGGCTCGGAAGTATTTGGAAACCAATCCTGTTGAATGGATGCTTATAACTCACTGGCTTAACAGCACAGTCACATCATCAAAAGAGACATTCAAGAATGAATTTCCAGCCCTATTTTCATGCTTAGCAAAGCTGAAAATGGAGATGGATGCAAAGCCTATATATTTCTTCACACCAAGGAAGGTCCCTCACCCACTCTTACACAAAGTCAAGAGCGAGATTGAGCACATGTTACAACAAGGGAATCATCTCTCCAGTAACCATACAGACAAAGTGGTGTTCTGGAATGATCACCGTGCCTATGTCCGTTGGTTCAATTAGAATCAGCGTGGACCTGACTCAATTAATCAAGTCAGTTGAGTGCCAGATCCACCTGATGGCATCAGTGGATGAAAGTCTCACCAATTTAGCATAAAGCACCCATTTCACAAAATTCGATGCTAACAGCGGCATTTAGTAGTTGCATCTGGACGTAGAATCCAGATTGGTAACTTTTTATCACCGTATTTGGTCATTATCGCTGTAACAGGCTACCATTAAGAATTGCTTCTGCACCCGAGATATTCCCAAGAACAATGGGCTAGATTCACCGTTTTTGAGACTAAATGCGGAGGAACTGTGGCGTTTTACGTCAAGAAAATTGGCGCCAACCCCTCACCGATTCTGCGACCAATGAGGGGCTAGCAGCCGCGCCGAGTAAAACTCCTGGCTCCACAATATAAACGGCTGGAGAATGGCCGAATACATGGCCGCGCATGCGCAATGTGATAGCCTGCAGCGCCATAGAACATGGTGCCAGCCGTGTGCAGACACGACCTGCCAGATAGTGCCCCCTGGCCACTGTCATGTGAGAGTACTTTTAAGAAATGGGTGTTTAAGAAATGTACCTTTAGGAAATGGAGCTGCTCATGTTACTGGAGTGATGTCAGAGTGTGGGTGGAGCTGAGCTCTACTTCTGCTTTTTAGTTTCAGTTTGAGAAAAAGCTTGGGTGTGTCTGTGTTTTTCAGTGAGCTGCATCTGGAGTTAAAACAAAGGGTTGTACTGTTGATCTCTGCCATCCAAAATCTATCTATGGATCATTTGGTGAACCCAGAATTGTAAAAGGTCTCAGTATTGAATGTAAACCTAATGTGCTCCTGTTTGAAGGTTTGTTAAGTCTTTTGGATGTTAAAAGGACAGCTTACAGGGTTACTTAGTGTTGTAGTCTTTGGGGTTGTATTTGAATTAATGGTTGCTTAGATGTTCGCTGTTTGTTTTAAAAAGGTTAACTTGTGTTCATAGAATAAACATTATTTTGTTTTAATGAAAAAGTTATCCATTTTCTGCTGTACCACATCTGTAGAGTGGGCCGTGTGCTCCCCATACCACAATCTATTAAAAGTTGTGGGTCAGGGGAACTCCATGATACATTTTGGGTAATCTGAACCTGACCCATAACACCACCCCCCCACCAGACCCCAGCCTTCACGGAAGCCCCCCCCCCCCCCCCCCCCCCCCCCCCCACCGGCCAGCAGCACGGCTCCCGTCCAACTGTGGCGGCATTGGACACAGTTCGCAGCCGCCATACCGGGTTCCCGACTGCTGAGACCACACGTCAATCGCACAGTCGGGAATCCGGCCCATTGGGGGCGGAGCATCGGGGGGGAGGCCTTCAGGTGACGCGCTAATATTTCAACATCAGAAGTGATTCTCTGCCCGATCGCCAATTACAAAATCGGCGTCGGGGAAGGGTGAATTCCGTCCATAGGCTCCGACCCTGGTAGACATGGTCGAAGTAATATACCATATGAACGACATTCTCATACACGGTTCATTGAGGAAAGAATATGACAGGTAAGTGACAGCAGTCCTCGAAGTACTACAAGAAGTAGGTTTTATATTAAACGACAAATGTGATTTGCGAAGCCTATGATAAAATTCTCAGGGGAGATTTTCAAGCTTCAGGAATTACAGCCGACCCACAGAAAACCAAGGTGATCAGAGAGTTCCCAAATCACAGAATTACAAAGATTCCTTAGAATAGTCAACCAAGTAGGCAATGATGGATCTCTGTGTCCATTCGGAACCCTGGATATCTGTTATCCCTTCTTAGTTCTCAAATAACAGAGATCAAGTCTGTGTTTATTGGCAAATCTCAGTTGAACTTTATTTGTCAGCTTGTGGTGCCCACTGGTAATTTTATTTTCAGTACAACATTTAGAGAATTCTGACTAGCCCTTTAGGAAGCTAGTCAAATTGATTGTCTTTAGCGAATACAGTGATTGAGTTTAAAATTCAAATCGTGGTAATTCTTCAAATCAGAATACACAGTATAAAAAGACTGAGTGATTTAAACAAAAGAAAGATGGCGATTTAGCAAAAGCAAGCCAAGAAAATAGATTTCAGAAAGAGATAGATTGATTCCGGAATAGATTTTTCCATCCCGACAAGTGATTCTTAAGAAGATTATTATCTTAAGGTTTCACCTTCTTTACAGCTGTGATTGGCTTTAACTAATTTACAATTCACTCAATTCGGCCAAAGTGTCTGTCCATCAATTTAAGAGAGATATGTATTTACATATATCGGTGTGAATTTTCCATACCATCACTTGCCAATTTCCCAAATTGTCGACACCTGCATCGCAACATAGACTGGCTGTTACTATAGAAATGTAACTGCCCGTACTGGGCAGCAGCCCAGTTTTTACCAAACAATAGGGTCTTATACAGAGTCTTATCTGATTAATTCTCAGCTATAGTTGCATTGAATTAATGCTTGATATGATTTCAGTTAATTATTCTTAATGAGTTCTCAATTAAACCTTTTATATCTGACTGGAATAGTCAATTTCTATCAGCAAGTTCCTACCAAACATGGTGGATGTCAATGAGCCGTTGTGATAGCTGTTGAGACAAGGTCAACAGTGGTCCTAGAATGTTGACCAGTAAAATACCTTTGATAAAATCAAAAATCTCCTAATAGCCCCAGAAATGTGAGCACTCTGCTATCCAGATTTACCAATAAGTAGCAGTGGACACATCATCTACAGGCTTGGGCACAGTGTTGTTACAAATTCAAGAAAGATGGGCAAAGAAGACCAGCTTATTACAGCTCCATACCTCTTATGGACACAGAGAAGAGGTATGCAACCATTGAAAAATACGCTTTAGCAGCCATGTGGGCCTGCGAGATAGTCTTTGATAATGTCATAGGTTTGAGATTCAAAATTTAAACCAACCACAAGCCTTTGGTTCCTCTCATCAACCAAAAGAAAATTGCAAACATTCTGCTCAGAATTCAACTTTTTATACTGAGACTCATCATGTACGATTCAGTTACTGGGTACACTCACAAAATGGTCCGGACGACTGCAGATATATTGTCAAGAGTACTCATGGTTTAATTTAAATTGATAGATTTAAATTTTATTGAGGAAATCAAAGCTCATACTTTGCTCATCCTAAAACATTTACCAGCCCCTGAGAAAATACTTCAAGATATTAAGCTAGGACAATGACAGGATGATGAGTGCATGAAAATAAGGCCATAATGAATGGCCAGAAAAAAGTTCAAATGATCCTGTACTTCATCAATACTTAGAACAGAGAGAACACCTCGTGGTGATCGATGATTTCTTTGTATTTAATGACAGATTAGTCATCCAAAAACACCTTGACTCGATATTCTCCAGAAAATCCATCAAGGCCACTTGGGAATGGCAAAATGTTGAGCAAGAACCCAGCCATCAGTTTGATGGCCAGGCATCAGTCACTACTTTGAATCAAGAATTGCCTTACATGCGCAGGGAATAGCCAACAGCAGTTGCACCTTCCACTATTCCTTTGAGACCACGGCAATGCCTGGAAAAAGGATATATTTGCGTTTAAAGGCAGTTTTCATCATCGTCCTTGACAACTATTCCAGATGGTTTGAAGTGGGTAAATTGCATAACACCACAATGTAGTAAGTTATTACATCACTAAGAATCTTCTTAGTGACACATGGAATGCCAGACCCAGATGGGAAGACACTTCTATCAAGTGACATGAGAATGTAGTTCCTCCTCAACCTCAAAAGGAAATCAGTTCTAGATCAGGGAGATTGGTGAAGGCACTACAGAGACTAACCCTGTGAAGTCTGAGACTTTGGGAGGCGATGTAGCGTAAAAGGTTAACTCAGGAGCACCTAATACTGATGTAACTAATGATCTAACAATGATGCAATGTCCCATGACTGAGACTGAGATCTGGTGGGAAACAGAAGTCCAACCCCAATGTAGAGTATTGATCTATTAGTAAACAAGATTTTTTTTAATGAATAACAGTCTATGGTAGCATTCTTAGGGTAACAGACAAACCCTAAAGGTACCCCATTTAGACCCCAAACCCCAGTCAAAACATTTAATGTTACTCTTTGGGTGCAATCAGAAAATTGTCCCTAAAGTGCGCTTGAAATTCGGTTAATTAATCTGCTAAAATTAATACACATTATTACAAATATAAAATCTTCCATGAGGCAATATAGTCACCAGCTAAAAGAACATTCTAATTTCTTTGTTTTTCTATCTATTAAAAAAACATTCCTTGAGGTATTTAAGAATGGCATCATGTGCAGCTTTAATCATAGCTTGGTTGGGTTGAATCAAACCTTGAACAAGCATTAAAGATCATGGAAAACACTGACGTATGTGGCTTTGGGTTCAATTCACTGATGTTTAAATTTCTTTTTATGCCTGTTTGGCCCATTGTGCCAGAATCTGGGCACAAAAGAAGAAAAAATTCTACTGCCTTATCTAATTAAATACGTACATTCGATCATCCGAATTAGGAGTAGACCATTTGACCCCTTGAGCCTACGTTCAGTAAGATTATGCTGACCCAGTTGTGGCATCAACACCATATACTGCCTTCCCCCAATTACCTTTGACTCCCTTGTTAGTTAAAAATCTATCTACCTCTGCCTTTAAAATATTCAATGACACTGCCTCCACTGTTCTCTGGGAAAGAGAGTTCCAAGACTCTCAACCTTCTGAGACAAAATAATTCTTCTAATCTCGGTCCTAAATAGGAGACCCCTTATTTTTAAACTGTGTCCCCTAGTTCTAGTCTCTCCAACAAGGGGAAACATCCAGGGCGAGCTGGCAAATTGGATACACAATAAGCTTGATGGTAGGAAACAGAGGGTAATGATAGAAGGATGCTTGTCGGACTGGAGGCCTGTGACTAGTGGTGTGCCTCAAGTCAGTGCTGTTTGTTTTCTATATCAACGATTTGGATGAGAATGTACAAGGCATGATCAGTAAGTTTGCAGATGACACTAAAATAGGTGGTATTGTAGACAATGAGGAACGTTATAAAAAATTGCAGCAGGACCTTGATCAACTGGGGAAGTGGGCCGAGAAATGGCAAATAGAGTTCAATACAGTTAAGTGAGATGTTGCATTTCGGAAAGTCAAATCAAGGTAGGACTTTCACGGTGAATGGTAGGACCTGAAGGAGTATCGTGGAACAGAGGGACCTTGGAGTTCAGGTGCACAGATCTCTAAAGGTGGAGTCACAGGTAGATAGGGCAGTGAATAAGGCTTTTGGCATGCTGACTTTTATCAGTCAGGGCATTGAGTACAGAAGTTGAGAAGTTATGCTGCAGTTGTACAGGACGTTGGTGAGGCTGCACCTGGAGTATTGTGTTCAGTTTTGGTTGCCTTGCTATAGGAAAGATGTTATTAAACTGGAGAAAGTGCAGAAAAGATTTACAAGGATGTTGCCAGGACTCGAGGGACTGAGTTATCGGGAGAGATTGGGCAGGCTAGGACTTTTTTCTTCGGAGCGTAAGAAACTGAGGGGTGAACTTATAGAGGTGTATAAAATCATGAGAGGCATGGATAGGGTGAATGCACTCAGTCTTTTTCCCAGCGTTGGGGAATAGAGAATTAGAGGGCATAGGTTTAAGTCAAGAGGGGAAAGAATTAATGGAACCTGAGGAGCAACCTTTTTACACAGAGGGTGGTACGTATGTGGAATGAGCTGCCAGAGGAAGTGGTTGAGGCAGGAAGATTGACAATATTTAAAAAACATTTGGACAGATGCAAGGATAGGAAAGGTTTAGACGGATATGGGCCAAATGCAGGCAAATGAGGTTCGCTTAGATGGGCTTTTTGGTTGCCGTGGACCAGTTTGGGCCAAAGGGCCTGTCTCCGTGCTGTAGATTCTATTCTATTCTAATCCTTTCAGCGTCCGCCCAGTCAAGTCCCCTCAGGATCTTGTGTTTCAGTAAGGTCAGCTCTCAATCTTCTGAACTCCAATGGATTCAGGCCCAGCCTGGCCAATCTTTCTTCATTAAATAACCCCCCATCCCAGATAAAAGTTGAGCGAACCTTTTCTGAATTGCTTCTAATACATTTATATCCTTTCTTAGATAAGGAGACCAAAACTGTACACTGTACTTTAGATGTAGTCTCACCAACACTCTGTATAACTGTAACAAAACAGCCCCACTTTTATTCCATTCCCCTTGCAATAGATGCCAACATTCTGTTTGCCTGCCTAATCACTTGCTGGACCTGCATACAAACCTTTTGTGAATCGTGTACCATATAATTATGGAAAATTGTGTTGAAAAAGGGGTCAAAATATAGGTGCTTCCATCTTTCTTCTTTTATTCTTCACTTTCCTCAGCCACGTTTGAAAGTTTTTTGTGACATTTTGGGGGGGAAGTGCACTTCAGCCTCTATTTGAGCCATATTCAGTATCTACAGACTTATACAATAAACTCCCACTTGATTGATCATTCAGTTAGTTCCATTGCTGACCTTATGTCCACAGAGTCCTCAAAGCCACTGCACCTAACAATTAACTCAATTAACTTGTCAAAAAGGTTAATAAGGCATCATCTGACTTGTATAATATTTGGAAGTTTAATTTTAAGTATGTTCTCTTTTTCCAAAATATTTCACGTGCAACTTATTTCTATTTGCAATCTTCACAAACACTTTTGCAATTAACATCACTTGTCTAAATTGAATTTCCTTTTGACTTCTTTCTAAGAAAAAAATAAAAGCATGGTAACATGACATTCAATGGCATTATCATCACTGATTCTCCCACTATCAACATCCTGTGGGTTACAATTGACCAGAAACTCAACTGAATTATATAACTTCAAAAGCATGTCAGTGACTAGAAAGCGAGTACTCAGCTTCTGACTCCCCAAAGCCTGTCCATGATCTACAACGCACAAGTCAAGATATGTGATGGAATACTCTCCCCTTGCCTAGATGAGTGTGGCTCCAACAACATTCAAGAAGCTTGACACCATTAAGAACAAAGCAGCCCGCTTGATTGGCATCCCTTCCACAAACATCCACTCCCTCCACATGCAGTAACAGCAGTGTGTACCATTTGCAAGATGCATTGCAGGAACTCAGCAAGACTCCTTAGGCAGCATCTTCCAAACCCATGACCACTACCATCTAGAAGTACAATGGCAGCAGATACATGAGAACATCAACACCTGGAAGTACCCCTCCAAGTCACTCACCTCAAAACTCTGGAACTCCCTCCCTAACAGCACTGTGGGTGTACCTACACCACATGTACTGCAGAGGTTCAAGAAGACAACTCATCACCACCTTCTCACAGGCAATTAGAAATGGGAAATGGCTGTTGGTCTGGTCAGTGAAGCCCAGATCCCTTGAATGAATACAAAAAATAATATATTAAAATGTAAAATGTATGAGAAACCTTATACTGTATTTTAAAGTGCGACTGAAACACTCAACTCTAGATCAGCTCGACTCACTTCTTACAAATAAGTAAAAACACTCAAATACCAAACACTGACAAATATAGCATGGATTAATACACAACACATAGCTCTTAAAATGTAAACCTATTTTATATTGTGTCAACTTTAAAGATTCCTGCACAATACAGCACCAACAGGAATCGAGAGATCGATGGGATCAGTGTTAATTATTGATTTTGTACCCTTGTGGCAAATGGCTTGGCATATCCTACGATATCTGTTGGTTGGAATCACAAAATAGATAGTTTTTAGCCCACAATGCTGTCTGTGGTAGATCTGTCCTTGGTAGGAGCTGCCTACTTGTCTGGTAATAAATGTTTCCTGTTTTGTGCTACGTGCATTTATGCCAAATGGTATTTTATTTTTATTTTACCTTTCAGGTGAAACCCACAGAAGATTTTGTTTGCAGTGGAACTCTCCTATTCCTATATGCTGGTGATTATTACCTGAATATAAAATTTCATGATGACAACTCAAGCAGGGAGCTGCCCCTTTCTTGGTTCTGCTTGCCAAGTGTTCATGTGCGTGCCATGGATCCAGCTCAACACACAATGTTTTAAATTTATATTAGAAAATAG
Organism: Scyliorhinus torazame; assembly: GCF_047496885.1. Taxonomy (NCBI): domain Eukaryota; kingdom Metazoa; phylum Chordata; class Chondrichthyes; order Carcharhiniformes; family Scyliorhinidae; genus Scyliorhinus; species Scyliorhinus torazame. Next base: position 148,333,357 of record NC_092717.1, on the reverse strand, counting down.
AGATTGTACAATGTGAGTTAGATCATTGTAAATATTGACTAACTAATCATACATGCCAACAGGATCTCAATGAATATTCTGGTTTACGATTACGCTGGCACTCTCCCAAAAATAAAATGCTTCTAGATTTTCTGTAAAGCTTGCTTGGCCAAATTTTTAAATATCTGAGGGGTTGACAAAATTATTTAAGGTAGTAATAAATCTATATTATAGAGGAGACCGGTTGCACCTTTGAACAAAATAAAAGACACTTGATCAGTAGATTGGTGTCATGTTAGAACTCTGATGAGAACTTTGTTAAATCTAAGAGATAAATTTACATATGTTGGCGCGGTTAAATGAAAACTGATGTATAGTGAAGATTAGGTGTTAAAATGTTTCATAGATTTTGGCTGTTAGAATAATGGGGAATAGAAGGAACGTTGACAAATAACATCAGTGTTGTGATTATGAAGGCATGTATTCTTTACAAGTCTGATATGACAATGCTGTAAATTTCAGTCTTAATGCTCAGTTAAATCCTTAACATCCCATTACTTTTGAAACATGTTGTGTACTGTTCAAATGTATGGGCACAACATCTTGATTGTCTATTATAGCTATAAGGTACCTGCAGTTGTTTGTTAGAGTAAGACAAGATGCCCCATTCACACTGCAATGAAGTGGCCACAGCCCCTCAAGGAGTTAATTGATAGTTATTTCCCCAAGGTGTTGTAATAATTTTCAATGATACCAATAAACAATTTTAAAAAATAACTGGAAGGCCAGTTACAAACTCAGGGTTTTTTTACATTTAAAAGTTGCTACAATCTAGGTCTATCTGATCCTATGACTAATTCATCTTCATGGTTAATTTGCAGTTGAACATCTGCAATTATTATAAAGTAATTAGAATGCTAAATATTATGGGATTATGCCACTATTTCAGCTGCAGTGTGAACAAGGCTATTTGTTTGTCTTTATGTTTCAAACAAAATTCAGGAACTACTGTAACTAGCATCTCTGTACACTAACTGAACTGCTGTTCTCAAGATAATTTTCTTTCCTGTAATGAAAAAAGTTGTACCTTTGGAAATAAATTTGGCTTGCATGTTCATCTGTAATCAAAAACTTCCTTCTCAGCACTAGTTATACTTTTTAAGTGAACATTTTCCCTAGGCCAGAACTAATTCTTAAAAGATTTCAAATTTTCCCTGAATATATAGAATATATTTTCATTCAAAAGTTTGGATGCCCCATTTGCAACATTAAACCATAGATAGTAGACTATAATGAAAAATCATAATTTTCAAGAAATGTATTGTTTATAGAGTACAAAAGCATAAGCATTTTTTAAAAGACAAGGGAGACCATCTTCAAGGATGCTTTAAAATTCTGGATTACTTAATATGGTTGCATGATTTCTGAAAAATAATGTATATTTAAGTAGGTTCTTTTGAGGAAAAACTAGGGGCAATTTTAATATCCCACCCCCTCCCCCAAAGGCTAACACCCCCATCAGTTTAACAGGAAAGCGGTTGCTGCATAAGTGGCATTAAACAGCAAAGTCACGCCTTGATGATATTACTGGAATGCTGAAGCCTTTTTAACCATGAGTCGACTAGAGGCTGCACAATCTTGAGTCTGCCAGCCCATCAGCCATCTGAACCCACAAGGATGTCACAGTCACCCACCTAGCACCGTCGGGCATCTCCCAGCTTCCTTAATCACAGAGTTGACGTATAAGAACTCTTTCTTTCCTGTGTGAAGAGAAGCTGGCTGCTCTTTGTCATTGACCACACAGAGATTGGGAACTCATCATAGAAAGGATCTTGAAGTTTCAGGTAGAATATCACTTAGATTAACTTGGGTGCTTCTTCGTTTGAGGAAAGTTTTGTTTCTTTTCATTAGAATAGCGCAGATTATGAAATCACATAATGTTTAAGTACGTAAAATTCAGAAAGAATGCAACAAAGAGCAGACTTTCTTCTCGTTGAGTGGTCGAGAATGAAGGGCCATTGATAAAAAATTTAAATGTAAGTCCAGCATTTATTGCCCATCCCTAGTTATCCTTGAGAAGGTGGTGGTGAGCTGCCTTCTTGAACTGCTGCAGTCCCTGAAGTTTGGGCACGCAATGCTGTTGTGAGGAACGTCCAGGACTTTGACCCAGCTACAGTGTAGGAATGATGATAGTGGCTTGTAGGGGAACGTCCAGGTGGTGGTGTTGCCAGATATCTGCTGCTCTTGGCCTCCTAGATGGTAGCGGTTGTGGGCTTGGGAGGTGCTGACGAAGGAACCTTGATGAGTTCCTGCAGTGCATCTTGTAGATGATACACATGGCAACCTGTGCTCACTACTCTGGGTTCAAACCATTTTACATGGGGGTTTGGAGATAGAAGATGGTCATTTTATATATAAGTAACAGAAGATTTTTCATTATACCCATATATAACAGAAGTTATGTCCACTGTTCGTCATGGTGGAGAGATTAAATGTTTGTGGAAGGGGGAGCAATCAAGAGCACTGCTTTGTCCTGCATGGTGTCGAGCGTATTGAGTGTTGTTGGAGCTATACTGATCCGGGCAAGTGGAGAGTATTCCATTCCTAACATCTGCCTTGTAGATGGTGGATAAACTTTGGGGAGTCAGGAGGTGAGTTACTTGCTACAGGTTTCCTGGCCTTTGACCTGCTCTAGGAGCCACAGAATTTATATGGCTAGTCCAGAGCAGTCTCTGATCAATGGTAACCCCTAGGATGTTTGTATTGGGAGATTCAGCAATGGTATTGCCATTAAATGTCATAGGTTAGCTCCTCTCTTGTTGGAGATATAGTTACATAGAAAATACAGCACAGAACAGGCCCTTCGGCCCACGATGTTGTGCCGAACCTTTGTCCTAGATTAATCATAGATTATCATTGAATTTACAGTGCAGAAGGAGGCCATTCGGCCCTTTGAGTCTGCACCGGCTCTTGGAAAGAGCACCCTACCCAAACTCAACACCTCCACCCAACACCAAGGGCAATTTGGACATTAAGGGCAATTTATCATTGGCCAATTCACCTAACCCGCACATCTTTGGACTGTGGGAGGAAACCGGAGCACCCGGAGGAAACCCACGCAGACACGGGGAGGACGTGCAGACTCCGCACAGACAATGACCCAAGCCGGAATCGAACCTGGGACCATGGAGCTGTGAAGCAATTGCGTTATCCACAATGCTACCGTGCTGCCCTTAAGAACAAATAAATCTACACTATATCATTTTACCGTCATCCATGTACCTATCCAATAGCTGCTTGAAGGTCCCTAATGTTTCCGACTCAACTACTTCCACAGGCAGTGCATTCCATGCCCCCACTACTCTCTGGGTAAAGAACCTACCTCTGATATCCCTCCTATATCTTCCACCTTTCACCTTAAATTTATGTCCCCTTGTAATGGTGTGTTCCACCCGGGGAAAAAGTCTCTGACTGTCTACTCTATCTATTCCCCTGATCATCTTATAAACCTCTATCAAGTCGCCCCTCATCCTTCTCCGCTCTAATGAGAAAAGGCCTAGCACCCTCAACCTTTCCTCGTAAGACCTCCTCTCCATTCCAGGCAACATCCTGGTAAATCTTCTTTGCACCTTTTCCAGAGCTTCCACATCCTTCCTAAAATGAGGCGACCAGAACTGTACACAGTACTCCAAATGTGGCCTTACCAAAGTTTTGTACAGCTGCATCATCACCTCACAGCTCTTAAATTCAATCCCTCTGTTAATGAACGCGAGCACACCATAGGCCTTCTTCACAGCTCCATCCACCTGAGTGGCAACTTTCAAAGATGTATGAACATAGACCCCAAGATCTCTCTGCTCCTCCACATTGCCAAGAACTCTACCGTTAACCCTATATTCCGCATTCATATTTGTCCTTCCAAAATGGACAACCTCACACTTTTCAGGGTTAAACTCCATCTGCCACTTCTCAGCCCAGCTCTGCATCCTATCTATGTCCCTTTGCAGCCGACAACAGCCCTCCTTACTATCCACAACTCCACCAATCTTCGTATCGTCTGCAAATTTACTGACCCACCCTTCAACTCCCTCATCCAAGTCATTAATGAAAATCACAAACAGCAGAGGACCCAGAACTGATCCCTGCGGTACGCCACTGGTAACTGGGATCCAGGCTGAATATTTGCCATCCACCACCACTCTCTGACTTCTATCGGTTAGCCAGTTCATTATCCAACTGGCCAAATTTCCCACTATCCCATGCCTTCTTACTTTCTGCATAAGCCTACCATGGGGAACTTTATCAAATGCCTTACTAAAATCCATGTACACTACATCCACTGCTTTACCTTCATCCACATGCTTGGTCACCTCCTCAAAGAATTCAATAAGATTTGTAAGGCAAGACCTACCCCTCACAAATCCGTGCTGACTATCCCTAATCAAGCAGTGTCTTTCCAGATGCTCAGAAATCCTATCCTTCAGTACCCTTTCCATTACTTTGCCTACCACCGAAGTAAGACTAACTGGCCTGTAATTCCCAGGGTTATACCTAGTTCCTTTTTTGAACAGGGGCACGACATTCGCCACTCTCCAATCCCCTGGTACCACCCCTGTTGACAGTGAGGACGAAAAGATAATTGCCAACGGCTCTGCAATTTCATCTCTTGCTTCCCATAGAATCCTTGGATATATCCCGTCAGGCCCGGGGGACTTGTCTATCCTCAAGTTTTTCAAAATGCCCAACACATCTTCCTTCCTGACAAGTATTTCCTCGAGCTTACCAATCTGTTTCACACTGTCCTCTCCAACAATATCGCCCCTCTCATTTGTAAATACAGAAGAAAAATACTCATTCAAGACCTCTCCTATCTCTTCAGACTCAATACACAATCTCCCGCTACTGTCCTTGATCGGACCTACCCTCGCTCTAGTCATTCTCATATTTCTCACATATGTGTAAAAGGCCTTGGGGTTTTCCTTGATCCTACCCGCCAAAGATTGTTCATGCCCTCTCTTAGCTTTCCTAATCCCTTTCTTCAGTTCCCTCCTGGCTATCTTGTATCCCTCCAATGCCCTGTCTGAACCTTGTTTCCTCAGCCTTACATAAGTCACCTTTTTCCTCTTAACAAGACATTCAACCTCTCTTGTCAACCATGGTTCCCTCACTCGACCATCTCTTCCCTGCCTGACAGGGACATACATATCAAGGACACGTAGCACCTGTTCCTTGAACAAGTTCCACATTTCACTTGTGTCCTTCCCTGCCAGCCTATGTTCCCAACTTATGCACTTCAATTCTTGTCTGACAACATCGTATTTACCCTTCCCCCAATTGTAAACCTTGCCCTGTTGCACGTACCTATCCCTCTCCATTACTAAAGTGAAAGTCACAGAATTGTGGTCACTATCTCCAAAATGCTCCCCCACTAACAAATCTATCACTTGCCCTGGTTCATTACCCAGTACTAAATCCAATATTGCCCCTCCTCTGGTCGGACAATCTACATACTGTGTTAGAAAAGCTTCCTGGACACACTGCACAAACACCACCCCATCCAAACTATTTGATCTAAAGAGTTTCCACTCAATATTTGGGAAGTTAAAGTCGCCCATGACTACTACCCTATGACTTCTGCACCTTTCCAAAATCTGTTTCCCAATCTGTTCCTCCACATCTCTGTTACTATTGGAGGGGCCTATAGAAAACTCCTAACAAGGGGACTGCTCCTTTCCTATTTCTGACTTCAACCCATACTACCTCAATAGGGTGATACTCCTCGAACTGCCTTTCTGCAGCTGTTATACTATCTCTAATTAATAATGCCACCCCCCCACCTCTTTTACCACCCTCCCTAATCTTATTGAAACATCTATAACCAGGGACCTCCAACAACCATTTCTGCCCCTCTTCTATCCAAGTTTCCGTGATGGCCACCACATCGTAGTCCCAAGTACCGATCCATGCCTTAAGTTCACCCACCTTATTCCTGATGCTTCTTGCGTTGAAGTATACACACTTCAACCCATCTCCGTGCCTGCAAATACTTTCCTTTGTCAGTGTTCCCTTCCCCACTGCCACATTACATGCTTTGGCGTCCTGAATATCGGCTACCTTAGTTGCTGGACTACAAATCCGGTTAAATAAAAGATGGTTATTGCCTGACATTTGTGTGGCACGAATTTTACTTTCCATTTCTTAGCCTAAGCATCGATATTGTCCAGATCTTGCTGAATTTGGACATGCGCTGCTTCAGTATCTGAGGAGTCACGAATAGTACTGAACATTGTGCTGTCATCCGTGAACATCCCCACATTTGACTTTATGATGGAAGGCAGGTCGTTGATGAAGCAGCTGAAGATAGTTGGGCCTACGACACTACTCTGGGGAACTCCTGCAGTAATGTTCTGGTTCTGAGATGAGTGATCTCCAATCACCACAACCATCTTGCTTTGTGCCAGGTATAACTTCAACTAGCGGAGAGTTTCCCCCTGATTCCCATTGACTCCAGTTTAGCTGGAGCTCCTTGATGCTATACTTGGTCAAATGCTGCCTTGATGTCAAGGGCGGTCACTCTTACCTCACTGAGATTAGTGGTTGAGGCAGAAGTTATGTCAAGATTCAAGATAAAATTGAATGTGTGTGTGAAAGAAAGGGGTTGAAAAGATAGGGGAGCATGGTAGTTAGCTGTGACTAGAACTATTTGTTTGCATGGAGGGTAAACATCAATGTTGCTTGGTTGGGCCAAATGGCCTGTTCTGGTGTTATAATGTGTATCTATTTTTGTGTAATGTGCATCTGCTTTTCTCTTCATCTATTTCACTAGTGATTTAACAATTGATTCACTAGAAAAGTAGTCATGCTAATGTTGAAGAGACATAGTACCAGAACGAAGAGTTAAAATGTCAAGTAACTTTGGATTTTGTTTCTCTGCTACTCAAAATGAAAGTTATCATCAGACCAGTAAATGTTTGCACCCACTGAAAACATTAATCTTTCTTGGTGAGGTATAGATTTAGAATAAACCTCTGCCTAATTAACTCAGCTCCAGAAGAGCACTGTTGTGAATCTTTCATTTTCAGCATCTATAAATCCTCTCTAAATGAGATGACTAAGTCACGCCAAATTCATGCAACCTGTGCTCACTACTCACTGGGTTCAAACCATTTTACATGGGGGTTTGGAGATAGAAGATGGTCATTTTATATATAAGTAATAGAAGATTTTTAATTATACCCATATATTACTTGCAATCTTAGCAAAGAAAATTTGAAAGCCCTGAACTTGCAACAGTTGTAAAGGGATCCTTTTGTAAATCTGTTCACGAATTCCTGAAAATAATAGAGAAACCACTGTTACCAGGACAGATTGAGTTCCACTGAGATATTTTACATTGGAGCTTTTTGATTTGTATTGAAATCTTATCTAATTTATTGACCTTTTTGTGTTTGATCAGGTTTTCTATATAACAAGAGTGAATGTGAATTATGCATTGGAAACTTATCCAAGGACCGTGTCTGTGCCCAATTTTGACTTTAAACAGATAGAAGGTGTTGGCACCCACATTTGTTGTTCAGTTCATGGTTATGAAAAGTCTTGATTATAATTGAATATAATTAATTGAAGATTGGAATTTATGACAAGCCAGTAACTATCTAGGTTTTCAGATAAAATACAATGAACCAACAAATTCTACTGCTCTTTGTCATGGTAGGTGCATTTTCTTGGGTCAGTTTAATTTACTCACATATTTGTGCTGTTTCTTTCTAGGTGAAGTGTTTAATGTGTAAAATATTTTGTTTTAGAACTGGGGATGTCCTCAATTTGATGTGCAGAAAGATTCATCATGTGTTACTCTACATATAATTTTAATTGATTACTATTTGAGACAATATTACAGAGACACTGTTGCAAAATCTATAAACAATGGCAACTAGCAATAACACATCCCAAGGAGCTTTACAGGAGCATTATCGAACCATTTGTTACCAAGCCATGAAAAAAAGATATTAGGACAGACAACCAAAAGGAGAAATAGGTTTTAAGCAGCAGCTTAAGAAGAAGGGTTGCACAGTGGTTTGCACTGCTGCCTCACAGCACCAGGGACTCGGGTTCGATTCCGTGTGGAGTTTGCACATTCTCCCCGTCTGCGTGGGTTTCCTCCGAGTGCTCCGGTTTCCTCCCACAGTCCAAAGATGTGCATGTGAAGTGGATTGGCCATGATAAATTGCCCCTTAGTGCCAAAGGCTGGGTAGGATTCTGGGGATGAGGACAGGTAGGAAGCTCTTTGGGAGGGTCAGTGCAGACTCGATGGGCCAAATGGCCTCCTGCATGGTAGGGATTCTGTGAAGAAAGTGCGAGAGGTGCAGGAAGGTTTAGGGAAGGAATTCCATGTTTAGAATGGCATGGGAAAATCTTTCAGCCGGAGCTAGGTGTGGAAATCATTTGATGGGCAGCCATAATTGCTCAAGAAATGAACAATTATAATAAAGATACGCTAAACATAAAACCTTTATTCTGATAATTATACCTCATAATGATTTGCATGCGGTAATTGCACCCTCCTTTCCATGCCCTCTTGGCTTAATATGAACAATGCAGTTGGTCATCTTTCTTTACAATAGCATCAAAGTCCAAGGTCATTCTTTTTCTCTCTCTGCAGATGTGCCTAACCTGCTGAGTACTTTCAGCATTTTCTGTTCTTATTTCGAGCATCTGCATTGTTTTCTTTTTGTCTTACAATATAAAAGTTGCTTTTCTGTGATTTACAATACATTTAGAGGGAAGTAGTGGCATAGTGGTAATGCGGTTAGATTAGTAATCCAGAGACCCCAGGCTAATGTTCGAGCACACGGGTTCAAATCCTACCAAGTCAGCTAGTGGAATTTAAATTCAATTATTTTTTTTAAATCTGGAAATGAAAGCTAGTCTCTGTAATGGGGACCATAAAACTAGCATCCCTTGTCCTAAAAACCTATCTGGTTCACCTCCGACTTTATCTGGTTTGGAGACTCCAGGCTCACAGCAATATGGTTGACTTTTAAAAAATAAATACTTTTATCCAAACAATTTTCAGTTTATCACATGCAAAACAGTCCAACAGAATATATACAAATTGCTTTTTTAAAAATAATACCCCAAATTTCTCCCCCACCCAAGACCCAAACCCCCCCCAATACCTACCCCATCCTCCTCCTAACCAACCCCCCCAGTTGCTGACAATGACCAAGTCCTTGAACAAGGTGATGAACTGCTTCCACCTGGAATAGAACCCTTCCTCCGACCCTGATCCTTTCCAATTTCAGAAGCTCTGGCAAGCCCCCCAGCCACACCGAGGCCTTTGGTGGAGCCAATGACCTCCATCCAAGCAGGACCTGTCTCCGGGCAATCAGAGAGATGAAGGCCAGAACATCAGCCTTCTTCCCCTCCAGAGGCACCAGCGACTCTGACACCCCAAAGATCACCACCAATGGACACGGCTCCAGCTTGACCCGCACAATCTCCGACATAGTCTCAAAAAAGGAGAACTAAAACTCAAACAGCTTAGGTTAGGACCAGAACATGTGTGAATGGTTCGCCAATCCCCTTAGACATCGATCGATCCTACCCTCTAATCCGGAGAAAAAAACACTTATGCGCGCTCTAGTTAAGTTGCAATTGTATAGGGCATTGGTAAGACCACATCTGGAGTATTGTGTCTTGTTTTGGTCTCCTTATTTGAGGAAGGATGTGATGGCATTGGAGGCAGTTCAGAAGAGGTTCACCAGATTGATTCCAGGGATGAAAGGGTTGACGTATGAGGAGAGATTAAACAGTTTGGGTTTATACTCGCTGGAGTTCAAAAGAATGAGACGGGATCTGGTCAAGATATATAAAATACTAGAAGGGATTGATAAAGTAAACATAGTTCCCCGTGGAGGGCAATCTAGAACGAGAGGTGACAGATATAGGTTGATATAGATTTGGAACTGAGATGAGGAACTACTTTTCGCAGAGGGTGGTGAATTTGTGGAATCTGAGTCATTAAATGGTTTCCAAAAGGAGATAGATATATTTATGATTTAACAAATGGGTTGAAGGGATATGGGGAACAGCTAGGGAGGTGGATTTGATTTAATGTTGGAGCAGGCTCAAAGGGCTGAATTGCCTACATCTGCTCATAATTCCTATGTTCCTGTAAGTGCGGCCTGTGAACTACTTTGAACTGTATCAGGCTCAGCCTGGCACAAGAGGTGAATTCACCCTGTGCCAGATCTCACACCACACTACTCCCTCCCGACCCAGCTCCTCCTCCTACTTCCTCTGAATGAGCTCCCTCTCAGGAGTTGAAAGTTCTCCACTATCTCCTCCATCCCCGCAAACCTACCCTCCACAAACAAATCCTTGAACCTCTTGACCCCACCTCTTCGAAATTTTAAACAATGCATCCATCCTGGATGGTACAAACCTATGGCTCCCACAAATTGGTGACAGTAGTGACATCATTCACAGTTTAAAAAGCTGTCTGAATTGGCCTCAAATTCTTCGGAGCGTCACCACCACCCGATTTGCCGAGAACCTTGCCAAAGAGAATGGAAGAATGGCCATAACCAATGCCATTCGATACAAACTTACACAGGAAGCCTCCTTCATTCAGAGCTGCACTTTTGCTATGTTCACCACCCAGTAATAGAACCAGATTCAGTAGCTCAGCCCTCCCGATTGCTTCTCCAGTATTTAGAATACTGAGAGTCCTACCTGCCCAGATAAAGGCTGAGATTAACTTACATAACCCTAATGGAAAATGAAGACGACACTGGAACACAAATAAGAACCTCAACAGAATGTTCATTTTGACCGTATGCACGCTCCCCGCCAAGGACAACAGGAGGCAATCCCACCTCTTCAGTTCCCCCTGTACCCCTCCACCAGACTGGCCAGGTTCAATTTATGTAGCATGGTCCAGTCATGCGCCACCTGCATCCCTAAATACCTGATAGGGTATCTTGGCCAGCCTAAATGGCAGGCTCCCCAAATCTGCTTCCTTCCCTATGGGGATCATGGGAAAAATCTCAATCTTAAATTCAATTTCTTACCTTTTTTTTTTGTAAGTATTTTTATTCCTCAAATTTTCAACATTTTTACAATTTGCAACAGCCTCACCGACCCACCAAGATCCTCTACAGCAATAAACAGTAAATAACTCTCCAAAATACAAGACAAACCAACCCCAACAATTGCAAAACCCATCACTCCCCCACCCCCACAAAGCAAATGTCACTTTATCCAGGGTCAAGTCCTCTCATGACACAGAGGCACAGGGTGGAGAATCTGACCTCCACCCCAACAGGACCCGCCTGCGGGCAATCATCGAGTCGAAGGCTAAAACATTTGCCCCCACACCTGCCTGCAGCCCCGGCTGGTCTGACACCCCAAACATGGCATCTAAGGGACCGGGCTCCACATCCTCATGCAGAACCCCCAAAATGGTGCTGAAAACAGTCCTCCAAAACCTTTCCAGCTTTGGGCAGGACCAAAATTTTTACACATGGTTCACAGGGCCCTTCCCACATCGCTCAGAGACTTTCTCCACCCCCTCGAATAGCCAGCTCATCCTAGATTTTGTAAGGTGCATCCTGTACACTACCTTCAACTTTATCATCTCCAGCCTCGTGCACGAAGTCAAGGCATTTACCCCCCACAGCACCTAACACCACATTCCCTCCTCCAGCGCCACCCCAACTCTTCCTCCCACTTCACGTTAACCCTCTCCATAAACACCCCATCCTCTTCCAATCCTACCCTCTCCACCTCCCCCAATCTCGGGCACTCTAGCCCACCCAGAAATTCCCTCATCTCCTGCTCCTCCCTGTGGCTCCAACTTATACAACCCTATAGAACTCCTTGAACACCTTATTAATCTGTTCCGGAGCTGCCACCAACTTCCCCTTGCTGTCCCGCACCCGAACTATCTCCCTGTGTCATCCCTAAGGAACTGACCTGCCAACATACATCCTGCCTTCTCCCCGTACTCACAAACAGCACCCCCCCCCCCCCCCGCCCTTCTTAACTGACTCTTTCTCCGTGGACCATAGGTCAAACCTTGCCTGCAACTCCTTCCTCTTTGACAGGAGCCCCGGGTGCCTCGCATACCTCCCAACCACCTCCAAAATCTCTTCTATCAGTCGTAGTAAGATCCCCAGCCACACAGTGTGGGGCATGCAAAAATAAGGAAAACTCCCTTTCCATCAGGTATCTAAACCTTCTCGGATCCCCCACCCCATCTGCTACATGAACACTGCCAGCTCCTTTGCCATTCCAGAAGTTACAAAGGACGTGGGATGCAACCTATTCATCCTTGGGTCTAATACACAATTGAAATCTCTCCCCATTATCAATTGATGCAAATCTAGCCGCCAACACTTTCATGATAAAGACCACGTTGTCCCAATTCAGTGCATATGTGTTCACTAAAACAACCGGAGCACCCGCCAGTACCCCACTCATCATCATGTATCGCCCCCCAGGGTCTGACAAAATACTGACTGCTGTAAAGGCCATCTTCCTGTTAATCAACACTGCCACCCCATCAAAACTCGAGTGGAACACTTTCCTCACCATCCCTACCCTAAGCCTCAGATGCGTCCCCAGAACCAGAGCAATGTGGTTGACTCTTAACTGCCCCCTCGGGGGAAATTAGGGATGGGCAATAAATGCTCGTACAGCCTGCGACGCCCACGTCCCATGAACAAATAACAAAAAAGAATATTCCACCTGCCTTCAAACTCTTCAAATGGGCAAACACCTGGGATTCATTAACAGGACCGTTTAACCCCCTCACATTCTATGTAACCATCCTAACTGGGGGCCTCTGAGCCCTCCTCTACTAGTATCAACTAAACCCCACCTGTGTGAGGAAGTCCAACAGGGCCCAAACTTACCCCGATTCCAGGCCCACCCAAGATGGCCACCATCACCACCCCTGCACCAATCTGTGAACAAAGAACCCTTCTTCGCCAGCACTCTACCCTCCCAACTCCTCCTGCACCCCCACCCCACTCAAGCACCTATCCAACAGCCTTCCCTTTCCCCCATGAACTTCAAATAAACAACCCACCCAACTCCAAAATGCAACTTGCCCCCCAACAAAGAAAACCCAACCAACCTAAGCTCGTTATTTTCACCCACAAACAAAAAAAAATCCGCCCCCCCCCCCGCCAACCAGCCGCAACCCTCTCCCCCACTCCTCTCCGGTTAACTAGTACAACTGCTAACGGGGAGCCCCACTTGGTGTACAAGGTAAAATACAAATACCTCCTTTCCCAATTTTAATATCGTACATAATATCAAACCCGCCCTCCTTCAATATAAAGCCATACTACCATGGAAAAGCCAAAACAAGACTTCCGGTTGCGGCTATGTGGAGCTAAGTCGCACTTTCGGCGGCTCCCGCAAAAACGGACTTTTGGGCTCTTTTCAGGGCCCCCAAGGGCACTTTTCCGACGTTTACCGGTGTGGGAAGGAGTTAATAATAGATCCACGTCAGTATATGGCTTTAACTAGGAGCGGGGCGACAAAAAAGGTGGTGGTGGACCTGAAGAAGGGAGGGAAGAAGGACAAAGTGGCGGCGGGCGGAGACCAGGCAGCGTGGAGGCAGTGGGCGGAGGAGCAACAGGAGGGTATCCAGCGCTGCCTCAGAGAGATTAAAACGGACCTGCTAGAGCCGATGAAGGCTTCTATTGATAAGCTGCTGGAGACACAGACGGACCAGGGGGTGGTGATCCGAGAGGCTCGACAAAAGATCTCTGACAATGAGGACGAGATCTTAGGCCTGGCGGTAAAGGTGGAGGCGCACGAGGTGCTTCACAAGAAATGGCAGGAGCGGTTCGAGGAGATGGAGAATCGGTCGAAGCGGAAGAATCTGCGGATTCTGGGCCTCCTGGAGGGGCCGGACATGGGGGCCTATGTGGTCACCACGGTGAACTCGCTGATGGGAGCGGGGTCCTTCCAGGGGCCCCTGGAGCTGGAAGGGGCCCATAGAGTGTTGGCGAGGAGGCCCAAGGCTAACGAGCCTCCGCGGGCAGTGCTGGTGCGATTCCATTGGGTCGTCGATCGGGAGTGTGTGTTCAGGTGGGCCAAGAAGGAGAGGAGCAGCAGGTGGGAGAACGCGGAGGTTCGGATATATCAGGACTGGAGTGCGGAGGTGGCGAAGAGGAGGGCCGGGTACAATCGAGCGAAGACGGTGCGGCACAGGAAGGGGGTGAAGTTTGGCATGTTGCAGCCGGCGCGACTGTGGGTTACCTACAAGGACCGGCACCATTATTTTCAGTCTCCGGAGGAGGCGTGGGCCTTTGTTCAGGTCGAGAAGCTGGACACAGACTGAGGGTAGGGATGGGCGATTGGGGATTGCGGTGGATATGTTATGCCTATTTTCAGTTCGGGGGGGGGTCCTTTGCATTGTTTTGGGTTTCTTTTTCTCTGTGTTTTTCTCTTTCGGGTTGGGGAGGGTGGATGGGGCGGGTTGGGCACTGTTTTGGTTGGTGGCGGGGCCTGGTAGGTGGAGAGCGCGGGCTTTTTTCCCGCGCCGAAGACTTGGGGGGGCGGGTGGGGAGAGCCGGGGCGGGGAAGCGAGAATTGTTTCCCGCGCTTAGAACGGAGGGGGGAGGGGGAGAGCCTGTGGATGGGGAGCAGGAGAGGAGGGTGTGCCACACAATGGAGGAGTCGAATGGGAGGCGGGAGCGGCCAGGGTCAGCAGGAGTCAGCTGACTTGCGGAAGTGCAATGGGGGGAGTAAACCAGCTAGGATGGGTCCAAGCCGGGGGGAGGTGGGGGGTGAGTGGGTGGGTGGGTGGGGGGAATCGAGTTGCTGCTGCTAAGGTCAAGGAGGAGCTGGAGCGAGTGGGGGGAGTTCGAGACGGGGGTATGCCGCTGTGGGGAATGGGCCGGGTGTGGGGTGCGGGCGCGTGGCTGGCCGAGGAGGGGTCATGGCTAGTCGGCGGGGGAGGGGGGCGGGTAGCCCCCTGATCCGGCTGATAACCTGGAATGTAAGGGGACTGAATGGGGCCGGTTAAGCGGGCCCGCGTGTTCGCGCACCTGAAGGGGCTCAAGGCGGATGTGGTTATGCTCCAGGAGACACACCTGAAGGTGGCAGACCAGGTAAGATTGAGGAAAGGGTGGGTAGGTCAGGTGTTTCACTCGGGGCTGGATGCCAAAAATCGAGGGGTGGCGGTCTTGGTGGGAAAGAAGGTGTCCATTCGAGGCGTCGAACATTGTGGCAGATAATGGCGGTAGGTACATGATGGTAAGTGGTAAGTTGCAGGGAGAAAGGGTGGTACTGGTCACTGGGACGATGCAGGTTTTATGCGGCGTATGTTGGGTCGGATCCCAGACTTGGAAGTGGGGGGCCTGATAATGGGGGGAGACTTTAACACGGTGCTGGATCCTGCACTGGATCGCTCCAGTTTTTTAAAAAAATTTTAGTGTTTAAGGCGGGAACAGGAAGTCGACCCGCGGACTTCTGGGAAGACCCTCACCAATATATTCTGGTGGAGAGGAAACCTGAGACACTACACGTGTAGTGTCTCCCACCCGCCCTCCTCCTCTAACCTAATAATAAAACCCATTGGTCTGAGGTAAGTACCATATTTTATTAGTATTATTTTTTTTTTAATAACATTTTTTTTAAATTTAGTTGTTAGCCAGATCTTGGTAGAAAGTTAGAGGGATGGCAGGAAGGGAGTGCAATGTTCCTCCTGCAGGATGTTTGAGGTGAGGGATGCCGTTAGTGTCCCTGCTGATTTTACCTGCAGGAAGTGCTGCCATCTCCAGCTCCTCCAAGACCGAGTTAGGGAACTGGAGCTGGAGTTGGAAGAACTTTGGATCATTCGGTAGGCAGAGGGGGTCATAGATAGCAGCTTCAGGGAATTAGTTACACCAAAGATTGGAGATAGATGGGTAACTGTAAGAGGGACTGGGAAAAAGCAGTCAGTGCAGGGATCCCCTGCGGTCGTTCCCCTGAGAAACAAGGGGCGAAATTCTCCGTTATCTGCGGAAACTCCGCCGATCGGCGCAAAAAACGGTGCAAATCCCACTTGCGTCACGTCATAAAAATAGGCCGATAGTCTGCGGCCCGAAATGGGCTAGCAGCGACGTAACGGGATCCGCGCTTGCGCAGTGGTTCACGCCGTGCAGCGTCATACGCGCTGCACGGCGTGACGGCTCATAAGGCGGAACACCCGACCGCAACACCCGACTTGATGGCTGGCCGTCGCTCAGCCCCGAGGTTCGAGTCACGCGATGTGGAGGCGCTCCTGGACGCGGTGGAGCAGATGAGGGACGCCCTGTATCCCGGGCACGGCCGCAGAGTTGCCCCCACGCCACAGCCGGCGTCTGTGGAGGGAGGTGGCAGAGGCCGTCACCGCTGTGGCCCTAACACCACGGACAGGCACCCAGTGCCACAAAGAAGCCTCCCCATATCCCCCATATCCCCCCCTCCCCATATCCCCCTCCCCCATATCCCCCCTCCCCCATATCCCCCCTCCCCCATATCCCCCCTCCCCCATATCCTCCCCTCCCCCATATCCCCCTCCCCCATATCCCCCCTCCCCATATCCCCCCCTCCCCCATATCCCCCCTCCCCCATATCCCCCTCCCCATATCCCCCATATCCCCCCTCCCCCATATCCCCCCTCCCCCATATCCCCCCTCCCCCATATCCCCCCTCCCCCATATCCCCCATATCCTCCCTCCCCCAATATCCCCCCTCCCCATATCCCCCCTCCCCCATATCCCCCCTCCCCCCATATCCCCCTCCCCATATCCCCCATATCCCCCCTCCCCCATATCCCCCCCTCCCCCATATCCCCCTCCCCATATCCCCCTCCCCCATATTCCCCCTCCCCCATATCCCCCATACCCCCCTCCCCATATCCCCCCTCCCCCCATATCCCCCCCTCCTCCATATCCCTCCTCCCCATATCCCCCCCTCCCCCATATCCCCCCTCCCCCATATCCCCCCTCCCCATATCCCCCCTCCCCATATCCCCCATATCCCCCCCTCCCCCATATCCCCCCTCCCCCATATCCCCCCTCCCCCATATCCCCCCCATATC
Source organism: Scyliorhinus torazame (assembly GCF_047496885.1). Classification (NCBI taxonomy): domain Eukaryota; kingdom Metazoa; phylum Chordata; class Chondrichthyes; order Carcharhiniformes; family Scyliorhinidae; genus Scyliorhinus; species Scyliorhinus torazame. Next base: position 148,316,289 of record NC_092717.1, on the reverse strand, counting down.
CCCCCCATATCCCCCCTCCCCCATATCCCCAAGTGAATCCAGCCCTAACCTTAACCTCTGCAATACACGCGCAACCGATGGCGTGCATTCATATACCTGCCTAACACTGTTGCCTTTTACCCCCTGCCACCACCCCCCCCCCCCCCCCCCCCCACAGGAGAAGCGCGCACACAACAATAGGGAGCATGTGAGGGACTGGAGGAGGGCCCGCTTGATGAGAGGCCACTGACCGTACACCGAGGAAAGGGCCCTGGAACTGGCTGGCGGACCTGAGGACCGGGAGGTTGCTGATGCAGAGGTCGGGGCCCCACGAGCAAGTGAGCCACCAACAGCCCGTCCCCATATCCCCCCCTCCCCTATATCCCCCTCCCCCGTATCACCTGATCACTGCCTGATGTCTAACCATGCATGCTTCATTGTGTATCGCAGGACCAAACGTCCAGGCACCCATCCCCGCAGATGCAGACCGCCCGCAGGATGCCCCTCGGAAGACCACAGGAGACGGAGAGACCCGCACCCTCCAGCATGCGACGCCCGCAGGATGCCCCTCGGAGACCACGGGAGACGGAGAGACCCGCACCCCTCCAGCATGCGACGCCCGCAGGATGCCCCTCGGAGACCACAGGAGACGGAGAGACCCGCACCCTCCAGCATGCGACGCCCGCAGGATGCCCCTCGGAGACCACGGGAGACGGAGAGACCCCGCACCCTCCAGCATGCGACGCCCGCAGGATGCCCCCTCGCACACCACGGGAGACGGAGA